>NC_139688.1:44000472-44667972 GCF_964106915.1 Podarcis gaigeae
GCTAGTGTGTAGACACAGATCAAGCCCACCCCCACCCCCAGCTCCCATTTTGCAGTGCATATCCTATGGTGGGCTCAGGCTATGCCTTGAAATATATTCAGACGGTTCTCATTTCGAAACCATTTTCAGTCTCCAAAAGATCCTGCATCGTGGCAAAGATTATAGTTGGAGGTGGTAAAGATGGAAAAGCTCTGCTGGATCATCCATTCTGTTTGCCTGCATATCTGTCTGCCTGCATTGTCTGAAGTGCTCTCTGTGGTACTATTTCCCCTCTTGGTTATCCTGGAAGATTAACCGATCAGTGGGCCACAGAATCTTCCTCTATGTCAGCTGAAGCCTTTTATGCAGGTTCAGAAAGACAGAGAGACCACAGAACCATTTCTTGTTGTGTTTTACGTGGTGTTTTAACCTGCTTGGTTGTCCCCCACACTAAGACTTAGTCAAGCCTTCCTAATTGAAAGCAAATTTCTTCATGAAAGCCCCGTCTTCTTTATAGACTTTAAAACAAGAGTCTCACAGGTCCATCTTCAATTATATAGAATTATTTAGAATTTCTGGCAGACATCACTATTACATATGCTCTGGATGAAAGGTGTCACTAAGCTTTAAAATATGACAATTGTTACTTTCATTTTTCATTTTGTTAATTACATTTCCCCCAAATAATAACCTTGATCATCATACCAATATAATTTCAGTTGATGCCCACGAGTCACCTTTCAAATGCATTTTCTTTTTCCATCCTCCCAACATTTTCCATCAGTATTATTCACAGAACGAGAATATGATCCCCCCCCCCTTTTGTCAGCCTCTCCGCTGATTGATTGGATATGCTACATATTTCCTTTATGTACGTCCTCATAATGTACACATCACATTTCTTCCCAGTAAGATCTTAATCAGAACAGGTAATGGCCTTCAGCTTTCTCATTAGCAAAATGGAAAGGCACCTTAACAAATCCACTAGAAATAAGCCCTTTTAATAAAAACTCACGGAAAAAGAAATTGCAATATGCCAGCCAACATGGAATCAGTTTACTTTAAATGATTTCCAACTAAATAAGCGATGGGGGAGCATTGGAGAAAGACTGCCACCCATTGTACATAGTGAGCAAACATTTTCAGACTTAAGTCATGACAATGGCTCTGCTCCCCACCGCCAGCATTTTAAAAGCGGTCCGGGATAGCAGGGAATTGCGCTGCGCTTTCCCGCTATCCCGGACCGCTTTTAAAATGCTGGCCGTCGGGAGCAAAGACTTTGCTCCCCCCCGCCTGCCTTCCCGGGACAGCAGAGACTTCTCCGCTGTCCCGGGTGATCTTAAAATGCTGGCGGGCGGCAGCGAAGCCTCCGCTGTCCCGGGGCGATTTTAAAATGCTGGCGGGCGGCAGGGAAACCTTCGCTGCCGCCCACCAGCATTTTAAGATCGCCCCGGGACAGCGGAGAAGTCTCCACTGTCCCGGGAAGGCAGGCGGGGGGGAGCAAAGACTTTCGCCCCCCCACCGGCCTTCAGAAGAGGTCCTGGACCTCTTCTGAAGGCCGGTGGTGGGTGAAAGTCTTTGCTCCCCCCCGCCTGCCTTCAAAAGCCGTCGGCTTCGCTGCCGCCCACCAGCATTTTAAAATCACCCCGGGACAGCGGAGGCTTCGCTGCCGCCCGCCAGCATTTTAAAATCGCCCCAGGACAGCGGAGAAGTCTCCGCTGTCCCGGGGGCTTTTAAAATGCTGGCGGTCGGTAGCAAAGCCCTCCTGTCCCCGGAGCTTGCAGGGCGTGAGGTGGGGAGAAGGGCTTTTCTTCCCCCCGCCAGCCTTCAGAACAGCCTTCTGAAGGCTGGCGGTGGGAAAAAAAGCCCTTGTCCCCCCCCCCCAGCCTTCAGAAGAGGTCGGGGGACAAACTGTCCCCGGACCTGGTCTGAAGGCGGTTTCCATAGGAACGCATTGATTGATTTTCAATGCATTCCTATGGGAAACCGTGCTTCGCAAGACGAAAAACTCGCAAGACAAAAAGACTTGCGGAACGAATTAATTTCGCCTTGTGAGGCACCACTGTATTCTGAATCTCAGAAGCCAGAACAGCAAGAGGGATCGCTGCGCAGTGAAAGCAGCAATCCCTCTTGCTGTTCTGGCTTCTGGGATAGCTGCGCAGCCTGCATTCGCTCCATAAGACGCACACACATTTCCCCTTACTTTTTAGGAAGGAAAAAGTGAGTCTTATAGAGCAAAAAAAAATACGGTAATTTGCTCTTCAGTCGCTGCAACCCAGTGCACACTTACTTGAGAGTAATCTCCTTTGAACATAATAGCACTTGTTGAGTTAACATACATAGGATTGCTGTGTTTAATGGCTTTAGGGAGAATTATGTGACATGAGGAACATTCAGAACGAGGGGAGTGGGGATGTATGAATCTTGAAACCATTTCTTTTTCATCATTGCATCTTGCTGTTTTCTGTCTCTTCTTTCCTGCAACCTTTCCTCCCTCTTTGCTTTGCTCTGAATATATTTCTATACTGAATGAAACTTTAGCCAGAATAGCCGTTGCTCACTTCCCTTCCCATCAAGCATTTACCAGAAGTTGTGTGTCTCTTTCAGTCTGTCTGAAATTATTTACGATCAGTGCACTGAAATTTCAATGTGGAGACAAGACTTGATTAATTCCTTTCCCATAGAAGTGGATTGCTTTCTTTCCCCCAGCGCTGATTTCATTAAATGCTTCTTTACATTAAAATTCCCAGCATTGATGTTTGCCTTTAGATTGAGGAGGGCAGGAGAAGGGGCCGATGCAGTCAGCGGCATTAAATGGCTGTCTTTATGAGCTGGCTAGGTGGGCAAATTGGTGCTGAAACTTTTTCCCAGATAAAATGTTGGTTTTGTAGGAAAATACTTCAGTGGCATTCTGTTCCCTCCCACTCCCAAATACATTGATGCCTCCTCAAAGAGGGATTGATTGCACTCCAGAGGGCCACCTGAACAAGGAAACAGGCACATATCTGTATCATGGCTGTCAACTTTCAGATTTGAAAATAAGGGATCAGCAGCCTCGAAAATAAGGTATCAGCAGCCTCACCTGTCCCGGGGACAGTCTACGGGATATCTAACAATCCGGGATAGCAGCGGGAAACGGCGCTGGAATAAGGGAATTTCCCGCAAAAAAAGGGAAGGTTGACAGCTATGATCTGTATGTGTTAGTGCAATCAGAGTGGCTGGGGAAACCCAGCCAGATGGGCGGTGTATAAATGATAAAGTATTGTTGTTGTTGTTGTTGTTATTATTATTATTATTATTATTAGATGTGCAAGGCAAGATGCATAAGGAAACAATTAACCGTGAAACTGCCCCACTCTGGGGCTCTGTGTCTTCAGACACTGATTTTTCTCACACCCGTGGTCTGCGTGAGGATAAAGGTTACTCTGGGTGTGCAGAGATTGTGTCTACATGTAAATTAGATTCTTCGTGGAGCATTAATTAAAATGCTGAGGATTAATCGCAGTTCTTTGTGGTGGTTACCAATCTTAGATAGCTGCCTCTCTCACAACAAGCACACCAGCTTCTGCTCGCCCTTTCATTAAAAAAAACAAACATTTTTATTTGATTAGTTACAGTGCCAAATACATATCCATAAAATGAGATTTCTCTGAATCTCGCGACCTCCCCGCTCCCCCAGTCCACTCCTTGGGTCCTATGATCATTTCCAACTGCCTGTTATTTCATAGTCTATGTTTTGTGTCTATCCAGATTGTCCATAATATCTGTTACATTACAAGTGGGATTAAAATCCTGCGAATGTTTTCATCTGCTTACAGTGGTCTCCTAAATAAATTATGAACTTTCCCCATTCTTTCTTCTGCTCGCCCTTTCAAAAGCAATTTGTAACCTAATTCCAGAAAACAAATACATATAAAGCTATAACAGATAAAGTGTTCTGGGGCAATGGCTTGATGCAATTTAAAAGTGTTTGAGTGCTAGTGGTGAATCACCTGGATTCTGCAAAGTGGTGCTCAGCACTAAGACAGCATGGTGCATCCCTCCAATAGAGCCCGGTGAGACAATTCACTGGTCAGAGCTTCCACTGCCAGGCCATCAGCCAGGAAAGGACTCAATCTCATGGCACTCAACTTTTTTCTGACTAAGCACTCAACAAATTGGGCTGGTAGGCTGCTTCCAGCGGGGAGGATGCACTGAGTGTTGTGGAATTTGCTGGTTTTTGTGGCACAGCAGGATTTAATGGGAGGAGCACAGTCCAAACGAGAAATGTTGTCCAATACATTTTGGTACCCCTTTGCAGGCCTTTCTCCTGCCTTAGATAAAATGTGAGTGAGCAAAACAGGTGATATAAACCCTCATTAAATTCACAGGTGTGCTTCCCTTCCTGATTTCAAATTTTATTTTAATCTGTTTGACCTTATTCATTTTGTTGCATCTGTTTTTTCTATCCCTAATCTAGAGAAAGCTTCATTTTCTAATAAATTCAGTACAGAGGTCTCACTAGATTACTGTGGCTGAAACAAAGCTGTTAGCAATTAGTGGGTATTTCCTATAAGTATAGTATCACATCCTGTATTGGATAAGTATGTATTTATGATCCACCTTGTGCATTTAAAGTACTGCTCACCAACAAAATGTCTGCTTTAATTGGTAATGTTTTCATAGTGCGGCCATCACAGGAAGCAGCCATAAATCAATTGTGTCCAAGATTTTTGCAGAGCAGGTGTGGTGTCATAGGTAGAGTATTGCACTATGGCCTAGGAGACCAGGGTTCAAATCCCCACTTGCTATAAAGCTTACTGGGTGTTCTTGGGCCAGTCACTGTCTCTTAGTCCAACCTACTTCGCAGGATTGTTGTGATGACAAAATGGGGGGCAGAAGGGGGGGAGAATGTACACTACTCTGAGCTCCTTGGAGGAAAACGTGGTATTTAAAATATAATAAATCAATGAAGCGCATACTTGTGACAAAGTATAATGGGCAAGCACCATTAGTCAAGTAAGGCTAATTCCCAGTAATCTGCCCAATATATACAGAGTTCCTAGAACCAATAATGTAGGTCTGCATCTCACATTATATTTCAAGTCATGGGTGTTTTCATTCTCGTCATTCCTGAATCTGCCCATAGAAGTAGGGTGGGGTAATTGTGTGAGAACTATAGTACCTCCCTCAGGGAGAAAGTCTAGGCTGAATATTTTCCTTGGCAAAAACAGATGTGTCTTGTAATGTAGCTAGAGTGTCACCCTGTGGGATTCAAGTAGAACATCTTCATGTACTAGTTTTCTTGAGAGCTCCATTACTTGTGGCATGTAGAAATATATTTGGTGTCAGAATGCATAGGATGACCTCTAAGATTCTGTGGTGTGAGCTCTCCCCAGAACCCTGGCCACCATATCTGATGCTGAATTCTGTGTTACCCAATTGACTAGGATTATGATGCGGGTGGCGCTGTGGGTTAAACCACAGAGCCTAGGACTTGCTGATCAGAAGGTCGGTGATTCGAATCCCTGCAACGGGGTGAGCTCCCATTGCTCGGTCCTTGCTCCTGCCAACCTAGCAGTTCGAAAGCACGTCAAAGTGCAAGTAGATAAATAGGTACCACTGCGGTGGGAAGGTAAACAGCATTTCCGTGCATTGCTCTGGTTCGCAAGAAGTGGCTTAGTCATGCTGGCCACATGACCCGGAAGCTGTATGTCGGCTCCCTCGGCCAGTAAAGCAAGATGAGCGCCACAACCCCAGAGTCGGTCACGACTGGACCTAATGGTCAGGGGTCCCTTTACCTTTACCTTTTATGCAGTGAAGAAGCCCTTTTAAGAATATATGGTGCCTGAGCAACAGGAGACGGGGAGCAGTGGCTGCAAATCCCACAAAACAATGGGCGGCTCCTCCTTGGAAAAGACACCTGTTGTTGCTATGAAAATTGCACCACGTGAAAATTCAGGGCAGAAGCATGCTGTTTCTGAACAATTTGCACCACCTGCCCCCCCAGAGTATGCACTAAATGAAAGTAGGAATGGGTCTCTTCTGGTCCATTGCTGCTTCTCACTTCAGCTCTTCTGATGGCTGACACTAACGCTGGATAACTTTGAGATTTCTCCGGGTCTGTCATGAAAAGGGCCACCTCCCAGACCAGCACAATCCTTCCTTGACCCTTAGGCTGCAGCATGGGAGCAAGAGCCACCCTCCTTGCAGACAGAACTTCCATCAAAATCAGGATATTATTGCCTGCATGGATTTCAGTATCAAAATATTCGTGTTTTCTTTGCTTCCCTCCACTGTGACTCTTTTTCTACCTCACGGTGTTGGTGTAGGTGCAAGAATTCAAGGCTCGTTTGAAAAGAGATGTTTTAAGGCACGTTTTGTAAAAAGGGTGTTTAGCTTTTCCTATTTCAGCAGGTAAATCTGGTCCATATTTTAATCATTTTAAGACCCACCAAGCCCCATTTAGGGAACATTTGGATATTCTGTGCCTCTCTGAAGATAACAGGTGTTGGAGGTGTTCTTGCTGACGTGGATGAATATTTTTGTCAGTGAGCGAGAGAGTGGCGAAACAAAGCGATGTGACGACTTAATATTGATAGGACATTGAAGGATTTGAGTAATTTGTTGCCTTCAGCCAAATTCCTCTACAAGCAATACAGGAAGGGAATAATGCTGTAAGAGTGTCAGAAAAACACTCATAATTAAGGATGTTTCTATAGCACTTGAGGGCAAGAGCTTTTCAGGAGAATTTCTAATGTTGATAGCTAAGACGACTTCCTGGAAATTAAAAACAATTCATGCGTAGAAGGAAATCAAGTTAGCGGTCTCAGCTATAGAAGGGGAAGCTCTGAGACATCTGTTCCTTTTCTTTCTTTGGCGTTCCCCGCTATTCCCCCCCCCTTTCTTTCCAGGTCTCTAGACACTTAATTGTTCTCATTTTAAATAGCTGTAAGGTAGACTGGATGAAGGTGGCGATCAATTACATGAATGTCAGTTTGGTGACTTTTCCTGCAAAGTAAACAGGTTTGGGAATGTGTGGCACCAAGTTGGAATCTCCAAGTTACTTACTGAGGAGGAATCACAAAGGCTTCACTTATGCTACTCGTAAGGGGTGTTAGTCTCCTCCATTTTTAATGCGTACAGGGGTCAGGTGGGAAATAACGTTCAGGGTTCAAAGACCAAATGCATGCTATGCTGTGCTAGCACTTTATCAAACATGAATGCTTAGCTTTCTCTGGGCCAAAATAGGCATGATGCTAAATGCCTACATCTTCATCTCTCTTTTTTAATGTATAGCAGTCGGCAAGGCTGTGTGTGACTTTTTTTGCTTCTGTGATGCACAGTGCCGTGAATTAATTCTTTTCCTCCACAACGACCACAGTCCTGACAAAAATCACCTGCCACAGGCTGCCATCAGGCCAAGGAGAAACGTTTTACTAAGCACCAATGGTAGCGTCCCTTCTGGGCTTAATAGTGGCCACCAGAGGGGAGGGGATCACACTGAGGTGCAGCTGGCACTGTGGTCTAAACCACGGAGCCTCTTGGGCTTGCCGATCAGAAGGTCGGCAGTTCAAATCCCCGCGACGGAGTAAACTCCCATTGCTCTGTCCCAGCTCCTGCCAACCTAGCAGTTCGAACGCATGCCAGTGCTAGTAGATAATTAGGTACTGCTACAGTGAGAAGGTAAATGGCTTTTCCGTGGATTAGCTAGTTGGACTGAATTCGTTTAGAATTTGAATGCTTTAGCAACCCACCAGGGCCGGATTTAGGTTTGATGAGGCCCTAAGCTACTAAAGGTAATCGGGCCCTTTATCTGTCCAGCTGTCCTTTGTTAACAAATTGTTGCTGTTTTTTGTGTTGAATATATGGTAATTTATGGACCTAATAGGTATCTAAAGCCATTTGCACATAACAAAATACGTATTTTATCAAAGTAATTGTTGAACTGAAATACAATTAATACATGTACATCTAGCTCCCTCCCCTTTAATTTTTTTGGGGCCCCCCAAGAGAGTGGGGCCCTAAGCTATAGCTTGTTTAGCTTATATGTAAATCCATCACTGTAACCTACACTTCATCTGTCACATTGGAACTGCTCAGTAGACTAGAAGCCCCAAGGTTATGTGATGCTGCTTGCTGAAAATAATTGGGTACAGTACAATGAACGTTTCTACAATAATTTTGCATTTGCCTCGTTCTAGTATATGACGGCTGCTGCTCCTATGCAGGGGACGTACATCCCCCAGTATACTCCTGTGCCTCCAACAGCTGTCCCTCTTGAAGTAAGTCCACTTTGCTTGTGTTTTCACCTTGTTTCACCTCTTTGGGGAAGCATCTCCTTAACTGTTTTTAAGGATGGGACCATCTGCTTGTATGGTGTAGCTCCCCTTAGAGAAATACACAGGTTTGGTTTTAGTTTTCACCGAAGATGAAATGGAAACTTCTGTTGGGTAGTTCAGTCTTCAGGGGGGGGGGGGAGGTGGCAACAGGAACAGGTAACCAAAACCAGACGTCAGACCACAAACACAAAAGAGGTTCAAGAAAAGAAGACTGCAAAAAAACGGGAGGTTTGATGCTCTCCTTAGCATAAGGCTTTTGCCCATAGCTGATTTCTGAAAGCCCAGAAATCGTGACTGAGCAAAGGAAACCTTCCTCTTGTATATATGCAGAACTGGGGGCTGCTGCACTGACTGGGTGCTTTTTCATCCTTGATGAAGGATTTGCTCCCTCCCTCCTTGGGGCCGAGTCCTGCTGCTGACAGTCTAATGAGTAAGTATTTGCTCGGCACTGTGGACCACCAGCTACCCGGAAGAGCTGACTTCTGCTGCCGTTCATCTTCATAAGGCCTTCTGGACAAACAAACAAACAAACAAACAATAAGGAAAAATGGGAACCCTTGAAGGGAGAAGAAAGGTGGTGTTCACTCTTAAATCCATGTGTTTCCTTTTTGGTTCTTCACAGTTTTATCTTAGCCTACTTTTCACCCAGTTATATATATATATATATGTGATGGGCACAGCATGGACTCAGTGATGGTGTCTTGAACTATGCCTCGTTTACAGCTGTCACTCCTTGGATAGCTGAAGATGCTTTTCCCCCAAGAAGCCGCATTGGCACGCCTCTGCTAGAAATATTTGGGCTCTGCATAAGAGACTTCTACACTGTGTTGCCTGCAAATAGCCGTTCTCCCCAGTGAGCACCTCACAACTGTTTCATCCATTCTTTTGAAAGCTTTGCAGTACAGTGGTTTTTCACTCTCTATCATGTTTTGCGGTCAACTTTAATCCTTACATTCTGTTTGAACACTCCTCATAAACCTTTATAAACTAACACCTTGGTATATATTTTTGAAAAAATAATGATGATTCTGAATTTGGAACTCTGAGCGTTAATTGGCTACCTCTTCAGAAGAAAAAGAATGAATTTGAGATTTTTAGAGCTATTGCTACAAGTTATGCATGTGGAAGTGCAATAACAAAGCTATTTTAAATCAGTAATATGCCTTCACCGAATCACAAATTAAACCAGAAATGCTTCTGAGAACTATTTTTTTTAAATGTTTTCTTTAAATGTTTTTCAAAATAGCAAAAACCTATTCCCGCAAAAAATACTTTCCATCAAATTCTAATTTTACAAGCCACAGCAAATCACTTCATAATGCTGTCTTGTTTCATCTTTCCATTACCTATGCAGAAATTACCTTTTAAAAACGATCCGAAATCCCTTGCATTGTTGTCCAAAGCATGATACAGAAAGTGCACTTTGTGTGTGTCGCAAACCCGACGAGCCTGTCTGGTGGGTCTGGATTCCGATCTCATGGCAACGAAAAAGGGAACACCCTCATTGGGTCAAATATTAAATCGCTCTGAGTGTGATCCAAATCAGACCAGCCATGCGTATGTGACAAAGTAGAATAGTCTGGAGAGTGTGGATTTCAAACACTGCATTTGTAATGGAAGAGCTTTCTGCAGGTCTTTGGTGCAAAGCTGCAGTCGTGGCATGCCTCTCTATTAAATGTGTAGCCTTTGTGTCCTACCAGCATGCCGCTTCTGTTACCCCTGACACTCCACAAAATAATGCAATGATACACCTGGAAAGAAATAATGAAGCTGGTGAGATTATATACCGCCTCTTTTCTCCTGTATGTTGCTGGTGTTATTACAGGCAGTAATGTGCTCCTGTTCATCTCCTCAGGGTGTTGTCGCCGATACCTCTCCACAGACAGTAGCACCTTCATCACAGGAAGCCAGTGGTCAGCAACAACAGATGGCTGTGGAAACGTCCAGTGAACATGCACCCACGTATTCCTACCAACAGTCAAAGTAAGTTGACGGCGTTCATCGAATGTGAATCGGGAACACATCATAATTCAGAGGAAACATTTTGAAGTGGCACCGGTTAATAGGACAAAAACAATTATGCATTGTGTAGGGACGCAGGTGGTACTGTGGGTTAAACCACAGAGCCTTGGACTTGCCGATCAGAAGGTTGGTGGTTTGAATCCCCGTGATGGGGTGAGCTCCCGTTGCTTGGTCCCTGCTCCTGCCAACCTAGCAGTTCGAAAGCACGTCAAAGTGCAAGTAGATAAATAGGTACCGCTCTGGCAGGAAGGTAAACGGCGTTTCCGTGCGCTGCTGTGGTTCGCGAGATGAGTGCCGCAACCCCTGAGTCAGTCACGACTGGACCTAATGGTCAGGGGTCCCTTTACCTTTACCTATGTGTGTGTGGGAGAGAGAAGGAGGGCCTGTCTTTTATTCCCATTTTAAAAACAGGGAATTGAGAAAGATATATTAAGTCTATTGAAACCATACCAACAATGAAATCAGCTCAGTGCCCACCCTTTCATTAAAAACAGTCAGTTCCCCAAAGCCTCTTTGAACAAGAACATTTTCACCTGCTGGCAGAAGGACAGCAAAGAGGGAGCCAATCTAGCTTCTCTAGGGAGGGAGTCCCAAAGTCTGGGAGCAGCCACCAGGAAAGCCCTGGTGAAACTCAGAAAAGGACCTCTGCTGAAGATCTCAGAACCTGGGCAGGTTCATATAAGGGAATACAGTCTTTCAGATAGTTTGGATCTAAGCTGTGTAGGGCTTTATAGCTCATAACCAGCACTTTGAATTGTGCCCGAAAACAGATGGGTAGCCAATGGAGCTGCTGTAGCAAGGGAGCTGTCTGCTCCTGGTCAACAATCTGGCTGCGGTTCTTTGAGCCAATTGAAATTTCTGAGCACTTTTCAAAGGCAGCCCCGCATAGAGCGTGCCACAGTACACTAAGGTGTGCATCACTGTGGCCAAATCAGACACCTCAAGGAACAGGCTCAACAGTTGCAGTAGCTTAAATTGTGCAGATACACTCCTGGCCACTGCAGAGACTTGGGCATCCATGTTCAGGGCTGAGTCCAGGAGCAAGGCCAAAATGCAAACCTGTATCTTCAGGGGGAGTATTATCCCATCCAACACAGGCTGAATCCCTATTCCGCCTTCCAGCTGACCAAAAGCACATCTGTCTTGTCTGGATTAGGTTTCAATTTGTTTTCCCTCATCCAATCCATTACAGATGACAGACACCAGTTTAGCACTGAAGCAGCTTCCTTCGGTTTAGGATAAATAGAGCTGACTGATTTAACCTTACTATTATTTCCTTTCTTTCTTTTTTTTACTCTACACACAGCTTCCTTGTTCTTCTAGGGCAGCTGTTACTTGCCCCATTGTCTGCACACTCAGAGTTGTGTTCTGTTTTAGAGCAGAGCCACACCGTACATTTAAAGGACATTCAACACACATTAAAAGCACATGGCTTCCCCCCAAAGAATCCGTGGGAACTTTGTTAAGTGATCTGATGGTGTATCCTGCTTGGCAGGGGGTTGGACTCGATGGCCCTTGTGGTCTCTTCCAACTCTTCTATGATTCTATGATCTAGGAATTGTAGTTCTGTGAGGAGAAAACTGCAGTTTCACAGATTTTGGACGGAGGCGCCATATCCTTTGAATGTGCTTTGAGTGTGATGTGCAAATCTGCCATTAGTGCATCTTGAGTTGTTTTTAATTTATCAGCGCGCTGTTTTGTAGTCCCTTTAAAGCTGCTACGCACAACTGTCTGTTATTGCTGTAGCATACAGTACTGTGGTAGCATTGTGCACAAGCACTTATCGTGGTAAGCAACACAATTTTATCAGGAGCAGTATTACGTCACACCCTTATTGCTGAAAATCCTTTGCTGTGTCTGATTTTGAGGCACATGCGTGGTGCTGACAGCAGACCATACGACACCCCTGGTTTAGCAGCAATGGCAGGAATACTGGAAATCCTGCCAAGTGTGTAAGATCTCACACAGCACTGGGTGAGATCTCGCCCCAAATCAGCACAATGTTGCCTGAAATGGCCTCTGATAGTGGCGGTGCCTCTCCACCAGCAGTGGATTTGGCAGGGTGCGTGGCAGTGAGAGTGGGCAGTCCACGCAAGAGGCAGCAGCAGCAGGTATAGTGGTGGTGGCGGCAACGACAGCAGGGCAAAGCGAAATGGGATAGGGCACCCCTGTCTGGCATAAGACAATAGTTTTAGGTAGTCTCTGTATGGTCAGGCACTCCTCTCGGCTTCTGAGATAGAAAGAGCTAAGATTATCTTAGAAAGTGCCAGGCAGAGTTCTGGGTTCTCTGTGCGATTATAAAATTCTTCACTGGGTCAAAGGAAGATGCATGCCATTAAATATATTCTAACAGAAAGGATGAGTGAAGAAATTATTGACAGCAGGGGGTGTTACAGAGAGTGGCAGGCGGGAAGTTCAGCTGAGAAGAGACGTGTCAAGAGAGTTAGAGAGAAATAAGTGACTGAGTTGAGGGAGAGTGAAAATAGAGGCAAAATGCTTTGGAAACTATTCGTTATAATTTATTAAGTGTCTCCTTATTCTATACTCGCTGCCTTGCGGGACATTTTCGGGAGGCTAAGAAGTAAGCTCTGCGCAAATCTAGAGTGGAGTCCCTAAGGCAACTTTCCGACAACTCCTGCAGCCAAGCTGGTGCCTCTGCTTTCCTTTGCACCATATCAGTGAGGCCGAGAGGGGGGTCTTGTTGTCTGGGCAGCCCAGGACCTCCATACACATTGCCCAGGCTTGCACTTCAGAGAGGTCACTTTGGTGCTGCAAAAACAACATAGGAGGCAGCAGTTATGAGTTACCAGTCTCTGCAGCCACAGCAGGCACTGTGATTCTCCTGGGATTTGAATTCACCCCCCAGAGGCTCACTCCATTGTCTCTCAAGACAGATGGATGCCAACAATGACTTGTTCTTGCTGTTATTTTTCAGATCTCTATACCCCCCCCCCACTTTTAAAGCCATTTATGATATATAGGGTTCTAGGTCAGCAGATCTCACCCACTGTCCGCCTTTTGAATTAGCCAGGTAAATAAATAAAAGGTGTGCCTTACTACTGTCTGCAAATCAGTAGCGGGTTATTTTGGGGAGTGTTAAGGGAAAGTTTGATTGGACCAACCAGGTGATCTCTAGGGCCCAGGGCATTTCAAGAATTTTACAGATACACTTATTATAATCCTTTGGTCTCAATGTATTTTTTTAAAGCATTTTGCATTTTCTGCATTCTCCCTGTGCTAAGTAAGTTCAGCTTGGTTATAGCCAAGGGGTGGGGATTTTTTTTTTTTTAGTAGGTAGGCAGGATTATTTTGATTTAATGATTACTTTAATTCAATTGTTTTTGCAGACAATAAACAGGACTGAAAAATGTCGGTCTGAAAAGTTTGCCTTGAATGGAGAAACTTCACCGAACAAGAAGTTGGCATCCAGTTTGCACAGGCATCAACAGAGTTTTCTTTTAATTTTCTACCTTACCCAACGAAAACAAAACAGTGTTTCTATGTGCTGTGCAGATTGTTCAGTCATGTAGTCTGATAGTTTTATTTTTGCTATTTTTTTATTAAAGAAAAAAAAACCCACGGCAAAACACTGGGTTGGTCTTTTATCTGGATGAACATTTGAAATTCAGAATTTACTTGGAAGTGTAGATAGATTTGTTTTTGTTTTCCAAAAACACACAAAAACAGAGAACCGATGATGTCAAGAGGGAGCAAGCTGAGATGAAAACTAATGGTCTTCCTCAAGAATCCAGCTACTCTTTCCCCTTTCTCCGTGAAATCCAGTGTGTCTTTTATTTTGGGTTCATTTTTCTTTCTTTCTTTCTTTTTTTAGAAATGTTTAGGTAAGGTTTATCTTGAATCTTAATTGCCTTAATTTTAAGGACGTCAAAGGCTCTCAAGGCAAGCTGTCAACGTCTTGATAGAAGAAAGGAAAATGGATTCAAACGTCCACGGCATCAACTGGTGAAGTTCAACAGACTGAATTTTTAGGATGAACAAAAAATATATATAAAAGCTGTACAGTTTAGCAGAAAACGATCTTTTTCTTCTTTCGAAGAAAACTTGTTGATAAAGGAACTGTGGAGACTTCGAGAATTGAAAAACATGCAGACTTTTATGAACTTTCTTAGTGTTGACAGAGAAGAATCTAGAAAGCTAAAGTGTTTTACAATAAAATTATTGAACAATGGGGGGGGAATCAACTTGCATTTTAAGGAATGCAGGTTTTTTTCTTGCAGAATGGAGATTTTTTTTTAATTTACAAAGTGTGATCGCTGGCAAAAGCATTAGTGCTTTTTATCTGCAGTCTTTTTTATGAGCTTTAAAAAGTTTTTAGTCTGCTTAGCTTGTCACATTGCAAACACCTAGCTTAAAAGCATTGGGCGGGGGGGGGGAACTTAAGTAGATAGGAGCTTATGGTCAAAAAAGTGCAAAAAAAAGCAATAGCTAGAAGAAATTGTTGACAATTTCTGTAGTCTTTCCTAGTTGTGATCAAATGCAGCCTATGGATGGCCTATTTTATACCAAAGATGAAATGACAACCTACCGCAGTCCAGAAGATAGAGTCCTTCCCCCCCTCCTATTTCTTCATTTTTTTTTAAAAAAAAATATCTTTATTTGACCTACATGGCCGGACCAGTTTCTTAACTTTGTGTTTGTTTAAACTACCTTCCACTGGTGTTGTACATTCTATATGCTTAGGCTTTTAATGGAAAGTTCTGAGTAGTTGGTACTTAGCAATGCTTAGCGGAATTTCACAGCATGAGAAAGATATCAGTCGCCAGCTGTTCTTACCCAGGTGCATTTAAACTTTGCTGAGCTTTTCCATTGCGTTGTCCGATTTCTTTTGTACTGAACCTACGGTCTTCCTTCTTCTCAGCATCTCACAGATTCGTTTCCTCCTCCTCTTCCTCCTCCTCCCTGGGTCATCTTCCAGTGCTCAGAACCATCCATCTCCATTTTGCATTTTGGTGGTCTGTTCAAGTCACTTAGAAGATGATTCTAAAAAGTAGGCGATTGGTGTTTTCGTCTTAACTCTCCCCTGCAAGAAGAAAGATTAAAATGGTTAGTTCTCTCATGCTAGCATGAAGCTAGCATGAAGCCACTTTGTACTAACTGGCTTTCTGTTGTCTTAATATGTTTGCTGACAATCACTAATTAGTTTGATTAGGCAAAAGACAATAGCAAGTACGTTGAATTGGCAAAGAAACCCTATTTTTAAATGATAAAAGAATTTATGGAGTCTATATATTGGAGGGCCTAAGAGAATTATCTTTCCCCCACCCAAAAAAGGGAAGGGTGTCATGCAGTGAGAATTTTAAGACTGGCAGTGAAGAAGGCGCCTCAAAATTTTACCAGTTCCCTTATAAGTGTATGTGGAAAGTTTTAAAAGTATGCATTCCATTCATTTCCAACTTCCTTGTTCTCTAGTAAGTTTCAACAAGCGGCACAATCCACTGGGAATCTCTGCTGTGTAAACACGGTTTAAAAACAAAGGGGAGTTAAGCATAACATAAGCCTGAGCATTCCCATAGAGGTTGGACACGTTCCTGGAGATTACTGCTCCAATATTGCCACCACGCTTGATGAATGAGGCACCAAAGTAGAAGATTTCTGTTCTCTGTAGCAGGCAAAAAGATCTAGCGAAGGAAGCCCAAATGATTGAAATGGCCTCCAGTGGCAGCAGCGGTGGGGTGGCTGTTAAATGATGATGGGTTCACCGCAATGACAGTGGTGTCTTCAAAACAGGGTAACCATACTGAAAAGTGACAATAATATATATATATATATATATATATATATATATATATATATATATATATATATAAATGCTAAAACAGGTTTCCTTTGAATCGACCAGGTTCAATGGCCCCAGTTGTGATGTTAAGAATGCAACCTATGAAACACACAAGTCTCAGCGATAGGATAGGAAGTTTGTGGGAGGAATGTCCACGGAGTCCATGGTTACTTTAAATGACTTTTTAAAGAATCAAGTATTTTTTTAAGAATGCTAAAAAGTGTTTCCTTATTTTTAATGTAAGTATCTCTTGTTTGGTGGGGATGGGATTGGGTTACCCAAACAAATGGCTGCTAAATATGCAACGTTCAATATGAAAAACGTAAAAATTAAAAACAGTGAAACCATCTAGCCAACCGTTATAGACAAGGAGGCCTGGCTATGTGAGATTCTAAAAGTACATGTAGTTTTCCAGTTACTACATATGGACTATTCTGACTCAAAGGACCACAGCGCTGGGGTCATGGGAAGAGTTTCCATGTTATGTAAAGATCTCTAGCTTCTTCCTTTCTTTCATGTGCTTTGCCACTGCTGTTTGCTTTCTGTGATCATCACTTGATTATTTTCTCTTTTTTTCCTTTGGAAAGCGTGTGCCTGTTGGATGGGACATGGGAAAAATAATCAAGCCAGCCTTATTTTTCTTCCTTTAAATGCTGTATCTTTTTTCCTGTATGTATAAAATAGAGATTATTCTTCTGTGGCACAATTTTGTTGAATATGAAAGAAGCACGCGTTATTGTTTTGTTCTTTTTTTAAAAAAAAATTGTTCCTGTACAAATTCTAGTTTGGTGCAAAGAAAAGTCTCATTGCTGTTGACAGTGAGGCTGCAAGGTAGCTACCGTGTGGCTGATGGGATATGCTGAAGTACCTTCCCGATTCTTCTGTTCAGAAATCTGTTGCTTTATTTATACATTCTCATTTTGTTTGACTTGGTTCAGCAAATACGTTTAAATCACGGAAGATTAAGTTGCCAGTGGGGCGGCGGCAGCAGCAAATAGTCCATATCATCGCTTCAGGTGTTTTTTAAAATAGCTGTTTCAATTGTTTAATTTCCTTCAGACACCCTACTTCTTTGTTGTTTGGCAAAAGGAAAAGAAAGAACCATCCGTTCCTATAAATCACCTGACATTGATAGATCCACTTTGATAAACTGATCAGCTAACAGTCTGGAAGTAAATCCATAATATGTTTGGGGCTGCACTGGCATAAATGGCCACTGAACACTCCCCTCAAAAAAAAAAAAAAAAAAAAAACCCAAGGGTGAGCCTTGATTCTAAATTTAGTTTTATTAACAATTTGATTTGCTTCACATTTATGAGTCTTCCAGCTTGTTCCGGGAGTGGGTTCTCAAGATCTTTGTTCAGTTGCTGCAAGATGCTAGGAACTTAATATTTTGACCTTGTGCAGACCCGAATGCGCAAAATAATATAAATGGCAAGTTGGAAAACAAGATTCTTCTTCCTCTAGTGAAGGAGCATAGTCTTTATCCAACTCTCCCTTGGTAACTAAAATAAAATCCAGAATTTCCATGGACAATGAGATGGTGCTTGAATATATACATTTTGGCCTAGATAGGTCCAAGTTCAAAAATCCTTAGAATTATGTTATCTGCTTTGCACAACCACAGAAGTTTTATTTCCCCAAAAAACTAGGTTCCAGATTTTAAAGCCGTTTTTAGTACAACATGGTGTGGCTGCTGTTAGAAGAGATCTGAGCCTTGCTGGGCCTGTAAGCTGTCTGATGCCCCTCAAAGGTGCTTGCAAGTTTGCAACCTCAATATACATAGACTTTGCGTTTCAGAATCTCCGCAAGGTCTACCCAGACAGTAATGATTTATATGTGCTCGGTGTTAAAGTTCTTTGTGAGTATCAGTGACTGTTTCTTGCAGGGATATCTAACCCCTTAATATCCTATAGAGAGAAGGAATTGCGAAACGTTCGCTATTGATTAAATTATTGCACTGAGCATTCCCTTACTGCTACAGAATATTGGCAATGTTTACGTAAGGACTCTTGATTTCTCAGAATGAGAGTTGAAGTGAAGGGATGGAGCTGAAACCCGCTTATCTATATTTTGCTCCAGTAATAGGGATGCGGGTGGCGCTGTGGTCTAAACCACTGAGCCTCTTGGGCTTGCCAATCAGAAGGTTGGTGGTTTGAATCCCTGTGATGGAGTGAGCTCCCGTTACTCTGTCCCAGCTTCTGCCAACCTAGCAGTTCGAAAGCACACCAGTGCAAGTAGATAAATAGGTACCGCTGTGGCGGGAAGATAAACGCCGTTTCCATGCGCTTTGGTTTCCATCACAGTGCCCCATTGCACCAAAAGCAATGCCAAAAGTCCTGCTGGCCACATGACCCGGAAAGCTGTCTGTGGACAAATGCCAGCTCCCTTGGCCTGGAAGTGAAATGAGCGCTGCAACCCCATAGTCGCCTTTGACGGGACTTAACTGTCCAGGGGTCCTTTACCTTTACCTTGCTCCAGTAATGTATTTTGAAGGAAAACAAGTTTCTTTTTGGAACCCTTCTTTGAGCACCCACCAATTACCTTGCATTGTCACCTGCACAGACGGGCACTTACACAGACACATATCTTCTTCCTGATCTAATAAACCTGCACCTTAAATGTACAGATTAGGTCACCAATCAAAAACAATGCAGAGGGAGCCCATCAAATGCCAATATCAGCATCAGCTGGGTGGATGATTGGATGCTGGCATGCAAACAACTCAATAAGGGTTATCCAGTTGTGATTCCATCTTCCACATGTTGCCAAGGCAACACGGAATTGCTGAGAAGCAGTTTTTGGATGACTAACCACACAACTGTGACGACATCTGAACTGGGCCTTAAAAGATAGACTTCGATCTTGATGTTATCTTGCAACAAATGGTTTGAAGGATTCTATGGCTTTTTCAGCAGTTCCAGACCTCCGCTCAGCAAAAGTATTTTGATCTGAGCTGATTTCCTGCCAGTTCATTTGAATCCAAGTATTTGATTATGGTGACTAGTTACGGAGCAAAGGGTAAGATTTTAAAATGCTGGAAAAGAGACTTTAAAAAATTACGCAGTTGTCTTATAAGATTCTATTTTTTGAAGGCCCCCTGGTAGCATCCAAGGATTTTGGATTCCTCTGTCAGTGAACCCTGAAAGTGTTCCTGGTTGTGGGTTCATAGCTGCATGGCTTGCCAAGAAGCTTAAAGTGTCTCACTGCAGTAGTTCAAAGCAGAACTTTAGAGATATTTTGAAGTAATTCCATTGTGTTCTGCAATATTGTTGTTCACATCTGAGGAAGAAAGTGGTGAACAGGCAAACAAGGGATTTTGCAGTGAGCCTAAGCATTAAAAATGCATTTTACGTTATCAAAAATAAGAAGGAAGGATATTATTTATGTATGTGTGGCGACCAAACTCAGCAGATTTGAGAATGCCTGCAGTGTAATAAAAGTTTATTTTTAATATGTCACAGTATTTTGATCTAAATTATGTTGTCTATGGTATTAAAGAAATGATGTGAAATATGTAGAAAGTTGCCTTGGTTCATGATTTTAAGCCTGAAGGTGGCTTATCAGCCACCATCCCTATCATTTTAATGCTGAGACTGACATGAGTGAAACAGGTTTAAGTATAGTCTCTGGGACTATTACCTGTATAGTAAAAGTCATGTGAAAAGTGTGATTATGGGCTTAACATAATGAATCAATCCACATGGTGATGAGACCAAATATGGAATTTGAAGATAGTTGTGTTTGAGTCATACATGGCCAACATTTCATTTCAAGGCTTTATTTAACATGAAATTGGTTCTGATGTACAAAGGTATAAAGGATTTTCAAGTCCTCAGTGTTAGACCAAGGATATTCTAGCGGTGTGATGACATTGCAAAGGGAAAAAAAGCACGCTGCATGTTTCAGAGAACCTCTCCTTTTTTTAAAAAAACGCTATCTTGTTCCTCTACAGCGGTGGGTGAGTTACTTCATTTTGAATAAAGCATAAACATAATCATGCATGTAAGCACCCATGTGCATACTTAGCAAGGAAGTTCAGTGACTGATCAGATCTTTCTAGTCCTTGTTGAGCAGTTTCAGGAATCATGAAACACCAGAAGAAAGGTTATTTCTCTTAGGAGGGGGAAAAAAACACCCTTCTTCTACTGTCATATCACCTAAAGTGGATTCCAATCTCAAATTCCTCTTCATACCTCAGACTACAGAAAAGAAACAGTATTTTCACTTTTACTGACATGTTCTTTGTTAAAAAAAAATAAATTGAAATGTTTGACAAATGCTGTAAAGTGAATGTCGGGGTTGCTTCTGTGGGGATTAAAATTCTTGTGTTTACATAAATGGGTTTATATTTTGACAGCTATTACACTTGAGGTTCTTCCATCCTAATAACTATTTGTTAGGAGCTGTGAATGATCTGCTATTAGTCCCGAATTATTACTACATTCTGATGCTGAAAGATTTTTTTACTGAAAACAAAATCTGGGGGAGGGAAGGGTTTCGTTCTAGATTATAATTGTGTTTTCTAACTTGTTTTTGTTTTTGTTTTTTACTTTGGAAAGAAGTTTTGTGCATCTAAAAGGTTTGGGTTAATAGGTTTTTAAAAGCTGGAAAATTGCATGGGCCAGTTCAGCAAACGGTTGAATTGGTTGAAACGTGTAGGTTGACTGTTCATGCTGTGCCTTTGCAGTTGGGGAAATAGAAATTTTAGTGCTTCACTGTAAAAGTATAAAGTATATGAGGTGCTGCCCTTAGATGTTTTTACATCTGAAAAGTCAAAATGATCCCTTTGATATCCTAATTGATACCCTGGTTGAATTTTGAAATGAAGGGAGAGGTATGCCACACTGATTGTATCTCCTTGTGGCAAGCAAATCAAATGTTCCAATCACAAGCAAAAAGCCAATTATATAAGCTGAAATTTAAAAAAATCATCATGTGTTGGGTAGTTGTATCCAACCTTCATTCATCCCTAACCTGACCAAAAATCTTTACAAAGAAGCACTCAGGTGAATATTTGGACAAAGACACATCATGGGCCTAGTCTATCTACAGCACACAAAAAATAATGTTTTGTTCATTGGTCTTACAAAAACACAATGTTACTAATTTGGAGATTGCAAATTTAAGATTGGCAGAACTAGGCTGGCCTAATTGGTCATGCTAAGAACAAGCTCTTCTTCCCCTCATTGATATACACCTTAAGGAAGTACAGTAAGTTTCTTGTAATAAAACCGGAAGTGTCAATATTTCATACAGCAAACTTTAAACTGTTCCCCGCCCTCCTCTGTTTCAAATGAAAAGGCTCCCGTCTGGTTAAAATGAAATCGAATCAAGGAACCAGGGCTGTGAAACAAGATTAAATTCCTACCCAGTAAATGGAAAACACCCTTTGCAGGCCTCCCAGTTCCCAAAGCGCAGCCCAAAAGAACTCTGAAAGGAATTACGATAACGATTCTGACTTGTAAGGGCATCTTTGTGCTAATGTTTCAAAATGTCATGAAAAGTTCTGTATTGCTGAGGGGAGGGTTTCCCCCTCGTTCTTTTTTTTTTTTTAAATTTCTGTTTGTACCACAATCCTAATAGCTGCCATTTTCCCAATACTGGGGCTTTCTGTAGATCAGTGGATGTTAGGTTTAAACCTCTCTTTTCTTTGATGAAGCTTTCAATAAAAAAACAAAACTAAAGAAAAGCACTGAGTCTTGTGTTTTCTTGAGGCTGGCATGGATCAAACTGAAGGACGGCACAGTGTCCAGCACTAACGGGTCAGAGTGAGACCTCTGAAATCCTCCTGAGAAATAAAGACTGTCACAACATCTGGACTGAGATAATCTCAGAGTTTGGAAGGAGGAAAGTGTATTATGTGGATAATTGCACTATTATAACATAGCTCAAAAGACCCTGAAATACACAGAAATTATAATAATCTGGGCGTAATTTTTAAATAGGAACTGCAAGCTCCAACTGAATTAAAGAACAGTCCTATAGTTGTGAGGAAAGAATCCATAGCCGAGGAATTGCACATCCTGATATGTTCTCTGGCCACAATCTTCTATCTGGTGCAGACTTCCCTAAAAGGTTCTGTTTGTGACTACAGCACCACAGAGACCTCCAGGGATAGACTTCCCTCTTAGTCAGTGAAGAGGGAGGTCCACAGCACCCAGTCACCCTCCTAGAGGGCACAGAACTGCTCTTTTAATTGGCAGACTAATAAATCAAAGTTTTGGTTATGTCAAGTTTGCTTGGAAGTAAATCCCACTAGGTTCAGTGGGACGCTTCCAAGTAAATCAGTAAAGGAAAGCAACCTAAATCACATTAAAATTTGCCCAGGCTCTACAATTATTCCGTGGTGCTGAGACTTAAGTTGGCTATGCAGATTCTCCCATCTTTTTGTGCATTCGCGGTTTGCGAAAGCTGTTGTTCACCCCATTTGAAAGTTCAGCATTTATCCTTTTGCTAGACCTAGGGCAAGTCCTAGAATGAAAGGCTGACTTTTCCATATATTTCTAGTGCAGAAGTTTAAAATTATTTAATTATATATTATCTTAACATTAATGGACATCTTCCCTCTTTATATTTGTGCGTTAACTTTTCTGTCCCTCGGTCTACCCCCAAGGACACGCTTTTTCGTTTGTACTTAATCACAGGCAATGGGGGGCTACAATGGGAGGACGGACGCAAGGCAAACATGAGCAGAGACGTGGATGTCACACTTACCTTTGAAGAGTAGGCTGCATTCCAGAGGTTTCTCAGCGCACGCACACACACACACCTCCACCCTTCGTCCAAGGAAGCAAGAGGCATTCATTACTTCAGTTCAAGGATGATCTTCAGCCAGGCAAAACAATTCCCGGATGATGAGGGGCCATGGCCTGGGACTCAGCCACACAGCTGCAAATTAAACATTTAAAATATGTTGTAAACTGCAATATACAAATGTGACACTAGATGGTGAAAGTGAGCTATGCAAATTTCAATGTATTTTTTCAAAACGTTTTAAAATACAGCATTTTCACATTTTTATTTTTATTTTTTTAATATGTGTATAGATTCCACCCTGGTGTAATCTTGAAGGCTAGACGGAAAGAACGGGAAAAGGCACTTAGCTTGAGGTTCCTCACCGCAGCTCTATATCACCCCATTATTCCTTTCTTAATGTAAACAGAAGATTTAGAATCGTAGAATCGTAGAGTTGGAAGTTGGACCCCCTGCTATCAGTGGCGCGCAGTGAAATTTTTCAAAGGGAAACAGTTAGGGCCAGAGGCTCTAGCTTGCGAGGGGCGTGAGGGGTCAATGTAATGAGTGTGACATTTGTCGTCGTGCATGTGAGCATTGCACCTCCCACCCTAAGCCAGACAGAAGCTTCCCAGCTTTGTGAAGGAGGTGTCAGGGCTCTGACAGGATGCTGAAGCCCTTCTGTCACCTTCCAAAAGCCAGATGGGCTTTGGGAAGATGGCAGGATGGATCTTGGACCCATCAGAGCCTCGCATCTTCCTCCCTTAGCCTTCCAGGCTTTGAGAAGGGAGCACCAGGGAAACATTAAGGTGACTTGCCTAGTCCCCTTAGTCCAATGACCACATGCCACTGCCTGCAATGCAGGAATCTTTGCCCAATGTGCAGCTCAAGCCCATGACTGAGATCAAGAGTCTCACGCTCTAGCGACAATAAAACAAATTGTGTATACCATTACACACAAACCCAAGCGAAACACCATTGCTTTTTTCGGGGGGGGGGAGGGGGTTTACTCAAGAGTACGCAGTACTGACACCTTTTTCCCCTAGAAGAAAAGCACTGTCAATAGCAGTGAAAATAGATTTCCTATTTAGTAGCTGTGCTACTTTGACATGAACTCCAGAATCATATAAGGCAGCCCGATTCTTTTCCAAGCATATCTGCATTATGTACTTCTTGCTTCACTCCTTATGCCAACGCTAGCCTGCTTAAGGGAGTGGTATCTCACTTTTTTACATAGCATTTTCTCTATTTCCCCTCTTCATAGCTATTTGGTAATTTAAAACAAAAAACAAAGCTAGCCCTCCAAGTGGAAGGAATATGCTACTTTGGACGATAAGACAAAAACAAAGTTGAACTTCTGCTTTCCTTCCCAGTTACTTTGGGAATTCCCAACAGCACACAAACTTATTCCAAGCAAGCTCTCTTAGCAGTTTGACCTTTCATCTAAACTGCCAGTTCTCCAGATACCCACAAGGAGCGACCACCTCCTCTTTCCTTTCAATATAGTTTCTTTTCCTCAACTTAAAATTGTCTGTTCTTATGCTGTGCTTATGCTGCATACACACCCGTTAAGTGCTTTGATTTATTTTTATATACGTTTTATATACTGTTTCTGGGGATGCTTGAGCTACAGTTTTTGTCTTTTTAGAGTTACGGATATGGACGGGAACTGAAATTTAGCTGGGCCTCAAGGGAGCTGCAGGCAAATGTTACAGCACTGTCTTGAGTTTTTAGCTACAGGAATGAAAGTTTCCTCTTATCAGGGTCACATGGCTACATGCAAGTGGGGATCTGGTTTAATATAAATTTTGCATGCTTATAAAGCCCACCAGCATTCTGAACAAGTGACCCCCTAACTCCCTGCTTCTACCCACTCATGTTAGCACAGACAGGACTGAGCAATATTTGGTTTTCAACATTGTGATATATCACCCATTAAATATACCGATATATCACAATGCCTAAAATAAGGATGGAGCTATGTAGAGGCATTGGCTGGCTTTACAGTTATCCTTACATCATCTTTTTAGCATAGCGTGCGCACGCACACACGCGCACGCGCACACACACACACACACACGAGCTGGGCAATGTATTGATAAGTTGTCAAAAATCAGTTTGATTTCATAATATTCAACATGATGACATATCGTGAATCATGATGTGTGTGTGTGTGTTATGTAAAAAATTGTAATGTGGGTGTGGGTGTGGATGAAGCCAATCATTGCTTCTTTCCTGATTTCTTCCATCCCTGTTGCTCTGTATTGTAAAACAACAGTTGTAACAACGTATTAAAGGTAAGTAAAAATGTATTGGTTTTAGGCCCCTAAATAGTAGCAGTTGCCAGGACATTATTCCATTAGCCTCTACATAGTAACATCCTTATTTCAGAGATCACAATGTTTAGTTGGATATATATATATATATATATCACAATGTTGAAAGCCAGACATCACGCAACCCTAATACACATCACAACTTGCAATATATTGCCAGGTCAAAAATTATTAAAGCAATATGGACTTCAAACCAGTTTTGGACAATACAGTGGTACCTCGAGTTACAGACGCTTCAGGTTACAGACGCTTCAGGTTACAGACTCCACTAACCCAGAAATAGTACCTCGGGTTAAGAACTTTGCTTCAGGATGAGAACAGAAATCGCGCGGCGGCTGCACAGCAGCAGTGCAAGGCCCCATTAGCTAAAGTGGTGCTTCAGGTTAAGAACAGTTTCAGGTTAAGAATGGACCTTCAGAACGAATTAAGTTCTTATCCCGAGGTACCACAGTATATTGCCCAGCCCGACCCTCTTCTGCCCTCCCTGACACATGGGAAGCTTCCTCAGTAGAATTCAAACTTCCAAGGGCCAAGGAGGGAGAAGGAGGAGGTCTTCTGCATCCCTCCTTGCTGCTATCTCCATTTCTGCTGAAGCAATGGCACTGCAGCCAGGTCAGAAGGAGGGCTCAGAAGATTCAAACTCTCTCTTGTTCCCCATGATATGTCATCAGAAGCACAAAGGAGTCTAATTTGGATTCAAGATTAACCAAGCCCAAGTCCAAATCAAATCCAGGAAGGGGGAAGGTGTTGCCCAGCACTACAACGTATTATTAAGGGGTGTGTCACAGAATAAGGACCTTGAATCCTTATCTGAGACACTGGATTTCCTGAATATATCTGGCAAAGAGATTAAAATGGTCTGGTCTGGGGAGATATAGCTATATCCTGACCCACCTCTACTGAGAGCTCAACCTTTCCCTAATAGAGTCATATGGGGAACATTTGGCTTCCCAGATGTTGCTAGACTACAGCTTGCTCTATCCCTGCCCATTGGCCATGCTTGCTGGGGCCGATGGGAGGTTCACGAACATCTGGAAAGCCAAAGGCTGACCACAACTGATGGAGAACTTGCTGCAACCATCAGCCTTGTGGTATCACTTGATTATAAAAGGTGCAGCAAGGTCACCGTTCTTCCCCTCTTCCAAGGCTTCCAATACCATTGAACAATATCCGTGATGGGTAGAAATTCGTCAGTCTAGCTCCACCCAATCGCACCATCTTCAAAACTCTCTGCTAGTATGGGCAAGCCCTGCAAGGTCGAGACAACAAAGGACTGTTCTGTGATTCTTTCCATGACCCTTTTGATTAAATTGCTGGAAGTGCCCAATGCAGGTCCAGAAATGCTTTGTTAGATATTTAGGGATTTGAACCGTTAGCTAGCCAAATAGTTATTTTGGGATAATATTTAAGGATATGTGTTTGTTCGTGTAGAGTGCCTTTGTGAAATGATGTCTAGGGAGTTATAGCAGATTGCAACACAGCCTTATCTTTTAGCCTTGCTCTGCCAAAAATCACAGAATGAGCTAGCCAGCTTCCCTAAGGTACTTTCTGGATCCCAGGAGTTAAGGGCTACATCCAAAACAATACTATCATTTGGAAGCCTGTACATATTATATAACTACAGGAGTGATCGGTTTCTCAGTCCCATATCTGGTCTCATGAAATGCTTCATCTGCATGTTACATACGTATTGGCACTTTTGCAGTTTTATAATATGTTTGTAAATTTGGAGAAGTGTGAAATTATGTTCCAATTTACACATCTGCCTAGAGGAGATGTGAATTGGGCTGGGTCACCCTGGAATTTATGTAAATCAAATTTCTCATGCATCCTAGCCTCATGCCCTGCACATGGGCTTTTGAGAAGCATTTTGGTCACCGCTGTGAAGAACGGGATTCTGAAGTAAATGAACCTTTGTTCAAATCCAGAAGGAAGACTCATGTTCTCTGGAAGTTTATAGTCATTGGTTTTTTAAAAAAACACAAAACTATTTTTCTTAAAGTGATCCTTTCAACTGAATTTAGAATACCACACCAGATGGCTCAGTCTGTTGAGCATGATACTATTAATCTGTGGGTTGTGTATTCTAACCCCACATTGGGCAGAAGATTCCCACATTGCAGCGGGTTGGACTAGATCACCCTCATGGTCCCTTCCAACCCTACTATTCTGTGATTATTGTTTGCTTTGTAACAATAGCTCATATAACCCTTAAAGCAATTCCTTATCTGTCATTTTCTGCTCAGAGACATCTGTACTGTCTCCTGGCCCATTTCCCTCCTCTCAAGCGAAGATGATTTGAGCAGCAAGTGGTGCCACAAGTACTTAGAAGAATAATGCCAATCATAGATGCCGTTAACATTATGTCTGATTAGTATTTGAGAGAGCAGCAGTTGAGCTGAGGAACAGCACATTCTAGGTAGCTCTGCCAGGTACCGATCTAGTAACTGCTGTCTGTAGATTCTTAAAACTGGTTTTCCATGGCAAGCTAAGTTTTGATAGCTAGGATGAAGTAGACCCTGGTTTCTACAGAGAATTCAATAAGGCTTTAGATTTGAAATAACATGGACATTACCCTACTCCAATTAGTAAATGGCCTCGGCCCAGTACACCTGAAGGAGCGACTCCACCCCCATTGTTCAGCCCAGACACTGAGGTCCACCGCCGAGGGCCTTCTGGTGGTTTCCTCACTGTGAGATGTGAGAAGAAGGCAAAGGGCCTTCTTGGTAGTGGCACATGCCCTGTGGAACGCCCTCCCCTCAGATGCCAAGGAAATAAACAACTATTTGACTTTTAGAAGACATCTGAAGGCAACCCTGTTTAGGGAAGTTTTGAATGTCTGATGTTTTATCGTGTTTTTAATATTCTGTTGGGAGCTGCCCAGATGGGTGGGATATAAATAATATGTTGTTGTTGTTGTTGTTGTTGCTTGTTGTTGTAATGGGCCCTAAAATTTATTTATGCCTTTATTTATTTAAAATATTGTTAACTGTTCTTCATCCAAAGATGACAAATAATGAAATTATTGTTATTATTATTATTATTATTATTATTATTATTATTATTATTAAATTTGTATACCACGCTCCATCTGTAGATCTCAGGGTGGTTCATAACATAATACTACAAGACCAAAAAAAAACAACCCAAAACAAAATACATAATAAAAACGAACAAAACAAAACCCTCCCCACCCACCCCCCACAACACATTTAAAATGGCATCAAATGTAAACATCAAAAGGCCTAAAGTTCAAATAACACCGTTCACACAACACACCAAAAAATGTAAACAACAACAACAGGCAAATAATGTGAATTTGAAGGATGTCATTAAAATTACCCCCATTCTAAACCAGTACAGTTCCTAGACCATGTCAACTTCGGTGTCAAGCTACAAATTTCTCTAGCCGATGTTATCAGCACATCTCGGTAAAGTACAGAACTATTTCCCATGCACCACAACAGTGACAACAGCCCACAGACACTCCGGACGGTACGTATTTAAAAACGCTTTTGGACTAGGAAGCTGCTTAGTGGCGATATAGCTGCATAAATCACATCTGTATATTTTAATCTGTCCTGTTAAGTGTCGTTGGAACTTTGATTCCATCCACATTGTACATTTAAAGCAGTATCATCCCATTTTAAACAGTCATGCCCCCCCCCCAAATAATCCTGTGAATTGTAGTTTATTACAGGGGTTGTTCCCAGTGTGGTTTAGCAACCAATCCCTCTTCCCAGGAAACTCTGGCGACTGTATCTCTGTGAGAGAAATAGTGCCTCCCCCCGGTAAAAAGGTAAAGGACCCCTAAATGGTTAAGTCATTTGAATTTGACTATGGGGTTACAGTGCTCATCTCGCTTTTCAGGCGGAGGGACCCGGCGTTTATCTACAGACAGCTTTCCAGTTCATGTAGTCAGCATGGCTAAACCGCTACTGATGCACAGAGGACCGTGATGAATGCCAGAGTGCATGGAAATGCCAATTACCTTCCCGCCACAGTGGTAACTATTTATCTACTTCCACTGGCGTGCTTTCAAGCTGCTACGTTGGCAGGAGCTGGGACCGAGCAACAGGAGCTCACTCCGTCGCGGGGATTCGAACCGCCGACCTTCTGATTGGCAAGCTCAAGAGGCCCAGTGGTTTAGACCATAACGCCACCCATGTTCCCTAGTTGGGACCTAACAAGGACCAGCACCTGTAAAAAAACTACACTTCCCAGGATTCCTTGGGGGTTCTACGGCTGTTTAAAGCGGTATGATACTGAGCTGAATCTTGAATGGCCATGCATTAAGTGCCTATGGGGGGGGGCAGCTGCACTGGGATCCCTTCTACAAAGTGGGGGGGGGGGTTGCCCCCTCACAATGTAAGCCTGTTAGGCCTGATTCATGTGTGATGCCCTGGTTTGACAAGCTCCTTCAGTAACAGGATTTAATGGAAACTGGCATTGGCCAAGACAGCTGGCAGACCTTTGCCTCTGCAGGACAGCATCTATTCAGTATTTAATTGATGGTTGAGAGTGACAGAATGTGACTCCTTATCATTTATTACTTGTGTTTACCATTCCTCAGCCAGGAGGCAAGCTGCGTGGGGTGTCTGTGTTCAGACTGAACTAAATTCCAATGAATTTCAGATGCGTTTATGAAGAAGTGTGCCAGGTTGCCTCATTAAATTGAAGTTGTGTGTTATGTGCTGTTTAGCCGTCACTTTTAAGCACTTTGATCTTCATCTTCTCTCAGTGAATGGCAGCCTCCTCAATGCCTATCATGTTTATGCACAGAGCAGAAATATGCTTTTAATTTCACGAAAAGTGCTATTAAGTTTATTTGAATGTATTTGCTGATCAGCTTATATCTCACTGTGTAATTCTCTATCTCCTTCTCTGTCCTTTGGATAAGGAATAGAGTTAGGACCAGTTACTAAACTCTGCTTTATTTTCTCTGTTGTTTCTAAGTTAGCACATATTCAGGAAGTGTTGACTTCCTTCCAGCAGATGGCGCTATTAATCTGTAGACATGCATGTATGTGGTTAAAGCCAGGGCTTTGGGCTCAGTTAGCTCAGCACATACTAAAAGAGTAAGCCACTGGTGTGGCTGATATTCTTGTCCCATTTCTTAAAATCTCATTTGGGGTGCAACTGGAGCATAGAAGAACAGATCTGCCAGAAATGTCCCTTGTAGACAATGGCTGCATCTTCAGATTTCTAAATGAGATCAGAGGCAACATATTTATCGATTCCAAAGGCAACATCTTTATATTGACCTGTGATAATAATGCCATTCACGGTTCAGCTGCAATACCTGTTGCTCAGTATTATCATAGGGAGTTTATCCTGAAACAGAACAGTCCACCGTCTGTTATAGATTATCAACTCTTTCCTGCTACCTTGTCCTAGCTACCTTGTCTTTGAAGGTTTGTGAAGACTCTGTTACAGAGGCGGCGAAATAAGAAGTTGAACGTCAAAAAAACGGGGTTGCAAAGGGTGCAGTTATATTGAAGGAACCTGGCACACAAGTATTAGCTAAGAGCAGTGTAAACGGAGTACAGTGGTACCTCGGGTTAAGTACTTAATTCATAATTCCGTTAATTCCGTTCTCAACCTGAAGCGCCACTTTAGCTAATGGGGCCTCCTGCTGCTGCCATGCCGCCAGAGCACGATTACTGTTCTCATCCTGAAGCAAAGTTCTTAACCCGAGGTACTATTTCTGGGTTAGCGGAGTCTGTAAAGTGAAGTGTCTGTAACCTGAAGTGAATGTAACCCGAGGTACCACTGTAGTTCTAATTCCTACAGCAGTGTTGAGAGAGACTAGGACATCCAGCTAATCGAGATGTTCCCTGGTCTTTCCTTCATGTGTTGTTTAGAACAGGAAAAGCGGTTTAGTCCTGCTGGCCACATGACCCGGAAAGCTGTCTGTGGACAAACGCCAGCTCCCTTGGCCTGAAAGTGAGATGAGCGCCGCAACCCCATAGTCACCTTTGACTAGACCTAACCGTCCAGGGGTCCTTTACCTTTTCCCCCCTACGCTTGAACCATTCAGGCTCTAGGAATGCCATGCTCTCCTGCATCACAGATTGACCTTCTAGGCCCCCCTGCCTAGTTCTCTCTGGATTCTACATCCAACAGTCCGGAGAAAGAGGTCAATCTAAGGTTACCAGATTTTTTTCAATGAATCCAGGAGACTTTTCAACTTCCTACTAAATAGATGGATTTTGTCAGGGGGCTGATTTGTAAATCCGGGGACTGTCCCCAGGAAACAGGGACGTCTGGTTAACCTTAGGTCAATCCAGCTTGACTCCCTTTTGCCACCCACAAGTCTTTCCACAACGGCTTTAATGCCCATTTAATGTTCCTCCATTAACCAACACACTCTTTTTCCAAAAAAAGGTGAACCCCAACCTCCTAAACGCATAGGAATTGCAAAAGGCGATTCCAGGTTGTCTCTCCTCAGCAGTCAACAGTATTACTTATATCCCTGTTCATCTTCCGCTTTTTTCATGCCTTGCATAAGTTTATAAACTTTGAGCCTGTCCCCTCCTGCTTGCCTCTTCTCTAAACTAAAAAGTCCCCAGTAAAAAAAGGAGCAGGGACTGAGCAACGGGAGCTCACCCTGTGTGGGGATTCGAACCGTCGACCTTCTGATCGGCAAGTCCTAGGCTCTGTGGTTTAACCCACAGCGCCAATTGCGTCCCTTATAAAAGCTGTTAAAATGGCATAAATAAAAGTTTAACAAAGAAATATTGGGGGAGCAGGTAAGCCCCTTGCCGCACATAATCAAATCGCAAGACACGGTGCATGCAAAAAAATTGAATGGGAATGCCCATCAACTTTGTGGGGTTCTGCCTCCCTTAAACGTTTTATTGGGACAATCGGCCCAATAGGAGCTGCTTCCTATTGCTGCCATCACACCCAGAGGTGCCATGGGAGAACTTTTCCATGTGGCGGTTTCTTTCAGATATCGTTCTGAGGTTACACACAGGCACAATCTCCGTCTACCCAGGCTTGCAATAACAAGGAGGGCGGGGTATCTTTACCATTTACTCCTTCAGGGATCAATGTCATTTCCTTAAAAGCATATAGATACATTTTTAATCATATCATTTTGGGCTCTGCACCCCTGCAAATGAGATGCTTTGCAGCCTTGATTGCTCTCCATTTGTCCTTTTTTTGGGGGGGCTTAATTTGATGAGCTGTAAGTGCACTTGCAAGCCCACTGTGCGCATTCAATAATCTAATGGTGCTTTGAAGTACGTTTGCCTCATTGCTGCTGCACGGAGGCTGATTATTGCAGACATAGTGCATTAAGAAATCACACTCATATGCCTTTATTGGATCATCCTTATTGCTCATAATTCACTTGTAAAAATATTGTTCGCCCCTTATCTCACTTGTAACTTCACGGGAAGCCACTCTGTTAAATGGCGCTGCTGTTGTGATGCAATTAAATCAGTAGGCTATGCTTTTATATTTCTAGCTTTCCCATCTAGATTTGGGGTTTTTCCTTTGCTTATGCAAAACAACTTTTAAAACTTTAATGCAACTTTTGATGCCATTTCGCCAGCAAAAGGATATGATCCACCAGTGCCTCCTTTACTTAAAGAAGATTTAGGCTGTATCCATACTCGGTTTTTTTACTCCTCTTTAGTGTGCACTCAGTGTGTTTTCAATGCTAGGTTTTCAATTTGTGTTCACATATACAATAGGTATGCTGTAGTTGTTTTAATAAGGTATTACTGTTTGATGTGTTGCTGCTCAAAGCTCACATGGGGAGGACAGGGATGGACTTTTCTGTGCCCTGAAGTGGTTTGTTGTTGTTTAGTCGTGTCCGACTCTTCGTGACCCCATGGACCAGAGCATGACAGGCACTCCTGTCTTCCACTGCCTCCCGCAGTTTGGTCAAACTCATGCTGGTAGCTTCGAGAACACTGTCCAACCATCTTGTCCTCTGTCGTCCCCTTCTCCTTGTGCCCTCCATCTTTCCCAACATCGGGGTCTTTTCCAGGGAGTCTTCTCTTCTCATGAGGTGGCCAAAGTACTGGAGCCTCAGCTTCAGGATCTGTCCTTCCAGTGAGCACTCAGGGCTGGTTTCCTTAAGAATGGATAGATTTGATCTTCTTGCAGTCCATGGGACTCTCAAGTGTCTCCTCCAGCACCATAATTCAAAAGCATCAATTCTTCAGCGATCAGCCTTCTTTATGGTCCGGCTCTCACTTCCATACATCACTACTGGGAAAACCATAGCTTTAACTATATGGACCTTTGTCGGCAAGGTGATGTCTCTGCTTTTTAAGATGCTGTCTAGGTTTGTCATACATTGCATTTTTCCCCAGAAGCAGGCATCTTTTAATTTCGTGGCTGCTGTCACCATCTGCAGTGATCATAGAGCCCAAGAAAGTAAAATCTCTCACTGCCTCCATTTCTTCCCCTTCTACTTACCAGGAGGTGATGGGACCAGTGGCCATGATCTTCGTTTTTTTGATGTTGAGCTTCAGACCATATTTTGCGCTCTCCTCTTTCACCCTCATTAAGTGGTAATGTGAACATGTAACAAGCCACCGTTGTGTCACTTATTCTATGCCAGCCATTGCCAACCTGGTGGCCTCAAAATGTTTTGGACTGCAACTCTAGCCCCATCCATGGTTGGGCACCAGAGGTTGCCATAGGCTGTTCTGTGCTGTTGGGATAAAGGTAAAGGTAAAAGGACCCCTGATCATTAGGTCCAGTCGTGACCGACTCTGGGGTTGCAGCGCTCATCTCGCTTTATTAGCCGAGTGAGCTGGCGTACAGCTTCCAGGTCATGTGGCCAGCAGGACTAAGCCGCTTCTGGCGAACCAGAGCAGTGCACGGAAACGCCGTTTACCTTCCCACTGGAGTGGTACCTATTTATCTACTTGCACTTTGATGTGCTTTCAAACTGCTAGGTTGGCAGGACCCCGTCGGGGGATTCAAACCGCCAACATTCTGATCGGCAAGTCCTAGGCTCTGCGGTTTAACCCACAGCACCACCCGCGTCCCTGCTGTTGGGATAGGATATAGAAATTCCACAAAAGGAGCTATTTTGACTGCTGCCAGTGGAGGTGATTCGCATGAAGAAACAGGCATCTAAGTAGCATCCTCTTCTAAATCAGGAACTAAAACAAGAATACATGTTGTATATATGGTGGCTGTGGATCAGTTACCACATCAGGCATGTGGGATGGACATAGAATGCAAACAATTGGCACTGTGACCTTTTGTGCCCTTCGTCTTAAAAAAAGTAATTGCTGCCATCAAAGTTGATCTTGGGTAGATCTACACACAGGGAAAAACATGCTATAAGTAAGTAAGAAATTAAACGTTGTAAGAAAAGAAAGAAAAAACGGTATGTAAAATAGCATAGAAAGGTTTTATGCTCTCCACCGCCATCTGGTGTTGCATGTTCGTAATGCATTCAATTTTTTTTTACTAAGGTAGCCGAGTTCCTTGTCAGCTTCCTCAGAGTCCAGAATCAGGGCTGTGGAATCTGGGGCCCTACAGATGATGTTGGACTTCAAGTCCCATAATAATTTTTATTATTATTTAAATCAGATTTTTTTTCCATTTAAATTGGATTTTTAAAATAAAATGCTTTTGGAGAATTTCCCCCCCTAAAGATAGTTTTCTATTCACGTTAAGAGTCCAAAGGCTATTCAGCAGGAAATGAGGATTTGTTTTAAGTTTTTCACGTGTGCTAAAACTCAGTCTAAGGTTTTTTTATATTAAAAAAAATGTTTAAAAACATCAGCTAACAGGCATGGATACATATGCTATTATTTTAGTTAAATAAATTGTTTAAATTGTTATTAAGGAAAGGATTATTTTTTCTCCTTCCAATAAAGTACAGCAGAAAAGTTGTGTAAATATAAACAGTTAACTTATTAAACCTCACAATAATTTCATAATTATCAGTCTATGTATTTCTAATAGTAGAACCAAACCACTAATTTTTGCTATAACTGTAAAAACTACTCTGAAAATTTATTATTTCAGAAATGAAACCTTCCTCTGGTTGTAAATACTAAGACAATACTAGCAAGAATGAGTCTTTCTGTAAAAAAAAAAAAGGATTTAAATAAAGTATTATTGACTTATTTAAATCAAATTCACCCTGCGGCCACCAACACTTTTGCTGGGATGGAAGTTGGGGGGCAGGGGGCATTTTTGTCATAGCTGTAGGCTACACCCATTCATGCCCTGCCACAGTGCTCTTTCGTTTCTTGAAAACACAAACACAGATCCCTAAAAAGGATTCATACATTTGTTGCATCAGTTGTTTGGCTGGGCAGATACAGGAGGATATTCATTCACAACAGCCCACTGCTACACGTATAAACCTCTGGATTAAGGAGACGGTTTATAAAGAACCATGAACGTTTCCCAGCTTGAAGTCTTTCTTTTTTCAAGTGTGCTATTATATTATTTTTAATCCTGCAAGTTAAACTGTACGTACAGAAGGAGAAAGCTTCGCCTTCGGGGGGGCGAGGAAAAAAGTAAAGCATGGGCGCTTAGGTGTACATATTGTGGATGGTTTTCGTAGATATGGGGAGCAGCTGTGAGCTCAGACCATGGGTAGGCAAACTAAGGCCCGGGGGCCAGATCCGGCCCAATCGCCTACTAAATCCGGCCCGCAGACGGTCCAGGAATCAGCGTGTTTTTACAGGAGTAGAATGTGTCCTTTTCCTTAAAATGCATCTCTGGGTTATTTGTGGGGCCTGCCTGGTGTTTTTACATGAGTTGAATGTGTGCTTTTATTTAAAATGCATCTCTGGGTTGTTTGTGGGGCATAGGAATTCATTCTTCTTTTCTCTCCCCACCCCCCAAAAAATATATAGTCTGGCTCCCCACAAGGTCTGAGGGACAGTGGACCGGCCCCCTGCTGAAAAAGTTTTCTGACCCTTTTTTTTGGTTAAAAATGTGTAGGGGCTATGACAAAGGCTCTTATGTACCTGTCTCCATCCTTTTCTAAAGAACATCCCGCTTCTCTAAGGTATCTTTACCAGGTGAATTCTCTTAACCTCCTTGTTTTAAGAGGTTAAACAGGAGCCAGGATGCTCCAAACCAGCGCTTTGTGTCATCGACCTCTCCTCCAGGCTGTGTTCCATAATTTCCCCTGCTGTGCTGGATTGATGCTTCAGATAATGCCTCGTCTCGGTGTGCGAAATAAGCAGCCGACGCATGAAGAGGAGCCACGCAGCCTTCTCAAGTGCAGCCGATAGGCAACACAAGTGTGATTTGAGAACTGTTAAAACCTTGCAAAGGGATGCCGCCTCAGAGAGGGAGCTAGGGGACGGCGTGAAAACCGGAAGCAAGCAGCGCAGGAAAAGCAAAGGGCGCAAGTCAGAATAAGAACAAGCAGGGAGGATAATAATGGGAAGGGGGGAAGGACGGAGGGACAGTGGTACCTTGGGTTACAAACACCTCGGGTTACAAACACTTACAGACTCCGCTAACCCGGAAGTAGTACCTCAGGTTAAGAACTTTACCTCAGGATGAGAACGGAAATCGCGCGGCGGCAGCAGGAGGCCCCATTAGCTAAAGTGGTACCTCAGGTTAAGAACAGTTTCAGGTTAAGAACAGACCTCCGGAACAAATTAAGTTCGTAAACAGAAGTACCACTGTAGTTTATTTGCAGTTATACACAGGGATGTGAACTATCTGATATTTGGACTACTGCAATGCACTCTACGTGGGGCTACCTTTGAAGGTGACCCGGAAACCGAAATTAATCCAGAATGCAGTAGCTAGACTGGTGACTGGGAGTGGCCGCCGGGACCACATAACACCGGTCTTGAAAGACCTACATTGGCTCCCAGTAAGTTTCCAAGCACAATTCAAAGTGTGATGGTGACCTTTAAAGCCCTAAACGGCCTGAGCCTAGGATACCTGAAGGAGGGTCTCCACCCCCATTGTTCTGCCCGGACACTGAGATCCAGCGCTTAGGGCCTTCTGGCGGTTCCCTCATTGAGAGAAGTGAGGATACAGGGAACCAGACAGAGGGCCTTCTTGGTAGTGGCGCCCGCCCTGTGGAACACCCTCCCTTCAGTTGTGAAGGAAATAAGCAGCTACCTTATCTTTAAGAGACATCTGAAGGCAGCCCTGTTTAGGGAAGTTTTTAATATTTAATGCTGTATTGTTTTTAACACTTGATTGGAAGCCACCCAGAGTGGCTGGGGAAACTCAGCCAGATGGGCGGGGTATAAATAAATTATTATTATTATTATTATTATTATTATTATTATTATTATTATTACTATTATTATTATTTCTGGTTGTCATACAGCTTACATCTTGCAGTTATAGAAGCAGTTTCTTCTTTGCCCCCCACATGCAAGTTCTAAATTGATTTCAAATAGGTTTGCAGTGTGAATCTGCAAACATGGGCAAGACATCTTATCTCTGATTAAATTCAAATATGGTATAGCAACTCTCCTTGATGGCTTCCATTGCCCCTTTCTGCACGTTTTCCAGCTCTACAAATATCCTTTTAAAAGATAAAGTAACAATCTACCATCCCTTACACAGACATTGTAAGTGCAGGACACTTATCTGCAAAACAAGAGGTGTGTTTCTTGCAATGTTTGGAAAATATAAGGTTGTAGCCAACTGAGGTTTACTTAAAGTAGACCCAGTGACATGAACAGACCTGCATTATTAGTCGTGTCCATTAATTTCAATGTGTCTGTTCAGAGTAGAATAACGAGCACTGGACACAACACAATTTCTGCACATTTTTCTACTAGCATTTTCTTCTGCTAGTTAATTAATCCGGATCACCTATTCATCCTGATCCACAGATCTCCCACATGCAACTTAGATCACTGAAAAATAAAGGGACTTGGTCACCTTTTCAGTCAGTAAATGATCCGGTTCTAAGTTTTCCATTTGGCTCCAATACACAACATGTTAAAACAATAGTTTGTTTCAGGATGCTTGGCAACCACACAGAAGAAAGAAAAATTAAAGACTTTGATGTCTCTTCCTTTTTCATCAGTCCTGGCTATGTTATCCTGCTTGAAGCTGAAAGGATTTTCTTGCTGCTAGCTGAAAAAGCAACAGCTTAAATAATGTCTCTTCTGCCTTTGAACTAGTAGGAAGTACTTCAAGGACAGACCCTTTAGTATTGTTGTTAAAATGTACTTTGAAAAATATACGCCTTGAAAAAGGGAAAAAGTTTATCCATAAACTCAGAATCCAGGGTGGTTGGTGTGTTTTTTTAAAGCCTCTGTTTGCCACACTGAGAGATACTGTGCTGTGAATGACAAAATAAAACAGATCCCTGTAAATATCTTATGATCTAAATGTGATGTTTGCTTAGGAATGGCTCCCTCCCATGTTTTCACTACTTGTATGACTGTGAGCAATGTTTTGGGGGAATTTTTTTTTAGACTAATATTCATATGCTTCCCCAAAGCCAGCCTTGGCTTCTTAATCGAGCTTTTGAATTTGGACAACATGCACACCATACCTGCCTGCTTATGATAGGGGGGATTATTGTGCAGCAAGACAACTATAAACCATTATATATTATATTTACAAGTATTACAAGTCTATGGTGAAAATCGCCCTTTTATCATTCAAACGGAATGCACTTTAGTCCTCACCAAAAAAAAAAAATAATGAAGAAGAAGAAGAAGAGTTTGGATTTGATATCCCGCTTTATCACTACCTGAAGGAGTCTCAAAGCGGCTCACAATCTCCTTTCCCTTCCTCCCCCACAACAAACACTCTGTGAGGTGAGTGGGGCTGAGAGACTTCAGAGAAGTGTGACTGGCCCAAGGTTACCCAGCAGCTGCAGGTGGAGGAGCGGAGACCCGAACCTGGTTCCCCAGATTACGAGTCCACCGCTCTTAACCACTACACCACACTGGCTCTCTGTTGAAAGCTGTTAAGTTGTGGGTGAACATATCAGACGACACAGTGAGTCTTCAAACAGTTCTTGTTTATTCGCAGGCCAGAACAGAACTGAACTGAAGGGTTCAGTCAGCCTGCTTATATAGAGCTTCAGTACACTGTAACTGTAACAACTTTCTAAAACTATCCAATCACTGAACATCACTTCCGATCCCTTATTTGCATAACTATCTACAGTATCCCCCTGCTGGCCCAGGGTGAGAACTTCAGGACATAACAAAAGCTCTACACACAAGCACACACATAGGAAACCTCTGCTTATAATGAATAGAATTCCCACTACTCAGCTGCAATTATTTTTTATTTTATTTTATTGAATTCTGCCACAGGAAATGCCCTTTCGATTTGACACCAGTTACCTCTGAAAGGCTCTGTCCACACTTTGGCCTGCTTTCTGAAGCCAGCATTTCTGCACATTTGCAGCCACACAGCACTTTCCTATCCTTCCTTGGAATCTTAAAAAAATCGCGGTGCCTCTTTCTGGCATCATGATTACACAGGAAAGGAAAGATTTAGTGGACATGTGAGGATATTGTCACACGCCACCCCCCAATCTCCACAGCAGTGAGAGATTACAGGGAGTTCCAGGCATGTTTACCAGGGTCTGTGTCTCCTTATGGATGAAGAAGCACTGCGGAGACTGTGGTGTCTTCATGATATATGGTTTACTTACACATATATACAGCCTGAGCCTAAGATGGGGAGGTTCAGGGCACCAGCGTTCCAAGAGTACCCTGCTTCTCCTATAGGCACAGGATCTCACCCTTGCTCTCTCAAGTCATATTCCAGCTTCCTCTCAACCTTACTAACCCAACCACTGGCCTTTTTCTAACACAGATAGAGGACCCATCCCTTAGATCTGTTGTTGTATTAATGGCCCATTACCCCAGGCTAACACCTCAAAGGGCATTAGTCTGACAATTATCTTTCAACACTTGTTGATTCCCTAATATTAAGAAGGATCTAATATACAACTTCAAATGCCTCAATGGCTGTCACGTGGAAGACGGAACAAGTTTGTTTTTTCTTGCTCTGGAAGGTAGGACGCAAACCAGTGGCTTTGAGTTACAAGAAGGGAGATTCTGACAAAACACCAGGAAAAAACTTTCTGACAGTAAGAGCTGTTCAGCAGTGGAACAGACTCCCATGAGAGGAGATGGACTCTCCTTCCTTGGAGGTTTTGAAGCAGAGGTTGGATGGCCATCTGTCATGGATGCTTTAGCTGAGATTCCTTCATCACATAGGGTTTGGGGTAGATGACCCTTACGGTCCCTTCCACCCCAAAAGTTCTATGATTCTATGAACTTGAGAAGTTTGTCCAGCTAAATTAGTTCTTTCACACCATGCTAATTCCAGTAAATTAAAAGCATCCAGTACACAGCTCAAACACACATCATGGGCCTTGCAATAAGTTTAACTCGCAGGATCCGGCATCCAGCTTAACACACAGGGCTTAATTAAATCCTACCACATGCTGGACTTAACTAAAATCTAACACGTACCGAGTCCAGAGATTTATGGTCTGGTCCCAGTTTTAACACACATACACCAAAGTCGTAGGAGTCTAACCCCCATAAAAACATAACAATATGTTGTTTTAAGTTGCAACAACACCCTATACAGAAGTAGCTTTGAGGGATGGACTTACAAGGCAGAGAGAGCAGCTAGAATATATGGGTTAATCCTTCAGGGAAGCTTGGGTGGTAAGCACTTATAATGAAATGCAAAGCATTGAAATTTCTCCTTAAGAATCGCTATATGAGCAAAGGCTGTCCTATAGCAGCGAGGTGACTGGCTCATGTAGCCTGAGTTTTGCATAAATCCACAAAATAGACAGATTCACCCTCGGAGACCATTATCAGGAAGGAAGGGAGACATTCCCCCAAGGACACCTCTTAAAATTAACTTCTGTGAGGTAAACGATGTGTAAAATATCACCTCCTTGTACTTGTGAAGGAGCCCCACCTGACTGATCACCTGCCTTCCAAAATGTCTTTCTTGACCCACACCCACCCAATATGAAAATAAGTTTTAAATGTATTATCCTCGTTTTGCCTGGATAAGCTTTGCTTATTCCCTTCCATGAAGGTAAGAGTAGCAAAATCACAGCTAAGAAGCTCAAATCTTATATATGACTAACACCCTTCTTTGGAAATTAAACCACTACCTAGACTTAAGCATTCAAAAACTTTAATTGCCAGAACTTATACTTATGGATGAATTAAAACATAATATTCACAGTCGCATGCTCCTCCAAGCATGGGTTTATAGTCTCTTATTCTAACTTCCAAACAACTGTAGTTTCCTCTTTCCAGAGCTCTACACTTAGCCTTCTGTATCTCAGTTAGGCCATGCCTTGCAGCTCCTATGAGAGATTTCCACTTTTACCTTCTCCTTTACCTTTAAAGCGGGACGTGGGTGGCGCTGTGGGTAAAACCTCAGCGCCTAGGGCTTGCCGATCGCATGGCCAGCGGTTCGAATCCCCGCGGCGGGGTGAGCTCCCATCTTTCAGTCCCAGCTCCGGCCCACCTAGCAGTTCGAAAAGCACCCCTAAGTGCAAGTAGATAAATAGGTATCGCTTTCTAGCGGGAAGGTAAACAGCGTTTCCGTGTGCTGCGCTGGTGCTGGCACGCCAGAGCAGCTTCGTCACGCTGGCCACGTGACCCGGAAGTGTCTCCGGACAGCGCTGGCCCCTGGCCTCTTAAGTGAGATGGGCGCACAACCCTAGAGTCAGACACGACTGGCCCGTACGGGCAGGGGTACCTTTACCTTTCAAGCAGAGAAGCAGCGCTCCAAAACTCGATTCAACTTAGCAGTGTTCACAGTGGACACTAAAACAGTCATCTTGCTTCACAAAAAATGTAGTCACTCCTTCACCAGATACCTCACAAGTGGCCAACGTTAGACAATCCCATGAGAACTACTAGAGAACTCTCTAGAGTTCAGTTACAAACCAATCAAATTTAAACACACAGTAATGCATACAAGCACTTACAATTTCAGTGAATTAAATTAGCATACTATACTCAACGGAAGGAACCCATAAAAGTAGCAGGAAGAAAGATGCAATGCTTTCATATATAAGCTGCTGAAACTCATCTAAAGATTTCTGTATCAAGTGTTAGGACTAGTTAGAAAATAGAGTTTGTTTTACTACAATCGCTTTTTAAGAAGAAAAGAAAAAAAGATTTGAATTAGAAATCTGGAGTTGACTGAATATTGAGCTTACCAATACTGTATTTTGGGTTTTTTTATTTTATGCTGTTTAATTGTTTGCCTTTTCTGTTTTGAAACCTCATCATTGGAATTCTCTTTTTTTTTTAATAAAATTTTTATTAGGGGTTTTTACAGAATAGAGTACAAAGACAATAAACAACCTTGCTTTTATCTCAACAGAGTTTCATAACTTCTTTGGACTTCCTCACATCTCCCGCTGCCATTTTCATCATCATAAATTTTTTCCATGCAATTTATCATCTAGTTTGCAAATTTTATAACCGCTTATTTAAATATAGTCCTCTGCAAATTTATTTCTCTTAATCTCACTTTACATCCCATTCCAATCCGATTTTGTGGTGGCCAATTATTTATGATCAAACATCCTACTTAACTTTCCACCAAATCACAATATTTTTGTAAATAAGTCTTAAATTTCCTCCAATCTTCTTCAACCCTCTCTTCTCCCAGGTCTCGAATTCTGCCAGTCATCTCGGCCAGTTGCATATAGTCCATCAGCTGCATCTGCCATTCTTCCAGCGTGGGTAGATCTTGAGTTTTCCACTTCTTAGCGATAAGTATCCTTGCTGCTGCTGTTGCGTACAAAAAGAATGTTCGATCCTTCTTTGGCACCATCTGGCCGACAATGCCCAAGAGGAAGGCCTCTGGTTTCTTAAGGAAGGTATACTTAAATACCTTTTTCAGCTCATTATATATCATTTCCCAGAAGACCTTCACCCTGGGACAAGTCCACCAGAGGTGAAAGAATGTTCCTTCATTTTCCTTACATTTCCAACATTTATTGTCTGGCACATGGCATATTTTGGCAAGTTTAACTGGGGTCATGTACCACCTATATATCATTTTCATTACATTTTCCTTCAGAGCATTACATGCCGTGAAGTTCATCCCCGTGGTCCACAACCTTTCCCAATCCTCAAACATAATATTATGCCCAATATCCTGTGCCCACTTTATCATGGCCGACTTAACCATTTCATCTTGTGTATTCCATTTCAACAGCAAGTTATACATTCTTGAGAGTACTTTGGTCTTAGGTTCTAACAATTCTGTTTCCAACTTCGATTTCTCCACCTGGAATCCTAACTTTTTATCGTTTTTAAAAATTTCTTGGATCTGAGCGTAGTGTAACCAGTCTCGCACTTTGTCTTTCATTTTTTCCAAACTCTGCAATTTCCAATTATTACCCTCTTTCTCTATTATTTCCCAATATTTCGGCCATTTGGCCTCCATATTGGGTCTTTTTCGGGCCTTGGCCTCCAGAGGTGATAGCCATCTTGGAGTTTTATTTTCCAATAGGTCTTTGTATTTTGTCCAGACATTAAACACTGCTTTCCTGACAATATGATTCTTAAAGGCCTTATTGATCTTAACTTTATCATACCATAAGTATGCATGCCAACCAAATGCATTGTTAAAACCTTCCAGATCTAAAACATCAGTGTCCTCTAGAAGTAGCCAGTCTTTTAGCCAGCAGAAAGCTGCGGCTTCATAGTACAACCTTAAGTCTGGCAGGGCAAAGCCCCCTCTTTCTTTCGCATCAGTTAATATCTTAAACTTAATTCTGGGCTTTTTGCCCTGCCAGACAAATTTAGAAATATCTCTCTGCCACTTCCTGAAACACTCCGTCTTGTCCACAATTTGCAATGTTTGAAACAAAAACAACATCTTAGGCAATACATTCATCTTAATAGCAGCAATTCGGCCTAGCAAAGAAAGCTTCAATTTTGACCAACTGTCCAAGTCTCTCTTAATTTCAGACCAACATTTTTCATAATTGTCCTTAAATAGACTCAGATTTTTTGCTGTTATGTTTACCCCTAGGTACTTTACTTTTTTAACCACAGTTAGTTCTGTTTCTCTCTGAAACCGTTCTGACTCTGCATCTGTCAAATTTTTTCCCAGCACCTTAGTTTTCTGTTTATTTAGTTTGAAGCCCGCTACCCGACCAAAGTCCTGAATCAATTGTAACACTCTTTTTGTGCTAGATTCTGGCTCTTGCAATGTCAAAACAAGGTCATCTGCAAAAGCTTTAAGTTTATATTGTTTCGCTCCGATCTGAATCCCTTGCACCAACCGGTCCCCTCTAATCAAGTTCAAGAGCATCTCCAGGACAGAAATAAACAACAAGGGGGAAATCGGGCAGCCTTGTCGTGTCCCTTTTTCAATCTTAAACTCTTCTGTAACCACATTGTTAACTATCAGTTTTGCCTTTTGTTCTGAGTAAATCGCATCAATCCCATTTTCAAAACCCCGCCCCACTCCCATTTCTTTTAAATTCCCCTTCATAAATTTCCAAGAGATGTTATCGAAGGCCTTCTCCGCGTCTATAAAAATTAAAACTGCTTTAGTGTTAATATTTGTTTGCAAAAGTTCCAAAATGTCAATAATGTTCCTTGTATTAGCAAACAAGTGTCTTCCTGGGAGAAAGCCTGCCTGGTCTTTATGAATTATCTCATTTAAAACTCTTTTGAGTCTTCCTGCCAAAACGTCAGCAAATATTTTATAATCCACATTTAAAAGGGAAATGGGACGGTAGTTCTTAAGTTGTGTCTTTTCAGTTTCTGATTTTGGTATCAATGTGATGAAAGCTTCCTTCCACGATTCAGGCGCCTTCTTTCCCTCCATAATTTCATTGCTGACCTCCATCAGTGGTTGAATCAAATAGTCACTTAATGTCTTATAGTACTTGGAGGTCAAGCCATCTGGCCCTGGAGACTTGCCCAGCTTCATATTCTGAATGGCATGTTCTATCTCTAATCGTGTTATTTTACTATTCAGGAGTGATCTATTTTCTTGTGATAGTTTTTTAAGTCCATTTTTCTCCAAAAATTTTGCAATCTCTTCCTCATTTTGTGGCCCTTGAGTGTATAATTTCTTAAAATATTTCTGGAAACATTTTCTAATTTCCACCGGGTTCTGAATATATCTTCCTTCTATTTCCAAATTTGTTACTATGTTCAACTTTTGTCTCTTCTTCAACTGCCAAGCCAGCAGTTTCCCACATTTGTTAGCCGATTCAAATGTTTTTTGTTTCATTAATTTAATCTTCCATTCTATTTCCTGATTTATCAGTTTAGAATATTGTGCCTGATGAAGTTTAATTTCTCTCAAGATCGGCTGTGACTTCGGGTTTACTCTTAGTTTCTTCTCTAACTCTTTAATTTTCCCCAAAATCTTATCCTTTTTCTCATTTTGTAGTCTTTTCTTTATGGCGTTCTGTTGTATCAAGAACCCTCTCATCACAGCTTTGCTTGCGTCCCAGATTGTTCTTTTTTCCACTGCAGTGTTCAAATTTATCTCAAAATAGTCCTTTATTGTTTTTTTGGCCTTCTTAATAATCTCCTGATCTCTAAACAAGTTGTCATTCATCTTCCATCTAAAGGAGCCGGTTGGTAATAGTGTCATGTCCATTTTCAACGCGTTATGATCGGAGCAGGTCTTTGGGCAGATTTCCACTTTCCTAACCTTAGGAGCCAGACCTCTAGAAATCCATATTTGGTCAATTCTTGTCCAAGTCAGTTGGGCTTCAGAGAAAAATGTTCCTTCTTTCCCCAAGGGGTTCTTTGTCCTCCATATATCAATCCAGTCCATGTTGTCTGTCATTTCGAAAAAGGTCTTTGGTAGTCTGCCATCTTTAGTAACCTTTTGGCTTTGTGACCTATCCATGTTCGTTGAGACGATCCCATTCATATCTCCCATCATGATGATGTTATCGTAGTCCAGATAGTCCAGCATAATCTCATGCAACTTCTTGTAGAATTCTGATTTCCCTTCATTTGGAGCGTAGATTCCTAGTATCAAAATTTTCTCTCCTTGGTGCTGTATTTCAATTGCCAAAATTCTTCCATGTTCATCTTTAAATAGAAATTTTGGTGAGAGGCTCTCCTTTGCGTATATCACCACTCCTCTCTTCTTAACTGAATCCGAAGATATAAATTCTTGGCCTAACCTTTTATTTACCAATATTTTTCTGTGGAGCCTAGTCACATGTGTTTCTTGTAGACAAGTAATGTCTAGTTGCTCCTTTTTTAATATGTGAAAGATTTTCTTCCTTTTTTCCGGGCTGTTACAGCCATTTATGTTCCAGCTTAAAAGTTGCAGAGACATCCTGGATGGATCTGTTTAATTTCCTTGGGATGGTGTTTTGTTCTGTGAGTCTTCAGGGTTCTGTGGTACAGGTACCTGTGGTGGTTCAGGCCCTGAGGGTAGTTCAAGTCCTTTATGAAGGTCCTCTCCGTAGGCAGTCAAAAACTTATCCCTATCTTCCAAAGTTCTAATTTTAATCTTCTTCCCTCTAAAGGTAAAGGATAATCCTTGGGGAAAGTCCCACCTAAAGATGATTGAGTTGCTTCTCAGCAGTTTTACTAAGTCCAAATATTCAGATCTGAGGTCCAACAGCTGTTTAGGAATGTCCTTAAAAATCTCAATTCTTTTGTCCGAAATGTTCAGGGATCTTCCGTAGTGCAGGCCCAAAATCTTGTCCCTTTCCTCCTTTGATCTCAACGTAATCAAACAGTCTCTGGGCTTCTCTCTCTTTATGAGTCTTCCAAGTCTGAAGGCTGACACAATTTTAAAGTCTTCCTCCTCTAGACCCCAGAACTTGGAGAATTCTTTGGTCAAAAACTCAGCTAGATTGCCTTCTTCCACTTCTGGTATCGATCTTACCCTTAAGTTAGTCTCCCTGTTCCGAAGTTCCAACATAGAGAGGTAGGTCTGGTGTTCCCCAACCTGCTTGCTGAGCGGCCTTACTTCTTTTTCCAACTCTCCCACTCTTTGGCTGGTCTCTTCGGCCAGTTTCTGATTTTCACCTGCAGCCTCCTTCAGTTGTCCGATTGCTTGTGCATTCTGTGCAACTTGCCCAGATAATTTGTTTAAAGTTTCTGTATTAAGGTCAATTTTCGCAGTTTGTTGGTCAACTTTCCTGTCCAAAGACTCCAATTTCTCAAGAATTCTCTCTAATACAGAACCAGATCCTCCTGAGGCCATCTCTTCTAGTTGTAATTCCACAGTTTCTCCCTCCCCTGCCTGTGACAGGGAGGTAGCTTTTTCCTCTGAGGGCAGAGTAGGCACAGATGATCTGCGTGTTTGTGAGGCTGCAGTTAAGGTTGTCAGAGTTGTTTGTCTAGTTCTTAATCCCTTTCTTTTTGCGCCACTCATTCCAAAGTTATCTAGCAGTCAAGGTCAAGCTGAGTTGTTCCCATGAGAAAGCTACGGCCCAGGTGGTAGCAGTCAAACAGAGGGCCGGGAAATAGAAAGTGAAACAATGTTTTTGTTATAAATCCTCAATCCTCTAGGGGGAGCATAAAATGTCCTAAGAAGAAGAGTCCATTCCAATCATACAAAATCTGAACCAATACTTAGGGATCTTCACAAAAGTAATTTTAGCAGAGTTGGTTTTAAGTTTGCCACAATATTTCAAGTTGTGCTTACTGGGGTTCCATAGTGCAAGAACGTAACCATTCTGAACTCCCTCAGACTGTCTCAAAGTTTAAACACAATGTATCCAAATTTGCAGTCTGACAGTTCTACTGCTCAGGCAGTTCTAACACCTGGGCTTCTTAAGTAAAGTTGTAATCCACAAAGAAGAGGATATATAAGTCCTGATAAAAGTCCAAAAATCAGTTGCTTACAGTCTTTAAGGGGATTGAAAGTAATTTCTGCGGGTGCTCAATCTGAACTGTCAAAAGTTCTCTCTGTGCCTCCACTCCTCCTGCTCTTTGCTTTAAAAGTCAATGGCTGCGGAAGACGGACTTCCTTTTCCTCGTCACTCCGCTTTCAGCTTGTTTTCAGTATTTTTAGTCCCAAAATTTAGTAAAGTCCTCAGTTACTCACGGGTTGTTGCGTTTTAGAATCTTGTGTTGCAGGAAGAAAGGTCGGCGCTCACCGGCAACAGCAGCGCGGCTTCGCTCCGCTGAATGCGCATAGACCCACAGCGCCGCTGCCCCCTCTGCGATCCGGAGCCCCTTACGGGGTTCCCTCAACGTTTCGGGGGTTGCTCCTGGCGCCCGCCGGGTCCCGAGACCGCAGGCTTCCGCTGTCTGCGGTTTTCCAAAATGGGTCTCCGCTTCGCCGTAGCGGACGACCCTTTTCCAGCGGAGCTTCCCTCTCCCGGTTAGGAAAGGGCAGCCATTACCGTTCGCGCCGCCTCCGGAAGTGTCATCATTGGAATTCTCTTCCAAACTACCCAAATAGAGGTGAGGCTGGAGCCTGCCTTATTTTCAGTTACATATAAAAAAGTTTTTGTTGCCCAGACCATTTAAGCATCTGATGAGGTTATAAGCCAGCGTTTTAATCTTACTTTATTGCTGTGCTGTGTGTGTCTCATTTTAATGATTGATTACTTATGGGGGGGGGGCGAGTTATATTGTATTTTTGTAAACCATTCTGAGAGGGTTGCTCTGAAGCGGCTCCCATAGATGTTCTAAAACAAAGAAATAAAATAATATCTATAAGGTTGTGCGGTTCTCCTTAGTGGCTTAGCTCCCATCTCAATTTTGCATGAGAAAAGCACATTATACATCTCATTAAATATAAAAATAAATGAATGATATAGATAAGAATGGGAAAGTAATTGTTTAAAGTTGCACAGAATAGCTGGGGTAACTCAGTCAAATGGGTCAGATTAACTATCATCTATCTATCTATCTATCTATCTATCTATCTATCTATCTATCTATCATCTATCTATCTATCATCTATCAGCATGATGAACAAATTGTTTTTATGGTTTTCAGCCCCCAGTTTTTCAGAATGAATATAAAGTAAAGGTAAAGGGACTCCTGACCATTAGGTCCAGTTGTGACCGATTCTGGGGTTGCGGCCGTTTACCTTCCCGCCAGAGTGGTACCTATTTATCTACTTGCACTTTGACGTGCTTTCGAACTGCTAGGTTGGCAGGAGCAGGGACCGAGCAACGGAAGCTCACCCCGTCGTGGGGATTCGAACCGCCAACCTTCTGATTGGCATGTCCTAGGCTCTGTGGTTTAACCCATATCAGCATGATGAACAAATTGTTTCTATGGTTTTCAGCCCCCAATTTTTCAGAATGGATATAGATGACTATTATACCACACGTTTTCCCTTATACCTTTTACTGAAGAATGAATCAGTGCTAAATATGTGGTAAAATTCTTAATACCACAAGAAGCCCTCGCAGATGATCAAACTATGTCAAATTGTATTTCCCACCCACAAAGCTTTCTTTCAACCAATAATGACTATTTTACAACAGCTCAGGTGTGAGTGTATGGTAAAATGTGTTGTAAAGCCCACGGAGACAATCATTTTACCACACATTTTACTACAAAGTGTGGTAAGTGCTCTTAAAGTCATTGTTTGATGAGCATAAAAATCTTCACAAATGCCTGATCATCTTCTTGACAGGTGCCATTCACTTAGAATTTGCATAACATTGCAAAGACTGACGTTGGCCCTTTAGAGGGATGACACACCTGTCTATGGTATGTGACCTTACTGGGGGGGGGGGACTGCTGGTTGTTGCTTAGAGATCATACAGTCTTTATCGTTGGAAGTGTTTCCAACAAGAATCAGGGTATAAATTACTCAGAGTTGTCACGAAAGTTGGAAAAACCTGATGACTTCTGCTCAAAATGATTTTTCCTTTCTCTCCCAGGAGAATGGCACTCCCTGACAGAATCCACCCATTCCCACTTTGCTTTCATTAGAGAATCAACAGGTCACTGAAGAGACAAATTCTGCAATGAAGGCTTGCTGTTTTTTGTTTCGTTTTGCTGACTGTGGGAAAAGTATTTATTTGTTATTGTGCCCTTCAACAGCACGCCCCAGTGTGGGTTACAAAAATTTACATTTCGGGAATTATTTTTTCAAAAAACAACAACAGTTAAAGCAAATTATAGTCACAGAAATAGGGTGGGTCTTGAAATCACAAATCTCAAGTATTAAATGCCAGGGTAAAGAGAGGTGTCTTATCATGGGTATAACTTCATGATGTGAGTACAGCGGTACCTCGGGTGAAGAACTTAATTCGTTCTGGAGGTCTGTTCTTAACCTGAAACTGTTCTTAACCTGAAGCACCACTTTAGCTAATGGGGCCTCCCACTGCCGCTGCCGCTGCCGCCACCGGCACGAGATTTCTGTTCTCATCCTGAAGTAAAGTTCTTAATCTGAGGTACTATTTCTGGGTTAGCGGAGTCTGTAACCTGAAGTGTCTGTATCTGTAACCTGAAGTGTATGTAACCTGAGGTACCACTGTACTTGCTGATACCCTTCTCATGTGTCTTCACCCCATAAGGATGAACTTTTGGGAACAGAGTTCACTTCTAGTACAGTGGTACCTCAGGTTACATACGCTTCAGGCTACTGCCACGCCACCGGAGCAAGATTTCTGTTCTCATCTTGAAGCAAAGTTCTTAACCCGAGGTACTATTTCTGGGTTAGCAGAGTCTGTAACCTGAAACGTCTGTTACCCGAAGCATCTGTATCCCAAGGTACCACTGTAAATGGTGCTTGCATCCTATCCACTATGTTCAGTGGGTTTTTCTCCAGGTAAGATCGTAGCCTTAGCTGAGAAGTAGACAATGAAATACTCAGCAGTCTCCTTTAATGATCTAAGGTTCCCCTGCTCATTTAGAAGGCTAGTCCTTTTCTGACTTGTTTCCCTCTTAACTTCAAACTGTAAGAAAGACTTTGAAGCTTTTGTTTTATTAAAAACCAGCTTTTTGAGGCACAAGAGGAAGAGGCATCAATTGCCAAAATAAACAAATGTACAGAAATAAAGGCTTTTTCCCTTGCCTTGAAATATAATATAGTACTCAGAGCCAACTGTGTTAGAAACAAAACAAAACCCCACAACTTTGATTTTATTTGATGTAATAATATTAGGGTGGGTTTAATGAATGGAAACTAGACTTTGACAGGTGATAATGAGGGGGAAGAAGACATAGCAAAGAATTTGGTTTCTACAAGGTCCTGGATGAAGTCAGGGGGGTGGGGAGATCTGTTTTGTTAAATCAAAACCAAATCTGGCACAGTTGGATCTGTATTTACTTTTCTTTTGGTGTGTGACTTCTGGGAATGGTTTATGGAGCTAAAGTAATATGTGGCTCACTTTTTCTCGTGCTGCTTTTGACCAAGCAGGAAATGAAATCACATTTAAGGAGTATATATAAAAATAAGCTGAGCCCTATAAATGGCACCCCGAGGCATTACAAAAGCCCAAAAGGGAACCTAAAACAAGGCAAAACTAGAAAACACGGCTTACGCTGATAATATATAGATACTATCAATGATATGTGTCCTCTCTGCAATTTGAAACAAAAACAAAAAAGGAAATTCCTGTTTTAGAATCTGAACAGAATTGAAGTACCCTGGTCAATTAACTTGGGTGCAATTCACAATTTCTGTTGTGCCTGGATAATTGAGATTGAACTCAGAGACATCTTGGCAAAACTCCTGTATGTGAAATGAGCATGTGAAGCCCCTGAGGCACTTAAAAAAAATGTATTTTTATTAAAGATTTTCTTGATTTACAAAAGTATGTGCAATGTCTCTCTCTCGTATTCTTTTTTTTTAATGTAACATTTGTACAAATCAGTTTCATTTGTTGAGACATTAGGAAGAAAGGGGGAAAGAGGTGGAGGAGGGGAAAGATGGGTGGGGGCAGGTGGCGATGTTTCTGTTTTACTTAAAATATGTAGGTCCAGAGGCACTTCTTGAAAGTGAGCGAAGTGATTCAGACACTCTTGTGGCCACCAATTGCCCCTACAAAAGCCTCCCTCACAGGGCAGTTAGAAGCCGGTAGGCGGAAGGGAGCCTTTAAAATGGTGAGCATGGTGCATTAGCAGGCGAGAAAAGAAAGAAGAGGAGAAGAAGAGTTTGGATTTGATATCCTGCTTTATCACTAGCCGAAGGAGTCTCAAAGCAGCTAACATTCTCCTTTCCCTTCCTCCCCCACAACAAACACTCTGTGAGGTGAGTGGGGCTGAGAGACCTCAGAGAAGTGTGACTGGCCCAAGGTCACCCAGCAGCTGCATGTGGAGGAGCGGGGAAGCAAACCCGGTTCCCCAGATTACGAGACTACCGCTCTTAACCACTATACCACACTGGAAGCAGCTCCCACCCCTGGACAGGATTATGAAGGAAGCACAGGACTGAGAACCTTAGATTTTCCTGATGAGACTTACCTCCAGCCTCTACCCTGCTATGAAGGGAAAGGATAAACTGGAGGAAGCAGTACACCAGAGATTGGTGCATCTACTATGGAAATAAAATGAAAATGAAAACCCCTTCTAGGCCGCACTGTTGTTAGTTTACAATGGGGTGGAAGGTTCACAGGCTAGGAAGGACTTGCTCGCAAATTTATTGATTGCCACACAAATTATGATAGCTAGGAAGTGGAAGTGGGCAAGCAGGATATAAAATGGAAGAATGGTACAAATAGGTTTGGGTTATAGCTATTAATGATAAATTAACATGTGCCATTAAGGTAAGATGGCTAAGCAAATCAGTCGCTTAAGCCAAGAAAGAGAATTCTCTGTAAGACTGAATATCAATAAACGTATCAAGACATTGAGATTAGACCACTGAAGAAGCCCGGAATACTATCTTGGGCGTGGGCTACCTGTTCGGGGTTCGGCCTCTTGATTATTTGAACTGCCAGGGCGAAACAGGTGCAAAACGCTAACACCCTGCCGTCTGCAACTTTGTTAACATTTATCTACAACTCCACTAGCATCTCTTGGTATTGTGACTAACACGAACTTACCTTTTGTTGGTATCTTCATGAACTTATCTAATAATCTGAGTTAAGCATTTGAAAAATCTATTGAAACCAGACATTATAAGTTCATCTTAGGTTGGGTAGTTCGCAAGTCTCTGTGACTTTGTTTAATGTTGTTGTATTTTTCTCAGAAGGTTGATAAAAAATGTTATCTGAAGTAGTGTGCATGCACACGAAAGCTCATACCAAGAACTGACTTAGTTGGTCTTTAAGGTGCTACTGGAAGGAATTTTGTTTTGTTTTGACTATGGCAGACCAACACGGCTACCTATCTGTAACTGAAAAAATGTATAATTATTGTTCTGTGTATATTAATCGCCAACGTGTTGCATGAGTCGCACTACACAAATTATGATAAGCTAGGAAGTGGAAGGGGCAAGCGGGATATAAAATGGAAGAATGGTACAAAGAGGTTCAGGATATAGCTATTAATGATAAATTAACATGTGCCATTAAGGTAAGACGGTGAATATGCAGGAGAAATGATTCTGAAGAGATATTGTAGAATTTGTATTGTGAAAACGGAAAGGGGTTAAGCCAGTGCAAGAGGTGTCAAAATTTTGGGAGGTTGGAGAGTTATAATGGAATGGTCTCTGTGGTGGGGTGCACATGTTTATGCTTATTTATGTATGATTAATTTGTAATTTAATAATAAAACCTTCTATGCTTCCAAGTGGTCTTGGCCCTAAGATGCTATTCACGTCCTTCCCAATTTCAGCCTTGTTTAATGTGAAAAATGTGATTTGCTTTCTTTCTATCTATTCACCTCTCTTTCTCTGTAAAAAAATGCCATGTAAGTGCCAATATAATCTATTATCCCATTGTGCAGGTTCCTACCCTCCAACCTTGAATAGGGACATCCTATTTAACAACAACAGTAATACCCCACCCATCTGACTGTGTTGCCAAAGCCACTCTTGTCTGGGTGGCTTCCAACATATATAAAAAACATATCAAAACATCAAACATTAAAAAGCTTCTAAAGGTTGTACAGTTACTTATCACCTTGGCTTGGGCTGTGTTGCGTAACTCTATACCCTCCAACTTTTCTCCAATGAAAATAGGGACGTCCTAAGGAAAAGCGGGAAATTTCGGGATCAAATCAGAAACCAGGGTGGCTTCTGTCAATCTGGGGCTGTCCCTAGAAAATAAGGACACTTGGAGGATACAGTGGTACCTCGGGTTAAGTACTTAATGCGTTCCAGAGGTCCGTTCTTAACCTGAAACTGTTCTTAACCTGAAGCACCACTTTAGCTAATGGGCCTCCTGCTGCCACCGCGCCGCAAGAGCACGATTACTGTTCTCATCTTGAAGCAAAGTTCATATCCTGAAGCACTATTTCTGGGTTAGCGGAGTCTGTAGCCTGAAGCGTATGTAACCTGAAGCGTATGTAACCCGAGGTACCAGTGTATGTAGACTTGGGAGGACTGTGGCAAAGACACACAGACAGACAAGGAGAGTGTGGCTTATGACAACCCTGTAACAGTAGGCAAGGAGAATACAGCACTGGATTTTCAGCCTATTATCCACCCTACAGAACACCCTCAACTTGCAGCAAAGGCTAGCCTAGCTCAGTTTCCACTCCTGACCGCCTCCTAGGCCAAATCCCGTGCTCAGTTTCATGCAGAAACCTTCTGCTTCATTGATTTCCACGGGGACAAGCCAAACTTTAAAACTTCAAGAAGCAATTGAAAACAAGAGTAAAATTTACAGAACCTGCAGAGTAGCCGATCTGAATTTTGTGGGATTTGAATACAGTCGTATATCGGGTTACAGACGGTTCAGGTTATAGACTCTGCTAACCCAGAAATAGTACCTTGGGTTAAGAACTTTACTTCAGGGTGAGAACAGAAATCACGCCATGGCGGCAGTGGGAGGCCCCATTAGCTAAACTGGTACCTCAGGTTAAGAACAGTTTCAGGTTAAGAACGAATTAAGAACAAATTAAGTTCTTAACGAATTAAGAACAAATTAAGTTCTTAACCCGAGGTACCATTGTATGGAAATCCTACTGTGGGGGCCCATGATGCTCGTAGGCTGGGATAAACCAAAAATAAAGATGGCTGTGTCCTTTCTTCTTCTCAAACTGAGACATTTTGCATTTGCTCAGGTCACAAATACCAGCTTTCAGGGAGCTGGCACATTTATTGAACCTCTTGTCTAGAAATAGCCTAGAACTGGTTGCTGGGAGGACTACAATTCCCATCATCCTGACTACTGGCTATGCTGGCCAGGGCTGGTGGGAGCTGTGGTCCAACAACATCCAGAGATACCTTTAGCCTTTGCTTGTTAGCAAAACATAGCTTTTTGGGCATCCTTTTGACATAACAAGCCATCCATACTCCATTAAGCAGCCCTGTTGCCTGAAGTATACATTCTTCCCAGGCTTGCAAGCTGATCATTATCTTCCTGTGTCAGGTTTCCTGCCCTGCTATTATGAACTCTTTATCTCGAATTGGCTCAGCTACACACCAGTGTTGATCAGAGGAAGGCACACCAACCAACTAGAGAAGACAACTAATTGCCGGGAGGGGGGTGATGGGGTTGCTGCTTTTCACAACAAAGGGAGAAATATTTAATTCAGAGCTGGAACAAACATATCCTGACCTGTGCTGCCCTGTTCTCTGTTTGTGAAAGTTGGTTTGTGAAAGGTGCTTCTGACATTTTTAGAGACTTGTTAAGTCTTTAATATTTCAGGTAAAGGTAAAGGGACCCCTGACCATTAGGTCCAGTCGTGGCAGACTCTGGGGTTGCAGCGCTCATCTCGCTTTATTGGCCGAAGGAGCTGGCGTACAGCTTCCGGGTCATGTGGCCAGCAGGACTAAGCTGCTTCTGGCGAACCAGAGCAGCTCATGAAAACGCCGTTTCCCTTCCCGCCACAGTGGTACCTATTTATCTACTTGCACTTTGATGTGCTTTCGAACTGCTAGGTTGGCAGGAGCAGGGACTGAGCAACGGGAGCTCACCCCGTCGCGGGGATTCGAACCACCAACCTTCTGAACGGCAAGTCCTAGGCTCTGTGGTTTAATCCACAGCGCCACCCGTGTCCCTTAATATTTCAGGACCAGGGTGCAAAACATACTCTATTATAGCAAGTAGCAGGGAAATATTTCTCCTTTCTTTCTCTTACCAGGAAATTGTATCCTCCTCCCAGAGAGCACGTGTTGGGGTGAGATCCCCAAGACTGACTTCACTGCTGTTGTGGGTGGGAGCGATTGGAGAGCCACAACAACCCGATTGGTGGTCCCTCAGTTGCTGGGGTAAATGTGGCCAATGGGATTGTTTCATGCCTTAACCGAGGGGCCCATATATACCGCTGCACGTTGTGTTGACCTTCCTCTTTTTCGCCTCGTGCACCAGATCACCCTCCCTATATTTAGGGTTCATTATGACCTTGCTATGCCGTCGTGGCTCGCCTGTTCTTGGACCAGGGGCCCGGTAGGAATTTCCCCATTTGGTTGATTGGCTGGTGCCACTTGGGTTTCGCCTGCCGCGTAGCAAATCGTCACAACCTTGTAAGGCTTGGTGGTTAGGCATTGGTTCAATCGTGGTGGATAGATAGATAGATAGATAGATAGATAGATAGATAGATAGATAGATAAATTTATTGTCATTGTCCGTATATACACAGTATACACAACAACGAAAATCAAACACCCAAGACCGGATTCACATACACATTCGCACGTATCTCCAACACTCTCATCCTATTTTATTAGAAGCATAGCATAACCTAAAACCTACCTCATTCATGGAGGGGATGTGGTTAGGCTGTGCCTGCCATAGCTGTCAACTTTTCCCTTTTCTTGCAAGGAATCCTATTCGGAAGAAGGGGATTTCCCTTATAAAAAGGGAAAAGTTGACAGCTATGGTGCCTGCCCCTCCAATGCTAGGGTATTCCGTTAAAGCAGCGGTTCTCAACCTGTGGGTCCCCAGATGTTGTTGGACTACAACTCCCATCATCCCTGAGTTCTGGCCTTGCCCTTGAAGGGAGTTGTAGTTGAACAACATCTGGGGACCCACAGGTTGAGAAAGGCTGCATTAAAGGAATCCAGGAGCTCGTCCTGCTTTTGTCCAATCCCCTTCCAGGGATTAGGGCCACACCAGAGCCCCTGGAAGCATTTGGGGTGAGCTTGAGCCTGAGCCTGGTCCAATACTCCCCCAGGATGTTTTCCCAGAGTCCAGGTGTCAATGCTGCCCTGCTGAGCTCAGGTGCAGCTAGTCGGGAACCAATGCCTAAGCAAACCACTCACGATCTGTAATCAATAAAGTTGTGGCCAAAATTATGCCAGTAACCTTAAACTAAATTCTGTGTCAATTGTGTCTTTATTTATTGGGGGAGGTCTTGGGATCTTAACACGCAACACATTTCACCAGTACAGCAAGCAGCAAGTGGCATTCCCTACTTGGCGCAGCCATTTTCCTGCCAGCAGGAAGGATGAAAGATGCTCTACTATTGCCAAGGGTCCTTCTGCCGAGATATTATGGGGTGGCACGGCTCCAGGGGCACTTACAGACCCTCCAAGTGTCACTATTTTCCAGGGACAGTCTCATTTTTACAGAAACCATGCCTGTTTCTTATTTGACCCTGGAATGTCCTGCTTTTCCTTAGGGCGTCCCAATTTTCATTGGCAAAATCTTGGAGGGTATGGAGTCATGCGACCTCTGAGCCACAGAGATAAGTAACTATACAAACTTTAGAAGACATGTGAAGGCAGTCATGTATAGGCAAGCTTTTTATGTTTCATGTTTTATTATGTTTTTATATATGCTGGAAGCCCAGAGTGGCTGGGGCAACCCAGTCAGATGGGCAGTGTATACATAATAAAATTGTTGTTGTTGAATAGGATGTCACTATTTTCATCAGAGAAACGTTGAAGGGTATGGACTTGATGCCAGTGCTTGTCTCAATGGCACCCCGGTCAGATGAGTGGGGGTACAAAAATAAAATTATTATTTTAAAAACAAATAAGTGATAAGAGGATTATAGATTTTTCACCTCTCCCCCAATTTTTTTTTAAAGAATTCACCAGCCCGCTGAAGACTGTGAACTTCTTTACCCACCAACACTTTTTGTTCCCTTCACAAGTCCTGCAAACGTCCTGGGAAAGTCCACATTGGACCACCTTATAATAACTGCACATCGATAAAATGTATAGGACAAGAAATAAGGAGTGTTGGAAATGTAAATAAAAGGAAGGAATTTTTTTACCATTGTACTTGTAATAAGGTAAAAGAATATTGGGAAATGATATATAATGAGTTAAGGAAAATGTATAATGAATACCTTTGTTAAAAAACCGGATGCATTTTTATTGGGTATAGTGGGAGAAGAGATACCAAAGGGAGACCAAAAATTGTTTATGTATGCAACAGCAGCAGCCAGAATTCTTTTAGCCCCAAAATGGCAGCAACAAGAAATACCAACAAAAGATGAAGATGATGGACTTCGCAGAACTGGCGAATCTGACTGGAAAAATCCAAAACCAACGTGATCAAGCTTTCCAAAAAGACTGGAGTAAATTTATACAATACTTGAAGTACCATTGTAAGCAATTAACAACACTAGCAGGGTTGTAAGAAGACTTATAATGATAATGGTTACTACCCTTTTACATTTATTCAAAAATGGTGATATTTTGAATGAGTGAAATGGAAAATGTACAAATGCTATGATTTACATTGAACTTTGAAAACCTTGAGGAGGGAAGTCGATAGGCTCGTATGAGCAAAAGAAGTAAAGTGGAAAAGAGGATGTGCTTAAATATTACAAAATGGAAATTCAATTTAAAAATAAATAAATATAATAACTGTACATCGAAATACTGTTAACACACACAATTCTAGAGGCTGCATGAAAAGTTGGTCACCCTTATTTGGCATGGAGGAAACACGATGCGTAAATGGAAAAAACGGAAAACGCATAAATAAAAATTAAAAGAAGAAAAGAAAAGTTGGCTACCCTATTCCACTAGATTCCTCTGCCAAAACAGGGGCTTGGGAGGGAGGGAATAAAAGCACCTGCAGAATACAATGGAGATGGCTTAATAGCTATTACCTTGCCTCTTTTGACTGCATCTGTCAGCATGAGGCATTTAGGGTGCTTAGGGTTATTTCTTAATAGCCGTGAGCTGCAGCAACCACGCCTCCTATCCCATCTTTTGCAACCTTCCTCCAACTGGAGGCAAAGTAGAAGCTTACAATGGATCTTTGAGTAAATAGGCATCTAGAGATGTTTATGTATTTGTAGGTCAGCAGCAGCATGTAAATGGAAGTGCAATACATTTCACCCCCCCCCCCCAGCCATCCTGGTAAATCTGTCCTCGTCTCCTATTGATCCTTATTTCCAGTCCCCTTGGCCAGATAAATGGAGTTTGCTTTAGAGATCAGTATTGCAGGGGATTAAACAAGGAGCCGTTTTGAGGTTTCTACCGGGGCCTCTGCTAGGAAAGAATAAGATATTTAACCTAGCAATATCGGATCTTATGAAGCACATTACCTTTCATTTGAGATGTTTGTGTTAAGGAAGGCACTATTCCTCGCCCCCCCCCCCCAAGTTGGGACAGAGTCATAGGATCATAGAATTGTTGGAAGTGACCACAAGAGTCACCTAGTCTAACCCCCCTTCGAATCAGGAATATGCAGCTGTCCTATACAGGGATCGAACCTGCAACGCATGGGTGAAGTAGCTCCCTAGGGTGTTCCAGAAACATTACAAACAGGCAATTGGTAATCCAAATCACTCGAAACTTTTAAAAAAGGATTGCTTCATTATGCTCAAAAACCTGGGCATGAGGAGAGACTTCACATGGAGAGTCTGTCCTGTGGGACTACTCCTACACATCTGTAATGGCTGCTTAAAAAAGCTGTACAAGCTGAATCGTTGCCCGAGTCCACCTGTCACAGGCTGGACAGGAGGAATAATCATAGACAGCATTTCCTGGAGTTTCCCTCATTTCTACTCAGTGGTCACATGAAGCAAAAACTAATCACATTTGGGCCAGCTCAAAAGTTCTTAAGGAAAATTTTCCCTGTACCACCCTGCGACCCAAACACATCAGTGCACCTAGAGGCTAATCTTCCCTCGGTAGAATTACGGATCTGGTGTAGGACACTTAACTATTGGCTTTGCCTAAACTCAAATCCCCCCTGGTCTAATATCCTAGTGTTGCGAGATTGTCACAAGCACACCTGGACTAAAATTGCCTATCAAAAACGTCACTCTTGTGGTTTATCACCACAACAGCTACTCACTTTGGGTTTTAGTAAAGTAAGCAGTCTGATTTGTCAATACCTAAATGATATTGAGCGTCAGAACAACTTGGCCACAATAAGGAAATTTTGCCCATGGTATTGACTATTTCCGCCCTTCCCATTTCGACTCTCTAGCACCCTATCTGCATAACCTAGCAATTCTAAAATATAGGCGTGCTTTTACTCTCGCAAGATTGATTGTATTGCCCTCGGCTGTACTTGAGGGACGATTCCAACAGATTCCACACGAAAAACACTTACGTCCCTGTGGAGAAGGCAGTCCCGAATCGGTGGCGCATGCCCTTCTGGCTTGCACTCTTAAAAAGACTTGAGGAATGAGGTTATCACCCTTTTTATTGTCCATTCCCGGTCACTCAACCACTGCCAAAGTGTCCTTTCTCTTGGCAGATCAAGATGAGCAGGTGACAGCAAAGGTTGCAAGGTTTTTAGATGTGGCAATTAGAAGAAGATCCACTATTTGACTATTGAGTCAAAACCCTAAAATGCATTTTATATAATTGACTTTTTATTTCTATTCTTTGTGTATTGTATTGTTGTTTTATTGCTATGGCCGATGGCTGATTGCAAATAAAGAGTCAGTCATTCATTCATTCATTCATTCATTCATTCATTCATTCATTCAAGTGTTTTCCAGATTGGGGAGGATTGCTATGCCAAAATTTGAAACCCTGTACATTAATAAGATGCTCACTTTTAATCTCAGAAATAGATGTGTTCATGAAAGCTTAAGTACTTATTTAAAAAGCAATCATTTGTTGAAATAAATTTGTTTGTTTGTGTTCCAGCTTCATGTTACTTTAATACACAAACATTATTCTTAGAATTGAACGTAGACAACCAAAAGCAAAAATAATATTTAACACCACACCTAGCAACAAAAACAGAGTTAAGGAAACACATGGTGTGTGGTTTTTTTTTAAAAGTACAATTTTTAAAATTGCAATGAAATGGCTATTAGATAAATTCTTCATTAATAAACCAATAACAGGCCAAGTTGCAGCATACTGAATATACTGCAGTGGTTTGGACTATTATGGATTTGCTACTTAAGTATTTATTTATCTGACAATTATTATACTGTAATGAAAAATGTACTTTTCCACATTGTTATGTTTGAGCCACTAGGTGGAGAAAGCAAGCCTTCTTCCTGTACTAAATGGATAGCATTTTCAAAAGAATGCCATGCTGACCTAGAAGGCTTTGCAATACTTTAAGAAAGCAAATTTCTGTGTAAGTTTAACTGATAGTAATGACAGTCTAGAGAACACATAGAGAACACTTTTTTTTTGGTAAGGAGCGCTTGAGTCCAATTGAAATCAAGGGTAGATAAATACAGATGAATCCAGTCAATGGAACACAAATATCGCTGATCCAGTGGGCAAACATTTCAGCAAGTGTGTCACAAACTAATACCAGTGGTGCAACTCTGGCTCACACTGCAGGTTGTTTGCAAGCAGGAGCCAAGCATTGCCCCTGGCACAAACTCCCAAACACATACCAGGATCCCAAACCCATACATACACGAATCACAAAAGTTTCTTTTTCAATTGTGAAATTACATTTTCTACTTTTCTGAAATTATACTGTGGCCCACACTATGGCATCCCTGCCATGCCCAAAGCATTCTCTCACCCTTTCACTATTTTTGTTTAACCTCCAGCCTAAACAAGAGTCCTAAAAGGGTATTATTTTGCAACTTTGGGGTTGGTCCTCATACAGTTCTACCTTGCTTTTGAACGCCTTGGTACTCATACTTTTTTAGAGCGTAAAAATGTTTGCAAAAACTGGAGAATTGATGGGTGTCCTTGTTCTGTTTGTTTAATCTTCTGTTTCTGCTGCCTGGTTTTTATTTAGGTAAAGGTACCCCTGTCAGTTATGGACGACTCTGGGGTTGTGGCTCTCATCTCGCTTTACTGGCTGAGGGAGCCGGTGTTTGTCCACAGACAGCTTCCGGGTCATGTGGACAGCATGACTAAGCTGCTTCTGGTGAACCAGAGCAATGTACAGAAACGATATTTACCTTTACTAGGGCTGGTGAAGTATTTATCTACTTCCACTTCGTGCTTTGAACTGCTGGGTGGGCAGGAGCTGGGAACGAACAACGGGAGCTCACTCCGTTGCGGGGATTCGAACCGCTGACCTTCTGATCAGCAAGCCCTAGGATCTGTGGTTTAACCCACAGCGCCACCTGCATTTTTATTTAAACGTGGCAAAATGTTGTGTGCTTGTGTGTGTGTACACTAAACAACATGTAAACGAAAACACACCTTTCACTCAGAATTTTGTGGTAACCTTCTCCCAACTTAAAAAGGGTATAATTAGAGGGTACGTGAAAAATGAACATATTGGTGAAAATAGCACACAATGATTGCTTGTAAAAACGTGCAAATATATCATACAGAAATGTGCATATTAAGAGAAACTGCTGCCACGTTTCCCCCCGAGGATATATCTATATACAAATACATAACACATGAACAGGGAAGCTGAAAACAACCAAAATTGACTGATTTGCTCATCCTTAGTTGTTGCCTGCTAATTCCTGGAAGAAATCTAGTTTTCCTAATCAGCATCTACAATGATGGACCTTTATTGGTGATAGGTGGTTTGATCCAGCCTCCCCCAGCCTGGTGCCCTCCGTATGGCCGGTGCCGATGAGAGTTGAAGTCCAAAACACCTGGCAGGCACTAGGGCATCTATCCCATGCCGGGTGTTCAATGCTGCTCGGAATACGCACACCTTTTACAAACAGAGGAAGAAGTGTCATAACTTCAGGGAGATGCAAATTGCCCCCCCGAGCAAATTGTCCAGCTTAGCGGAATGACTCGTGTAAACGCGCCTTTGCATAATCAACGGCTGTGGAACTGCTCAAAAGAGAAAGCACGGCAGATGTATTTGCACGATGAATCGTGAAGGAAAGTTATATAATACGGTTCCCCTTCGCTGTTCATTATATAAACACATCTGTCATGCTCCCTTTGTATCCCAGCGTTGATGTGTGGTTCCCTCCCCCCAGTCTGATCACCTGGGAAGATGAAGGCAGATCGCACACAAACATTGCATGAAAGGGGATAGCTTGGCTGAGAAGAAATGTGATGAATAATCTAGCTGCATTTTGTACAAAGAGGTGTGAATTAAAGCTCTAGCAGAGCAATCGCATACATGTTTGGACAAAAGACAGCCCCCTGGAGCACAGTGAGTCTTGCTCAGAGGTAAGTGTACATAATATTGCACAGCAAGTCCCTGCTTTCTTTCTCTCTCTCTCTCTCTCTCTCTCTCTCTCTCTGTGTGTGTGTGTGTAGGAAATGCAGTATCAGCTCCCCACTTTCTCTCTCTCTTTTATTTGACCTCCAAGCCCTTGCTCCTGCACACATTTATCACTGTTGGCACAAAGGGAAGCCACATTCAGCTACGGACGTATTCAGAAGACCTTCAGGGACTGGAGAACTTAAGGGGGGGGTGCTTAACCATCATAATGATGTGCTACTGTATTGATCACCCCAGCACTTCCCACAATTTCCCTGCGACTCGACTGCATTGCCAAGGCCCGTTTCAGAGGCTCAGACCAACCCCTTGATTAAGAAGAAGAAGAAGAAGAAGAAGAAGAAGAAGAAGAAGAAGAAGAAGAAGAAGAAGAAGAGTTTGGATTTGATATCCTGCTTTATCACTACCCGAAGGAGTCTCAAAGCGGCTAACATTCTCCTTTCCCTTCCTCCCCCACAACAAACACTCTGTGAGGTGAGTGAGGCTGAGAGACTTCAGAGAAGTGTGACTGGTCACCCAGTCACCCAGCTGTGTGACTGGTCACCCAAGGTCACCCAGCAGCTGCATGTGGAGGAGCGGGGAAGCGAACCTGGTTCACCAGATTATGAGTCTACCACTCTTAACCATTACATCACACTGGCTCTTCAGTGTAAGACAGAGTATTTTGGTGAATACCTTTGATCAGGCAAAGGTGCTTCACTGCAGGGAGTGCAGGATAAGCATTGAGTTGCCATGTGGAGTTTCTGAAGCGTTTTTGTACGGCAGCGTCCACAACCATTTCAGAGCTAGAGGTGACATATTAGTTTTAGCAGAGACACTGACCGTGCTCCCCTGAACTGGTCCCAAAGTTTCAGGAACAGCCCGGTTTTCTTCGAACTGATTTGGAGGAGACTCACGTTGCTTCAGACAACTCCTGAATCTTTTCAAACCAGACTTCTTCAGTTCAGGATTTAACTGAAGAGAATTAAGTTGCGATTTTAGTTTTCGCTTCGTTAAGGCAGCCTTCCCCTGCCTAGGTCCTTTGGGGTTTGTTGGACAACAGCTTCCATCCCAACAGTCTCATACTGTAGTACTAACTGAAGATGCTGGACCATTTTTAAGGGAAGCAGATGACCCTCCTCCAAGGGCTTTCTGCTGGTTCCCTTACTGTGAGAAGTGAGGTTACAGGGAACCAGGCAGAGGGCCTTCTGGATAGTGGCGCCCGCCCTGTGGAACGCCCTCCCATCAGATGTCAAGGAAATCAACAACTACAGTAGTACCTTGGGTTACCGGCGCTCCAGGATACAGAAGCTTCAGGTTACAGACTCTGCTAACCCAGAAATACTACCTCAGGTTAAGAACTTTGCTTCAGGATAAGAACAGAAATCGCATGGCGGCAGTGGGAGGCCCCATTAGCTAAAGTGGTGCTTCAGGTTAAGAACAGTTTCAGGTTAAGAACGGACCTCCGGAATGGAGTACTGGTAAGTTCTTAACCCGAGGTACCACTGTATCTGACTTTTAGTAGACATCTGAAGGCAGCCGTGTTTAGGGAATTTTTTAATGTTTGATGTTTTAGTATGTTCTGATATATGCTGTGAGCCACCCTGAGAGGCTTGGGAAACCCAGCCAGATGGGCGGGGTATAAATAATAAAATTGTTGTTGTTGTTGTTGTTGTGTTTCATGCTTGCAATGAAAATGAAAGCCTAATCAAACTATTTTTTCCCCAGATTTCCTGTCCATGGCTCTATTTATGAGGGCCATTCTGAATTTCATGTACAATCTTAGAAATGGGGAAATAAATTTGTTGCATTTATATCTCATTCACTGACCAACCACCTCAAGTTGGTATATATGCCGTGACTCCCCACGGTATTTTCACAGCAGCCCTGTGAAGTAGGGAGACCATAGGGACTGGCTCACTGAGTTTCACAGCTGAGTAAGGATTTTAATTTGGCCCTTGCCACAGACACTCTGTCCATTATGCCACCTTGGTTGGCAAAGCTTTCAAGCGAGGTAATTTACTCTCTCTTTTAGTTTACTCTCTCTTTTAGTGCTTTTAGTCTTGACACTCGCAGGTAGAGCAGCCCGCTGATAATTTGCTTCATTGCTGAGAAAATGTTTGGGTGTGCAGCCTAAAATTTGTTGCAAACGCTGATTTTGTACACGCACACCTCTGTGTTAAATGCCAGCTGCATGTGGGCCACAGTTTCATTTCCGAGCCGACATGATGCGTGGCTGGATCTTGTTGCGAAATTGCTACAGCGCATATTTTATGCCCCAAGAATGAGGAAATAGCAGTGCAAGCTGAGCAGCTGAGAAACACCCCTCATCTTCAGAAAGTCACTGCCACGCTGATACGAGGCCACGGAAAAGGAAATTTAAAAGTTCAGAATTCGATGGAGGTCTTTTTTCTCTGCTTTCAGATGTTCTTAATTGTTTGAAACGTGTTGATTTTAGCTGCATTTTAGTGGGGTTTTTATTTTACTACTTTATTGTTTGCTGCCCTGGAAAGAAAGGGTGGGAGAGAAATCAAATAAATAAATACCGCTTTTCCTTTGGAGGCTGTTTCTGCACAAATTGTATCTGCAGTGGCCAGAATTCCAAACCGAAGTCAGCGCTGCATCAAGCACAAAAACCAAGCCTTTTCTCGGACAAATACAGCCAAGTATTCCCTGTATGAACTCATGCTAACCTCGGACAATCAGGCAGTGTTTCAGCCTTGCTGGCAGTAGGCACTCAGAATTTAGATTATGAAAGATATTCACTGTCTGTCTCTCTTCCCTCCCTCCTCCGTGCACCAGCTAAGTTCCAAGTCCTTTCATGGCCCTCTCTGTTTTCCCCTTCCAACAGGGCAGCATTATGGACGCTTGTACACAAATCTACTTCAACAGTGGCACCAGTATGATCCAATGCGACCGCAGAGGGATGATCAGCTAATGGAAGCCTACACAATCGGCTTTAATTAAATAACCGAAGCATACTTCTCGTTTAGGCTGGTGCAGTGGCAAAACATTCGCGCTCTTCAAAAGAACCTTGTCCGTGCCAAGCAGATTAAGTTACTAAGCATTTCGCCTCCTGTCCTAGCCAACTGAGAAGGGGGGTGGTGGAGAGGACATTGGCCACAACTGCTGACCGATTCCATCAGTAATTATGGAAATGCCAGTGAGGAGCCGTGAAAAGCTTTTTAGCCTTGCACCATAAAGATTTAGCCCTGTCTCTCTCTAGTTAGCAGCTAATAGCTGCACCAAGATGCTAATCCAAAGCTAAGGGAAATGAATGCAGAATCTATCAGCTCGTTTTTATTTGTATTCAGCTTTGATTGTGTGACAAATTATGTGCAAACAATAATGAGCAAGGGCAGCCACTTGCAGAAATAAGAATAGGTTATATGGTTTCATATCTATCTATCTATCTATCTATCTATCTATCTATCTATCTATCTATCATCTATCTAGCTATCTAGCTATCTATCTATATCTATCTATCATCTATCATCACCATTTTGATTATATGAATGCTACAGTGGTACCTCGGGTTACCGGTGCTTCAGGTTACAGACTCCGTTAACCCAGAAATAGTACCTTGGGTGGAGAACTTTGCTTCAGGATGAGAACAAAAATCACACGGCGGCCGCGAGAGGCCCCATTAGCTAAAGTGGTACCTCAGGTTAAGAACAGTTTCAGGTTAAGAACAGACTTCCGGAACAAATTAAGTTCTTAACCCGAGGTACCACTGTATACAGAATCCAATTTCTAATGGAAAGCATGAATTGGCAAAGGAGTCGTCTCCTGTCTGCGGATACTATAGCTTCCCCACACCTCCAGTTACAACCCACTCCACTGGGTTGACCACTGTTGGATCTAGTTTCGTTGTTTATATAGATATAAACAAAGATATACTGTACGTACACATACATATGCATACATATACAATATTTGCCATTCCGTGTAACATCACCAGATGGCAGTGTGGAATTCAAGTCATTCTTTACTATTTGATTTAGTTTGTACAATGCATAATCTATCCTCATATTATCAGGCTCAGGCTGGTCAATTCCGCACTTCCCCCTGTTAAATATAGGTTGTTCGGTGTACAACAGTGCTGGTTACTGGAGGTCGATAAACAGGTCTGTTTGTGGGCTTTGTTTACACAGGAACGTATGACATCAGTTAGGAACAATGTATATAGAAAGCTAGGGACATGGGTGGTGCTGTGGGTTAAACCACAGAGCCTAGGACTTGCTGATCAGAAAGTTGGCGGTTCAAATCCCCGCGATGGGGTGAGCTCCCGTTGCTGGGTCCCTGTTCCTGCCAACCTAGCAGTTCAAAAGCACCTCAAAGTGCAAGTAGATAAATAGGTACTGCTCTGGTGGGAAGGTAAGCAGCGTTTCCATGCACTGCTCTGGTTCGCCAGAAACGGCTTAGTCATGCTGGCCACATGACCCAGAAGCTGTACACCGGCTCCCTCGACCAATAAAGCAAGATGAGCGCCACAACCCCAGAGTCGGTCACGACTAGACCTAATGGTCGAGGGTCCCTTTACCTTTATATAGAAAGCTGCTCGATACAGATTCCATCTAGCCCAATAATGGCAACACTGGCTGGCAACAGTTCCCCAGTGTTTCAGGCAAAGGCATCTCCCAATCTTAAGCAACAATGCCAGGGACTGAACCTGAGACTTTTGCATGCAAAGTATGCAGTCTACCTTCTGGGTACCAGTGCCTTTGGAATATGGAATTTTGAACCTTCCATGTAGCTTCACAATTACATATCTATTTGGAGATACAGATACACTCTAACGAGCAATACTGAGCTTAATCTGAACAGAGCAATGGAGAAATTTCTGAAACAACAATGGGATATCATCTCCGCCCAAGGCATGATGGAGAACAGCAACAACTGGGAAAAGATAGACATAACATTTTACAAGGCCAGGAATAAACACCACAGACAGGATAATTGCCACACACAGGAAGAACAAGGATATAGTTGGAGTGCCTCACTTGTAGATTTATAAATCATTTAATGTGTCAACATGAATAGAAGTTATTAATATTGCAGTTGTTGTATAAGGGATTGTTATTTTGAGTGGCATGTAATTGAAATTAATAAGATTTTGGAACTCAGAAATGAAGAAAATCATCAAACCATCAATTCTAGCACATGGGAGGCCACCTATATAATTTGAACAATTGGTATTAGTAATTGTATTCTAATTTGGTATTGTTTTAATGAGGCTATTATTGGATTGAAATGGAAAATTAATAAAAATTATTATTTAAAAAGTACTGAGCTTAATCTGAATTTGTATCGATTGATGGATGAAATTTACTTGTACTGAAATTGATGTTGTAAATCAAATAGAGGAATGGCATACTAGTGTGAAAATAGAAGAAGAAGAAAATTCACAATTATGTAGGTTACTGGAGCAGTGTGGGATGCAGCCAGTTAATGCATGAATTGGGCAAAAGCTCAGCCTCTCTGGTGAAGCAGGGATGAGGAACTGTTGCTCTCCAGTTTTGCTGAACTCCAACTTCCATCATCCCTGATTATCATTCCAACTCCCTAATGGGAGTTTGAGTTGAAAAACATCTCAAGGTCATTCCTCATTTAGACCGTGTTCACTCTGCTAAGGCCTTGGTTACGATTATGTGTGCACATACTCCAAATGTCCTATTAACTGGTATCTGCCCATCGTCAACCAGTTTCCTCCGAATTTTGTCTTCTGGAGAGATTGTAGGGAGCCCTTTTTAAATGGTGTTAGTACGAATTCCGAAATTTGCCCTTCCTTAGGTTTCAACCCCATTCTAAATTCAAGCTGGAAAGAAATTCAATACTGAAAAGATGGGTTTTAGTGCTGCATCGCAGTGGTTTGACTTCACCCCCAAAGGCGCACTCCATTGCTTCCCGGAGACAATTGTATATAATGTTTAAGTTATTATAGGAATGGGAAACAAAAGATGAGCTGGCAAAATCATCAATGATTCACTGGGCAAGAGATCTAGGACAAAATATAGAATTTGACTTTTGGGAGAAATTATGGAAGGAGGACTTAACATTTACCATATGTTACACATTGAAAAGGAAAATTACATGAAAATGATATATCGATGGTACTTAACTCCGAGTAAATTAGTGAAAATGTGCAAATCTGAATCAGGTATGTGCTGCAAATGTAAAGAAGTAGAAGGGATGCTCTATCCCAGGCATAGGCAAACTCGGCCCTCCAGCTGTTTTGGGACTACAACTCCCATCATCCCTAGCGATCAGGACCAGTGGTCAAGGATGATGGGAGTTGTAGTCCCAAAACAGCTGGCGGGTCGAGCTTGCCTATGCCTGTTCTACCCTATGTGGTGGTCATGCAGAATAGTTAAGGATTATTGGGGAATGATTTACAATGAGATGAAAAAGTTGTTTAAAAGAACATCCCCTCCCCCCAAAAAAGCAACAACAACCAACCAGAGGTTTTCCTTTTAGGAATGGTGCACACAGAGTCAGGAAAAAAACTTATTTGTGTATGCAACTACAGCAGCTCAGATTCTGCCAAAAAATGAGGGGTGGGAAAGGTCCCACAGGAGGAGGAATGGCATTTTAAAATGATGGAATATGTAGAGTTACCAAGTCTAACCAGCAAAATAAGAGAACAAGAAGATCGAATTTATAAAGAGGAATGGATTATACTTTTTTTGCTGGAATATCTGGAAAACATTTGTAAACAAGTGAAAACGCTAGCAGGATTAAGGTAAATTCAACAGTATAATTCAAGTCGAGGTAATATGAAAAAGGAGGGGAAAATAAATGGTTGAAATAGAATATGCAATAATACAGTGGTACCTTGGGTTACATACGCTTCGGGTTACATACGCTTCAGGTTACATACTCCGCTAACCCAGAAATAGTGCTTCAGGTTAATACTTTGCTTCAGAATGAGAACAGAAATTGTGCTCCGGCGGCACGGCAGCAGCAGGAGGCCCCATTAGCTAAAGCGGTGCTTCATGTTAAGAACAGTTTCAGGTTAAGTACGGACCTCCAGAATGAATTAAGTACTTAACCCGAGGTACCACCGTAATGGGAAAATTAAAAGAACCACGGAAGGAGGAGGAAGAAAGTCAATGAATGTATTGTTTTATTGGTAGACATTTAACTGTGGAAAATGTACAATGGGAAACTTTATATTTTTTTTGAAAAAAGAGACAGATAGATGCCAACATTCTGGTCTGAGTTCTTGACCAGGAGATAGGGAAATGACCTGTCCTGGACGGGCTTGGAAGGAGCAGGTCTGCAATTTGGGACTGACTCCTGGATCCAACTTTGTCAATGTGGGCTCAGGTGGCTTTTGTGACAATGAGTGCCTATTTTCAGCTACAGCTGCTTTGTCAACTCCTGCCTCTTTTGGACAGAGATGACTTGGCTGTGGCACTCCATGCTCTGGCAATTTCCAGAACGGATGATTGCAACATGATGTACGTGGGGCTGCCGCTATCGATGACTCAGAAACTTCAGCTGGTCAAAAAACGCAGTACCCAGATTCCTGGCTGGGCTTCCATTCACAAACCGCTTAACTCCTGTTTTGAAACAAGTGCACTTGCGGCATGCTCATTCCAGACCCAATTCAATTTGCTCACCAGAGTGTTTAAAGCCCTAAACAGCCAAAATATCTGAAACACCGCCTCCTTCCTTTAAAGACCCTCTGAAGATTTGCACCTACCTTGGGTCAGATAATAAAGGAAATAAATAATGAGAATTATCTGAAAGTTAACTTCGGAAAGAATCTTGATTCTACTGCATATAGATATTGTTGTTGTTGTTTTAAAAAAACCCTCAACAGAGTGTGCCATTTTCCTTCCCCCAAAATCTTTCATGTAACTGCCTATTAAGATAAGGAATGCTACTGAAAGTGTCTGAGTTTGCAGCGCTGGGGGGGCAGCGGCTTCGGAAATATGCAGAAGTGAGTGGGCGGAGGCAGAAACTTTGATCCCTGGTGTGTGAATAAGGCTGTTAGAAGGACACAAGAGTGGCTTTATTTTCATCTGTGAAATACTGACGGGTGTGTGTTTGCCTGATGGAATTTGAATTCCACATCGCAGGCTGCTGTGAATCACGATACAATGCCAGGGTTTCCTGTAATCTTATCATCTCTTGTGGCTCGACACTTCTGAACCACTCAAATGCCTGGAACAGTTTTTTTTTTTTTATCCCTGAGTGCTGGGGGGAAATGACAGTGACCCTCTTTAAGAGGTCAAAAAGCATTCCTCCAGCAGCAAGCTCCTACTTTGGTGGTGTGGTCGGGTACATATTTCTTTATGTTTCCTTGTCTATCTTTCCTGCACTAAAACCATTTTGCATAGGTAGATTTGAAGTTACTAAGTGGGGGGGGGGGACAAGCTGCGCCCCAGGGCTGCTCAGGTAAATGCCCTTGTTTAGATTCCTTAAATTACAAAAAGGCACTGCTTTCAATGGTGTTTCAAGGCATCTACATGAGGCTGTCCCACTTCCATGTCAACCAGATGTGAATAGAATTTTATTTCAACATAGGTGATGAGATGGCAAGCTACATAGCATTTTTTTAAAATTATTTTTTATTTTTTACCAACAACCAAAACACAAACAGTGAAACCCCCCAGGCAGCTGATACATTGGGTATACATAATCAATAACAACATATTCAATTCAACCATATGTACAATTCTTTATACGTTAACACTCCTCCACCCACAAGCTTTATTTAACTTTTAACATTTTAAGTGCCTCAAATTGTTCAAACTTACCCAAATAATTCAATATCTTCTCAAACCAATCCTCCTCTTTCTCACTGACCTTAAACCCTTTCATTTTGTGTATCTTCACAGTTAGATATTCTAAAATTATAATATTATTCAGTTTTTTCCTCCATTGGTTCACCCCTAGCTCTTCTGAATTTTCCCAATTACTCGCTATAACATGTCTGGCTGCAGTTACCATCAATTTTACCCAATTTTACCCGTTAATATGTGCATTTCCCTGCAACGAGACGTGAGTGGCGCTGTGGGTTAAACCACAGAGCCTAGGACTTGCCGATCAGAAGGTTGGCAGTTTGAATCCCCGCAATGGGGTAAGCTCCCGTTGCTCGGTCCCAGCTCCTGCCAACCTAGCAGTTCAAAAGCATGTCAAAGTGCAAGTAGATAAATAGGTACCACTCCGGCAGAAAGGTAAACGGCATTTTCGTGCGCTGCTCTGGTTCGCCAGAAGTGGCTTAGTCATGCTGGCCACATGACCCGGAAGCTGTACGCCGGCTCCCTTGGCCAATAAAGCGAGATGAGCGCCACAACCCCAGAGTCGGCCATGACTGGACTTAATGGTCAGGGATCCCTTTACCTTCACCTATGCACCTTAATGTATAGCTTTTTGTACCCATCATTGGGCTGGAGAACCACATCACAAAAATTTAAAGAAATACAAATTTCTAAGGGATAGCTGTGTTTTGGTTTACATATTGCCTAGAGAATTGCAAAACTAAACCAAAATTCTTGCCTATCCCTGCCACCAATATGTCATTACCATGCCTTGCCCTGCAACATCTCTGTCTCTCTCTGCTTAATGGAAGGATCAGCTGGGCCCTGGTTGATTTTAACAAATACGAAACATTAAATTATGACTTTCCAACACTTAAGTGAGCATTATCATATTCACGAACAAGTCATAGAATCATAGAGTTGGAAGAAACCCCACGAGTCTTCTAGTCCACCCCCCTGAGATGCAGGAATCTCATCTAAAGCATCCATGACAGATGGCCATCCAACCTCTGTTTAAAAACTTCCAAGGAAGGAGACCTCACCACTTCTTGTGGGAGTCTGTTCCACTGTCGAACAGCTCTTAGTGTCCAAACGTTCTTCCTGATGTTTATTTGGAATCTCCTATCTTGTAACTTGACCCCATTGGTTTGAGTCCTACCTTGCAGAGCAGGAGAAAACAAACTTGCTCCATCTTCCATGTGACAACCCTTTAGATATTTTAAGATGGCCATCTATCACCTCTCAATCACCTCTTTTCCATGTTTCATTTATTTCCATATTGCATCTTTTAACTATCAACTCAGCTGCATTTAAAGCTTGTCTAGGTTATAGCTATGGGATGCGGGTGGCGCTGTGGGTTAAACCACAGAGCCTAGGACTTGCTGATCAGAAGGTTGGCGGTTCGAATCCCCGTGACGGGGTGAGCTCCCGTTGCTCGGTCCCTGCTCCTGCCAAACTAGCAGTTCAAAAGCACGTCAAAGTGCAAGTAAATAGATAGGTACCGCTCCGGCGGGAAGGTAAACGGCGTTTCCATGTGCTGCTCTGGTTCGCCAGAAGCAGCTAAGTCATGCTGGCCACATGACCCAGAAGCTGTACGCCAGCTCCCTCGGCCAATAAAGCGAGATGAGCGCCACAACCCCAGAGTCGGTCACGACTGGACCTAATGGTCAGGGGTCTCTTTACCCTTTACCTTTATAGGTTATAGCTATGTCCACTCTACAAAGGAAGTTAACCAGATAAGCTATAAGCAAGGGAATTCATAAGACTTGAGTAGCCACAGGGTTAAATAGGTGTTTGACTTCACCATTGAGGTAGGTCCCAGCAAGGTCTGCCTGGCGACATTTGTTAATATATTTTTAGCTCCAGGTAAGGACTTACCTCTTTCCCTAGGCTTTTAATAGATAGATGTTGTTTTGCTACTAGTCTGCTGCCAGAGCTTCCTGTGGCTGTTGCAGGGTTTGTTTTGTTTTGTTTTGATGGTATAATGTATTTATATTTATGTTTTTAATGTGTTGTGAGTTGCTTAGAGACCTTCAAGTAAGAAGTGACTAACAAGTGCAAATGATGACGGGTTGCTTGGAGACCGTCAGATAACAAATGGCTAACAAATCTAGAATAATGATAGTTTTTAAGTCGGGCTGAGCCAAATCTTCCCACTGAAAGTTTCTCATTTGATAAGGCAGATGTTTTTATCAAGAACCTCAGCAGTCTGCAAAACAGGAACGCAATACTGACCTCCTGGAACCCTGACAGCCTTGCCCTGCCTCTCTCCCCCTGGCTTGGGGCAGGGCCTGAAGGGACTACTGCTGCTGCTGCGCGACAGAGATGACTCCTTTTAAAAATTGTTTTTATTTTTTTATCTATGTCATTTTATATTTTTATTGATATCAATGTTGTATTTTTTAGTTTTAGATTATATGATTTATGAGGAAATTGTTATCAATTTGGTTGTGTACATTTTGATGTGCTTTAATTATTATGACTTTTGTTATGTTGGTAATTATGTAAATCTTGTCATGTTGTAAGCTGCCTTGAGCATTTTCTAACTATGGAAAGGCGGCATACAAATACAAATAACTAATAATAATAATAATAACAATTTATTATTTTTACCCCGCCCATCTGGCTGGGCTTCCCCAGCCACTCTGGATGGCTTCCAACAAAATATTAAAATACATCAAACATTAAAAGGTTCCCTAAACAGGGCTGCCTTCAGATGTCTTCTAAAAGTTTGGTACTTGTTGTTCTCTTTGACATCTGGTGAGAGGGCGTTCCACAGGGCAGGTGCCACTACCGAGAAGGCCCTCTGCCTGGTTCCCTGTAACTTGGCTTCTCGCAGTGAGGGAACCGCCAGAAGGACCTCAGTGTCCAGGTAGAACGATGGAGGTGGAGACGCTCCTTCAGATATACATGATGATGAAATGATGACTTTTAGGCATGTCGGGGATGGAAAATTAAGCTGCTCATCTTGGATGCGGTGAACTCCTTGAGTCAGTTCTAAAGAGACAAGCCCAAGGAAGCTGCTCGGCCACTTTCAAATTCCCATCTACCCATAACTATTTATCCTGCTTTTGAAACTCTTGTCAGGAAATATCTGGGATGAAAGAAGTCGTGTGGGTTAGGGTTAGGGTTAAAGAAGGACCGAACATTCTTTATGTATGCAACAACGGCAGCAAGGATACTCATCGCTAAGAGTTGGAAAACTCAAGATCTACCCACTCTGGAAGAGTGGCAGATGCAGCTGATGCAGCTGATATGCAACTGGCCGAGATGACTGGCAGAATCCGGGACCTGGGAGAAGAGAGGGTTGAAGAAGACTGGAAGAAATTTAAGATTTATTTACAAAAATATTGTAATTTGGTTGAATGTTAAGAAGGATGCTAGATCACAAATAATTGACCACCACTGAATCAGATCCGAATTTGACGATAAGTGAGATTAAGGAAAATATAAATCTTTTGGAGAACTGCTAGATTCTATTTAAATGAGCGGATATAAGATTGTAAACAAGATGGTAATTTGCTTGGAAAAACCTTTTTTAACGATGTAAGTGAGAGCGGGAGACGTGAGGGAGTCCAAAGAAGTGATGAAATTATGTTATGATATAAATAATGTTGTTTATTATTTATGCATTTGTATTCAAAAACCTTAATAAATATTTATTAAAAAAAAAGAAGTCGTGTGGGATAGGCAGGAGAGATACTGCACCAGGACAAAGGCTTTGCGATACACATTCTGCAGAATCTGGGGCACTGAAAGTCTTTTGAAATTTTGAGAGGCAACAGCACAAGCTGTGCTGTGCATCAGATGCGGGTACAATTCTTGTCAGGGATGCAGGTGGCATTGTGGTCTAAACCACTGAGCCTCCTGGGCTTGGCTTGCTGATTGTAAGGTGTGAAAGGGTGAGCCTCCCATTGCTCTGTCCCAGCTTCTGCCAACCTAGGAGTTTGAAAGCATACCAGTAAAAATAGATAAATAGGTACTTTGGTGGCGGGAAGGTAAACTGTGTCTGCGTGCGCTCTGGCATTCATTATGGTGCTCTGTGCACCAGATGTGGTTTAGTCATGCTGGCCACATGACCCAGAAAGCTATCTGCAGACAAACGCCAGATCTCTTGGCCTGAAAAGCGAGATGAACGCTGCACCCCCCAGTCGAATTCGACTGGACTTAACCATCCAGGGGTCCTTTACCTTTACGTTTCCCCCCCTTGCAATTCTAGTAAACCTCTTTAAACTTAGAAAAGATAGGGGGCACTTATGCAAAACTGATATGTGTTCTGATAATTTATAAATAATTACTATGGGCTAAAAGTCCCATGGACTGCAAGAAGATCAAACCTCTCCATACTGAAGGAAATCAACCCTGAGTGCTCACTGGAAGGACAGATTGTGAAGCTGAGGCTCCAGTACTTTGGCCACCTCATGAGAAGAGAAGACTCCCTGGAGAAGACCCTGATGTTGGGAAAGATGGAGGGCACAAGGAGAAGGGGACGGCAGAGGACGAGATGGTTGGATAGTGTTTTCGAGGTTACCAGCATGAGTTTGACCAAACTGCGGGAGGCAGTGGAGGACAGAGGTGCCTGGCGTTCTCTGGTCCATGGGGTCACGAAGAGTCGGACACGACTAAACGACTAAACATGGGCTAAAAGAAGTACAGCCATTTCAACAGAGTGGGGAAGACTGAGACCAGGTAACATGTGTGCTCCTCAGTCTGCTGTCCAAGTAATAATAATAATAGATAATAAAATTTTATTTATACCCCACCCTTCCCAGTTCAGAAAACTGGGCTCAGGGTGGCTAACAAAAAATTTAAAACACTTAATTGATACAACAAAGTACAGCATAAAATATAGTATAAAACATGAATAACAATAAATTCAGAATTCAAAAATCAATTTAGGGGGAAAATCCATCCAGTGAACATCAGATGATCACCAGGGCTAGCTGGCTAAATTAGTCCTATTTGGGCCAGCGAGGAGACCAGGGGAGAATTAGTTGTGGGATCCCAGAGTGGGTAATCTTCAAAAAAAAAAAGGGGGAGAGGGAGGGAAGAAAGGGGAATAAAAGATCAGGCTAAGTTCAGACTGAAAGCCAGGCAGAATAGCTCTGTCTTACAGGCCCAGTGGAAGGAAGTTAAATCCTGCAGAGCCCTGGTCTCATGGCACAGAGCATTCCACCAGGTCAGAGCCATCACTGAAAAGGCCCTGGCCCTGGTGAAGGATAATCTGACTTCTTTAGGGCCCGGGACCTCTAAACTATGATTATTCATGGACCTTAAGGTCCTCTGTGGGGCATACCAGGAGAGGTGGTCCCGTAAAGTACCAGGGGTGCCAGCTTGAATAAAATATTGGGGGGCAGGCAATCCCCTCTCTGCAAAATCAATCACCAGACACGGTGCACACACAACATTTAAATGGCAACGCCATTGCTCCTCCCCAGCCCCCGCAAATATTTTATGGAGGGCAAAGAGACCTTGGCCCCTAGGAGTTGGCTCCTATGCCAGGTACTGTATTGTTGATGGGGCAGCTCCAGTCCATTGTTCTCCCTTCTTTGGTTATTTAAATTGGACTTTGCCCTTCTGAACTTCCTCAAATAGAGGACTGCTCGCTATAAAGTGAGTCACATGGCTATATATGGAAACTGAAGAGGGCTGGTGGTGTGTTGAGAGGTGGGGTAGAACAAGTCCAGGGAAGAACTCAAGATTTACAAGAAAGCAAGAGAAGATGAAGTTTCCGCTTAGGTCCCTTTCCGTGTTCCGAACAGCAGCTCTACAATTGTTATGATGCTCTTATTCACCTGTGCCTCTGTGCTGCATGCTAAGTGGCTGAACATAAGAAGACATCTGCTGGACCAGAACCAATGCCCATCTATTGCAGCTTCCTGTTCCCACTGTAGCTAACCAGATGTCTATGGGAAGCCCACAAGCAAGACCTGGGCACAACAGCACTCTCCCCATGTGCTACTGGTTTTCAGAGGCAAACTACCATTGGAGGTAAGTACATAGCTGGATGCCATTAATAGCTTAATTTTCCATGAATTTATATACAAGCATGGCTTGATCGCCCTTGACAGCCAAAACCCACCTTTCCCACATCAGATCTCTAGTGAAACTGTTACCACCCTGAGAAGTTCACAGAGCCCAAACCCATGTTGAGTACAATGGGACTTATGCCAGGTAAGAGCATAGAGGACTGCAGTGCTGTCTCAAACTGTTTTATTCTTATCCTACATGTAGGGGTAAGTCATAACTGGCTAAGTCATTGCCTCTGACCATCAGCTCTCAAGGAGACACACACATCAACGAACTGTTGCTTCAGGGCACAGAAATCTGAAAGTTAGTAAGTCTCCAATGACGCACACCTTTAGTAACCAAATACAATCGTACTTTGGAAGTGGAACGGAATCTGTTCTGGAAGTCTGTTCTGGAAGCTCCTGCAGCCAATCAGTAGCTGAGAAAGACCCATTGGGTGTTCAGGTTCCAAAGAACGTTCACAAACCAGAACACTCACTTCCGGGTTTTTGATGTTTGGGAGCCAAAACGTCCGAGTATCAAGGCGTTCAGGATCCCAGGTACGACTGTATGGGTAAGCGCTGCACCCTCAAAACAACACTTGGAGATGTGGGTTGAACAGGAGAACTTAATAGCTTCAAGAAATAACCAAAGGGGTTTACTTTTTTTCAAAAGTAATTTCGCCATAATTATTACTGCTCATGACCAAAGGAGTTTACTTTTTTTCAAATGTAATTTCGCCATAATTATTGCTGCTCATGAAACAACTAGGAAGTTGCCCATCAACCACTGTTCCATTTCCTTTCCTTTTTCTTCTTGTTGTCTTGGCTGGCATATGGTTGCAAATGGAGCACTACTTTTTCACATTCATGAGCTTCGACTGAAGTTCTCCGAGTTGCTCAGTAGCCAGGCTGATTTATGTCTTGGCTTTCTGCATGATATCACACAATTATCTCCAGATGGAAAAATGGCAAAGGAGGAGTGCCAAAGAATATTAGCCCTTAAAAGTACTCAGCCATTACAATCCATTTAATCCTGTGATTATTTTTGTTTTGACTTCACATATTTGGGCGGAAGCACAAAACCTATTTCCTTTCGGCAAAAGCGTGAATTTCTGTCATCCAAGATATGGTTGAGAAGACAGCACGCTCCCTCAGACCAAACGTCAAAATAGACTTTGACCAATGGCAGGCCAGCCTGACCCAGGCACTGGGGTCAGCTGACTTAATTAGAGCGCCATTTATCAAATGCTCTCAGTCCATTTACTCTCTTCCGTACAGTGGTACCTCGTGTTATGGATGGGATCCGTTCCAGAGGCCTGTCTGTAACATGAAACACCCGCAACTCAACAGGCATGCGGCATAATTTGGCGCTTCTGCACAGGCAGTGAAACCCAGAAGTAACCCATTCTAGTACTTCCGGGTTGTCTCGGAACGCAAGACGACGAAAACACACAACCTGAAGCGGATGAAACATGAGGTATGACTGTATTGCTCTACTAGTTCTGACCCAGGAATAAAGTCCCATAAACCTGCTTGATGAATTTGTTGCACAAGTAAAAGCTCATTGTGTGCTGCCCACGGTAATCTGAATCAATTGGCCTTTCTGAACCCATTCCTACTAACGCTAACTCAACTCACATGTACTCTGTACTCTAACAGCATTTTCATAAGTGTCACAAGCACCCTGTTGGCAAGATGTACGACAATATAGGCAAAGTTTACAGGTGTTTTGAAACAGAGAAGATGTGTAATGTGCATTATGTGCCCCCAATACTGGGCTGGCCCCAGACTAAGCTGGTTGCACTTACGCCCCAATGAAATCAATGAGACAAGTTGGTCATTATGAATTTCACTGGGGACGATGTGCAACCAACCTAGTCTGGATCCAGCCCATTGAAAGGATGTGCTGGAAGTCGTCATAATTAAGCGAGCGTACAACTGATCTTGAGTGTCATTTGTTTCTATCCACTGAAGCTGTTTCAAACTTGGATGGTTTAGATATAATTTCTGTAAGATAAAACAACAAAGAACAATTGTTTGCTGTGCTGAAAAACACACTGATATGCACAATGCTGAATGTTGTAACAAGCTGCCTTTTTAAAATTTTGCTGCACCACAGCAGCACGACATTAGTGGCATTGTGCGGTATTAAAATAGCATCCCCCAGCCGCTCCGTTTTAATTCAGGTCATTGCTGGGCCTTCAAAATGCTGCCTGGCCATAATAATAAAATAATAATAATAATAATAATAATAATAATAATAATAATAATAATAATAATAATTTATTTATACCTTGCCCATCTGGCTGGGTCCCCCCAGCCACTCTGGGTGGCTTCCAACAAAACACTAAAATACAATAACCTATTAAACATTAAAAGCTTCCCTAAACAGGGCTGCCTTTAGATGTCTTCTAAAAGTTTGGTAGTTATTTAAGTCAGGTAGGTACTTGCACATATACAGGGGAAGCGGGCAGCATTGAGCCAACAGTCAAGAAACATCCCTACAAAAATGCTTCCCTCATTCTGGGTATACTCATGCTTGTGAGATAATAATCCACTTCCAAGGATTGGCGAAGCAGATAGCTAGCTCCCTGCTGGCATTTTCATCGAGTTTTTTTCTTTTCTTTGACAGCCATGTGGACGAATTTATAACAAATTTGTTTCGCTTCCTGGATATTAAAATTCAAGCCATCCACAACAAACCCATTCACACCATCCACAACAACCCACAACCACTGGTCAACGGGCAGAGTAAATGAACAGAAATCCTAAACCATAACATGATGCAAGGCGACAGACAACAACCAAAATATCCAGGTTTGGTTGGCTCACATCTCTCAAACAAATGTTCAGTGTATTATCTGTATACTAATAGGGACAATTCACTATTTATTTATTATTATCAATCATCCTTTGGGCTCAAATGCATTTCATTTGGAGGAAGATGCAATCCCCAAAGTCAAAGAAATGAAAAGGGAGTTTTTTCAGAAGCATTTTCAGCTTTAACCGTGAAGTGTCATGTGAGATATTCCATTAAACCACTCAGCTTTATTTGTGATAAATAATTGTATTTTTGTTTTTATCTTCTTTTTACACTCGCTTTCAGGGGGGAAAGTATTTTAGGGGGGGAAAGTCATTTTTAAATGGTTTTTTATGTAAATTGTTTACAGGTTTTAATTATATGAAGTGGTACATTTTTTAATTAATAATTAATTAAAGACCATTTAATTAGGCCCAGTAGTCATCTTGTCTTGTGTGCGGTAGCCACCCCAACCCACTTTCTCAGTCTCCTACATTACATCAGGGGGGAAACGAAATGAGAAACCTGACAAAAGACCCAGATCGCGGAGCTCACAGAAATTCCTCCACAATAAATTCCCATTCAAATGCAATCTAGTATGCCATTTCATCAGACTGTGTGATATCAATAGGATCCAGACGAGGTCATTGAAGATGTTTCTCTCCAGAGTAGCTCAATGCTTCCTTGATTTTAATTAATTTAGAGATGCCACTTAAAAGCACCAAGGCACAACAGGGTGTCAGATAAAGAGGGAACCTGGTGTGCTTCCTGAGGGGACAAGGTAATTGGTCTATGGTCCGCTGCCTAGTTATGTGCCAATAGCCTCTTATTAAAATCTCTCAGCCTGGGAAAAGTTAAGCAACCACCCAAAACAGAATGGGAAAATGTGGGATCTGTTGGCTCGATAGAGAACCAAAGTGATGCAGCCGTTTGCGTGTCGAGGTCTCCCCATAGCCACCCTCAAATAAAGAGAATTTTGTTTAAAGGCTTTGGGCATAATTTTTGGCTACAGCTTTGTTGATTACAGCATGTGAGTGGTTGCTTAGGCATTGGTTCGTGAGTATCTGTTCCAGCCTAGAGGTAGGAACAGAACTGACATCTGCAAGCCTGCGAAAGTCAGTAAGGGAAAACATTTTGGGGAGAAAATGGAACTGGGCGCCAGGCTCTCCCCTCTCCCCAAATGCTCCCAGGGGCTCTTGCGTGGCCCAAGCCCCTTGAGAGGGGTTTGGACAAGAGCATGGCGAGCCCCTGGATTCCCTTAATGGAATATCCTTGCAGCAGCAGCAGCATTGGAGGGGCCGGCACATCCAACCATACCCCCTCCACCAACCAAAATTAACCAATGCCTAACCACTGTGGGTTAAACCACAGAGCCTAGGACGTGCCGATCAGAAGGTCAGCAGTTTGAATCCCTGTGATGGGGTGAGCTCCCATTGCTCGGTCCCAGCTTCTGCCAACCTAGCAGTTTGAAATCACGTCACAGTGCAAGTAGATAAATAGGTACTGCTCCAGAAGGTAAGGTAAACGGCGTTTCCGTGCACTGCTCTGGTTCACCAGAAGTGGCTTAGTCATGCTGGCCACATGACCCGGAAGCTGTCTGGGGACAAATGCCAGCTCCCTCGGCCAATAAGGCGAGATGAGCCTTTCCCACTCTGGGGCCCTCCAAATTTTTGGGAGTACAACCAGGCCATTAGCCCCAGACAGCACAGCAGGATTTTTGCAGCGATCCGGCCTAGACAGGCCACAGGACCAGCGAAGGGCAGAGCCGTTTGAAGATGCTGCAAGCTGGATTCTCAATTTCAAAGTGGATGGTTAAATAGGGAGGGGGAATCTTCCCAATAGGGAAACGGTGATTCCGTTTTGTGTTTATGCTCTGGTTTCTGCTGCTACACCACTTCATGCATGGATAGTAAATGGCAACACCTTGAAACGCAACTTTCATCTCCTTCGCCTGTTTTCTCTGTGTGTTCAGAGACAAGGGAAACAGATGAGCAACGAAGTCAGGGGGCAGATGAGCCACAATATACAGCTGCACATCTGTCAGATCCCCTCAATCATCCATTTGATCACGTTGCTTTCAAGGCTCGCAAAGATCAAAACTCTGTTCCCACAGCAAGCCTCTGAGGAGGCAACCATTGAACTCCATCAGAGAGAGGCAGAAGGAAATTGATGAGCTCGTGTCCTCCCAAATAAAAGCTGTTTTGGAGCTGGTGAATCAAGTAGCAAGGGAAATGGACAGGTTTTGTGCAGGAACATGGGGGTTTCATATTATATTAATCATCATCATCATTATTTATATATATACATACAGTGGTACCTTGGTTCTCAAACTTAACCCATTCTGGAAGTCTGTTCCAAACCTAAAGCGTTCCAAAACCAAGACACGCTTTCCCATAGAAAGTAATGCAAAACGGATTAATCCGTTCCAGACTTTTAAAAACAACCCCTAAAACAGCAATTTAACATGGATTTTACTATCTAATGAGACCAGTGATCCATAAAATGAAAGCGCTAAACAATGCACTGTACTATAAAATAAATAAAAGTATTGTAGATAAAAATTTAAAAAATAAATAAATTCTTACCTGCACTGATGATAGTCATTGTTTGGATGGGGGGCTTTTATCCATTTCCGCAGCCACACAATCAATCAATCAATCAATCAATCAATCAGTAGCTGAACTGGGAACCAAAACAAATTAACTGAAAAAGCCTCAAAAAAACCAAAAAAAAAACAACGCAAAATAAATAGCAAAAACAAAAGCACCAAATATAACCTCCAAAAGCACCGCAATCAGAAATGGAACACTTGAATTACAACAGGGGGATGCAAATGAGCAGCGCAACAGGAAACACAGGGGGACTCAAAACGGACCTCGTTCGAAATAAGTTCGAAAACCAGAACACCTACTTCTGGTTTTGCAGCTTTCGGGTTCCAAGTTGTTCGTGAAATAAGCTGTTTGAAAACCGAGGTACCACTGTAGATATAAACACACACACACACACACACACACACAAATGAACAAGCTTTCTTCACAATTTCCCATTATAGCAGTATAGGCTTTCCCGCATGTAAGTGGTCTGCGTATAGGAGATGCCGCAAACTTCCATACACACGTCACAAAATTGTAGTGTTAGAAGGGACCTCAAGGGTCATCTAGTCCAACCCCCTGCAATGCAGAAATCTTTTGCCCAATGTGGGGCTTGAACCCACAACCATGAGATTAAGAGTCTCATGCTCTACCAACTGAGCTAAGTCTTGATAGATAGCAAAGCAAGCAAGACAAAGAGCAAACTTGTCTTTCCAGGTAAGAATGACTTCTCTGAGCTACTGGCTCTTCTTTACTTCCCAGCCATTGGGTACCATTTTGGTAATTGAATGAATGATGATCATCATCGTACAGTACTGAGATATTCTATATAGCAACCAGCGCCAACAGGGTACCTTCTAGATAACTGAGACTACAACTCCCATCAGCTCCAGCCAATACATGGGAGCTGTAGTCCAGAACAGGTCAGTGAAGGCTGCTATATACTAGAAGTGAACTCTGTTTCCAAAAGTTCATCCTTATGGAGTGAAGGCACATGAGAAAGGTATCAGCAGGTACAGTGGTACCTTGGGTTACATACACTTCAGGTTACATACGCTTCAGGTTACAGACTTCGCTAACCCAGAAATAGTACCTCGGGTTAAGAACTTTGCTTCAGGATGAGAACAGAAATCGTGCACTGGCGGTGCGGCGGCAGCAGGAGGCCCCATTAGATAAAGTGGTACCCCATTAGCTAAAGTGGTACCTCAGGTTAAGAACAGTTTCAGGTTAAGAACGGACCTCCAGAACAAATTAAGTTGTGCTGGCCCCGGGGGGTTACCGTGCGGCATGGTCCGAGTCCAGTCTGAGGTCGAGGGTGTGGTATGGAGGCTGTCTGTCAGGGCTGAAGCGGGGTCCAAGGTATGGAGTCAGGTGAGGTCACAAACTCTGGCAGAAGAGCAGGACAGGTTGCAGGCAGGAACAGGTTACCAACAATGTTGCTCCCTCAACCTGTGACTGGGCTGGCTGGCTTTTATCTGCCCCGAGGCATAGGGCGGCCCCGATCCTCAGGTGACTCGCCTCTCCTGGCCTGCAGGCAAGCACTCCTTCTGCGAGAACTTAGTTCCCTCCACCTCTCTGCCCTGAGCCTCTGCAACCCAGGAGAGGCTGGAGGGTTACCAGACCCAGAGGCAACCTCCTCCTCCCCCGATGGGGCTGGGTGACAGGTGTCTGCTCCTGAGGATCCGGCACAGGTGAGGACCCTTCAGGTTCAAGCCCCAGCCCCGGCTCAGCTGGTCCCGGAGGCGGGGACTCCTGTGCAGGCTGGGTTTCCTCTGGTTCAGCCTCTGAATCCGATTCCCAGGCCATCACTTAAGTACTTAACCCGAGGTACCACTGTATATGGGAGTCCCAACATGGCAGAGAGGTTGAAATGGAGTATCCGGAAAAAGGATGTGACTGGCAGGCTGGAAAGAAGCATTGCACAGTATGACATTTCATTGCAGGTCCCACTTGTCAGCAGGAATGCCATCTTTCTAAGAGTGGCTTTGAGCCATTAGCAGCTGCACGACAGGCAAACATTTTAACAGATGCAGCTTTCCCCAACACTGCATACTCAAAAGATGAATCTGAACATGTGAAATAACAAAGATTAATGACTGCCAGTAGAATTTTCTTAGTAAATGAATGGATTAATTGCCCACAAAGCCAAGCTTGTCAAGTGATAATCTTACTATGTACCTGTTGGCATTGTAAACGGACCTGCTTGGATAGATAAAGGAATTTTTTCGCCCAACAGCATAGATCTGTTAAAGCTGTTAGTCATGGTACGGGATGTACATATCCATCTTTCTTTCCAGTGTCTGTAATTCTTTGAGAGCCAAGTGGGGATTGGCAAATTTGTCAGTTTTCTACATTTCTCATTTTTCAAATCATAAATTCAGCATATGTACAGCTATTTGGAAATTTTGTAAATAAAATTAAAACCCTCGGAAAAAGCCACCAGCATTTCAGATCGAATTTTTCCTAGCACATTTTAACGCAGTCTCGACAAATATGCACAATCTTACAAGCAATTTCCCCTTACTGTAATTCATGCTTGTGTGTCATTTTCACCAATATATGCATATTATGCAAACTGATACGTGCACTTGGGGGCACGTCATCTTGGCCAGGAACTGCGTTGCAAAATTCAGAGAAGTGCGGCTTTCAAAGGATAGCTGTATTTTGGTTCGCATCTTGTTTCAAACAGTGCTAATTAAGCCAGGGAGAATGAACATGACATGAGGATGCAGATCTGTGGCTATAGGAACATACTGATTGGCCATGAGCCAACTTCTTTCACTTTTAACTCCCCCCCCCCACTCATTTCAGCCTGAATTTTCTGCATGCCTCTGTCTTTGTTTGCCTTATGGTGAAAGCACATGGTACTGCATGTAGACTGACAGTGAAGCGATATAGGAGGATATATTTTCAGCTTGGGCAATGAGATGCGCATGTCTCATTAACAATAAGAGGGCCAGTATTGTTTTCCCCCACCCCACTAAATAAATCTACTAGCAGAAAGCCTATCCCTTGATGAGCAACAGATGGGGTTTCCATAATGGCTCATTACCTCCTTGCTTTGTCATGCTGCTAAAATGAAATGAAACGTTATTTATGGCTAGAAATGATGCGCAAGATTCCTACACAACTTTCCTCCATCATTGTTGTTGTTTTGGATGAGCTTCCATTCCAAAGCTTCTCCTGGGACTAACAGATTTGAGGAGCTGGCAAAGGGCCAGTTGGGAATTGCAGAAGTGCCCCTTCTGTCTAACTTTTAAAAAACACAATCTCAAGTCTCCAAAGTGAAGCTTCGGTTCTGCAAAAAAACTGGAAATCTGCACATTCAGAACAGAAAAGCTGCCACTTGTCGCCAAATGCCTTTTGTCAGTCGTCCTCTGTGATTGGGAAGGGCTATCACATTTGAATGGCTGCAGAAAGCACTAACCAACAACGATGGATTTGGTTGGGAACGTGTCATTTAGGGCAAGGTTGGGCAACAGCTGCGATCTGCGAGCCACAATGAATGTGGATAATGAGCTTGGGAGCTGTGGCTGATTGGCATATTTGTTGTGGCATGCCGTTAGCATAATGCAAGTACCGCTATCACAGATGAGTTTGATGTCAAACAAGAGTCAGTCAAGCATTCCAAGATCTGCGTCTCTTGCTAAATGAACGGGCTCCAAATAAGCCCACGTTGCAAATACTAAAAGTTAGCAGTCCACAACCATTTAAATGAACTTGCCTAAAGTTGCATATGGGTGTAGAATGGACCCCATGGGCAATCTAGTCCAGCCGCTTGCAATGCAGGAATCTTTAGCCCAAGCTGAGTAGGTTAAGCTTGGAAAAGAGGAGACTGAGGAGAGATATGATAGCCATCTTCAAATATCTCAAGGGCTGTCACATGGAAAGTACTTTTCTGCAAACATTTTTACAAAGCCTTGTGCAAGAGGTTTGATATGTAGATTTTTGTACCCGTCCTACAGCAAAAAAGAAGCTAATATTATTCTAGGCTGCATCAATAGAAGTATAGTGTCTTGATCAAGGGAAGTGATAGTCCTGCTCTATTCTGCCTTGGCCAGACTCCACCTGGAATACAATGTTCAGTTCTGGGTACCACCATTTAAGAAGGATATTGACAAGCTGGAACATCAAGATGATCAAGGGTCTGGAAAACCTTATGTGGAATGGTTGAGGGAATTAGGTACGTTGGTGAAGAGACGACTGGGAGGAGATATGGTAGCAATCTTCAGATATCTCAAGGGCTGTCACATGGAAGAGAGAACAAGCTTGTTTTCTCCTGCTCTGGAGGATAGGACTCGGACCAATGGCTTCAAGTTGCAAGAAAGGAGATTCCAACTAAACACCAGGAAGAACTTTCTGATGGTAAGAGCTGTTCAACAGTGGAGCGGTCTCACTCAGGAGGTTGTGGACTCTCCTTCCTTGGAGGTTTTGAAGCAGAGGCTGGATGGCCGTCTGTCATGGATGCTTTAGCTGAGATTGCTGCATCACAGGGGGCTGAAGTAGACAACCGTTGGGGTTCCTTCCAGCCCTACAATTCTATGATTCTATGCATGTGGGGTTCAAACCTGCAACCCTGAGATTAAGAGCCTCATGTTCATCCCAGGGAGTAAACAGGACCCACGAAGCAGCCCTATTTGTGTCTCTCCAAGACTATTGGGAGCGATTTCAGCACTGCAGCCTTTGAAATATAATAAGAGCCTGCTTGATCGGACCAAATGACCATCCGCGTCTGGCATCCTGTTTCCCACAGTGATTAAGCTGATGTCCTGGAAAAGCCCACAAGAAGGACACAGAGGCAAAGGCCTTGCCCTGAGACTGCTCCCCAGCAGCTGGGACACGAGAGGAATAATAGCACCAAGCCAGCCAAATATTCAGATGATTTAATCGCGCTTGCTCAGGAAGTATCTGACCTAAGAGTGGCAAAGTTTGCTCGCTTCCCTCAGAAATCTAAATAGGGGTGATCAGATCTTTTTCATATTTTTAACCTTGGCTGCGGTTCCTTGGACTCACTGAATCTGGACGGAAGGAACTCATCTGGCCTCTCTGAAGTGCTTCACAGAGAAACACAGCCTTTTCTCTGTCGAGAGTGAGAGTGCGGGCATGGTGTGGGGGGCCCAGGGGGTGCAGTGTCCAGAGTCCTAGGCGCAGGATTTTTAGAGGGTGTGAGCCATCCCACTCTGCCTGCCGCCAGGGGTCTCCATTGTAAAGCAGCCAAATGGATTGGCAGCTGAATCTAACTTCAACTACCTGTGGGTAGTTGAGAGATCTGAATTGGCTCCCAGTACGTTTCCGAGCACAATTCAAAGTGTCGGTGCTGACCTTTAAAGCCCTAAACGGCCTCGGCCCTGTATACCTGAAGGAGCGATCCACCCCCATCGTTCAGCCCTGACACTGAGATCCAGCGCCGAGAGCCTTCTGGTGGTTCCCTCACTGCGAGAAGTGAGGTTACAGGGAACCAGACAGAGGGCCTTCTCGGTAGTGGCGCCCGCCCTGTGGAACGCCCTCCCTTCAGATGTCAAAGAGATAAACAACTACCTGACATTCAGAAGACATCTTCAGGAAAGTTTTTAATGTGTGACATCTTAGTGCATTTTTGGTCTTTATGGAAGCCGCCCAGAGTGGCTGGGGAAACCCAGCCAGATGGGCGGGATACAGATAAATTATTATTATTATTATTATTATTATTATTATTATTATTATTAGGTGAGCCAGGTCAGGCTGTGGAGCACACCTCACTCTGCAACAGAGGGGAATAACTGGAAAGCAGTGCAGCTCTGCTATGAATCGCTGCCCTCCATCCTTATAGTGACCTCCTGGCTCTTTTCATTTCTTCCCATGTTTCTTTATAGCACTGCAATGCAGCAGTCTAAGATTAATATATTCCCTACGTGCACTTGTGCTGAAATATCCTTCCAGATTTGTGGGGAAATGCCTCTTGCAGATTGTTTAGCATATAATGCATAGGTGATCACAGGATATTCTGCATGTTTCCTCTCTGTGCTGATTAGAAAGGAGCATAATAAATAGATGGAGAATTGGCGATGGGGGGGGGGGGTTGCTTTTGCTGAATATGTTCAAATGGTGTTCCTTCCTGTTGTTCCATCATGTGCTTTCCTGGGTTTCAGATTCTGCCAGAAGAATGAGCTCTGGGCCAAGCAAACGCTTGCAAAACAAAGATTAAACGAAAGATAATCTCTACATGGTGCTCTTTGTTCTGAAGTGGTTTCCTGAAAACGTCCCAAGATGATTGATCCAAGATGACTCATCCAAGATGACAGCTCAGTAAATCTCAGGTATTTCAAGTCAAGGAGACAGCACAATTGTGTCTCTGATGATCCAGGTGGTTTGGGAATATTTTCACTGAAGCAGCTTCATCATGCAAATATTCCTTTGCAGGAAAAATTGTACAAGAGGGAAAACAAAGGATTCCACCCCTGCGTAGGTGCTATTGAACACCTGATAAATTATCCAAAATGTATAAGAAGGTTCCTAATAACTGCTGGAAGTGCAAACAAACAAGTGGTGGAACTGTAAGAAAGCAAGGGAATTTTAGGAAATGATATATGATGAGATAAAAAAAATGCTTAAAGTGATTACACACAAACACAGCTTTTCTTCTAGGGATTATAGGGTCAGAAGTTCCAAAAAAGATGGTTAAGTTTTTTATGTATGGAACTACAGCAGCCAGGATTCTCTATTCACCAAAAAAGAAAGGTGATGGACGATGTTGAATCAGCAAAGCTAACAGCTAAAATAAGAGAACTTAATAACTACTGTTTTATGGAAGAATGAAAGGCTTTTTTAGACTGTTTAAAGAACTGTTACAATACGATGAATTAGCGTGCAGGATTTGAACTGTGAGCAACAGAAATAATTAGAGATTGTTGTATTATATCAATAAAAGAAAATAAAAAATTATGTACTGGAATTCCATATGAAATTTGTGGATTTTTTAACACACACACAAAAAAAACCAAAGCCCCCACGTTACAGCTTAGTTCAGGATTTTAAACTAATTTTGGTTACAGAGCATCAGTCACTAAGTTATGCACATGACCCTGGTTTCCAGGGCAACAGGCCTTGCAACCAAAGAGTGGATGTGGAACTCAAGTGGATGGGTCATCTAGTTTTGTGGGGACCCATCATTGAGGAGACCTCAGCAGTTACTACAACTACTACAATTAATCCAGAATGTGGCAGCTAGACTGGTGACTGGGAGCGGCTGCCGAGACCGTATAACACCAGTCCCGAAAAACCTACATTGGCTCCCAGGACGTTTCCGAGCACAATTCAAAGTATTGGTGCTGATCTTTAAAGCCCTAAACGGTCTCGGCCAAGGATACCTGAAGGAGCATCTCCACCCCCATCGTTCAACCCGGATACTGAGGTCCAGCTCCGAGGGCCTTCTGGTGGTTCCCTCACTGCGAGATGTGAGGTTACAGGGAACCAGGCAGAGGGCCTTCTCGGTAGTGGCGCCCGCCCTGTGGAACGCCCTCCCGTCAGATGTCAAATAGATAAACAACTATCTGACTTTTAGAAGGCATCTGAAGGCGGCCCTGCTTAGGGAAGTTTTTAATGTTTGATGTTTTATCGCGTTTTTAATATTCCGTTGGAAGCCGCTCAGAGTGGCTGGGGAAAACCAGCCAAGATGGGTGGGGTATAATTAATTAATTAATTAATTATTACTATGATGATCTGGCTCTGACTGTTGAGCTCAGTGACAAGAATGGAAAAGCCACTCCATTTCTGGTCTCTGTCAGATTTGCAAATGGTGCACTCAAAGGCCTTCCAAATTATAATACTAAAAGTACTTGCTCGCTCTCTCTCTCCTTTCTCACTCACTCACTCACTCACTCACTCACTCACTCACTCACACATAGCTATTTTAGCATTAATATATTCTTCTTCTGCCCCATGAAATTATATCAACTCAGAAGGTGCCAGGTTCCTGTCTGTTTAACATTCAAGGCACACTTCAATCCATTAAGCGTGTGTGTGTGTGTCCCTGCTTTGGCACACGCCGATGGCTGCATTGAAACTATCCCAAGAAAAGTCCCTGGTCCATCCACCCCCCCCTCCAGCTTTCTTTCCAAGCGGCTGCTTATTAGCCACATGGTGAGCACAATTATACTGCAGCTCAGCTTTTAATAAATCACTGGCCACTTGGCGCTGATGAGGCTGCCGGCCTCTGGGTGTTCAAAGCACCGTCTGCAAGAGGGAAATAAACAGGGAGCCATTGCCCTGTTTGCAGCGGTGTATGTTATCTTAAAATCTGGTCAAAGCCTAACGTTGAGGTGTTGGCTTATTCTGCAATCCCCACTTTTGGTGTTTCCCAGCTGCAGTTCTGGCATCCGACTGTAACTGGACTCGGGGTGATGTAATGCGTGCTGGAATCTGGGAACCGAAAATGAGGAATACGGATAGTTAATTTGAAAGCGGTGGTGATAGGTCAAGGCAATGCTGGAAGGGCCCATAAGGTGGAACTCATTTGCAGAGGTGCTCCAGTACAGGCGTCAGAATAATTAGCGTGCCATTTTATGACAGCTCGCAGCCACTACCGTAACAAGAGGCATGCCATTTCCTCGCTGCACCGGTCAGATAACGGAGAAAGAAATCTGCGCTAAATATATGAAAGGATCGTTTGCCACCTCTAAGCTGAAGGTGAGAGGAGAAGGTTGAAAAGAACCTTCCGCAGGATTTGAAGGTATACAACCAACAACCTAATCTGGATTTATGTCCCCGACGCAGGAAGTGTTAAGAATACTGGGCTGGGTAGACTAATGGTCCAATTCCATTGCAGCATTTCTCAAACTTGGGTCTCCAGCTGCTGTTGGACTACAACTCCCATCATCCCTGACCACTGGTCTTGCTAGTGAGGGATGATGGGAGTTGTAGTCCAACAACAGCTGGAGACCAAGTTTGAGAAGCACTGAAAGGCTAGCTTCCTATGTCCCTAAGCCTGTAAACAATAGGGCTGCCATACGTCTGGGTTTTCCTGCACATTACCGGGATTTCATGTCCGGGGGGATTTCTGAAAGGTGGCGCTTTGTCCTGGATCTTAGGCAAGCTCAACAACTTCTGAGATGTTCTGGTTTTACACTTTTTGGCAACCCTATCCAATGCTGGTTTATTACAGTAGTACCTCTGGTTTAAGGTTACCGGACATCCCTGTTTCCCAGGGACAGTCCCCAGATTTACATATCAGTCTCCATACTGTGGTTTAGACCACAGTGCCACCCGTGTCCCTGGGGGTGCACAATCAATAGCCATTTGAAAGGGAGAATTAGGAATGGATGTGCAAGAAACAGCACTGAACATGTGTTGACTTTTGATATCGCTCCATTACAAAACGAAGTCTTGAAGATTTGGAAAAGCCTACTTTCCTCTGGGGGAAATTGAGGGATAAGGGAACAGGTGAGCCTCCAGGTGGGGAACTCATGCCACTCCATCTCCCATCAGCCTCAGCCACCATGGCCAGCAGTAATGAATGATAGGAGCTGTAGTCCAGCAACTTATGGAGGGCCACCAATACTCCATCCTGTGTCTGTTGTTTGCCCCACCTGGTGCATAGAGAAGAAGAAGAGTTTGGATTTGATATCCTGCTTTATCACTACCCGAAGGAGTCTCAAAGCGGCTAACATTCTCCTTTCCTTTTCTCCCCCACAACAAACACTCTGTGAGGTGAGTGAGGCTGAGAGACTTCAGAGAGAAGTGTGACTAGCCCAAGGTCACCCAGCAGCTGCATGTGGAGGAGCGGGGAAGCGAACCCGGTTCACCAGATTACGAGTCTACCGCTCTTAACCACTACACCACACTGGTACACTCTGATACATAGAGCTACACTATATCTGAACTTGAAGTGATTCACTTTTTACAACAGGACTGTAAGCTGAATTAGTATGTACAGTACTCATTTCAATGGCATGCCTGTATTTGTGCTTTGAATCTTAAAAATGCAAAAAGCAGATGTCCCCATAAAAGCCCCCTATCTCTTTCTTCTTAGAGCATTTAGCCACCATACCAGACCGTAGTTCACAAATCAATTCCATTGTGATTATTTGTCTCTTTTATAGAGCCCAGCAGCAATCCTTCAAGCAATCAGCGCTATTTTAAGCCACAGGATCACGGGAAAGCTGCCTAGTGCTTTTTAAATGCACAAGCTTGCATTTAGGATTCACCTAGATTTGCCTTTCCACAAATTCCTAGCACACGTGGCACAAATCCAAATGGTACTTTTTTTTCGGGTGGCACTGTGGGTTAAACCACAGAGCCTAGGACTTGCTGATCAGAAGGTCAGCGGTTTGAATCCTGCCACGTTGCTCAGTCCCAGCTCCTGCCCACCTAGCAGTTCGAAAGCACGTCAAAGTGCAAGTAGATAAATAGGTACCGCTCCGGTGGGAAGGTAAACGGCGTTTCCGTGCGCTGCTCTGGTTCAGCAGAAGCGGCTTAGTCATGCTGGCCACATGACCCAGAAGCTGTACGCCGGCTCCCTCAGCCAATAAAGTGAGCTGAGCGCTGCAACTCCAGAGTTGGCCACGACTGGACCTAATGGTCAGGGGTCCCTTTACCTTTACTATTGTACCAAATGCCACTTTCCTCCTCCTTGCTAAATATTCTGGCCCAAGCAGGCACCATTTTTTCAGCACAATTATTGTGCATGCCTCTTTCTATGTTAGAAAAGCAATGCAAGTTGAGGCCAGTATTTGGGATTATATGTACATTACATTGAATATCAAGCTCTTGGCTCGATCTTAGCAGTGTTACACATTAGTTGAGCCATTTATTATTTGCTTCTACAAGTTCACAGTTGCTCCTTAGACCAAGTTGAGAGTATTTCCCCCCCCCCCCCCTTTTTCAGGGCCATATTCTGAAGTGAGCAAGGGCCAAGAGGCCAATAGAATAGTAGAATTGGAAGGGACCACGATGACCATCCAATCCAAACCCCTGCAATTCAGGAATCTTTTGCCCAACGTGGGGTTCAAACCCTGAGATTAAGAGTCTTATGCTCTACCAACTGAGCTATCCCAGCATATCTCTTGAGAACACCAAGTAAACAGGCAGATTCTTCAAATGCCTCCATGCTAGCAGTGGGCAAATAATCCATTCAATCTAGAACTGGACTAAATTAATGATATCTATCTATGGGACACGGGTGGTGCTGTGGGTTAAACCACAGAGCCTAGGACTTGCTGATCAGAAGGTTGGCAGTTCGAATCCCTGTGACGGGGTGAGCTCCCGTTGCTCGGTCCCTGCTCCTGCCAGCCTAGCAGTTCAAAAGCATGTCAAAGTGCAAGTAGATAAATAGGTACCACTCCGGTGGGAAGGTAAACGGCATTTCCGTGCGCTGCTCTGGTTCAGCAGAAGCGGCTTAGTCCTGCTGGCCACATGACCTGGAAGCTGTACGCCGACTCCCTCGGCCAATAAAGCGAGATGAATGCCACAACCCCAGAGTCGGTCATGACTGGACCTAATGGTCAGGGGTCCCTTTACCTTTATCTATCTATATCTCAAAATAGCTCCCCCTTCCTGGCCCAATTTCAAAATTCAGAATCCGTGTCATACCAGCCTCCTCCTTACAACCTTCTCACACACATCGCAAGCCGCCCAAACTCCAAAATGAACGCCCGCCCCAAACACAAGGACCTGACTTTGAGTCCACATTTACAACTGATCTGTCAGTTGAGGGATGAGAGGATGAATTACCGCTGGGAGGAACGCAGAGAGAAGAAATGGCATGGCGCATCTGCAGCAACGCAACCGGATGCCTTAATCTGCCCCAGCTGCAACAAAACAGGTCTCTCCTGCATTGGTTCCCTACAGCCACAGCAGGCGCTGCAACCTTCCAACCCTCCCAAAGGCATCACTCCTCCATTGTCTCCTGAGACAGTCGGGGTTTTGGGTTTTGACCCAGAGGTCCTGTACTACTGCAGCAGAATTCATTCAATCAATAAACAGCAAGGCATCCTTCATAGGTACCCTTTTATCAGTGGTCTTGCCAGGTGCGCGGCCTGGGAGTCATTCTGGACTCACAGCTGTCCATGGAGGCTCAGTTCAGTTCTGTGTCCAGGGCAGCTGTCTACCAGCTCCATCTGGAACGCAGGCTGAGACCCTATCTGCCCGCGGACTGTCTTGCCAGAGTGGTGCATGCTCTAGTTATCTCTCACTTGGACTACTGCAATGCACTCTATGTGGGGCTACCTTTGAAGGTGACCCGGAAACCACAACTAATCTAGAATGTGGCAGCTAGACTGGTCACTGGGAGCAGCCGCCGAGACCATATAACACCGGTCTTGAAAGACCTACACTGGTTCCCAGGACATTTCCAAGCACAATTCAAAGTGTTGGTGCTGAGCTTTAAAGCCCTAAACGGCCTCAGTCCAGTATACCTGAAGGAGCATCTCCACCCCCATCGTTCTGACAAGGTCCAGTGCCAAGGGCCTTCTGGCGGTTCCCTTGCTGTGAGAAACCAAGTTACAGGGAACCAGGCAGAGGGACTTCTCAGTAGTGGCACCTGCCCTGTGGAATGCCCTCCCACCAGATGTCAAAGAGAAAAACAACTACCAGACTTTTAGAAGACATCTGAAGGCAGCCCTGTTTAGGGAAGCTTTTAATGTTTAATAGGTTATTGTATTTTAATATTCTGTTGGAAGCCGCCCAGAGTGGCTGGGAAACCCAGCCAGATGAGCGGGGTATAAATAATAAATTATAATTATAATTATTATTTAAGGTAAGTGAAATCCTACCTTGGAGAAGCTGCATTTCCATGACACCACCATCCCTTAAGGTCAGGATTCCATCAAAGCCATTAAAACAGGGATAGGGAACCTGTGTCCCTCCTTCTATAATGTTGGACTACAATTCCCAGCATGCCTTCTCATTTTCCATGCTGGCTGAGGCTGGTGGGAGTTTTAGTCCAGCAACTTCTTAAGGCAGGTCCAGGTCCCCCCTCTCTGCATTAAAGGCACTTAGAAGGCCAACTATCTTGTCCGATTGCCAAAATATTTGAAATATCAACATACCATCTGGTGACTGCTCACATCATTAAGCAAAGGTGCTTTGTGAGAAACAGATATATGGCAACAGCAAATGATTAGTAATTGAATTCAAAGGAATCACTGGCAGCTTTCCAAAGCTGCGCTAGCGGTAGTTAACCCTGCGGAAGCTCAGCAAAACCATCAATTAATCCATTAATGTTTGTTTGTTTGTTATGTGAGTGCCCTGCCCTTCTGCCAAGATATTCAGAGCAGCAACATACATGAGATTTCCACTTTAGGGATTTTGTGTGATAGGAGACAGTGATCATCCAATGAGCTTTGCAAACAAATGGACTGCCCAGGCATAACTTGGAAGATTCTGTTATCCATCTAATTGTTAATCTGCTGTACAGCCCCGTCCCCAAAGCCACTTGCAGATCAATAAAAACAAGACAGTTCCTGCTTTCAGTCTAAAACAGTGATGGCCAAACTTGGCCCGCCAGCTGTTTTGGGACTACAACTCCCATCATCCCTAGCTAACAGGAACAGTGGTCAGGGATGATGGGAACTGTAGTCCCAAAACAGCTGGAGGGCCAAGTTTGGCCGTCACTGGTCTAAAAGATGCAGCATAGAAGGTAAATGTATCAGGAGGGAGGAGGAAATAAATGAATGAGAAATGGAGAACCAAAACTGACAGATCCATCCACCCTTGCTCAGGGGCCAGTTCTTACTTAAAATTGTCACTTAGAGTTATAGAATTGTAGAGTTGGAAGGGACTCTCAGGATCATCTAGTCCAACCCCCTGCAATGCAGGACTATGCAGCTGTCCCATACGGGGACCAATTCTGCAGCCTTGGCGTTATCAGCACTACGTTCTAACCAACTGAGCCACCTCTGACATTTGCAGTGTGGTTCTCCAGCCAAGTAATGTGTACCAAAATGCATAAACCGTATTTTTCGCCCTATAGGACACACTTTTCCCCCTCCAAAAATGAAGGGGAAATCTGGGTGCGTCCTATGGGGCGAATGCAGGCTTTCGCTGAAGCGTGGAGAGCAAGAGGGGTCGGTGCGCACCGACCCCTCTCGCTCTCCAGGCTTCAGGAAGACATCCGCAGCCTAGGCAGCCATGTGGGAGGTCCCGCAGCGATGTCTAGGCTGCGGATAGCAGCCTGCTTCCCGGAGCGTCAGGCGCCCTGAGAGCAGAGCGCCCGGCGCTTCGGGAACACATTCGCAGCCTAGGCAGCCCTGCGGGAGTTCCCCACAGGGCTCCCCACGCTGCAGATAGCAGCCTGCCGCCCGGCGGGTGGGGCACCCTGAAGCAGAGCGCCCCACCCGCCGGACAGACATCGGCCAGCCCCACAAGCTCGGGGGACAGCAGGGAGGCACAGCGCCGCCATCCCACTGTTCCCCGACCTGGTTAGGTTTCCCCGACCTGCTTTTGGGGGGGAAATAAAGGGGAAAAAAATTTCCTTTATTTCCCCCCCAAAAAACTAGGTGCGTCCTATGGGACGAAAAATACGGTACTAATGAAGAGTATGCATATGATTGCATATATTTTAGGGGGGGGGACACACAAAATATGTGTGTATTATGATGAATTCACAGGGGCTATTCAGAGCTGCATGTGCTTCATTTATTTCCTTTTTTTAAAAAAGGTTGTTTTATTGCTAAAGCTGTATTACGATATTTGAGGCCCACATTTCCTCAAAGGTAATCACAGTAAATTTAAACTTATTTATTTTAACTCTGCATTGTGGCCACTGGTTTGAAGAGCTTTTTCCTGAACAAGTTGGCTATTATCCTTTTCTGAATGGCCAGTACAACACACACACACACACACACACACACACACACACACAAACATTTCCAGTTAATTCAGTACAATGTGACCTCAGCAATTCTCAACATCAGGCTGCTAGCATGAAGTTCTGAACTTTTACAATTCCTGGCAGCGACCCCCACAAATACTAGAACAACCAAGGCCCCCATTTTACAGGACTGGAATTCCAAGAAGCCGTATAACTTCTAGGAATGTTGCTATATAACATTTTCATACTTGAGGGAAATCATAGCAATGAAATTATGCTCTCCACAAGGCCAAAGTTTTAAAAATGAGACAGTAACACTTTAACGAAGCCTATCGAAGAAAACGATGGCCATATTTTATGCCATGGGTAGGCAAACTAAGGCCCGGGGGCCGGATCCGGCCCAATCACCTTCTCAATCCGGCCCGTGGATGGTCTGGGAATCAGCATGTTTTTACATGAGTAGAATGTGTGCTTTTATTTAAAATACATCTCTGGGTTATCCATTTCAATAGATATAACTCCATTCAAATCTCCCATCAAAATTATCTTTCCATTCTCGAATTCCCAAAGCTTCTCTTCCAATTTCCCATAAAATTCGGATTTGTTATTATTTGGTGCATACACTCCTGGGTTATTTGTGGGGCACAATAATTCGTTCATTTTTTTTCCTTTTCAAAATATAGTCCGGCCCCCCACAAGATCTGAGGGACAGTGGACCAGCCCCCTGCTGAAAAAGTTTGCTAACCCCTCTTTTATGCCATTGGAGGGGGTGGGGGAGAAACCTAAACTGAATGCAGTAGCCTATCCCATAGATCTTGTTATGCTTTTGAATCTTTCAGACTGTTTCACTGTGCTGTAGGCCACACAACTGTCCTTCTCTGAAGACCAAGACCAGCGGCAGAAAAATACAGTGGTGCCCCGCAAGACGAATGCCTCGCAAGACGGAAAACTCGCTAGATGAAAGAGTTTTCCGTTTTGGAGGTGCTTCGCAAAACGAATTTCCTATGGGCTTGCTTCGCAAGACGAAAATGTATTGCGAGTTCCTGCGGGGTTTTTCTCTCCCCCCCTTTTTCTAAGCCGCTAAGCCGCTTATCCGCTAAGCTGATAAGCTGTTAAAAGCCGCTAATAGCGCTAAGCCGCTAAGCCGTCAATGGGCTTGCTTCGCAAGACGAAAAAACTGCTAGACGAAGAGACTCACAGAACGGATTCTTTTCGTCTTGCGAGGCACCACTGTAAATGTTTCAAGCAGAGGCTACTAGGTTCAATTTCCAGAATCTCCAGTTAAATGGACAACTGTACCATCTACCATTGTGAATGGGCCAATGGTTACTAGCATGGAGCCTACAAACGTTGAACTACAGCTCTTGCCATCTACAAGTATTGACATGCTGGCTGCGTACCACTAGGCCTGATAACAAGAGATTGCACCCCCTACAATGCAATGCAACGCAAAGCGCGCGCACACTCACTCACACACACCTTCCTGGGTGCCACAATCCAGGTTTCAAGCAAGTATTCCTGGGTGAGAAAACCCCAGCAGAAATTTTAAATCAGAAAACATGCAGAAAACCACAGCATGAAAAATATAAGGCCTTTAAAATTACGCCTTACGAGTTCCAAAACTTCCCTTTCCCCCAAAGCTTACAAAAACAGCACAAGTTTGGTTAAGTTAGAGATGGTCTACTTACAAACTCTTCAATTCACGTGCTTTATCCATGCAGCATTCAGAAAATACGTTGCCCAGGCAGTAAAACTAGGCTTAGCTATAGTGGTCCCTCAATCACTGGTCTAGGAACTCATGAGTGGCTTCACCTGCTGACTTCATCAGCTGGGCAACAATGGCTTGATTACCTAGTTCCTCCCAAAGTGAGTCAAGCCCTCCAGGACAGCTTACTCTAGGGTATTAACCCCTTAATGTCTTAATTAGACTTTAGCATGTTGGTTATGTGAGTATGGTTATCCCACACTTTTCTCCTCCTCCCTGATGCTCCCCACAACTGAGTGAGTAGTAGATGTTTTATGATTTGTAGAGCTGGAAGGCAGAATGGGAGAGCCAGTGTGGTGTAGTGGTTAAGAGCGGTAGTCTCGTAATCCTGGGTAACCGGGTTCGCCTCTCCGCTCCTCCACATGCAGCTGCTGGGTGACCTTGGGCCAGTCACACTTCTCTGAAGTCTCTCAGCCCCACTCACCTCACAGAGTGTTTGTTGTGGGGGAGGAAGGGAAAGGAGAATGTTAGCCGCTTTGAGACTCCTTAAAGGGAGTGAAAGGCGGGATATCAAATCCAAAACTCTGATGTGTAGTGAATCAGGCTGTGCCTTGATAAATGGGAGCACAAAGAGGAAAGGGATCCCGACTCTAGAGATGTTTCAAAATGTGCTGCTGTGTTTTTTTGTTATTTTATTGCATTTGATTATACCTTTGCATGGCATTGTCGTCTCTCAGCTTCATAAGTAAAGGTAAAGGGATCGCTGACCATTAGGTCCAGTCGTGACTCTGGGGTTGCGGCACTCATCTTGCTTTATTGGCCGAGGGAGCCGGCGTACAGCTTCTGGGTCCGATCAGAAGGTCGGTGGTTTGAATCCCCGTGACGGGGTGAGCTCCCGTTGCTCGGTCCCTGCTCCTGCCAACCTAGCAGTTCAAAAGCACGTCGAAGTGCAAGTAGATAAATAGGTACCGCTCCGGCGGGAAGGTAAACGGCGTTTCCGTGCGCTGCTCTGGTTTGCCAGAAGCGGCTTAGTCATGCTGGCCACATGACCCGGAAGCTGTACGCTGGCCATAGTTTGTTATATATACTGTATTTGTTGTTTGACCACTTAGTGATGGTCTTTAGTATGAAGTGGTATCTAAATACTGTATTTTTCGCTCTATAACATGCACCTGACCATAACACGCACATAGTTTTTAGAGGAGGAAAATCCGTAGGCATGCCACCCACAGGCATTTCCTCCATAACACGCACAGACATTTCCCCTTACTTTCTAGGAGGAAAAAAGTGAGTGTTATGGTGCAAAAAATATGGAATATATATATATGAGAGAGAGAGAGAGAGAGAGAGAGAGAGAGAGAGAGAGAGAGAGAGAGAGAGAGCGCCTTATCCTCTATTAATTTGACTTATCAGTCAGTGGTGACTAGGCGTGATGGTTGTGTACTTCCTCCAGGATTAGAAGCAATATTCCTCTGGTTGCTAGAAACAGCAAGTTTCACCGTGGTCTTGCATGTGGGTTTCCCATGGGCATCTTCTGAGAACAGGATGCTGGACTAGATGAGCTTTATTTTTTTTATATATTATTTTTTATTAGTCTTATGAAATACAGAAAAAAGAATAAAGAACATATTATGGAAGTAGAAAAGAAAAGTTACAAATTTTTCTTACTCTTTTTTCCCAATCTGTTGGACTTCCCCACGTCCTCCCAACCCTGCATTCTCTGTGATACATAACGTCTGCAATTTGTTAACTTATTTCAATACTTATTGTATCTTCCTTTTTATCATGTTACCCAATTTCAAATAAATTATAACCCAAATCATGTACATTTTCATTTTAACACAATAAAGTTGTTTCATTATTCTGTCTCTGACTCCTTGTACCTTAATTTCCATTTCTTTAATTTAACATTACTGAAGCTAGAATTTCCTAAAAGGTGTGTTTTTTAACATTCATACAACTTATAATGTTTTTCCAAATAGTCTTTAAATTTTCTCCAATCCTCCTCGAATGTTTCTTCTCCCAAGTCTCGGATTCTGCCAGTCATTTCGGCCAGTTCCATATAGTCCATCAACTGCATGTGCCATTCCTCCAGTGTGGGTAAATCTTGTGTCTTCCAATATTTTGCAATCAGGATCCTTGCTGCTGTAGTAGCATACATAAAAAAAGTTCTGTCCTTCTTAAACACTCTCCGGTCCACCATGCCCAGAAGGAAGGCCTCTGGTTTCTTAGGTAAGGTAAATCTCAGTACCTTTTTTAGTTCATTATGAATCATTTCCCAGAAGGCCTTCACTTTCGGGCAGGTCCACCAGAGGTGAAAGAATGTCCCTTCCGCCTCTTTACATTTCCAGCATTTATTATCAGACAGGTGATATATCTTAGCAAGCTTGACTGGGGTCATGTACCACCGGCATATCATTTTCATAATGTTTTCCTTCAAGGCACTACATGCCGTAAATTTCATTCCGGTGTTCCATAACCTTTCCCAGTCTTCAAACATAATGTTATGCCCCAAATCCTGCGCCCACTTTATCATGGCGGATTTGACTGTCTCATCCTGAGTATTCCATTTAAGCAGCAGGTTATACATTCTCGAAAGTAGTTTACTTTTTGGTTCTAACAATTCTGTCTCTAGTTTCGATTTTTCCACCTGGAATCCAACCTTCTTATCTACTTTAAAGACCTCTTGAATTTGTGCATAATGCAACCAATCTCGCACCTTGTTTTTTAGTTTTTCCAAGCTCTGCAACCTCCAATTGTCTCCAATCTTTTCAATAATTTCCTCATATTTAGGCCAATTGGCTTCCATATTAGGTCTCTTACGTGCCTTGGCCTCCACCGGTGAGAGCCACCTCGGAGTCTTACTCTCCAATAAGTCTTTATATTTTGTCCAGACCATTAAAATTGCTCTCCTGACAATGTGGTTTTTAAACAATTTGTGCACTTTAACCTTGTCATACCACAAATATGCATGCCACCCAAAAGCATTGTCAAACCCTTCCAGATCTAGGACATCAGTGTTTTCCAGTAAAATCCAATCTTTCAACCAGCAGAAGGCTGCAGCTTCGTAATATAACCTCAAGTCTGGCAGGGCAAATCCCCCTCTTTCTTTCGCATCAGTTAGTATCTTAAACTTTATTCGGGGCTTTTTGCCCTGCCAAACAAACTTAGAAATATCCCTCTGCCACTTTCCAAAGCATTCCACCTTGTCCACGACCTGTAGGGTCTGAAACAAAAATAGCATTTTTGGCAATACATTCATCTTTATAGCTGCTATTCGGCCCAACAAGGAAAGTTTCAATCTTGACCATGTTTCCAAATCTCTTTTGATTTCTAACCAACATTTCTCGTAGTTGTCCTTAAACAGATTCAAATTTTTGGAGGTCAGATACACCCCTAGGTATTTTACTTTTTTAACCACATTTAATTCTGTTTCTTTCACAAACTCATCTGTTTCTGTACTTGTCAAATTTTTTGCTATAACCTTAGTTTTTTGCTTGTTCAGCTTAAATCCCGCCACCCGACCAAAGTCCAAAATTAATTCTAACACTCTTTTAGTACTAGAGACAGGCTCCTGCAATGTTAATACCAGGTCATCTGCAAATGCTTTCAATTTATATTGTTTCACTCCGACCTCAATTCCCTGTACCAACCGGTCCTTTCTAATCATGTTCAATAGCACCTCCAGAACTGAAATAAACAATAGGGGGGATAGGGGGCACCCCTGCCGTGTCCCTTTTTCAATTTTAAACTCCTCTGTCACCACATTGTTTACTATCAATTTCGCTTTTTGTTCTGAATATATTGCATCTATTCCATTTTCAAACCCCCGCCCCACTCCCATCCCTTCCAAGTTTTTCTTCATAAACATCCAGGAAATATTGTCAAAGGCTTTCTCCGCATCAGTAAAAATTAACACCGCTCTAGTGTTTAGTTTTGTTTGTAAAAGTTCCAAAATGTCGATAATGTTTCTTGTGTTGCCAAACAAATGCCTACCAGGAAGAAAGCCAGCCTGGTCTTTAAGGATCACTTCATTAAGCACTTTTTTAAACCTACTTGCCAAAATGTCTGCAAAAATTTTGTAATCCACATTTAGGAGTGAGATGGGGCGGTAGTTCTTCAGCTGAGTCTTTTCAGTTTCTAGTTTGGGTATCAATGTGATGAAGGCTTCTTTCCACGTTTCCGGTGCCTTCCTCCCCTCCATAATCTGGTTACAAACCTCCAACAAAGGTTGTATCAAATAGTCTTTCAAAACCTTATAGTATTTGGAGGTAAGTCCGTCGGGGCCTGGAGATTTGCCTAATTGGAGGTTCTGAATGGCGCTTTCAATTTCTTGCTGTGTGATATTACTATTCAGGGTTGTTCTCATTTCCTGAGGTATTTTCTGTAATCCGTTAGTTTTAAGAAATTGGTCCACCTCCGAATCTTTCTGTGGCCCTTGTGAATAAAGTTCTTTGAAATATCTCTGGAAGCACTTTCTAATTTCCTCGGGTTTCTGAACCATTCTCCCTTCAATCTCTAGATTTGTAACAGTATTAAGTTTTTGTCTCTTTTTCAACTGCCATGCTAGCAGTTTCCCACACTTATTTGCTGATTCAAAGGATCTTTGTTTCATTTGTTTAATTTTCCATTCCACCTCTTGATTTATCAGTTTCAAATATTGTGCTTGGAAAAATTTCACTTCTCTCAGCACCTCCTTCGACTTTGGCCTGGATCTTAATTTTTTCTCTCCATCTCTTATTTTTTCCAATATCTTCTCCTTCTTTTCATTCCAGAATTTTTTCTTGATCGTATTTTGTTGTATTAGAAACCCTCTCATGACTGCTTTACTTGCGTCCCAGATTATTCTTTTTTCCACAGTGGTATTTAAATTTATCTCAAAATAGTCCTTTAAAGTTTTTTGGGCCTTCTTAACAATCTTCTCGTCCCTTAATAAGGTGTCATTCATTTTCCATCTGAAGGATCCGGTTGTATTTAATCTCAATTCCATTTTCAAAGCATTATGGTCGGAGCAGGTTTTTGGGCAGATTTCCACCTTTCTAGTCTTGGGTGCCAGTCCTCTAGTTATCCATATTTGGTCGATTCGTGTCCATGTCAGATGAGCTTCAGAAAAGAAAGTCCCTTCTTTTCCTAGGGGGTTCTGAACCCTCCATATGTCAATTAAGTCCACATTGTCAGCCATTTCAAAAAAAGTTTTAGGTAGTCTGCCATCTTTCGTTATGTTAGCGCTTTGCGACTTATCCATATTTACAGACACAACCCCATTCATGTCACCCATCATGATGATGTTGTTGTAATCTAAGTAGTCCAGCATAATCTCATGCAGCTTCCTGAAAAATTCCGATTTTCCTTCATTTGGAGCATATATTCCTAATATCAAAAAATTTTCTCCTTGTGTCTGGATTTCAATCGCCAAAATTCTGCCGTGTTCATCTTTAAATAGAAATTTCGGTGACAGGCTCTCCTTTGCATATATCACCACTCCTCTTTTCTTGACTTTATCCGAAGAAATAAATTCTTGACCTAATCTTTTGTTAATTAGCACTTTTCTATGGAGCCTTGTCACATGCGTTTCTTGCAGGCAAATAATGTCCAATTGTTCTTTTTTCAAAATATGAAATACTTTTCTTCTTTTTTCCGGAGAATTTCCGCCATCTATATTCCAACTAAGAAGCTGCAGCGACATCCTGGTCTAATTGGTGGGTCTACAATCGGGTGTCTAGGCTTCCCTCCGATCCCGGAGGTGGTAATGTTGGTCCAGATCCAGGCGGTGTAGGCTTTGGAGATGGTCCCGGTGGTGGTGGAGGCCAAGAAGCTGCGGCTCCTTTCTGGAGGTCCTCCTCGTGGTCGTGTAGGAACTTCTGTTGGTCCTCCGGTGTTTTAATTCTTACTTTCCTTCCTTTGTAGGTAAATGATAGTCCTTGCGGAAACTCCCACCTATAAGGGATTGTGTTATATCTCAACAATTTGGTCAAATCTGTATAAGTAGTCCTAAGGTCCAAAAGGTGTTTAGGTATATCTCTATAAATTTCAGCCTTTTTTCCTTCTATCTCCAAGGATTTTTTGAAGTGTAGGCCTAGTATCTTGTCTCTTTCCTCTCTCGATCTCAAAATAACCAAACAGTCTCTGGACTTGTCCTTCTTTATCAATTTTCCCAGTCTAAAGGCAGTCACAATTTTAAAGTCCTTATCTTCCTCTATCCCCCAGAATTTGGAGAACAAAAGTGTTAAAAATCCCTGTAGGTTTCCTTCCTCCAATTCTGGGATAGCCCTTAATCTGAGATTATTTTCCTTACTTTTCAATTCAACCAATGACAGGTAGGCTTGTTGTTCCCCTACCTGTCTTTTCAGAGGCCTTACTTCCCCCCTAATCTCATCAACCTTTTTGTTCGCCTGTTCTGCTTTTTGACAAGCTTCCACCGCAAGCTTATAATTTTCAGACGTTGCCCCTTGTAATTTTTCAATTGCCTGAGTATGATGGGAAACTTGCTCAGATAATTTAGTAATAGAGGATGTAGCTTGGTCAATTTTTGATGATTGGTTGTCCACTTTTTGATTTAAAATTCCAAGTTGTTCCAAGATTTGCTTCAGAACTATTTCAGATCCTCCAGTTGCCATATCTTCTGCAACGGGCTCTGCAGCAGGCTCTTCAAATTCCACCTCCTGTGCTGTCAGTACAGTTGGGACGGATGATCTTCGTTGATGAGATAGGGTTGTTTGAACAAGTTGCCCTGGTTTCTTTTCTTTCTCTTTAGCTTTAGCTGCTCTTGTTCTCCCTGTGCCACTCATTCCACACCTGCCTCTGTTCAAGGTCAAATTTTCTTTTGTTTCATAAGTTAGACAAAGTTCAGAGTGTAAACAATTTAACCACAGAAAATCACAATAAAGTACAGTTCCCAGGCCTCTATATCTCCACAATCCTCTAGGTGGGGGTATTTCAAAGTTTCAAGGAAGGAGAGAGCTCTTGTCCGCCATTGAAGTTCTTATATTCCCTTTGTTAAGTCTTTGATAGTTCCAGAGCACAAAAGGAAGTTTCCACAGGCTTTCTTTGTCTTAAAGAAAAGCCACAAGGTGTCAAGAAGGGTCCCAGCAACAATGTTTAAACGTTAATGTCTCAGTCTATGTATCAGTTAAGCTCCAATAACAGTATCAGCAGTTTGACAGTTCTCCTTTGCACGCTGACAGCCCGATCGCTGGGTTGTCTCTTTTAACTCCACATAGCTCAAAATTAGGAAGAAGGACCCAAAAATAAAATCCACAACTTTTACAAAGATTTCCTGCTTGTCTTTTCGCTACAAAGTCTGTCAAATACACCCTCGTTTTACTTTTACAGTCCCTTTTCAGCGCTTCAGCACTCTTCTGCGCAATTGCTTTAATCTGGTTAGCAGGATCGGGAGACGGACTTCCTGTTACTCGCCTCCCGTTTTCAGCCGAATTTCAACCAAATTCCCAAATTTTCCGATGTTTAGCTCCCCTTACTCACGGGAATGTAGCAGCCAATTTTGATGTTTTCAAGAAGAAAGGTCGGCGCTCATCAGCAGCAGCAGCAGCGCGGCTTTGCATCCACGAAAAGAGCGATGAACTCACAGCGCCGCTCCCCCTTTCGCGTTCCGGAGCCCCTTACAGAGCCCCTTCTTCGTTTCCGGGGGGGCTTTGGGCGCCCGCCGAGTCCCACGGCCGCAGGCTCGCTCTGCCTGCGGTTTTTCTTAATGGGTCTCCGCTTTGCCGTAGCGGACGACCCTTTTTCGCGGAGCCCCTCTTCACCAGGTAAAGAGGACCGCCATTGCTATTTTGCGCCGCCTCCGGAAGTCTGGACTAGATGAGCTTTAATTGATACAGCTGGACTTTTCTTATGCTCTTAATCTTGCCCACAAATTTCTAAACAAAACAGTAGTGGGGAGGCAGTAGCAGGTTGAACTGTTTGTGATAATTTCAAGCAGATCTTATTAATAAAATCCATTATTCTTAGGTCCACCACTTTTTGAAGGTATTTAATAAAGCAGCATTAGATAGGGTTGCCAAAAAGTAAAAACCAGGACACCCCAAAAGTTGTTGAGCTTGCCTAAGATCCAGGACAAAACGCCACATTTCAGAAATCTTCCCCAGACGTCATTTCCGCCTTTGGAATCCCAGTAATGTCCAGGAAAAATCTGTACATATGGCAACCCTGCATTTGAACAGTTGGGCTGTGAGGGACAGACGAAGCAATGAATACCCTGAGGGGACTTGGAAAAGAGCAATTAATTTGGGAGTACATAGGATATGGGGAAAGGAACAGTTCATTCTGTGGGAAATAACTAAGAGATAAATGTATTTCCAAGGTTGGGGTGGGTGGGAAAAAGAGGAATTAATTTGAAGGTGGGGTTAGGGAATGAACAAACATTTATTGAGTGCAGGTGAGAGAAAAAGAGCCATGAATTCAGAATGGTGTGTTTGTTTCTATGAAGGAGAGAAAACGTGTTTGTTTCTATGAAGGAGAGAAAACCTAGCAGCAGTGAATTGTTTTCATATGTGAAGGTTGGGGATGACTTTCATAATACTGCAAATATCGGCTAGAAAGTTGGTAGAGATCCCCCCCTCCCCCTTTCCATGTAATAACAGAATTCAGGAAGACTGAGGAAATTGATTGGTGGTGGGTTCATGACAGACTAAATGTTTTTTTTCTGAGGAGTTGGCTAATCGGAGATTAGTGAATGGTGTTTTTGCATATCCTCAGGGGCAATCTTTTTTAAAAAACAAAAAACCCAATGAGTTTTCTATTCAGTTCTTTTCTTCTAGAAAATAGGTGTCGGTACAGCGTACCCCTGAGTACTCCCAGCAAAAGCACTGATTTTATAACAATTCAAGGAGTGAACCCACTGGGAGCATCTTGTTGACCAAGGTGCCCTTCAAATCTGGAGCTGATAGTAAATACGGTACATTTGATTCAGCCATAATGTACAGAGCACACAAGTAACTGTTCCCATAACATAATCTATTGCAGCCTCAGATTTACAGCCCACCCCCTAAAGCTTGATAGGAACCACTGCTTCAGTCCTGAGCCCATTTATCTGGGAATAAAACTAATACAGTGGTACCTCGGGTTACATATGCTTCAGGTTACATACACTTCAGGTTACAGACTCTGCTAACCCAGAAATAGTATCTCGGGTTAAGAACTTTGCTTCAGGATGAGAACAGAAATCGTGCTCCGGTGGCGCGGCGGCAGCAGGAGGTCCCATTAGCTAAAGTGGTGCTTCAGGTTAAGAACAGTTTCAGGTTAATTAAGTTCTTAACCCGATGTACCACTGTAGAACTTACTGTATTTTTCACTCTATAAGACGCACCAGACCACAAGACGCACCTAGCTTTTGGAGGAGGAAAACAAGAAAAAAAAATATTCTGAATCTCAGAAGGCAGAACAACAAGAGGGATTGCTGCGCAGTGAAAGCAGCGATCCCTCTTGCTGTTCTGCCTTCTGGGATAGCTGCGCAGCCTGCATTCGCTCCATAAGACGCACACACATTTTCCCTTACTTTTTAGGAAGGAAAAAGTGAGTCTTATAAAGCAAAAAATACAGTAATAGTTTGGATTGTACTGTAAACTGTAAAAATATTACTAGGAACTGTGCTGTTCTGCATTCAGTAGGATTAATACCAGTAAAATATCTTTAAGGTTATCTTTCAGGCTGCAATCCCAATCCCATTTATGTAGGCAGAAACCCCACTGAATTAAATCGGACTTACTTCTGAGTAAACCAGATTAGGGTTGTGCTGTTATACTCTTTTGCATTTGCCTAGTTTCTGACTTGCCCTATCTTTTAGCTTCCACCCACAAAAAGTTTCATCACTTGCGATTCAGTTAAGCAAAACTTGGACAGGAACAGCTGGAGGAACACCTGCCACAAGGCCTTTGATCTATTGAAATGCCACAACAGCTCCTAATGCTTGGGAAGTTTGCCTGCGGCAGGCATGTAGGAAGCTTGATGCTGTCCAGCCATTTCACTGTTTCTGTTGGTCCGCACTGAGTTGACATAGCAACTGCAATGGTAGGTAAATTTGTCATCCTGATGGGTCAAATGGAGCAGGGAGTCTGGGCTCACTACACGTTCTACCACGTTGTATGGTCTGCAGGTGTGCCTCAATATTTTACCTAAATTATGTGGGATGTAAACACAGGAGCAGTCAATGACAACATTCCTAGAGTGTACATGTTAGAACATGGGGAGGGATGTCTGTCCAGAAAGCAGGTAAACTTCCTGGGGACGGACTTCCTCCGCATGTGACCAGAGGTGGGTGTGGCCTCACCTGTGCAGGTAATGATAAAAGCACAGGGCAGACCAGCCATCTCTCTCTTGCCTCTCTGCCATCTTCCTTCCATGAGGAAACATCTAAGGATGCCCTCTTGGCTCTCAGCCAAGAGAGGACAGTACTATCTTCCTATAAGATAGTTTCTAAGTGTATGTAACCTTTTTAAGCCTGCCTACCTTCTGGGATCATACTGTGAACAGAACGTGAGTAAACTCTTTTATACTTTTATAAAGACTGTGTCGTGTCTTGTATTTTAAGAGGGAACAAAGGGGAAATTACCAGAGTAATTATTATAGAGGTTCTAGCGAACCTGTGCACACGTTACCGTTGCGTACTTAAAGGGGAATGTGTATAAACTCTGCTGATATTTTGGGAACTTGTTAGCACAAGTTGGATAACGATATAATTAGTCAATATATCCTCTCCTGCACCCCAGAACATTCCCACAAATTAAAGCAGATAAAACCCTCACTCCTCCGGTTTCATTCCTGTATTTTCAACATCGCTGTTGCTATTATCATTATTTTATTTATACCCCACTCATCTGCCTGGGTTTCCCCAGCCACTATGAGCAGCTTCCAGCAAAATATCAAAACATGATGAAACGTCAAATGTTAAAAACTTCCCAATACAGGGCTGCTTTCAGACGTCTCCTAAAAGCTGTGTAGTTCTTTATATCCTTGACATCTGATAGGAGGGCTTTGTAACGTAGTGTGGCCTCCCATCAATATAGTTGGCAAGCATCACATTTTTGCTTAATTTTTATTGTTTAATACATACACTCTTTAACACACATGCCTACTGCCATTGCAAAGCTATGACTGGAAAATAACAGAATGGTTGTCCCTGGGCCCAGACTGTTTTTATTGCAAGTGTATGCAGCAACATAGGGACGCAGGTGGCGCTGTGGTCTAAAACACTGAGCCTGGGGTTTGCCGATCAGAAGGTCACTGGTTCGAATCCCCGCCACGAGGTGAGCTCCCATTGCTCGGTCCCAGCTCTTGCCAACCTAGCAGTTCGAAAGCACATCAAAGTGCAAGTAGATAAATAGGTACCGCTCTGGGGGGGGGGAGGTAAACGGTGTTTCCATGTGTTGGTCTGGTTCCCCAGAAGTGGCTTAGTCATGCTGGCCACATGACCCGGAAGCTGTCTGCGGACAAACACCGGCTCCCTCGGCCTATAGAGCGAGATGAGCACCGCAACCTCAGAGTCGTCCATGACTGGACCTAACGGTCAGGGGTACCTTTATCTTTATGTAGCAACATGTCCTTAGTGCTTCAATAGTGCATTTGAAGCAGAATCATACTGAACTGCCCACCCATCATCCTACTTTAACAATTGCTGTTCTGTGCTTTCCCAGTGCTCCTGCATTGTTGCATTCACATCACATCCATTCCCTTGTCTATGTTTCTGTCATCCCCAACACCATCAAAAGCACAAATCTTAAGGAATGCAGAATAAAAACAACCTAGGGAGCAGGGTCCCTCTTATTTAGGGCTGCCATACTTCTGGGATTTCCCAGAAGTATCCAGGATTCATCTGTCAAAAATAGGCTGGAATTTCTGAAAAGCGGTAAGAAAATGTCCGGGAAAACTTGGGTGTATGGCAACCCATGGCTGAAGTGTTGGTTTTTTGGTGAGTTTCCTTATATTTGGAGTTTTTGCAAAATCTTTGACCCCAAAAGAAAAGGGAAAAAAGCTTGACAACTTTTGTGTCTGGATTCTCACTTTTTGAAAGCTGGACCATAAAGAAGGCTGAAGAATTTATGCTTTTGAATTATGGTGCTGGAGGAGACTCTTGAGAGTCCCATGGACTGCAAGAAGATCAAACCTCTCCATTCTTAAGGAAATCAGCCCTGAGTGCTCACTGGAAGGACAGATCGTGAAGCTGAGACTCCAGTACTTTGGCCACCTCATGAGAAGAGAAGACTCCCTGGGAAAGACCCTGATGTTGGGAAAGATGGAGGGCACAAGGAGAAGGAGACGACAGAGGACGAGATGGTTGGACAGTGTTCTCGAAGCTACCAACATGAGTTTGACCAAGCTGCGGGAGGCAGTGGAAGACAGGAGTGCCTGGCATGCTCTGGTCCATGGGGTCACGAAGAGTCGGACACGACTAAACAACTAAACAACAACACAACACTCTTAATGTAAATTGTCTCCAAACCAAAAGCCAGGCATGGCACCAGGTTTTTCTACAATCTTAGCATCACTATTGCTGGATTCCAACACAGTGTTATGAGTCCTGAGCCCTCCTTGTGATCAAGGATGGATTGACAAGCTCAGACTGATGAGGAGGAAGCAGAAGGGAGCTGAATCGTGGGAACTGGGAGTGGAGGACGGATGTTCTCTCTTTTCCACTCCTTTTGCAGAGTGAAAAGCTTCATTGAGAGCTGAGTGGGGCATTGACCACTGCAGGGGATGGCTGAGCTAAAGGGGTGATCAGCAGTCTTACTCTCCCATAAGCGCCATGGATCTGGGCCCATAATCCTGTTGTTGGAATACTGCCGGGAGACGGGGGCATTTGGCAGGTTCCCAGCTTGCTCTAGCCACCAGCCGACAGCTGGACAATCTCCAGTACAGCATCAATCAGTCAGCGACTCGGGCCTCAGTAGCCTTCTGAAGCTACCAAGCACGCTAATTAGCAGAGTGAATAAATCTCCACAACAGAAGTGGCAGACAGAGATGTGTGTAAGCATATTTACAAGCTTTTATTCAGCATAGTTCAGGAACAAAGGGGGGAAAAAACATGTCTGCTTCCCTTCGTGTCCAGCAAAATAGCAGTACTGTAACACAAAAGCTATATACAAAACGGAAGTTCCCAGCAGACTGTGCTGGAAATGTAAACAGGCATGTGACACACAATAGTCCTGCCTGTCCCTTTTAAGGTGGAACGGAACTATATCCTAACAAGCAGAGGCTGAACCGCAGTCGGAAGGGGAGGGCTCATCTGGTCACCAAGGGCCAGAAGGTGCCTCCATAGACTCTCCCACCCAAATTGAATATGGGTTTACAAACTCAACATTCTCACAAGGCAAAAGAGCCTCATCTTAAAAAGCTTGGCATGAAGGGCATAGGAACATATTAGGACATATTTGTCGCTTCTGTTCAGTTCTGAAATTCTTGTCCGCCTCATGAACTCTTGACTCCTCCTGCTACGCCTACTACTGAGCTCATGCCATTACTTGCCTGAATAAAGATCTGTGTCTTACACGCAGGTAAGAGTCGTTGTGTTTTGGGAGGGAGCCAGGACAGACAGCGTACGATGGGCAGCAATACAGCATCTCATACCCGATTCAGTAAATTGTCCTCATGCATAACAAATCTATCTGCATTCACGTTCCTAGCAGATTTATCAAAATTGGACACAGTAATAAAACTTATAAACTGTAGAATAGACTCGGGTTAATAAAAAGTTAAAAATGAAGCAGCTTGTAACAATGAGTGACCTGGTATTTCCTGGAAAAAAATTGGATGCAAAAGCAAGATGAAGAACAGATGGAAATTTCCATATAGCATAGTAGGGAGAACATAATATTTGACACTAACCATTGGGCAGGGTGGCACGGGTGGATGGGAGTTCGAGTTGATTTCCCATCCCTAGCTCAGAGACACAACAGGCAGTCAGGGAGCTAGACAAACTTTATTATCTGTCTTAGGAAACTTGTGAATCCACCTAGATACCACTCAATCCAGTTGCACCTAGTGACTCAACAATAGAATGATGCTATTGTTAATTATTTGATTTTATATCTCATCCTTCCTTTCACACACACACACACACATCTTCCTGAACAAGAGTTTGGCAAAAGGTCTGCTCTAAGCTGCCAGTTTTTATAATGAGTTTTGTAAAAGCTTGCCTAAGTGCGTCAGTTTGGCCATATGGTTGCCATCTTTGGTTTCCTAGTGGAGTTCCTGCACCTTTAATGTGAAGGAGATGGATATCTCTGCTGGCTATCAGGAAAGGCCTTGTCCCGCCTGCCTTGACCCACCCTCCAGTCCTCAGAGCCCTTGGAGCTTTCAGAAGGAAGTTGCTATCACAGCCATTATGTGAATGTGTCTTGTGATGATCTGAGTGGATGACTATGAGTCATCAGGGTGGGGAGGGTGGGTGGGTGTGGATTTAGCAGTGCTTAGTTTGCTTTTGGCCATTAGTTTGTGAATGTTGCTAACATTGTTTTGTGCATTATGGGTGCTCTAACACTTTGTTAATTTTATAATACGACTTTTCTTGTGGTTGTGCTGTTTGATCTATTTTTTTAAAGTTGTTTGGTTAAGAATGTTTTATAGAAGGCGGTTCTTTTATGGATGATTTCTGAGTTATTTTCTGCAACTCATGTTGCAAGTGTGATGTTCTACTATCTGGCTATTTGCTGTATGTAAGCCACTTTGTGACTCACTTGATTGAAAAGAGGCACAGAAATAGAGAGGTACCTTGGTAGTCAAATGGCTTGTATCCTGAACAAATTGGCTCCTAAACGCCGCAAAGTGTTCTGGTTTGTGAACATTTTTCAGAAGCCAAACGTCCAACGTGGCTTCTATGATTTCTGATTGAGTGCAGGAAGCCCCTGCAGCCAATCGGAAGCCACATCTTGGTTTTCCAACCGTTTCGGGAGTCGAACGGACTCCCAGAACGGATTAAATTCATTAACCAAGGTACCACTGTATAATAAACAAATGAAACAAATTCAGTGCATATATTATGGCTCAGCATAGAGATTCAGAGGTGGCGAAAGCTGCACATGTTGAAATTTCTGCCTGTTGTGCTAAAGGCCCAAGTGCCCTGGCTCTTAAAAAAAATAAATTCAAAATTACAAAACAGTGTTCAATAGCAAAACAGCTCTTCAGGAGACTTCCTTTCAGATTGATTGGAAGTGGCAGAGAGAGCCCATGTGCGCTTTTTCTATTTATTCTATTTAAATAACCATTAGTTCCTCCAGCCCTCACGCTAGACATTAATTAAGCACTAATGTCTGGTTCTATTCAAGCTGGAATCCCTCAGGCTTTTTCTAAAAAAAAAAAAACACCCACTATTTACTTTTAAAGACGCAGATCATGACTGTAACTTTGTGGGAAACACAAGTATATAAAAACTTATCGGACTGACCAAAGTCCCACCTTCCTGATGCCACTGATAAGGTGTTCCTTCTAATCTTTCACCTGACAAGAAGATTTTCATCCAGGCTGTGGAGCCCCAAGAAGGTTGAGAACTTAGCAGAAGAATTCTTTTTCCCCCCCTGGGTCTCATTAGCATTGCCTACCAAGGGTCCCTTCATAATTAGTGGTGAAGGTGACCACCTGGAATCAATTCACAGAGGCAGCCAAGTGTGGTATTTTCCAATTTCCGAATCCCCAGGCAGGCATCTGCCGCCATTATTCCATCATCCTCTTGAGCCCACTATCAACACTGTGTTTTGTGATGTCCTGTGTAGTATCATTTCTCCTGGGCGCCATCATTGTCCTTCTGAAGATGTGCTTCACTAACAAGGTGCAAAGTGGTGGATAATGAATGTGCAAGATTATTAAACGCGGGACTCGGAATATGTGATTAAATACACCCAAAATGCAAATAGCGACCAAATGCACAGCAAGAATGTGTTGATGTGCTTCTTCCCAAGGGCTGGCATGAATAAATGAGCGGTGGGGGATCATAAAATCTGGTAGACACTTTCCTTTTCTTTCAAGGATGCATGTAAATACTCACTTGCTTCAGGACTGGGTTTGAGTAACAAGACCGAGAGTGATAATAATAATAATAATTTATTATTTATCTCCCGCCCATCTGGCTGGGTTTCCCCAGCCACTCTGGGCGGCTTCCAACAGAATATTGAAAACACGATTAAACATCAAACATTAAACTTCCCTAAACAGGGCTGCCTTCAGATATCTTCTAAAAGTCAGGTACAGTGGTACCTCGGGATACATACGCTTCAGGTTACAGACTCCGCTAATCCAGAAATAGTACCTCGGGTTAAGAACTTTGTTTCAGGATGAGAACAGAAATCGTGCTCCGGTGGCGTGGCCGCAGTGGGAGGCCCCATTAGCTAAAGTGGTGCTTCAGGTTAAGAACAGTTTCAGGTTAAGAACGGACCTCCTGAACAAATTAAGTACTTAACCCGAGGTACCACTGTAATTGTTTATTTCCTGGTTGGGAGGGCATTCCACAGGGCGGGTGCCACTACTGAGAAGGCCCTCTGCCTGGTTCCCTGTAACCTCACTTTTCACAGTGAGGGAACCGCCAGAAGGCCGTCGGAGCTGGACCTCAGTGTCTGGGCTGAACGATGGGGGTGAAGACACTCCTTCAGGTATACTGTGCTGAAGCCATTTAGGGCTTTAAAGGTGAGCACCAACACTTTGAATTGTGCTTGGAAATGTGGGAATATGGGGAAGGCACAATTCCAATCTGTGCACCCTCTCCTTTAATGTGATTGGGCAAGTTGCATGTTTTATTATAATTATTAATTTCTGTATCTCCCACCATCTGAAGATCACAGAGCAGTTAACAATATAAAAACACAAAAATACATACCATAATAACAAACGAAAACAATACCCCCCCCCCAGTTTAAAAGGACACAAATGGTTTAATAAGCCAAAAGCATGGGAGAAGTGAAATGTTTCTTCTGTCTAGCACAAAATATCTGAGGCACAAGAAACTATAACTATCCTGTCCAGTTTGGCCTTGAAAGGGAGCCCAAGTATGTGAAAGAAAGAGATTTGATGGCAGACATGACCTATAAGCCTGGGAAGGATAATTTCATGAACTTTTTTAAAAAAATGAATTAAATTGTGGCCAAGAATATGTACATTTTTAGAAATGTTTTTTGGTTGGAGAACTGCATTGCAAAGTTCTGAGAAATGTTGATATTGAAGGACAGCTGTTCTTTGGTTCGTGTATTGATTCAGGTATCGGGCAGGTTCACGTTAAAATCAAATGTGCCTCACATCCCTGAAAAACAAAAACACTGCTGTTGTCTCTGCCACACAAGTCCTTATCGCTTAAAAGGTTGATCACACATGTCTTCATTTAAAAAAAGAGGGATGGAGGGGATTTTTGTTTTCCTTGGTGGGAATGTGGGATGTAAGTGTAGAAATAAAGGAATAAATATGCACAAGGGCATGAAAGCTTGTTTCAGAAATAGAGGGAACGATGATAGTCTTTGCTGCTGATTATATTTCCTCCCAGTTAAATGCACATTTTCTCTCTCTCTCTCTTGACTGGAAATGCAATTGAGCCACAGTGGCCAGTTAGAGATATTAAAACCTGCACTAAGTTGCCGTAACACTGAAAGGCAACTAGCAGAAAGCAGCAGAGAGGGATTCTCTGTGCTGAAACAAAGGCAGCTGTGCTCATTGTGAAGGAGCACAAACAATCATAAAAGGGACCGAGAAGCTCACATCAGCCTTTCTATGAAAAACATCTGCAGAACAGTTTGTAGAAGGGTGGAGAATGTCACAAGTGACAATAGGCTCAAAAAGGAGGGAAGTCAGGGGTAGAGGAAAACTCCTAAAAGAATCCGAAGCAATTTAACTCTTCTTAAGTTGTGGGTGAACATATCAGACGACACAGCGATTCTTCAAACAGCTCTTGTTTATTCACAGGCCCAGAACAGAACTGGGCTGAAGGGTTCAGTCAACCTGCTTATATAGAGCTCAACTACAAAGCAACAGTAACAACTTTTTGTAACTATCCAATCATTGAACGTCACTTTCAATTCCTTATTTGCATATGAGGACCTGAGTGAAAACTATCTACAGTATCCCCCTGCTGGCCCAGGGTGAGAACTTCAGTACATAACAACTCTTATCCTAGCAATATGGAAAATCCCAGCTCAAATATCCTGGAACAAAGAGGCAATTCACTGTGTCTAAGTCTATAGATACTTGTGGTTAAGTGATGGATGAATTTTGGAGTGTGTAGGATCAGAGGTTCAGTGCAGGGTCAGGGAATTGCTTATCCAAACCCTGGTTGTGTACACATTACAGTTGGACCTATTACTGTGGACCTGGTGGGCTCCCACCGCAACTTCTCGAAGCAGAGTACGCATGAAGCTAGCCCACAGTCCACATGCATCCTGCGACAGATTCTTGGGGAAATATTGCTGCTCGATGCATTTCCCTTCAAACCCAGCTTCTATCTGATTTGAAAGCGCAAGCCATGGTTAAGTTGAGGCATGTACATTTGAGACCTTTTTCAAGGAGGAGTTAGGGGATGAGGTGGGTGGCAGACATGGGGAAACAAATCAGACAATAGGCACTGAGTGAATACATCCATACCCCATCTTTGGTGTGTTCAGCAAGGTAAGGTAAAGTTAAAGGACCCCTGGATGGTTAAGTCCAGCCAAAGGGAACTATGGGGTTGCGGCGCTCAACTCGCTTTCAGGCCGAGGGAGATGGTGTTTGTCCACAGACAGCTTTCCAGGTCATGTGGACAGCATGACTAAACAACTTTTGGTGCAACAGAACACCATGACGGAAACCAGAGTGCACGAAAACGCCGTTTACCTTCCCGCTGCAGTGGTACCTATTTATCTACTTGCACTAGCATGATTTCGAAGTGCTAGGTTGGCAGGAGCTGGGGCAGAGCAATGGGAGCTCACCCTGTCGCAGGGATTCGAACTGCTGACCTTCTGATCGTCAAGCCCAAGAGGCTCAGTGGTTTAGACCACAGTGCCACCCGCACTTTTTAACCTTTACCTAGCAAGGTAAGAATGTGGCTTGAAACACAGCTGGGGAGAAATGACCTACTAGCTTGTGTTGCAGAGTGGGGGGTGGAATGCAAAAATTTGATTGGTGTGGCCATGCAAAATGGCGACACCTTGTTTATTTTTATTATTTATTTTATCTATTTATTAAGTTTACCTACAGGGCAGTATAAAAACACAAAAGTACACAACATAATAATGAAACAAACAATACCCCGTCACAATATTTAAATGTTTCCACAATATGTAGGACAATGCATACAGGGGCATTATTTACTGTGTTTATTGAAATGGAAGTATCTTCCATTAAAATGCATTCTAATAAAACAGAGGTGCGCTCATTTATATTTATGCAATTATTTAATAGATTTCTGTATGCACATTGAAAATAGTTTCTTTACTTTTCCATTAAAAAAATCTGCTTACAAAAAAAAAACAACCCACCAACCTCATAGAATTAAACCCTAATTGAATTAAACACCCTCCCTGATTCTGCACAACTGCAGATTGTGATGGAAGGAACGGGAGTCTAGAGTGCGATTGTGCTCAGAATGGAGGATGAGGAGTACTGCTAATGCCTCTGCTAATTACTTAAAAATACTAATAGTTCATTGAAGTTTGCAGCAGCAGTGAGGCTCTGGGGGGGGGCAGGGGGGAGGTGCCTTTTGGCATAACAAATGCTAGGCTTTGCTTCCCCGCCCCCACTTTTTCTCTGATGTCTATTCTTTCAATGAAAATCAGTGCTAAAATCTAGCAGCATTATAATTTGTTCAAGGCTTTTCTGCAGGCAACTTGCTTAATTGGAAAGCTTAGGCTTGCTTTTTGTATTTTCTAAATATGTTAGCATTTTGAAGTTTTGATATATTTTTGAGTTCTATGATACTGCACTTGCACGTTGAAATGTAAGGGTTGTTGGGTATCTCAGTGGTTTTCTCTACGTTTGCAGCTATGCATACAATTGGAAACACATACAAATTTCAATGCAAACATTTGCCCTTTTGTGCCCTGTTGTTATGTACTGAGCTGCAACCTAGATCAATAGGGTCCAGAATGCAGCAGTCTGATTGGTCCGCAGGAGCCGCTCAATCCAGCTCCAGGTAGAAGTGAATCAGCAACCTGATTGGCCTGCAGGAGCAGCCAATCAGGCTCCTGGATGAAGTGAACCAGCAACCTGATTGGCCTGCAGTAGCAGCCAATCAGGCTCCTGGATGAAGTGAACCAGCAACCTGATTGGCCTGCAGGAGCAGCCAACCAGGCTTCTGGAGGAGGTGAATATGCAACCTGATTGGCCTACAGGAGCAGCCCGGAATTAGCCAATCACGTGGGGCCCATTGTGTAAATAATGTATATATAGCTAGGCCTTTTGGGGAAAGTTTCATTCATTGCTACTATGAGCTGAATAAAGAGCATGAGATTCACACTTGACTCCGAGTATATTTCACCTCTCTTTCGATGGTGCATGACCTAACTTCAGGGACAGGCAAGTGGCTGCTGTAATAACTGGTACATGGTTTTATGGCCGCTTATTGGCCCCAAATCCAGCACTGAAAACTGACGTCTCAGAAAATAAGAGGCGACAAATTTTACAAGCAAAAACTGCTCAGCTCATCTGCATGCCAAATGTCCTGTGCAGAATGTAATGTTGCAAACATGTACTATTAGAGCTCGCTTGGAAAGCGGCGAGAACAGCAAAGTAATTAAATTAGCACATTAGGCTGATTTTTATTTGATAGCTGAGATCACAATGCAAACATTTGTACAACTTTTTAAATTTTTATTAATGTGATCCTTTGTGAATTCATCTGGTATGCATTTTATCTCCACGAATCCTAATGGATTTGTTTTTTGGATCATGTGGCTGTCATATGCTCTTTCCCGAGATATTATGATGTGATGAAGCCTTGATTACTGTACGCTAAAAGCTGTCATGTTTCCATTGACCGCATACATGCCTTTTCTAAGCCGTCACTATGTGGCTGCTGACAAACCATACATTTTAATTACATATAAAGATCACCACAGCCAATCGCAAACAAACAACCACACCCTAGGCCAACCCCAACCTCTCTCACCACCAAAGAAACACACATGAACAGCCGAGAACCTGCACAAGCAACACTGACACCCAATCTCCCCTCCCCAGTGTCTCAACAAATGAAACTGATTTGTAAAAATGTTATACAGAAAAAATACGAGAGACATTACACATACTTCTGTAAAACAAGAAAATCTTTAATATAAAGCTTTCACCAAGAAGAATCCTGGGAGTTTGTTAAGAGTGCCGGGAATTGTGGCTCCATGAGGTATTAACTTCAGTTCCCAGAATTCTTTGGGGAGAGTGCTTTAATTGTATGGTATGTACACAGTCTGAAGCCCTTTCTGGAACATGTTACGTGAAAGAACTGTACATCATCTGTATCTCATCCTTGTGTCTCTAAATGTTGTGGGACTACAGATCCCATCATTCCACGCCATGGCCTGTGGTCAGGGACGATGGGAGTTGTAGTTCAAGAACATCTGGAGACCCAAGCTTGAGAAAGGCTGGTCTACCTGATAAAATATTCACGTTTGCAGAAAAGTGCCTGCAATTAACCATAAACAATAAATAAAGTGTGATTTCTTTGCATAAAACCTGGGATGAAATATCTGCATCAAAGAATTGGAACCTCTAGAACAGTGTTTCCCAACCTTTGGTCTCCAGCTGTTTATGGACTACAATTCCCATCATCCCTGACCACTGGGTCTTGCTAGCTAGGGATGATGGGAGTTGTAGTCCAAAAACAGCTAGAGGCCAAAGGTTGGGAAACACTGCTCTAGAAGACACCAAAAAGTTCTTCTCGGCTACTCCTATGTTGACTGGCTGTCAATCAGAGTAGATCAGCCTTCCCCAATCTAGTGCCCTCCAGATGTTTTGGACTACAACTCCCATCATCCCTGACTATTGCTGAAGAATGATTCCAGTGCTATAGTTTGTGCCATTTGAACAATTTTAAGTTGAAAGAAAACACAAAGCCTTGTGCAAGAGGCTGAATATGTAGATATTTGTACATGTCCTACAGGAAAAAAGAAGCTAATATTATTCCAGGCTGCATCAATAGAAGTATAGTGTCTCGATCAAGGGAAGTGATAGTCCTGCTCTATTCTGCCTTGGCCAGACTCCACCTGGAATACAATGTTCAGTTCTGGGTACCACCATTTAAGAAGGATATTGACAAGCTGGAACATCAAGATGATCAAGGCTCTGGAAAACCTTATGTGGAATGGTTGAGGGAATTAGGTACGTTGGTGAAGAGGAGATATGATAGCCATCTTCAGATATCTCCAGGGCTGTCACATGGAAGAGAGAACAAGCTTGTTTTCTCCTGCTCTGGAGGATAGGACTTGGACCAATGGCTTCAAGTTGCAAGAAAGGAGTTAGAGGGGACCGGTTGGTGGAAGGAATTCAGGTCGGGGCGAAACAATATAAACTTAAAGCTTTTGCAGATGACCTAGTTTTGACCCTGCAGGAGCCAGAATCTAGTACGAAAAGAGTATTACAATTGATTCAAGACTGGTTGGGTGGCGGGATTTAAATTAAATAAACAAAAAACCAAGGTATTGGAAAAAAACTTGACAGATACAGAGTCAGAACGGTTTCAGAGAGAGACAGGATTAAATGTGGTTTAAAAAGTAAAGTACCTAGGGGTAAACATAACAGCAAAAAATCTGAGTCTATTTAAGGACAACTATGAAAAATGCTGGTCAGAAATTAAGAGAGACCTAGACAGTTGGACAAAATTGAAACTTTCTTTGTTAGGCTGAATTGCTGCTATCAAGATGAATGTATTGCCAAAAATGTTGTTTCTGTTCCAAACACTACAGATTGTGGACAAGACGGAGTGCTTCCGGAAGTGGCAGAGAGACATCTCTAAGTTCGTCTGGCAAGGCAAAAAGCCCAGAATTAAGTTTAAGATATTAACTGATGCGAAAGAAAGAGGAGGCTTTGCCCTGCCAGACCTAAAGTTGTATTATGAGGCCGCAGCTTTCTGCTGGCTAAAAGATTGGCTACTTGTGGTTCGAGGACCCGACCCCCGCGAAGTAAAATGAAGACACAGGGACACGTGATATAAGGTTAATGGGCTAGAAAAGGCCACAACTTTATTGATTACAGCAATGAAAAGGTATTGGCTTAGGCATTGGATCGCGAAACAAGTGGGTTTATTCACCAGGGGTTCATCACCTGTTGATGCTAATCCAACTATAGGCTCACCCCTGATGTCACCGAGGGTCGTGCCATGGCCTCCCGCCAAGCAGGCTTTGGACGGAATACACGACCGCCAGATTCCTTTAATGGAATACCCCTAGATATTGAAGGCATAGGCGATGGCCACACCTAGCACTTCGACACACCACAACACATTATTCCAATGCCTAACCTACCCACCAATACCACCAAAAAGTTGTGACGATTGCTACGAGGTAGGCGAAAAAACCAAAAAGCCTAATGCCAAATGGAAAAAACTCCTACCAGGCCCCCCGGGCAACCGGGGCGACCAACCTAAGGTCCATAGCAAGGCCAATGACCTAAGCCCTAACTCAAAGGGAGTGGAGGGTGGGTGACTCGCACAGGACGACAAAGAGAAATGAGGCCGGGGAAATGGCTGGCACTGCAGCATAAAGGCTGCTGGACACGCCCCCCCCATGGCACCTGGTTCGACGGCCACCGGGGGGGCGTGAGTGCCAGCCAGGTGAGCTGGAGGCAGGGGGTGACGCCCCCTGCTAGGAGCGGTGTTCGGGCTCCCGTCCACAACCACTCCCCTCTCTTTCAGGGAGGAGAGTCTTTCTCGAAGACACTGACGTACTGGATCTGGAAGGTTTCAACAATCCTTTTGGTTGGCATGCATACTTATGGTATGACAAGGTTAAGAGCAATAGGGCCTTTAAGAACCATATGTCTGAAAAGCACTGTTTAATGTCTGGACAAAATATAAAGACTTATTGGAAAACAAAACTCCAAGGTGGCTTTCACCTCTGGAAGCTAAGGCCCAAAAAAGACCCAATATGGAGGCCAAATGGCCAAAATATTGGGAAATATTAGAAAAAGATGGAGACAATTGGAAATTGCAGAGTTTGGAGAAAATGAAGGATAAAGTGCGAGACTGGTTACACTACGCTCAGATTAAAGAAGTCTTTAAAAATGACAAAAAGTTAGGGTTCCAGGTGGAGAAATCGAAATTGGAAACAGAACTGTTAGAACCTAAGACTAAGGTACTTTCAAGAATGTATAACTTGCTGTTAAAATGGAATACACAAGATGAAATGGTTAAATCGGCTATGATAAAGTGGGCGCAGGATATTGGGTATAATATCATGTTTGAGGACTGGGAAAGGTTGTGGACCACTGGGTTGAACTTCACTGCATGTAATGCTTTGAAGGAAAATGTAATGAAAATGATATATAGATGGTACATGACCCCAGTTAAACTTGCCAAAATATACCATTTGTCTGATAACAAATGCTGGAAATGTAAAGGAAATGAAGGAACATTCTTTCACCTCTGGTGGACGTGTCCTAGAGTGAAGGCCTTCTGGGAAATGATATATAATGAGTTGAAAAAGGTATTTAAGTATACCTTCCCTAAGAAACCAGAGGCCTTCCTCTTGGGTATTGTCGGCCAGAGGGTGATAAAGAAGGACAGAACTTTTTTCCTGTATGCAACAACAGCAGCAAGGATACTCATCGCCAAGCATTGGAAAACTCAAGATTTACCCACACTGGAAGAATGGCAGATGCAACTGATAGACTATATGGAACTGGCCGAGATGACCGGCAGAATCCGAGACCTGGGAGAAGAGAGGGTTGAAGAAGACTGGAAGAAATTCAAGATTTATCTACAAAAATATTGTAATTTGGTCGAATGTTAAGAAGGATGCTAGATCATAAATAATTGAGCACCACTAAATTAGATGGAATTAGGACGATAAGTGAGACTGAGGAAAATATAAACCTTTTGGAGAATCATTAGATTATATTCAAATGAGTGGGAAGTAAGATTGTAAACAAGATGATAAATTGCTGGCAAAAGTTTGTAATGATGCAAGTGGCAGCGGGAGACGTGAGGGAGTCCAAAGAAGTTATGAAACTATGTTATGATATATGTTATATTGTTTATTATCTTTGCACCTATATTTTAAAAATTTTAATAAATATTTATAAAAAAACAAGTTGCAAGAAAGGAGATTCCAACTAAACACCAGGAATAACTTTCTGAAGGAAAGAGCTGTTCAACAGTGGAGTGGTCTCCCTCAGGAGGTTGTGGACTCTCCTTCCTTGGAGGGTTTGAAGCAGAGGTTGGATGGCCATCTGTCATGGATGCTTTAGCTGAGATTCCTTCCAACTCTACAGTTCTATGATCCTTATGCTTCCAAAAGATCGTGCAAGTTCTTCCTACTAGGGGAAGACCATGTCTAGATATAGTTTAACTTATCTCATATAATGCTGTCATGTAAGGTAGAACTCCCATGAGTTCTCCCATCTTCAACAAGGCAAAAAACAGCTTTGGAACCAATCCACAGTGATTTGTTTTTTGTGTGTGTTTTGTTCTAGGGTTGTTATTTTGCTGTTGTTTTTGCCCAAAAGGATAGTTGGCATTATTCCAATGACATGACAGTTCCCATTGTTTGTCTCCTGCGTGTATAAACATGAGAAGCAGGGTTGAGGGTGGGCTTTGGGGGTTTTCACATCCATGTTTAAATCTCATCCGTCTGCCTATGCTATGCTTCAGTGAGCTGGTAATGGTATTTGTTCAAGGGGGGGGGGAATGACCTTGAAAACTTGCCAAAGTCTTGACATTCTAGTAAAACAAATACCCTATGCAGTGTGATTACCTTCAAGGTTGTTCATATATATATATTTAACAGTATGGCTTATGGAATGTCTGATGGAGAACAAGATCAAAATAGATGGGAGCATTTGGCTGTATGGTTTGGATTAATCCTAAAAAGAAAGAAGAGGAGGACTTTGGATTTGATATCCTGCTTTATCACTACCCCAAGGGTTCTCAAAGTGGCTCGCAATCTCCTTTCCCTTCCTCCCCCACAACAAACACTCTGTGAGGTGAGTGAGGCTGAGAGACTTCAGAGAAGTGTGACTAGCCCAAGGTCACCCAGCAGCTGCATGTGGAGGAGCGGGGAAGCGAACCCGGTTCACCAGATTACGAGTCTACCCCTCTTAACCACTACACCACACTGGCACTACACCACACTGAATGACCTTTTGGGTTGCATCAAGGGCATGGTTCACAACAGACACACAACGGTGCTGCTGTATATCAAGTCAGACCATTGGTTCACCTTACAGGAGCACTGGCAGCAGCTCTCTAGGTTCCACCCCTAAGCTACGACCTCATGCTATGAAACGGTTACTTGAAGGAGATCCTGTCCTCCCATGAGCTGAGATGAGCCACAGATACCCTTTGAGACACACCTAGTGAATGGCTGAAACTCAGAAAAGTTTCTCAGTGGCAGCATCTTCATTGTAGAGCACTCTATTCCTCTGGAACTTAGGCTGGCGCTAGCACTGGGAACTTGGGAAAGCCATAGTCAGTGGTAGAGCATGCGGTTTGCATGCAGAAAGTCAAAGGTTCAATCCCCAGCATCTCCAAGCAGGGCTGGCAGAGCAATCCACCTGAAGCCCTGGAAAGCTTCTGTCAGTGTAGACAATACTGAGCTCCAAGGCCCAATGATCTGACTCAGTATCTGACTTGACAACTTTCCACAGAGCCTGCAAGACAGAGCTGTTCTGCCTGGCCTTTGGTTTGGACTCATTCTGACCCTTATGTTTCCCTCCCTTCAGGGTTTTGATCTATGGGCTACTTTTAAAATGAGGCTGCATTTTAAATTACATTTTAACCTGCATTTTAAATTGGTTCCCCCCCCCATTATGTTTTTACTGTAATTTTACTGGTGTTAGCCACCCTGAGCCCAGCTCTGGCCAGGGAGGGTGGGGTATAATTATAATTATTATTATTATTATTAAAGCAGCTTTCGATTCTTCTTTTGCCAGGACTTCTGTTTGTTTTCATATAGTTCAGTTTGTTTTAATATAGTTCGGCACTGAGGGATGGCGCAGTTGGTAGAGCATGAGACTCTTAATCCCAAGGATGTGGGTTTAACAACAACACTTTATTTATTTATTTATTTATTCATTCATTCATTCATTCATTCATTCATTCATTCATTCATAACTACCCCGCCCATTTGGCTGGGTTTCCCAAGCCACTCTAGGCAGCTCCCAACAGAAAACTAAAAACAGAATAAAACTTCAAATGTTAAAAACTTCCCCAAAGTTTCACCCCAAAATGGGTGAAAGATTCCTGCATTGCAGGGGGTTGGACTAGATGACCCTCGTGGTCCCTTCCAACTCTACAATCTATGATTCTAAGTTGAACGATGGAGGAACAATTGGTTTTCAATCTAATTCTGGTGCCCATGGACGTATTGGGTTGATTCTATGTAATGTGACCTGTCCTGTGCCTCTTCCATTGTCGACGGTGGGATACGAGTCCTAAAAGTAAGTAAATGAATAAGCCTTGCTCACATCATCCCTACGTGTAAGGTAAATGTACGGAAGCACAGAAGTGACTGTTCCTGGCCACAAGTGCTGGCTGCATGCTCAGACAGACCTTCCGGTTGGGAGCCTGAAGAATTGGAGCACCTCCACACAGAGAGCTGTATCCAAGCAGGGTCTGTTTGCAGACCCTGGGCAGAATACCTTTATGTCAAGTGGGGCAGTGCACACGGCAGGGTCTGCAGAGTCGTCCCACACACCCTTCTGAAGACTTAAAAAAAAAAAAAATTGTGGAGAAAAGGCCTGAACAGCACTATGCAGATGCTTATGTGCCAGGGCTGGTTCAGGTGCACGTCAGCACTCAAGATGCAGAGACGGTAGGAAAAGTTAACTCTTGTAATAATACTAATACTAATACTAATACTACTAATAATAAATTTATACCCCGTCCATCTGGCTGGGTTTCCCCAGCCACTCTGGGTGGCTCCCAACAGAATATTAAAAACACGATAAAATATCAAACATTAAAAGCTTCCCTAAACAGGGCTGCCTTCAGATGTCTTCTAAAAGTCAGATAGTTGTTTATTTCCTTGACATCTGATGGGAGGGCGTGTCTCAGGACGGGCACCACTACCGAGAAGGCCCTCTGCCTGGTTCCCTCCAGCTTCACCTCTCGTAGGGAGGGAACCGCCAGAAGGCCCTCAGAGCTGGATCTCAGTGTCCGGGCTGAACAATGGGGGTGGAGATGCTCCTTCAGGTATACAGGACCGAGGCTGTTTAGGGCTTTAAAAGTCAACACCAACACTTTGAATTGTCCTCGGAAACGTACTGGGAACCAAGATCTCTCAGGACCGGTGTTATGTGGTCCTGGCGGCCACTCCCAGTCACCAGTCTAGCTGCCGCATTCTGGATTAATTGCATTTTCTGGGTCACCTTCAAAGGTAGCCCCATGTAGAGCGCATTGCAGTAGTCCAAGCGGGAGATAACTAGAGCCTGCACCACTCTGGCAAGACAGTCGGCGGGCAGGTAGGCTCTTAGCCTGCGTACCAAGTGGAGCTGGTAAACAGCTGCCCTGGACACAGAATTAACCTGTGCCTCCATGGACAGCTGTGAGTCCAGAATGACTCCCAGGCTGCGCACCTGGTCCTTCAGGGGCACAGTTACTCCATTCAGGACCAGGGTGTCCTCCACACCCGCCCGCCCGCCTCCTGTCCCCGCAAAACAGTACTTCTGTCTTAAAAAAACGATAAAACATCAAACATTAAAAGCTTCCCTAAACACAGCTGCCTTCAGATGTCTTCTAAAAGTCAGATAGTTGTTTATTTCCTTGACATCTGATGGGAGGGCGTTCCGCAGGGCAGGCATCACTACCGAGATGCCTGCGAAAGGAAGGCCTGTACATGTAAACCTCTAGGGGTTCAGGAACTCTGTACGGTTCTAGTCCCGTGAAAGTTTTTCCTCATTTAATCTTCCTTGCTCATACTTCTGCTGTGCAAAAGCTCTTTTTATTTTTTCTTTAGGATGGGGTGGGGGAGAGAGATACTGAAAGAGAAAGTCAGGGGTTTTTTTGTGGCTACATCCTCATATTATTTTTCTTCTGCATTCAGAAATATAAAATCCTGGATATTGCCTTACGTTCCCCTGTGCATGGGAAGTTCAGTGTGCATAGCTCTGCATTTCATTACTGTGACGCTGAAATAATGAGATCTTATTGCCTATTGGGAAAAGGTAACTAAATTTTTGCTCTAGGCCACTTTTCACCCCCTCGCGCCCTCTGAGAAGCACTTGAGATTAAGTACAGTTTTGCATAGTTTAAATGGATTACCATTGGGGGTGAGAGAGAGACAGAGAGAACTCGGAAACTGAGCATTCCTTTTTCTCTCTGCATTCGACTTATTTTTCCCTATTTATCTGGGCCATCTGCTAATGTGCCTTGGGCTAAATTGCCTTTTAGTTAAAAAATGTCTGATGGCAGTGTTTCCGTTTCACTACAATCATCAGAATTATAATGAAGGCAGATGGAATCTGTGCCCTCATGTCTGCTGGGCGTCAGGATGCTCATAAACATGTCTGCTACACCACCCTTGCTTTTGTCAGGTGTTCCATGTCACTATCACTTCAGAGCCTGGACCAAACTCTGGCTGGATCTACACTGACCTGGAAAACGCTATAAGAATACACCATAGAAAAGCTCTCAATGCAATTTCACATTGGCAACAGATTGCTGCTCTACAGCACCCTCTGGTGTCCCACTTTTATAACACCTTTTTATTGTTATAACTCACCAGTATGGATGAGTCTTCTGTCACTCTCACTCGTAGCATTAGGGAACATAATTGATCACAAGACGCGACACATGTCCTTGAAATGTTTTTGCCCTTTTCATCCAAAATAGAAAGCTTGCCAAAGTGTATTTGTTCATGAAAAGAAAAAAACGCCCCTCCCCTTTCACTCAGCGCTGGTTCAAAGTGCACCTGTTTCATAGCCACACACACACACCCCACATTGGGTGGTTTAAGATATGTGTATTATATCAGCTGTATGGAGCTCATAACTAGCTGCCTTTTGCCCATGGAAAGACATGTGTTTTGAAAGATAATTCATGAAGAGGCCCTTGTGGCTATTGGCCTAGTATCCTAACCAGATAGTGCATTGTGTACTTATTACACTTGTCTACTGGGAATTCTATTTTTATTAGTGGGAATAGCTGCAACTTAACTCCAAGGGTTAGGGTGGGGAAATCACCTAACAAACTCAATTCTAAAAGCCTGGGAGTTTTTTGTTGTTGTTTTTTTTAAAACAACACTAATCTTGGCAACTATTACTTTCAAAAGGGTTGCTCTGGTTTGCTATGGGTCATTTGGGAAATGTAAGGAAATGAATCACTGCAAACAGCTGGGTTTTAAAATAATAATTAAAAAAAAAATACTGGCAAATGTCCATCACATGCCAGTAAAAGTGCTGCAAAATCAGCAAGTACAACCCATTACTTATTGCGGATTTGCTGATATTTAAAATCTGGCTTTGTTTCTACTTTACAGGGCTCAGAGAGCACGTACTGTGTGTTATATATAATTTATATATTTCAATGACGGGAAAAGCAAATGCATCAGTTTGCCAGTAAACATGAAGCTGTGAAATGTTCAGTCCTATACACACACTTATGGGGAGCAGGCCCCACTGATTTTAGTGCAGAACTTACTTCTGAGTACAAACGCATAAGACTGCACTGTAATAGATCCTAACTGCCTAATTGAATAGGGTACTGGCAGTGACCAGATAGGATTTCATGAAATGTTCCTTTGTTTGTTTGTTTTTCCTTTTGTAATTAATACAGGAAATCTGGTAATAAAGATTTGGCAGATCTTGATCTGCTGCAACACCAATTGCACAAACAGACTGTTTCATACAAACATTCAACAGGAGCTTTCATGAATTCAGTGATCCCTGAACCGTTACAGGAGAGGACATTCACAAGATGAATTAATGTGGCTTAGTCACTTCCTAAGCAACATTAACTAGCTCTTTGTTCACACAATCAGGATGGTGAAAGAGTTGCTAAATCATAAACACTGTGTACTTCTGATTCCCCTGCTCCCATATGATGAGATCGGGATTGTTATCCATGTAGCTTCCAAATCCCCAAACTCAGCCCTCCAGATGTTTTGGGACTACAACTCCCATCATCCCTAGCTAACAGGACCAGTGGTCAGGGATGATGGGAATTGTAGTCCCAAAACATCTGGAGGGCTGAGTTCAGGGATGCCTGTCCCAAGGGCACAATGCCTAGCTGATGAGCCTGGAACAAAAGACATAAATTGATCTGCATGGTAAGAATGCATTGAAGCCCTAACAAGAAAGAGGCAGTAATCTTGCAGACTATTTCTATGTATGTTTATTTGGAATCAAGTCCTTCTGAATTCTACAGTGCACAGCAGGTTTTTTCTTGCAGCATAACTCTATGCATGTTTACAGTCCTGTGCATGTCTTCATTGGGGCTTACTCCCAGGTAAGTATACGTAGCAGTGCTGTCTAATTCTGTTAAAACTGGACATCTGGATTGCGAGGAGTACATGTGAAACGGATCTAGGGGTCTTAGTTGAACATAAGCTTAACACGGGTCAACAGTCTGGTGCAGCAGCAAAAAAGCAAATGCTATTCTAGGCTGCATCGACAGAAGTATAGCGTCCAGATCAAGGGAAATACAGTGGTACCTCGGGTTAAGAACTTAATTCGTTCTGGAGGTCCATTCTTAACCTGAAACTGTTCTTAACCCGAGGTACCACTTCAGCCAATGAGGCCTCCCGCTGCTGCTGCGCTGCCGCACAATTTCTGTTCTCATCCTGAAGCAAGGTTCTTAACCCGAGGTACTATTTCTGGGTTAGCGGAGTCTGTAACCTGAAGCGTCTGTAACCCGATGTACCACTGTAACAGTCCTGCTCTGTTCTGCTTTGGTCAGACCACACATGGAATACTATTTCCAGTTCTGAGCACCACAATTTAAGAAGGATATTGAGAAGCTGGAAGGTGTGCAGAAGAGAATGAGCAAGATGATCAAGGGTCTGAAACCAAGCCCTATGAGGAACAGTTGAGGGAGTTGGGTATGTTCTGCCTGGACACTGAGGTCCAGCTCTGAGGGCCTTCTGGTGGTTCCCTCACTGCGAGAAGTGAGGTTACAGGGACCCAGGTAGAGGGCCTTCTCAGTAGTGGAGCCCGCCCTGTGGAACGCCCTCCCATCAGATGTCAAGCAAATGAAAAACTATCTGACTTTTAGAAGACATCTGAAGGCAGCTCTGTTCAGGGAAGTTTTTAATGTTTGTTGTTTTATCGTGTTTTTAATATTCTGTCTGTTGGGAGCCACCCAGAGTGGCTGGAGAAACCCAGCCGGATGGGTGGGGTATAAATAATAAATTATTATTATACAGTGGAACCTTGGGTTGCGGACGTAATCCGTGATGGAGGCACGTCTGCAACCTGCAGCGATTGCATCCTGAAGCAACGCATCTGCGCAGGCGCGATTCGGCGCTTCTGCGCAAGTGCAAAGTGTGATTTAGCACTTCTGCGCATGCGTGAGCGGCGAAACCCGGAAGTAACCCGTTCCGGTACTTCCAGGTTTCCCGCAGTCTGTAACCCAAAAACACGTAACCTGAAGTGTCCGTAACATGAGGTATGACTGTATTATAATTATAATTATGTTTGCTTGGAAAAGAGGAGAGTGGGAGATTTGAGAGCCATCTTCAAATATCTAAAGGTCTGTCACATGGAAGATGGGGGCAAGCTTGTTTTCTCCTGAACCAATGGATTCAAGTTACGAAAAAGAGACCTTCCGACTAAACATCAGGAAAACCTTCTGACAGGAAGAGCTGTTGGACAGTGGACCAGATTCACTTGGAATGTGGTGGACTCTCCTTTGGAGGTTTTTAAGCAGAGGTTGTGTGGCCATCTGCCATGGCTTCTTTAGTAGCAATTCCTGCATTGCAGGGAGTTGGACTAGATGACCCTTGGGATCCCTCCCAACTTTGCAATTCTATGAATCCTGAATAGGGGGCTGTTTTATTACCTATTAGCTTGAAAGTCTCATTCTGCACTGTGGCGTTCGCACAGAGCCCCCGGTCGTTCCACGGACTATTGATCCTGCACCACCACAGCTTATCTCTTCCACTGCCACCAACCAGGTTTCCTCAGTAATATATTCAGACTCAGTCAGGTTGTAATGTATTTGTTATGTACTGAAGTTCTCACCCTGGGCCAGCAGGGGGATACTGTAGATAGTTATGCAAATAAGGGATCGAAAGTGACGTTTAGTGATTGGATAGTTTTAGAAAGTTGTTACAGTTACACTGTACTGGAGCTCTATATAAGCAGGCTGACTGAACCCTTCAGTTCAGTTCAGTTCTGTTCTGGCCTGTGAATAAACAAGAGCTGTTTGAAGAATCGCTGTGTTGTCTGATATGTTCTCCCACAACTTAACAGTATTAACAAAGATTCCAGTTTACAGTCATACCTCATGTTATGTCCGCTTCATGTTATGTTCTTTCAGATTACATCCCGCTGCAACCCAGAAGTACCAGAAAGGGTTACTTCCAGGTTTCGCCGCTCACGCATTACCAAAATGACTTCACACGCATGTGCAGACGCCCCACTGCGGGTTGCGCACTTTTCATGTTGCGAATAGGCCTCCAGAATGGATCCCGTTCGCAACCAGAGGTACCACTGTTTGTGAATGCAAACAAGTTTTAAATACCGTATTTTTCGCTCTATAGGACACACTTTCCCCCCTCCAAAAACGAAGGGGAAATGTGTGTGCGTCCTATGGGGCGAATGCAGGCTTTCGCTGAAGCCTGGAGAGCGAGAGGGGTCGGTGCGCACCGATGCCTCTCGCTCTCCAGGCTTCAGGAAGCTATCCGCAAGCCTTTGGAGCACGGCGGGAGTTCTCGCCGGGCTCCGAAGGCTTGTGGATAGCAGCCTGCAGCCTGAAGCCCGGGGAGCGCAGCGCTATCCCGCTCGCTGTCTTGGCTTCTACCAAAGCCGCGCGCAGCCTCTCCCAGCTGGAGAGGTTGTGTGTGGCTAAAGAGGGAGCCAAGCCAGCCAGCAGGATAAAATTTTTTTTCTTTATTTCCCCCCTTAAAAACTAGGTGTGCCCTATGGTCTGGTGCGCCCTATGGAGTGAAAAATACGGTACTTTGAAACACTGTAATCTGATTCACACTCTCTGTCTCTAACTCACTCTGACCCACAAGAAACCAACTGAACTAACTGCCAAAACCGCTGCGTTGAGCCTTAAACACAGTTAGGCTCTGTCCCTGGGCTTTCTTATTGGTCCAACCTATTAACCCTTTCTTTCTGCCCCCCAGTACGACATCTCCATAATGAGTGGGCAAACGCCACATGCACCACCACTTTGCTTTTTGCAAATGTAGTCCTTCTGACGAGGTACTTCTCAAATATGAAATGGTAAAGCTGTGCTTTTTCTCATCCAAGGCTTCATTACACAGTCAAGGGTCCCTTTAAAAGCCAAGGCAACTTCTTTGATTCTTGGCAATTTAGTAGGCTTACTAACATTTTCAACCTTTGATTACTTTCTGTGCCTGCTTTTTACATGCTCTATTCCCATATATGGCCATATTGCACAAACATGTGTAGTCACACTCCAGCTTCCACTGTCGAATTGGGCTGTTTCCTTTGGTTTCAGTGAAAGTCTTTTTTCCTCCTTTGAATTTTATGACCTGAGATTCAAGGTTCAGGAACTCGCTGGTTATTTTTCCTTGTTGTTTGACGTAGGTAGAAAAGAATGTTATTCTTCCTAGGAGAGGTGTTTTACATCGGGCATACTGGAATTCTAATGGCTTACTGAAAATAAACTCACATCACCTTGCTTGAACAGTTTCCCCTCTAACTATACAGTGGCAGAAGTTGCCATTCCGATTGGTACCCTGTTAGACCTTTCAAAAATATATCCTGGTTCTCACAGCCCCTCCAAGTGCCTGTATTTTCCAGTCCCAGACTTACATAAGCCATTCTAGTTTCTGATACAATCTCAGAATGTCCTGTTTTTCCTTAGGACATCCCTATTTTCATCAGAGAAATGTTGGAGGGGATGAAATTTTGTAACCCCTGAGCCAAGGAGATAAGTAACTATACAACCTTTAGAAGACATCAGACGGCAGCTCTGTATACAGATTTTTTTACTGTCTAATGTTTTGTTATGTTTTATATATGTTGGAAGCTGCATAATAATAATAATAATAATAATAATAATAATAATAATAATAATAATAATAAAAAGTTAAAGGGACCCCTGACCATTAGGTACAGTCGTGGCCGCAGCCCTGTGAAAGCAGCCCTGTAGAGAGAAGCTTTTAAATATTTGATATATGTCTGATATATAACGAAATGGAAAAACTATTTAAATACACTTTCCCAAAGAAACCAGAAGCAATTTTGCTAGGGATAACGGGATGAATTAAAAAAGGAAGATTACAAACTATTCATGTACACAACGATCACCACTAGAATCCTAGTGGCTCAGAAATGGAAATCCCAAGAAATCCCAACTTTAATGGAGTGGCAGACAAAAATGTTTGAATACAAAGAATTGGCGAAATTGACTTATAAGATTCGGAACCAAAAAGAAGCAAAGTTCGAAAAGGATTGGAGTAAATTTGTTGAATATATACGGAGCAATTGTAAGAATTTTAAAACTGTAGCAGGATTAATGTAAATCTTGTGATGTGGATGGAGTGTAAATAAGAAACTGTAAGAAAAGATTTGAGACATGAAAACCATTGAAGGGATGGAAGGAAGTCCGGGCACAATAAGGTTTGATGTTTTATTATGTTTTTATATACAGTGGTACCTCGGTTTTCAAACGTCTCTGTTGACGAACATTTTGGTTTTCGAACACCGTAATCCCGGAAGTAAATGTTTCAATTTTCAAATACTCCTCAGAAGTCGAACATGAAATGCAGCTTCCATATTGGGTTTTCCGTATTGAGTTTTCCATTTTGAGGCTTCTGTACTGAGTTTTCGGTTTTTGAATATTTCAGAATTTGAACGGCCTTCTGGAATGGATTACATTCGAAAACTGAGGTACCACTGTATGTTGGAAGCCATCTAGTGTGGTTGGCAATGCAGTCAGATGGGTGGGGTAGAAATAGAAGAAGAAGAGGAAGAAATCCCTATTTACATCGGAGAAATGTTGACCATATGTTCTCAGGCTGTCAATGACGCTGATTTTGTCAGGAGAGTTCGGAAGTATCTAGTGGCAGAGGCAAACACCACTCACTGTGGCCCAGGACTTGCTGGTTTGAAGAAACCAAAGAACATTCAGCCTACGTAGAGTGCCCACATTGGTACCACCAAAAAATATGCATCACCACAGAAAAGACAGATTTGCACAACATTTGTGTATGCTGATTGATATGTTGACCGAAGCTGGAGAGACCTCTTTGCTGTGCCAATTCACCCCCACCCAAGTTGGAAGTAAACACAGCTGTGTGGAAGGTGTAATTGGGCAGCAATTTCCCTTTATCTCAGCATCACAGGCAATGACAGATTGGAAGTGTGGGAGACACTAAGGAGCGGATTGGATAGTTGGGCAAGGTTTTGAGTGAACTTCGAGAAAGGAATTAATTGGTTGGAGGAGGACGGGGGGAGCCTGACTTTGAAAGCTCTGTTTACTTGTGCCTGGGGCCCTAAGGATAAGAAAAGTCCTGGACTTCTTTGTTAAGGGGGAAAGGGATTTACCAAATCTCCGCTAAATTAAAGGCAGTAGACCTGAGGCTTCATAGGAACCATATAGAGCTGTTGCTTCTCTCTAACCTCAAAAAAATAATAATAAAAAATCGTTTTGGATTTGTTATTTCATCAGGATATATGCATTTATGCACATTTAGAAATAATCCCCATAGTTTAAGCAGAAGCACAATTCATCTCGCCATAACGGAGAAGACTGTGGTCTGTGGTGGGACCTGCATGTATATAGGCACGTTCCTCTACACTTTATTCCCCCATGCACGCAGGTGGCGCTGTGGTCTAAACCACTGAGCCTCTTGGGCTTGCCTATCAGAAGGTTGGTGGTTCGAATCCCCACGACGGAGTGAGCTCCCTTTGCTCTATCCCAGCTCCTGCCAACCTAGCAGTTCGAAAGCACACCAGTGCAAGTAGATAAATAGGTACCACTGCGGCAGGAAGATAAACAGTGTTTCCATGCACTCTGGTTTCCATTACGGTGTTCCGTTGTGCCAGTAGCGGTGTAGCCATGCTGGCCACATGACCCAGAAAGCTGCCTGTGGACAAACACCAGCTCCCTCGGCCTGAAAAGCAAGATGAGCGCCGCAACTCCATAGTTGCCTTTGACTGGACTTAACCATCCAGGGGTCCTTTACCTTTACTTTTACTTTTACCTTGATACCCTTATGGATATCTCAGTTGGGTAGAGCGTGGTGCTGATAATGCCAAGGTTGCAAGTTTGACCCCTGGATGGGACAGCTGCATATTTGGGATGAACTAGATGATGCTCCAGGTCCCTTCCATCTCTATGATTCTATGAATCTATGTGTTCTTTGAATGCCTGAGCAGGGCTTAGATTTTTCCTTCTTTGATACCATCCAATCAAAGATTGGGGGTGGGCTTGATTATATTTAGCAGCTAAAGTTGCCTATTGCCTTATGTTTGTGCGCCATAGCTGTTCTTGGCAGAGGAAGCAGTGCCCCCGGGACGGGACCTGTGATTTTTCACATCAATAAAGTGTTCCACACACACGCCAGCTCTTTGTTTTCACTAGGAGAGGCACACAGTCAGTAGCGTTTTCCGTTCTTTTGTAAGCAGTGCACTTTGTTAAATTGTCTTCTAATCAAATGGGCATTGTTCTCGACTCGTTTTCATTAAAAGAAAAAAAATCTGCCAAAGTTTTCCCCAACGGTGCATGGGTCAACTTTAATGTTCCCTTTGTTCTATTCATTGTGACATCAATATGTCACTCCCCACCCTTCGAGTTTGGCATTCATTTGCTACGGTCTTAGCGCTTAGTTAACTTTGTTCATAATATTCTGACTCTAACTGTGATCAATGCAATATGTTCACCTCAGACATTAATTAGTTCTTTTAGTATCTTTCCCGGCTTTTTGTTGTTTTTGCATGTTGTTTTTCTTGTCTTTGAACTGTTTCAGAGAAGCTGTTGCTTTTGCCTGAAAACCCTTCTCTTCCCGCACAGAGGACGGTTGATTACTTTGCTTCTCACAATAGCTTTCAAGGTGTCTTATAACAGTTTTTCTTGAGTTCCCTTTGGTGTCATTCATTTGATAAACATTTTTAATCTCATCCACCAATGTCTCGCAAACCACCAGGGCTTTAAGTAGCTCATTATTAACTTCCTGGAGGTTCCGGAATATCCTTCCCTGGTGCAAAAAGCTAGGCTGTTAACTTTTGATCAGAAATAATAATAATAAAAGAACTTACTTGTGGACTAAGATAACTTTTCCACATCATCCATCAAAGCATGCTCTGAAGCCCTATGGGAGATAGGCCTGCAGTCCCCTGAACCAACAGCAAGAGTGTGAGTTCCCATCTTTACACAATAACTTGAAGGAAGGGTGTGTGGCAAATATGGTGCATGGAGACTGTGAGGCCTAGAAGAACCATGTTGGTATTATTTTCCTCTCCTTTTAAAATATAGACTGGTTAGATTTGCACTCCAACGCACTTGGGGAGCACAGAGCCTCTTCAAACTCTGGGGAGTCTAAGCCACAGGCTATTTAGAGCATTCCCACAGCAGGGAGAATCAGAGTTCATGGTTAAAGAAAGTGCTACCTCACTTTTGGATTGCGTAAAGAAATACAACACTCCAAAGCCACTTCTCCAGATGTGTGTTCCCTCTTCTGAAGCACTGGTGTACTTATTTCCCTTCTCTTCCTCTAATTATGTAGCGAAAAGTCCAACCCTTCTTTAAGCTGCTGTGAATACATTGAGGGAGAGCCAAGATCTTGCCTAAGTTCCTGCCATCTGAAGAAAGAATATTTCAAATGTATGCTAACAAAAGACAAAGCAGATCAAAAGTATTGGAAGAGAAGGAAGATAGTCAAGAGAGAATTCTGAAAGCATTTAAACCATAACAGGGGGAAAAATCCCTTTCTTATTCTGTGTCACATCTGAACTTGAAATTTAGTGAATTCTGCTCAGAGAAGTTTGAGAAGGCAGGGGAAGAAATGCCACCTTTTCAAAAAGAAAAAGCTTTGTAGAGCAAAACGAGAAGTTATTGTGGTGCTCTGATCACTTTAACCATGGGAAGGTAACAAGAATTCTTTTCACAGATGTTGGCAATACGAAACAGGCGATAAAACTAAATGTGGAAAATAAACCCCACACAGATGAGTGGGACCCAAATACCTCCTCCAAGAACATGATGTTTTCATTTTTTGGTCATACTCCATAGGAGTGAATTGAAAAGAGAGATGGGCCTTAACTTGTAAAGTGCTTTTACAAATGGGTTTTGCAGAATGCGGGCGTTTAATTCAAACGAAAAAGCTGGGAGCAGCATTTTGCTAACCACAGAAAGGAAAACAGGGATGCCAGCAAAACAAAGGAACATATTGCCGACCACATATGTGGTTCCTCACACCCGTTCCTACATCTTCATTCAAAACTGTACACTTATCTTTAAACTCATCTTTCTTCCTAGTGATTTCCTTCAGCTCATTGATGTTCCAAATGCTAGTGGGTTTTGGCAGAGCTTGCTTTAATGTTTTCCTTGGCACTCGTGGCTACTTGGAAAAGCCTTTCCTCTTCTGAGGAGCAGTCTCTGAATCCCACTGCAAGATAATGCCACCAAACTTTTCCAAGACATAGCCCATTGTGTGCCCCTAGCAGTGACCTTATATGCAAAGGAATATGTGGTATCATCTCCACAGAACTCTTTCTTTAAAAAAAGAAAATATTCAAAGGAAATAGTTAGGAACGCCAGAACCTGTCTCATAGTGAGTCAGAACACTGGCCCATTTAGCTGAGTATTGTCTTCACTGATTGGCAGAAGCTCCTCAGTGTTTCTCAGGGAAGCGAAAGTAGAATAGGAGGACCATAGGAATCTGTCTTAAGCCAAGTCATTTAGTTTGGTATTGCCTAAAGTACCTGGTGGCACTGTGGGTTAAACCACAGAGCCTAGGACTTGCCGATCAGAAGGTTGGCAATTTGAATCCCTGCGACGGGGTGAGCTCCCGTTGCTCGGTCCCTGCTCCTGCCAACCTAGCAGTTTGAAAGCACGTCAAAGTGCAAGTACAGTAGATAAATAGGTACTGCTCCAGCAGGAAGGTAAATGGTGTTTCCGTGTGCTGCTCTGGTTCCCCAGAAGCGGCTTAGTCATGCTGACCACCTGACCCGGAAGCTGTACACTGGCTCCCTCGGCCAATAAAGTGAGATGAGCGCCACAACCCCAAAGTCAGTCACGACTGGACCTAATTGTCAGGGGTCCCTTTACTTAAACTACCTGTCAGCAATGCACCAGGGTTTTAGACTGGAGATGAGGGGATTTGAACTTGAAATCTGCATGCAAAACAGATGTTCTGCCAGGAACTAACAGCCGACCCCCAGGTTGTCTTTGTATTGTATTTTGAGCATTGCCTGTAAAATTATAATTCCAGTTTCCACCAAACATATTTAGTCTTTCAACAATGTAATGAAACATTTACTGTCATGGGGTTCTAATAAACAAGGAATGAAATCTGATACCTACTTACCTGGGAGCAAGGCCCATTGAAGTGAAAAGGTATTCTGAGTAAGCATTTTTAGGGTTCCACTGTAAGTTAACTGAGTGATTGGTTTGTTGTTGTTGTTTAGTTGTTTAGTGGTGTCCAACGTCTTCATGACCCCATGGAACTGAGCACGCCAGGCACTCCTGTCTTCCACTGCCTCCCACAGTTTGGTCAAACTCATGTTAGTAGCTTCGAGAACACTGTCCAACTATCTCGTCCTCTGTTGTCCCCTTCTCCTTGTGCCCTCAATTTTCCCCAACATCGAGGTCTTTTCCAGGAAGTCTTCTCTTCTCATGAGGTGACCAAAGTATCGGAGCCTCAACCTCGGCTTCAGGATCTGGAGTGAGTAGTTATTTTATTTTTTTATTCTTCAAGGGTTAAAACGAATTTTCAGTTTGTCCCAATGTAGCCTTTTGCCACTACTGATAAGTTTGATGTCAGTTCTTCAACAACAATTTCCCCCCGCAAAAAAAATAAATTAAAAAAATTGCCAAGAAGATGTACAGTGTTCATTTCTATGATTTCAGGACTTGTTTTTAACAATTCTTTCACAGCCTTAGCTATCATGTGACATGAGCAGACGGCATGAAGCAAATCCATGTGAAAGGAATGATATCTTCAACAATTGTCTGTGACAGCTTAAATATATTTCTACCCATCCATCATTATTTCTGTTTCTGACGTTCAGGCTTGAATGTTGTTGCAAATGTTTCCAAAGTGGCAGCCTCCAAACCCAAGCAGGAAGTATCTTTCCCAATTGGGAGAACTCCAAGATGTTCAGGAGGACATTTTTTAAAAAAATTAAAAAATGGGGGGATGGAGAAAAAATAAACTACATGGGGAACTGAGTGGAAGGAGCAAAACCAACCCAATGAGGTTGTGCCAGATTTACGTATAAGCTAAACAACTTATAGCTTAGGGCACCACTCTCTAGGGAGCCAATTTTTTTTAAAAAGGAATAAAACACTGGATGTACATTTCCAAAACATAAGATAAAAAACAAATAAAATAAAACCTACATACAGCAACAGTGTTTTCTGTTGTGTGGGCTCCTATGATGTAAGTCATGGCCCCCGCCTGCTAGCCTGCTCTCTAAAATATCACTGGTTTGCTCATATATAGCACTGGTTTGCTATATATTGGGTGCCTATATTCTGCATGTGCAAATGGCTTTACATACGTATTAGGTCCATAAATTACCATATGACATATAGGTTAGGGTTAGGGACCCCTGAACATTAGGTCCAGTCGTGACCGACTCTGGGGTTGCAGCGCTCATCTCGCTTTATTGGCCGAGGGAGCCGGCGTACAGCTTCCGGGTCATGTGGCCAGTATGACTAAGCTGCTTCTGGTGAACCAGAGCAGCGCACGGAAACGCCATTTACCTTCCCACTGGAGTGGTACCTATTTATCTACTTGTACTTTGATATGCTTTCAAACTGCTAGGTTGGCAGGAGCAGGGACTGAGCAATGGGAGCTCACCCCGTTGCAGGGATTTGAACCGCTGACCTTCTGATCAGCAAGTCCTAGGCTCTGTGGTTTAACCCACAGCACCACCCGCGTCCCTATATAGCATATATTCAACACAAAAAACAGCGACAATTTGTTGTTGACAAAGGACAGCTGGACATATAAAGGGTCCCATTACCTTCAATAGTTTAGGGCCTCATCAAAACTAAATCCAGCCCTGCAATGAGGACTGAGCTTGCTCAGTTTCCATGAAATGCTTACGGGGAGCAGTATGGGAGCCACATCCATGAAGAAATGGAGCTGAATGTCATGGAGAAGCGATTCATGCTGCAACATTTTATTGTAGCTCCCACTTGTTTGAATATTTATGACATCCAGTTCTGGATATTAAAGTGATTTCCCTTAAGATCACTACAGTACCAACCAATTGTTGCATTCATCCACATCCAGTACTCTGGGAATGTTGCCTCTTAAAACAGCGTTCACATTTATGCATATCCTTACTTATGGAGCTGAGGAAAACAAATGCATCCTTCTAATTATACTTTTTAATATTCTAAGACGTCATTACATAAAATCCATCCTCGTAACTTATTGAAATGGAGGGCAGTATAGAGATTCAGCAAATACATTCCCTGTGTTTGAAAATCTAGAATTAAAAATAATAATACAGGCTTACCTTGGATCCCGAAAGCATTGGTACTCAGACGTTTTGGCTCCTGAATGCCACAAACCCAGAAGTGACTGTTCCAGTTTGCCAACGTTCCTTGGAACCCGAATGTCCGACGGGGCTTTGGTTTCTGAACGTTTTGGAAGTCAAACAGACTCTGTTCGACTTCCAAGGTACGATTGTACTGTGAACTCTCTTGCCCCATGAGTTTCAGCTGGCTCCATCTTTGATTGCTTTTCTCTAGTTTTTATTGGGGGGCTGGGGATAGTTATGGGATATTCCAGTAGGCTTTTAATTTGTCAGGTTGCGTTGCTTTCAGCGGGGACCTGTTTTATCTGGTGTTCCTGTTCTCATCAGCTTTGCTGATACTGTTCTACTTTTTAAAAGATGTGATAGTTATATTATGGGCTTTATATTGCTGATATTGTTGTTATATTTTGGTTGTTGTTGTTGTTTAGTCGTTTAGTCGTGTTTGACTCTTCATGACCCCATGGACCAGAGCACGCCAGGCACTCCTGTCTTCCACTGCCTCCTGCAGTTTGGTCAAACTCATGTATGTGGATTCGAGAACACTGTCCAACCATCTTGTCCTTTGTCGTCCCCTTCTCCTTGTGCCCTCCATCTTTCCCAACATCAGGGTCTTTTCCAGGGAAGTCTTCTCTTCTCATGAGGTGGCCAAAGTATTGGAGCCTCAGCTTCAGTATCTGTCCTTCCAGTGAGCACTCAGGGCTGATTTCCTTCAGAATGGACAGGTTTGATCTTCTTGCAGTCCATGGGACTCTCAAGAGTTTCCTCCAGCACCATAATTCAAAAGCATCAATTCTTCGGCGATCAGCCTTCTTTATGGTCCAGCTTCTTTATATTTTGGTACTGTGATGTTAATTGAAGAACACCTTTTTAAGTAATGCACATATATTAGAACAGGGTGTATACTTGAGGCAGTGGCAGACTTTGAGCTCTCAGATTTCAGTGGCACCCTGCGTGATGCTAAACCAACCCCCCTGTAATCCATTCTACAGCATTGTTGTGGCGCCCCCTCCAGTCGCACAAGTCATGCTATCCTAAAACTGCCTCTGTAGCCCACAAACAATATGTTGCAGGGTGGAGTGATTCTGTTATTAAATTTATCAATAGATTTATATACCACCCTTATTTATTAAAAAATGTATCCCTCTCTTCTTCCCCTGGAAACATTCAAAAATTGCTTCTCCTTGTGACCAGGGCTGAATCTACACTGATACGTAAAAACACTATTAAAGGCTATTTAAAAAAAAACCCTGTTATATAGCTCTCAATGCAATTTCCCATTGCCAATAGATTGCTGCCTTGCAGCACCCTCTGTTGTGACGTTTTTATAACACATTTTAACGTTAAAACCAACCAGTATAGATTCACCCCTATCCAGATAATGAGATGGTCTTTTCTTGCCATATGTCCTGTTCCAGTCTATTCCCTCCTCACACCAAGTTGTCAGTTTCCTCCCCTTCTGTCACTCGACTCTTCGTGCCACTTAGTCAGTGTGGCGTAGTGGTTGGAGTGTGAGAATAAGACCTGGGAGACCAGGGTTCAAATCCCCACTCTGCCATGAAGCTCAATGGGTGACCTTTGGCCAGTCACTGCCTCACAGCCTAACCTACCTCACAGGGTTGTTGCGAGGATTAAATGAGGAGGGAGAGGACTACATGAGCCACATTGGGTACCTTGTAGAGAAAGCGTGGGTTACAAATACAGTGGTACCTCAGGTTACATACGCTTCAGGTTACATACGCTTCAGGTTACACACTCCGCTAACCTAGAAATAGTGCTTCAGGTTAAGAACTTTGCTTCAGGATAAGAACAGAAATCGGGCTCCGGCGGCAGTGCGGCAGCAGGAGGCCCCATTAGCTAAAGTGGTGCTTCAGGTTAAGAACAGTTTCAGGTTAAGTACGGACCTCCGGAACGAATTAAGTACTTAACCCGAGGTACCACTGTACAACAAATAAATAAATAGGGCTATTGGAGCTTTCCTGGTTCTCTTTTCCTTTATTTGTATTTGTGGGGGAGGGAGGCTTAAGGGTTTGTGTTTCTTGTTCTTGTTTCTCTCATGTATTTTGTGTTTTCATGTTGTATTTTTATGTTGTGAACCGCCCTGGTATCTACAGACAAAGGGCGGTATGCAGATTTAACAAATGAATAAACTAAAAGTAAGTTGGGCTTACTTTGAGTGTGCCGAAGCTTTTCTCGTCTGCGTTGAGGGTGTGGGATTACCTTCACAAGCAGAAGACATGAATTTGTATCGGCATATAGGTGACTTCCTGAGGGAACAGAACAGATAATTTTAGCTTTCTAATTTCCTGTTCGTCTGTGCTTCACTTTATAGCTTTTACCCCCTCTTGGATGCGGGTGATTAATTTAGTACGGAATCAAGTTGGCTTCAATAAAGAGACCGTTGTTTTTAAGTTACCGCCACAGACTAAAGAAAATGTCTATGAGGAGCATTTCTTTCTATTTCCAGTTAAGCAACAGTGCTTCAGGAACTGCCGGTGTCAACTAGTAGGCTGGCTTGTTGCAGCCTGATGATGTCTAAAACCATTCTTGGCAGGAACCCTTCTTTTTATATATATTTTTAAAAAACCTGTCTAGCTTAGGTGAAAATGTGGCAGCGACGTCTCTGAAGAGGCACCGAAGGGAGCCAACGAGGAAAATGGCATGTAAAACCTAAATAGGGGTTGTTCGGGCTCACACACAAAGGCCGCGGGACTGAAGCCGTGCTGGGAAGTGACAAAGAAGAAACCTGAGCTCCTGATATAAATAGAAGATACTGCTGTGGAGTCTGACTTGTTTATTACCTCGGGCCAGAAGAAAGAGCCTTGAAAGAACACACTGCTGTTGTGACGGTATAATTCGATTGAGGTATTGTCCTATAAAAATAACATTTGAGAGTCTGCCTGTCCATCATGCAGGGGTAAGCTCATGAGATCCAGCTGTCTCTAATTACGACGGACAGCCCCTGTTTTCTGTTACCTTTTCTGGGTAAAATCACTGCCCCTACTGTGTCGCTCTTTCCTCCCCCCTTAGCTTTTTGGCAATGCCTTGTTAACATTGTGTTGTCGTTCTGCAAGGTTCAGCTCCCTCTCCAGGGTCTCTAGAAGTTAAATTACTGTGGGAGGGGGAATATGCATCTTGACTGTAGCGCATCTGCATGGGAATGCGTACGTGTGACCACCAAGACACCATGCGGTGCGCAGGCTGCAATTTCACACACCGCGGCTGCCAAGGTTTCTTCTGAAGTGCGATAGCCTGTCATTAGGCAATGATATTGTTCTAAGCGTATCTTTCAGCAAAAGAATAAGCACCGTCATGGCTGGAGGCTCTTGCAAAGGAAATCAGGAAGCTGGTTTATACCAAGTGAAGCCATTGGCTCAACTCGCTGAGTATTATCCACACTGATTGGTAGCAGCTCCAGAGATTCAGACAAGGGACATTTAGCAAGCCAATTTGTTCATTCCAGGTTATTTCTGGGCTTCTGAATGTTTTCCTTTTTTTATTCATTAGTACAGTGGTACCTTGGGTTAAGTACTTAATTCGTTCCGGAGGTCCGTTCTTAACCTGAAACTGTTCTTAACCTGAAGCACCACTTTAGCTAATGGGGCCTCCTGCTGCTGCCGCGCCACCAGAGCACGATTTCTGTTCTCATCCTGAAGCAAAGTTCTTAACCCAAGGTAATATTTCTGGGTTAGTGGAGTCTGTAACCTGAAGTGTATGTAACCTGAAGCGTGTGTAACCCGAGGTACCACTGTACTTTCAACCAGAAGCTGTTTTTAGAATAATTGTGCAATAATAATAATAATAATAATAATAATAATAATTTATTTATACCCTGCCCATCTGGCTGAGTTTCCCCAGCCACACTCTGGGCGGCTCCCAATCAAATGTTAAAAACAGTACAGTACAGCATTAAATATTAAAAAGTTCCCTAAACAGGGCTGCCTTCATTCATATATATATATGTGTGTGTGTGTGCGCGCGCGCGCACACACACACACACACACACACACACTCATGACTTCAACCCAGGAAGAATTAAGGAGGAATTAACCCAGAGGAGAGAATTGGGGAAATGGGCCAAAGTACCTCTGCATTTTGCTGAAACTCCAAGAGATTACTTCCCCAGAGCTCAGATTCTCCACGTAGCCACACGCATGCATCCTTTTAATTAAGTTGCAGCTTTCTCTGCTATTAGACGATAACGTAATTTGTTGTGGAGATAATTTTGCCTTCTCAGCAAGGCATGAAGAGGAGCTGCTCCGTCCTCCAAATTCTCAAAATGGATTTTGCCTCATTGATTGCTTACTGCTTGAATTCTTTGTCAAGGTTATGGACTTTGTATCTGATGCTGAACGTGGGATCAGCAAACTGGCCCACTTGGGATTATACAGGCCTGGGGGAGCAGAGGCAGAGATGCAGAGATTTACAGCAATCCTGAAAGATATAAAAGAAACTGCTCACCCACATGCAATTCTGACAAAGGATGCATTAGAGAAAAGGGGTGGATGGAAAAGCAACTATATGCTGTTTCCAATGTAGGGCTATGTTAAAGTCCTGAGATAACTAGCCTCATATAACTAACACGCTTAAGTCTAATTAATGCATGAAGGGGTTAAGACCATAGAGTAAACTGTCCGGTCAGGCTTAGCTCACCTTGGGAGGGACTAGGTAATCAAGCCTTCAAAACCCTGCTTCCCCAGTCTACCAGAGAAGCTTGACACATGAGGAAGTCTGAGCTGATTGGTGATGAAGGAAGAGAGGTAGGCGGTGCTGCTTTCCTGTTCCACCCTTAATCAGGCTTACAGGGGCTGAGGGCTTTGTAGACTGTATTCCAGGCTCTTTTTCAACATCTCGTGAAATCTCAGCCTTAATCCCAGTTCTCACGAGACGTCAGGCAATCAGAGCGCAAAGCCTCACAACTTGCGAGGCTCAACAACTTGCTGCCTCTTCCCAACAACTGAGACCTTTCAAATGTCCCTATTTTCCAGATTTACAGATGCTATCCTGGTTTCTGGTTTGATCGTGAAATGTCCTGCTTTTCCTTGGAACATCCCTATTTTCATCAGGGAAATGTTGGAGGTATGGAGTTATGTGACCGCTGAGCCAAGGATAGAAGTAACTGTACAACCTTTAAAAGACATCAGATGGCAGCCCTGTATACAGAAGTTTTTTACTGTTTAATGTTTTATTATGTTTTATATATGTTGGAAGCTGGCCAATAATAATAATAATAATAAAGGTAAAGGAACCCCTGACCATTAGGTCCAGTCATGGCTAACTCTGGGGTTGCGGCGCTCATCTCGCTTTATTGGCCGAGGGAGCCAGTGTACAGCTTCCGGGTCATGTGGCCAGCATGACTAAGCCGCTTCTGGCAAACCAGAGCAGCACACGGAAACGTCGTTTACCTTCCCGCCGGAGCGGTACCTATTTATCTACTTGCACTTTGATGTGCTTTCGAACTGCTAGGTTGGCAGCAGCAGGGACCGAGCAACGGGAGCTCACCCCATAGCGGGGATTCGAACCGCCAACCTTCTGATCGGCAAGTCCTAGGCTCTGTGGTTTAACCCACAGCGCCACCCACATCCCTATTAGATTATTATTTATTTATTAGATAGGACGTTCCTATTTTCATCCGAGAAATGTTGGGGAGTAGGACAGTTTTTCCTCTCTTACATGGGCATTGTTATGGTGGGCAAATGGGCTTCTTGTCCGGAACTTTACATAGGAAGGCATGCCATGAATTGTACAGAGACCACAGCAGCCTTATCCAGCTCTGGAGGGGAGGACTCAAACCAAGTGATTCAAGTTACAAGAAAGGAGATTCTGACTAAACATCAGGAAGAACTTTCTGACAGTAAGAGCTGTTGGACAGTGGAATGGTCTCCCTCAGGATGTGGTGGACTCTTCTTCCTTGGAAGTTTTTATGTATGATCCAGCTGAGTCCCTTCCAACTCTACAATTCCATGAGTCCATGATTCTATCCTACCACAGAGTCCTTTGGGCAGTTCCCTCACTGCGAGAAGTGAAGCTACAGGGAACCAGGCAGAGGGCCTTCTCGGTAGAGGCACCTGCCCTGTGGAACGCCCTCACACCAGATGTCAAGGAGATAAAGAACTAAACAACTTTTAGAAGGTATGGGAGGGTATGGAGCTTTGCAACCCCTGAGCCAAGAAACTATACAACCTTCAGAAGACATCTGAAGGCAGCACTGTATTGGCAAGTTAAAATGTTTGATGTTATATTATGTTTTTATGTGTTGGAAACTACCAAGAGTGGCTGGGGCAACCCAGCCAGATGCATGGGGTATAATAATACAGTGGTACCTGTAATCTGTTCCAGAAGACTGTCTGACTTCCAAAACGTTCGACAACTGAGGCACAATAGGCAGTTGGCAAAATCCAATGAAAAAAATGGAGAAATGCGCCTTGGAAGCCATTTGACTTCCGAGGCACATTTGAAAACGGAAACATTTACTTCTGGGTTGTCAGCATTCGAAAACCAAAACGTTCGACTTCTGAAGCGTTCGACAACTGAGGTACCACGGTAACAACAACAACAACAACAACCACCTCATGCTCTCTCTGGGATATTAATGCATTGATTTCAGGTGAGATGGGAGTTCAGCTCTTAGCAGCTGGCCTTTAATTTCTGCACTCTCCTACCCTAGTTCTCTTTTTTTAAAAAAAAACAACAGCTAGGCTTGGGGTGAAAGCAGATACAGCTTTTCTGAGCAGTTTTCCAAAGATTTTCTGTTCCTGGCATGCATCTGTAGATATACAAATGCCATTGGTCAGACACACCGCCACCCCTTGATGTAGGGGGGAACAGAGGTCAGTCTGCAACATTCTGTAGGGTGAGCGCCAAGCGTTTTGTTCCCAAATTCCAGCAAAGAAGACAAGCCTTTGGGGCTGTGTTATTTATTTATTTTCCATAACATTTCTCCATCGGTTAGCACACAGCGAGGTTTGTAATGATGAACGCCTGAGTCACTCTCAACTGCGGAAGTTGCCAAGTATTTAAAGAGCTTTTTACTGGGTCCACCTCATTGTGAGTCAGAGAGGCTCCAACAACAACGGCGGCTGCTCGCTCCACAGCTGTCAGAGATCCCTCGCTCTTTGTTGCACTTCCCAGAAGTGCGAGGCTTTGATTTGTCTCTGTGAAAATGATCGCTTCCAATTGCATAATCCCTTAAGCTTTCAAGAGTGATTAAGCTGAAACGTTATTGAATTCCTCGGAAAGCTTGCGGATGTCTTGTGCAAGTTTTGTCTCACATCAGCCAGTCGTAAGAGTTTTGTGAAATTGTTTTGACCTTTCTGTGTAAACTTCCAGAAATTTCTTCTGGCAGAAGGTGGATAATGAAGATCCATTCTCGTGGCTTAATTTGAGAAAGGGCTCTGAAGGGTTGTGCAACAGCTCTGCAACTCTTTTCAGACACTGGGTGGGGTGAGAGTGAAGCTTACTCACTTGCAGTTTGTTGGATGTGTTAGTGTGCATTTCTGTCCTGTTATGGGAACAATACCCAATTTCGTGCTAGTGGACACAATAGTACCCCTTTCCTCCTTTTCCTCCAGCACCCTCCCTTATTCTGCTCCAGAAGGGCCTTCAACTCTTTGGAGCAGATTTCGGGGTGTGGGGGTGAGGCTGAGGAAAAAGCAGAAAGGATAAATGTCTGTTGTGTAAGCAGGATGTCCCAATTGGATGTCAGCCTTAGTCTCTAGTCATGTGTAACCAGTAGAGTTCTGCAAAACATGCCTTTCTGTGTCTGTAGAGTTTTCTTCACTTTGCCTCACTAAACTCTCGGATATCACTGAAAGTTCCACAGAACCCCTTGCTTTTCAAAACAGCTTCCGCACATAGAGATTTCTTGGTGGTCCTGTTTTTGTTTTCTGTCACAATAAGTAAATAAATAGCAGATTATAGCACTGGGCCAGCAAATGCATTCTGTGCCAAGAGTAACAATTGCTGCATCAAGTCTCTAAAAATTTTTCGGAACATTGACCCATGTGATGTAATAACTGCGCCTTCTGTCATTGAAAGTCTATGCAGCATTGGTCCAGAGTAGATTCCAATGTATAGTTAGCAGAGTAACAACTTAAACACGTTGCAGGATTCCTCAAAAAACAGATCAGAGGCAGTTGTATTTCATCCAGCAGAGTTTTACTGCTACTGAAGGCAAATGAGTATAATGGTCACAAATCCAATACAGTCGTACCTCAGGTTAAGAACTTAATTCGTTCTGGAGGTCTGGTCTGTTCTTAACCTGAAACTGTTCTTAACTTGAAGCACCATTTTAGTTAATGGGACCTCCTGCTGCCACTGTGCCGCCGCTGCACGATTTCTGTTCTCATCCTGAAGCAAACTTCTTAACCCGAGGTAATATTTCTGGTTTAGCGGAGTCTGTAACCTGAAGCACCTGTAACCTGAAGCATATGTAACCCAAGGTACCACTGTACATTCAGAATTGGCGCTGTCCATAAGAAATCCAGTTGCAGCAGACGTAACTTAAACTTACAACAACTTATAATAAATCTAAAACCTTAACACCAGTGCTTTTTTGGGGGGGGATGCATACCCCTAAACATTTTGTGAATCTAAGTTTGGCCTCATTGAGGGGCAGTATTTCAATATGAGTAGGAAAATGAGAGTACCCCTAAACATTTTTTCAAGAAAAAAAGCACTGCTTAACACTAAGCGCACTATGTACAGAACACCAGAACGAAAGAGAGACAGAAAGAGAGAGAGTGAAAGCCAGGCTCCTTCTGGTCTCTTATTATGGTCAGCGTGACCTTGACAGAAAGAGATAACAGAACCAGTTGAAACCAGCTGTACTCAGCTTCTCTGAAGGAGCAACCCAAGCATCATGAATCTTCTGCTTGCTTCTTGCACACAGAGAAGCCTCCAGAACCTTCTTGAATTAAACAGAATAGGAAAGATCTCTACACATCAGGTCAATACTTTCTGTACTAAGAAATGAAAACTGACACCTTCTTTCCTTAGCTGTCCCCCAACTGGTTCCTCCCATCATTTCTCTGTGTCTAATTGGTTTGTGACACATATGCAGCAAAATGGGGGGGGCAGGGGCGGGGGGCTGCTCCAGGTTCTATCATGGAGGGGGGTGTCAAAAAGCAACAATTACTGCCCTACTAGGGCGGTTCATAAAACCTTTTTTTTGAAAATGCCTGCTTCAAAGGTCTTATCTTACTACACTAGGGATTATATAGCTATATCTGAAATTTCATGCATATCAGTTAATATCTCAACCCTCCTCCACGAAAATAACTGTTTTCTTGGCCGTTTTCATATGTCATGAAGGCTGAAATTTCAATTTGTTGGAGCCAAAACACAATCCATCCTGTAGATTTAAGTATTTGTCCACAGTCGCCTCCTTGTTATCAGAGGCCCATAATCCACATTCCTTTGTAAGAAAATATGAAATACAGTGGTACGTTGCAAGACGAATGCCTCGTAAGACGAAAAACTCGCAAGACGAAAGAGTTTTTCGTTTTTTTAGTTGCTTCGCAAGACGAATTTCCCTATGGGCTTGCTTCGCAAGACGAAAACGTCTTGCAAGTTTGTTTCCTTTTTCTTTTTCAATGCATTCCTATGGGAATCCGTGCTTCGCAAGACGAAAAATTCGCAAGACGAAAAAACTCGCAGAACGAATTAATTTCGTCTTGCGAGGTACCACTGTAATGTAAACCTATTTTTGCATGCAAAAAAAAAAATCAATGTTGGGGGGGGTGACAAGAAATTTTCTGCACCGGGTACCACCTGACCTTCCTATGCCTCTGGGGGAGGGCAGAACAAGACCCACACATTCCTACAGGCCCCTTTGTTTATTTGCCAGCCGACACCTGAAGGAGGGTTTCAGCCATGAAGCAAACAAGGTGACCTTGGACTGGCTGCTATCTCTCAGCCTTACCTACTTCACTAGATTACTGTGATAATAAAAGAAGCAGTATGCCACCCTAAGTGTCCTGGTGTGATTACAGAACAACAACAACAACCAAAACCTGCATTAAATAACACCACAATAAATTTGTTACCTGTCTTGAAGAGTCCCTGAGATTCTTAGCTTTTCTTTCATTTTGTTTTTCATTTCACAGTGCCAACTACTCGTCCAGAAAGCTGCTGTGCTCAGATTTCAAAGAGGATTGCTCCATCATTTTATGTACTGGATTGTGATACCAATTGGGCCAATGTGTCCGGATAGAATACGGGGACATGAACTTATATATAGTTCATTTGGACGTGACTTTCTATAGTCTATCACATATTCTACATTTTACAACACTGGAGGGACCGGCTGGAAAATGAGCTCCATTCTTAAATGCTATTACGTTTAATTTGCTTAGGTTGAGCAAAAACTGATTTTGCAAACATCCCCGGGTAACTTTGACAAATTGTGTGCTATCTTTGGTGTATTTCGACTGATGACTCAATTTTCCTGCTTCCTCATTGTATTTCACAGCATGACAGGAATAATCATCGTGTTCCCCGGTAAAGGTGACAAGAGCAGAGGAGTTTTAGAAAGGCCCATAATTCTCCACAAATAAAATGTGTTTAATATATCAGTTAATTCCTCCACAGCTGCACATTTTACACCCTGCAAGAACAGTTAGGGTGGGTTATGACGGTCGTATTCTATTTAACAAGTATATCAGTGTCTGCTGCCACTGCTATTTGCCATCTCAATAATATCAGTTTCCTAAAAGAGATTGTGCTTGCAGTCCTGTGTCTGCTTCCTTGGGAGCAAGCCAAATTGAACAACGGGGGTTATTTCTAGCATGGTCCTATATAAGATGAGAAGAGCCACTGCCAGACTCAAATTCAACTTCTCACAGTCATGTTTCATTTTTATCCCAAGGAGAGAAAACAGTTCTGTAGCCAGAATGCATATACTAGGGTAAACTATGCATATGAACGTATATATATTACAGAAAATGCTCTACATTAGGGATGAGTTTGTAAAAAATGTTAACATTCAGGGAAAGGTGCATATGAGCACATGTACATGAAGAGAATTTGCACTAAATCGCACATTTTCATGAGGCCTTTAAAAAATAATAATAATCACAAACCGATGTGGGAATGTGGATAGATGAACTTAGACTTGGAAAAATGAGGAACGTGGAGGAACTGAAACTGAGAGATTTGCCCATCCTAATCACCACATAGGGACACAGGTGGCGCTGGAGTTTAAACCACAAAGCCTAGGACTTGCCGATCAGAAGGTCGGCAGTTCGAATCCCCACAACAGGGTGAGCTCCCATTGCTCGGTCCCTGCTCCTGCCAACCTAGCAGTTCGAAAGCACGTCAAAGATAAATAAATAGGTAGATAAATAGGTACCGCTCTGGCAGGAAGGTAAACGGCGCTTCAGTGCACTGCTCTGGTTCATCAGAAGCGGCTTAGTCATGCTGGCCACATGACCTGGAAGCTGTACACCGGCTCCCTCGGCCAATAAAGCGAGATGAGCGCTGCCACCCCAGAGTCATACGTGACTGGACCTAATGGTCAGGGGTCCCTTTACCTTTACCTTTTACATCATACATTGTAGAAAGGATTATTGTGGCTTTAAAACAAAGAGCTGCTCTCCCCAGGAAAATTGGATTCCGGTATGTTTGAGCTAGATTCTTGCTGCTGGGATCCATACTGATATTTCCTTCAAGTCCGTCATTATTCAGTTTGAAAGTCTGATGCTCCTGAAGGGAGTCGAATTGTTAGTTTGAAGAGCAAGGAAGAAAAACACCCTTGCTACCACTATCTAATTATTTTCAAGTCAATGGCAGGGTTTGCACTACCCCAGCGGAGAATGGAAATACAGTGTTAGAGAGACATGCCATAACAAACAAGAACCCCTTAATTTTGGCAGAAAGCTAGACTGCTTGTTAAGGAATGTTTCTTTTCCTACAGTTTGAGGTAGATGCAAAACTTTTTGCAAGGCCTTCAGAATGGTAAGAGAAAAAGGAAAGGTTAGAATGAAGTAAACGTCACGGGGAAAAAAATGCCCTGGTTTGCAGTCTGACACTGGAATTTTTTAAGAGAGGGAAATGCCCGCTGAGTTAAAGAAAGAATTTTTTCACTATATGAAGTTCCTTGTTCATTTGCGTCCATTTTCCAGAAGGATAAGTTATTTGAAAAGGGAAACGGAATAAGCTGTCGTAACAAAGTCAGACTCATGTTTGTAGCTACAAACATGAGTCTGACCAAACTGCGGGAGGCAGTGGAAGACAGGAGTGCCTGGCGTGCTCTCGTCCATGGGGTCACAAAGAGTTGGACACGACTAAACGACTAAACAACAACAACAAAGTCAGAGAGCAAAAATAAACTGAACATAATAAAACAAGGACTTCAAAAAGCAGCAACCTGTAAAACAGGGGTGCTTGAGGAATTTGAACTTTGTGAATCCGAAGAGACAAGAGGCTGAGGTTCTGATTTTCTATCCACCTAACCTAGGAGGAAGCCCCCTTTGAGTCAGAGATTTTTGATTTAGGGATTTGCTTTTGAGGAGGCAGCTAGAGCATTGTGTTGTGTGTTTGATTGATGCATCTGCCTGCAACTGTGCCAAATCTGTAGCTTCGTTATTTTTAAAAAACAAAAGTAAATACTGAGAAATATGCAGAAGAAGAGAACCCGGTAATGTGATTTGGGTGGGTTGGTGGGTAGAGGACAGAGAGAATGGGAAAAAATGTAAAACAATATTCTCCCCTCCCACATATTCATTTTCAAACTGAGGGAAAGGACATTAATTTGTGAGCAAAATGTAATTCTTTGAGATAACTATGAAATTGAAATATATTTCCATTTTAATGCAACAAGACAGATTAATCAGTCACTGCAGAGATAAAGATACATTTTCCCTGTTTCATCTCACACATCGATTATTCATCTGTTACCCAAAAGACAATAGCTTTACAGACCAAATATCTTATCTTACTCTTTGGCTATTCAGAAATTCTTTGGGGTGCCTTTTAAATCAGACTAATTGAGGCACGGGCGGGACGTGGGTGGCGCTGTGGGTTAAAGCCTCAGCACCTAGGACTTGCCGATCGAAAGGTCGGCGGTTCGAATCCCCGCGGTGGGGTGCGCTCCCGTCGCTCGGTCCCAGCGCCTGCCAACCTTGCACCCCCGGGTGCAAGTAGATAAATAGGGACCGCTTACTAGCGGGAAGGTAAACGACGTTCCGTGTGCTGCGCTGGCTCGCCAGATGCAGCTTGTCACGCTGGCCACGTGACCCGGAAGTGTCTGCGGACAGCACTAGCTCCTGGCCTTTAGAGTGAGATGAGCTCACAACCCTAGAGTCTGGCAAGACTGGCCCGTACGGGCAGGGGTACCTTTACCTTTACCTTTAATTGAGGCACAGGCCATCCAGCTGTGTCCATGCCAAATATCTTAATTTGGTGTTATTGATGTGCATGGCATCTCTACCTGCAAAGTACTGAAGTGTTGAGATCACTAGCCTTAGTCTAGAAACATACTGAAATACGTGCTTTTAATATGAACCAAGTGTCATTGCCAAGACGTTAAGGGACTTGGCTGCTTTCTGGATTTTCAGACTAACACCTAAAGTTTACATTTTGCTAGGGCTTAGACAAGAATTTGTTCTCAGCGCTAGCAGAGTCTGGCTTGGTCAATTCAAGGTCACGGGTAGCTAAGCTGAGAGTGCCTTTGAGCACATACACAGTAGGCAGATTCAGAAGTAACGCAAGTCCATTTATGAAAATGACGCTAGGAGCCCGAGCTCTCAGGCTTGCAAGTTCCACAAGGAAAAGATAGCAAACTTTGCCTTCCATTTTTTATTAGCTACAGCATGCTAGGTCATCTGAACTCCCAGAATTGTGGTTAACTTAACAATGGTTTGTTGAAGCAAGCCAGCTTGAAATTACGGTGTAGAAATTGGCTCATGTCAAGAAATCATAGTTGAGATTAATCACAGTTTAGGGTTTGGATAATGATAAACTGTGGTTAATCTAGAACAACACTCTTTGTGGCAGTGGTGGAAGAGGAAAGAGGAAGGAATATTCAAGCCTGTGACTTATTTTTGTAATGCCAAGCCATAGTTTAGTGTTATGCGAAAAACCTCCCAGAGTTGTTTCTCTTACTACTGGGAGATCATATACCTACTACACATCTGCAGGTGGCACTGTGGTCTAAACCTCTGAGCCTCTTGCGCTTGCTGATCGGAAGGTCAGCGGTTTGAATCCACGCGACGGGGTAAGCTCCCATTGCTCTGTCCCAGCTCCTGCCAACCTAGCAGTTCGAAAGCACACCAGTGCAAGTAGAGAAATAGGTACTGCTGTGGCAGGAAGGTAAACAGCGTTTCCGTGCCTCCCAACACCAAGCTGTGGTCCTTCCCAGTACCGGAGGAACCCTCTCCGGCACCTGGGGCAGGGCAGCCTGTACGGACTGCGCATGTGTGGCATCCTGTACGGACTGCATGTGTGCGGCCACCATACGGAGTGCGCATGTGCAGCAGCCGTGAGAGCGGCAGCCCATACGGACGCCGCATGCCCTCGGCCGCTCTACAGCTGCGGGGAGGCAGTGGCCATCTTGTAAAAAAAAAAAACCAGAGTGGCACCAGGGCGACCCGCCCCCTTTGCCCCCCACTTCGTACGCCCCTGGTTCTTCCCCCAAAGTGCTGGTCTCTGCAAATCATTTCCGAGACCAGAGAGTAATGACCTTGAGAAATCATCTGTCAAAACTCTGGATGTTGAAGCTGACATTTCAGATCCACATTTTCGGCTTTCAGATTTTGCTTTCTTACAACCGGAATGCTTTGAGGGCATAAATCATTTCACTTATTAAATGTAATTCATATCTTAGAACGGCCCCATCCCTGCAAGCATAATATACCAAGGGTGGGAGGGATGTTCTGCTGAATAGAGTTTGAAATTTCTGCAGACTATTTGCATATATTCACCAGTCTTCATTCCTGTTGTCTAAATTGGAAAGTTGTGCTTTTTGTGTGTGTGTGTTTCAGTGAGGATCACCGCATATAATTATCATTCTCCTATTATTGCGATGCAGAGTTTTCTCTTTGTCTTATTTGCATAAGTCAGCAGGGATTTCCTTTCCCATTTCCGAAGAATGATGTGTTTTGCTACCGAGATTGATATCAAAATTCATTCCACATCTCTTAGTTGTGTATTATCCAGAACTGCCAAAACAAGAAGGATTAATGTGGGTGTGACCCACAAGCAACTGTAAGTAATTATTTGGTTACTCATAGTCATGTACAAACCTTTTAATACATTTCCCCACATACTGATGACTGTAGTTATCTGTTGTGACATTCGGCCTATGACCCCACAGCCCTTGTTCAGCAAAACCCGCCTGGCCAGGCAGATCATTTTGAAAGAGCTGAGAACATGGAATTTCCTATATGTCTCTTAGTGAGTTCAGCTGCTTTCCAGGATCTACATTGTACTTGGGTTCAGGATCTCTCATGCTGTAGCCTGCAGTACTGTCAAAGCTAAGATCAATGATGATCAATGTATAAAGGTAAAGGGACCCCTGACCATTAGGTCCAGTCGTGACCGACTCTGAGGTTGTGGCGCTCATCTCACTTTATTGGCCGAGGGAGCCAGCGTATAGCTTCCGGGTCATGTGGCCAGCATGACTATGCCGTTTCTGGCTAACCAGAGCAGCGCAAGGAAATGTCGTTTACCTTCCCCCCGGAGTGGTACCTATTTATCTACTTGCACTTTGACGTGCTTTCAAACTGCTAGGTTGGCAGGAGCTGGGACTGAGCAATGGGAGCTCATCCCGTCACGGGGATTTGAACTGCCAACTTTCTGATCAGCAAGCCCTAGGCTCTGTGGTTTAACCCACAGCGCCACCCACATCCCAATCAATGTATGGGTGGGGCTATATTGGAATCAGCATGTGGCGCTGCAAGCAACTGACTCATAGGTCTGGGCCATTCATCTGTGGTTTTGTACACCATGTATCTATTAAAATGATGTAGGATCAGAATTTAAAAAGATAGCTTTACCTTTCTGGGGCGTCTAGACCAGACACAGGAGAGGGATCCTTGACTGAGGGAAAGACCACTGAAGATTGGACAGAGAGGGAACAGCCTTGGAAGAAGCAGGGGTTATCATGAGCCTCATTAGCCAGCCCAGAAATAATACACTCATGCTACAGTGACCTAAAACCATAGAACTGCAGGGTTTGAAATGACCTTGTGGATCATAGAGTCCAAACATCCTGTACTCTGCAGGAAATCCAGGGCTAGAGCATGCTCAGCAGATGGGTATCTAGTTTCTGCTGGAGGACCTCCAGTGTGGGAGGTCAACTCCACTAAACAACTGGTTCTATTGTCAAGTTGCTCTGCCCATTAAGATGTTTCTCCTTATGTTCAGCCAAAAGCTTCCCTCCTAAGTCCATCAGATGGTCCAGTCCTGCCTTCTACTCCCTGATATCTAATCCTGCAAAGGACAACACTTTGCCCTCTTCTGTGTAACAGCCTTTCAGGCATTTCAAGAAAACGTGTCCCCTTTCAGACCTCTAGGCTAAATCTAGCAACCATTCCCCATTGCCTCAGAAGCAGGATGGCACAAGAATTCTAGAATCCTAGAATGGTGGAGTTGGAAGGGACCCTGAGGAAGACCTTTCATTTTAAAAGCCACATGTGAGGGGGCAGCTAGCTTGGCACTCTGCTGACAGTATGCATGGTGGAAACTGCCACACATGCCAGTTGGAGGTGAACTGGCTGCACTTTAAGCAGTCATTTGAGGGGACACTACGTACATTCACGTCAACCCTCATGTGTTTGGTTGCTCTGGTTTCTCCACCAAAAGAGATATCGTACGGGGAGCTTTTGCAGTTACTATCTTGGGCCCTGTGATGACATTCAGAATGGGGCAAGATTTATCAGAGAAGATGTTATGTCTTCAGTGGTCTGGGAGCCTTGGAAGAGCTCAAGCGATGACTCAGGGGAGGGATCTGCCACGTTGTGGCCAGTCTCCATTTCACCCACTGAGCATTGTTTCCATGGTAGTTGAGGAGGCCACTGGTGAACTGGCAGGGCTGGCCAGCCAAACTGGAGGCAAAGGCAAAGGCAGAGGGAGAGTTGGAGGGTTGGACCCAGGTTCTTGGACCCTGGAATAGACTTATGAATTGTGTATCCCATAACCCTCAGCTAACACTTACATTGTGTGCCGACTTCTTGAAGAAAGCGTTTGGGTTTCCGCAAACAGAGAGTCCAAGCACTGTGCCCAAAAGTGGGAGCCATCAAAATACACCGCCATTGTGAAGGAAAGAAGAAGGAGGAGGAGGAAGAGGAGGAGGATTTATTTGTACCCCGCCCATCTGGCTGGGTTTCCCCAGCCACTCTGGGTGGCTTCCAACAGAATATTAAAAACACGATAAAACATCAAACATTAAAAACTTCCCTAAACAGGGCTGCCTTCAAATGTCTTCTATGTAAGATAGTTGTTTATTTCCTTGACATCTGATGGGAGGGCATTCCACAGGGAGGGTGCCACAACCAAGAAGGCCCTTTGCCTGGTTCCCTGTGACCTCACTTCTTGCAGTGAGGGAACCACTAGAAGGCCTCAGAGCTGGACCTTAGTGTCCGAGTTGGACAATGGGGGTGGAGATGCTCCTTCAGGTATATTGGGCCGAGGCAGGGTACATTTGACATGTGGGGCAGTGATGGCGGCGGAGGGCTAGGCAGCACAACACTGTGATACTCCACCAATGATTTCAGCGCATGAGCACACACAGCCCTACAGTGAGGCCTGCTGAGGAGTTGCAGCCATGGCAACGGTCTCCCCAGAGGTAGGCCAAGAACCATGGAGCTCTATGGCTCCACATAGACAAAGAAGTAGCTAGGAGTCTCAGAAAAATAAATAAATTGGATAACATTTGCCCTCTTCATGATACCATGGAGGTTCAAGGTTCACAGCAACATGTAACATAAGCAGATGGCAATATGTACCTATTTCTAGCTGGTTGTTTAGGCTGGTTCCAAAAAGCAGTGTATTGAACTGCTCCAAAGTTTAAGAAATATGGGCTGTATCTGTTTACACATCGTGCATCTTTTTAATTTGGTTCGCTCATTATTGAGAAAGATTTTAATCAGGGGAGTTAGCGAACTGAGTAATCTGTCATTATTGTGCTTCCCATTACCCTCCGAGATCATTCCTATGCAGTGCCAGTATATTTAAACTAAATGAGGATTTAGCATTCAAAAGCACCGGCTTGTAATGATTCATTATTTCTAATATATTCAATTCATACCAGATAATTTCAACGTAAATCCTGTTAACTAGTTTTCCCCAGCGGTCCTAATTTTTGCCATTATTCTCTAAAGAACACACAGAATTCCTGTACAGTATATGTTGCAGGAAATTAAGAACTGTGTTTGGTTTTTTCTTGGTTTTTTAAAAAAAGAATTTGTGTTGCCATTTCCTTCTCTTATTGTAAATTTATTGATTTAGCCAGGCTAATACTAGGAGATGAGATTATAATGAAGCCCCTTATGTAGATGACACTTGCTAATCATTGATAAGGCAGTATGGATCCCGGACAACATTCACACACAAACACACACACACACACACACACACACACACACACACACACAGAGAGAGGTCTCTTCACCATAACACAATAACATTTTTATTTTCTTTTTTCAGAGCGCAATCAAGACAGTGGATCATAGAAAAGGTATGGGAAAAAATGTCTGGGTTAACCAGGGATGAGGAACTTGAACATCTAAATTCCTCCAGTAAGTGATGTTCTTAAAGAAAAGCAATTGATTTTTTAATGCAAACACCATTTCACTTCAGGTAAATCAAGAAAATTAGTTGTTTAGGTTTTTTTGCAGGGGGGATTTAAATATCCTCCAAATTTTAAAGGTAAACTTGAGATGTATTTTTATATTGCCCTTCTTTTACATTTTATGGAGTAATACATAAAATTACATCAACAAAAATATATCTTGTCCTTCACGCTGCATTGGAAATACCTCCTTAAGTTTATAATAGTGCCAACCATATCTTGTCACTGCAGCATTATTTGAGGTGGACAGACCTCCGATATCAGACTGCAGTCTTATTCTCTTTCCAGTGCAGACTGACAAATGAACACATGCAAAGCTGACACAAACCAGCAATAGAGAGATCTGTCCACCCCTAGCCTAAACACCTCCAGTTCCTTACTGGAAAGAATTTTTTCCCAAAGAAAAGTAGCACTTCTTTTTGAAACGTCATGACAATTAACCTGGAGTTCAAGACTAATGATATAACCAGGGAAGCTGCTAAATTTCAATAGACACAATCTTGACGTTCAGAAACTGAATGGGGCATGACCCACCAAGCTGAACCTACCAAACTATCTCCAAGGCACTGGGCAAGCCTGTTTTTGCAGTCCTGATCAGTCAGCAAAGCCAGATGGTTCTCTGGTTGCAGGCAGGCTACAATACCTAGCCTGTGCCCAGTTGGCGAGGCATAGGTTGTTTTAGCATTAACCACACTTTTCTAAAATCATAGCAAGCAACATGTTTTTGGGACGCTTGGCATAATAGAGAGAAACAACATTTATTGGAATATAAATGCAATTTAATATTTATTTATGTATTAAATTGCATTTCTATTCCACCTTTCCTCCGTGGAGCTTAATATGGCCTGCATGGGTTCCTCATTTTATCCTTGCAACAATCCTGGCTGGATCTACACTGGCCTGTTTAACGTCATTAGAATGATATTAGATATATCGTTCTAAAACGTCACAGGGCAGACTTGTAGATTAAAAGCGTTTCTTACCTTGTTTTGTCCGTCAAAACGCTGCTTCCCTGCTGCTGGTTCCTGCTTGCTCTGCAGCCCTGTGGTGTCACATTTTAATACTGCATTTGGAATGTAAAAAGTGGGACGTAATGTGTCCATCTACATTATGAAAACCATTCCTTAACCCTTCCTTAATGTTATAAACCATGACTGTAGATCCATCGCCCATGAGGTAGGTTTGGCTGAAATACAGTGGTACCTTGGGTTAAGAATTTAATTCGTTCTGGAGGTCCTTCCTTAACCTGAAACTGTTCTTAACCGGAGGTACCACTTTAGCTAATGGGGCCTCCCACTGCCGCTGCACCGCCGCCGTGCAATTTCTGTTCTCATCCTGAAGCAAAGTTCTTAACCCGAGGTACTATCTCTGGGTTAGCAGAGTCTGTAACCTGAAGCATCTGTAACCCCAGGTACCACTGTACTGTGACTTGCCCTGAGTGAGCTTGAAAGGGATTTGAACCCTGATTTCCCAAGTCCCAACACTCTAACCACTACACCACATTGGACTGGTTCTATGGCTCAAACTAACATGCAAGTTGCAAGTCTCTTTCTCCAGTTTTATTTAAGAAATAACAAATAAAAAAGAGGCTACAGCCAGGAGCAGGAAAAGGTGGAGGAAAATGCTCAACACTCTCCTTCTGGCCATTTCTCCAGACAAAACCATTCTTCCCCAGGCTACTTCTCCATCTTTGAAGGAAAATGTAAAGAGTGCCCCATAACATCATAGAAAGAATATCTCAGCAGTGCCTTCACTACATGCTAACAGCCCCCATTCTTCCACTCCTACTTACAGTCTCCAAGGCTGCTGTTAATTAAAAAAAGCAAATTGGAAGAAAGACATCTGTGACAGTGTGTCACATCTAGTTTGTGTCCCCGAGACACAAATCCTCTTTGTCAACACAGAGGGTGCCTTTTCTAAAGAGCAAATCTCCCTCCATGTTTTCCTCCCTCTCTCCCTCTCCCTTACTCCAACATGTTTTGACACAGGAGGAAGGAAATGCGTGACATTTCCTTGGGCTTTGTATATTGTCTTGATGCTTTGGTACACAGAATGAACTAAGAGATTTAACAACGAATGCAGCACTCATCCAGTCTATCAACCCCATCTCCGATAAGGGTGCTCATTTTTCTTCCTTTGTGGTGTGGCAGTGTGAACATATAGCTCTGGTAATTATTTGCTTTCTTTCCTTCCACTTCTTTCCAATCTACTTTGGAATCTACTCTAACGGGAGTCGGCTTTGCCTTCTCTGTTGTCTATGTTGTTAACGTCTTCCTCCTCTTCCTCCTGTGATAAAAGGGTCAACTTCCTGTGTTTTGAGTTTCATACAATGGTGGCAATGATGTGTGTCCCCTCAGGCTTTTGTTGTAAAAGAGTGCAGGAATTTTTCCCTGTACATTCCCATGCAAAAGTACTGTGGTTATTTCTGAAAACAATAGCTTTTTTAAAAAAACGACAACACAAAGGTTGCAGAGGTTAAGTGGTGTTCACTGTAGGTCACAAATTAGTCTGGGATGACTGTAACAAATGGTGTCATTGTCTCTCTCTTGCTTCATAGTTCTGCCATGAGTTGCCTCTCCATCTTACATTGAAATGAAGGATATTGTGTTGTTTTTATTATATTGTATTTGAACTCTTGTGCCCAGCCCTGGAATCTGTTTGGATGAACGGTGGCTTAGAACCTTTTAAAAAAACAAAAGATTGAATTTAGCTGGGGAGGGGGGGATCAGAAAGGTAGATGTGAATCTTCTAAATCACTAGCTACAGAACTCTCCCTGCTGACAGAAGACTCTTGACTCTTCCACTATTCAAGTGAAATCTTCATGCAATAGGGAGTCTTCCTCTTCAGTGTGCCTTCTCAGGAGACACTCACACAAGCACACACACATTTTGAGACAAACACACATACAGTCACAGCAAGATTGCTTTTTGTTGTTGTTGTTGCTTGCTGTTTCTTTTTTTCTTCCTTTTTGAAATCATTTTAATTTTACAAATGTAAATTCATCACAACACCAAATACATATCCCTAAAATGAGATGTCTCGGAATCTCGAGACTCCCCTCAAATCCCCTCCATGAGTCCTATTGTCAACATTTCCAACTGCACATTATTTCACAGCCATAGCTTCATAGTTTTGCCATTTCAGCGCAGTCTAACAGCTCAGTTTGCCATTCCTCTCCGGTAGAGACTCTTTCTTCTTTCCATCTCTGGGCTAGTAGCATCCGTGCTGCTGTTGTCGCATACATAAAGAGTCTTTTCTGTTCCTTTGGAATATCAGTACCAATAATTTCTAATAGAAAGGCTTCTGGTTGTTTTGTTTCTTTACAAAGGTTCTTTTAAACATTTATTTCAGTTCATTATATATCATTTCCCAGAAAGCCTTTACAGTGGTACCTCGGGTTAAGAACTTAATTTGTTCCGGAGGTCCGTTCTTAACCTGAAACTGTTCTTAACCTGAGGGACCACTTTAGCTAATGGGGCCTCTCGCTGCCGTCACGCGATTTCTGTTCTCATCCTGAAGCAAAGTTCTTAACCTGAGGTACTATTTCTGGGTTAGCGGAGGCTGTAACCTGAAGCACCTGTAACCTGAAGTGTTGGTAACCCGAGGTACCACTGTATTACCTTACATGACCACCACATATGATAAAAGGTACCTTCTTTTCAGAGGTGGAGCTGGCTGCTCTGGCACCTGGAGCGGCACACATGCTGTGCACCTGGGGTCGGGGCCTGTCAGCTTCGCCTTTGATCCGGTGCCAATGGCTGGGCTCAACCTCTTCTGCCCCGACTGGGCTAAGCAAACTGGGAAGCACTTCTAGAGACTTTCCACTGCGGGAGAGCAGGTCGAAGTGCAACAGACCCACAACACTGAGCTGTGAGCACCAAACTCAGCACCAAAGTCAGCAGAGTATGAACTACACGAACGAAAGCTCTGAGGCATAACTTCTTTATTCTCTTACAGCTACAGTGCTACCTCGGGTTACATACGTTTCAGGTTACGAACGCTTCAGGTTACAGACTCTGCTAACCCAGAAATAGTACCTCGGGTTAAGAACTTTGCTTCAGGATGAGAACAGAAATCGTGCTCCGGCGCCGCAGCGGCAACAGGAAGCCCCATTATTAGCTAAAGTGGTGCTTCAGGTTAAGAACAGTTTCAGTTTAAGAACAGACCTCCGGAACGAATTAAGTACTTAACCCGAGGTACCACTGTACTGCAAACTAAAAATAAACTAAAGACTAAAGGAGACTTCTGGACTGCATGAGTGTTGCAGTTTCTTATGCAGTCATCTTATCTCTACACAGATAACACTCAGACTCCTTCAGAGTCAGGAAGGAGCAGAAGAAGCAAAGAGCAGTTTCCGCCCCCTCCTTTCTGAAAACATTGTCAGGAGATTCTTGCAATGGGAGGGGGTGAAAATATCCACAGGGCTATGGGGGCGGGGCGAGAATCCCAGGGGGTCACCGCCAACGGTGAGCACCCCAGGGGGCGAGGCGCCCAGGAGGGCAGAGCGAGACACCCATGGGGGGTGGAGTGAGCCACCCATGGCGGACTGCTTCCTGGGAGGAGGGAGGGAGCTGCGCCGCTTTGCCTGCAGCCTTCCTGTGATGGGCTGGGAATCCGATTCAGAGGCTGAACCGGAGGAATCCCAGCCTGCACAGGAGTCCCTGCCTCCAGGGCCGGCTGAACTGGGGAAGGGCCTTGATTCTGAAGCGCCTGCACCTGTGCCGGATCCTCAGGAGCAGGCACCAGGTGAATCCACTCTGGCTCCAGAGGTGGTTGAGGACTCAGTGCCTACAGGTGAGTCTCCCCCTGGGCCCAGTAACCCTTCGGCCTCTCCTGAACTGCAGAGGCTCAGGGCAGAGAGGCGAAGGGAACTGGTTTCTCCCAGGAGGAGTGCTCGCCTTAAGGCCAGGAGAGGCGGGTCTTCTGGGGGCCGGGGCCGCCCCTGGCCTCAGAGGAGATAAAGGCCAGTCAGCCCGGTCCCAGGTTGCGGGAGCAGCGTCGTTGTTGAGTACCTGTTCCTGCCCGGACCCAGACCTGACCCTCCAATGTTCCTGTCCCCGCCCGGCTTCCAGCTTCGGACCTCGCCCCGCTCCTTGTGAACTGTTTCCAGGCTAGTGACCCAGGACCGGACTTTGACTACGCCAACGGTAACCTTCCCCCCGGGACCAGCACACTTCCTCACTTCCCTCTTCCTTTTGACAACTCGAGGGAGGCTTCCCACCCCAGAAAGTAGCCCAGGAGCGGTGGGCAATGGCGCACCACACACCCGTGACTCCCAAGCCTCCCCCGAGCTGTCAAAATGAAGGGGGAAAGGTCACGGCTCAGGATAGGCTTGAGAGTCAAGGGTGGGCTGTGTGCCGAATGTCACCCCTCTCAGTGATGACACCCAGGGCGGACCACCCCACCCCGTTCCTCCACCCCTGCTTCTTTTTCTTTACATTTCCAGCAGGTATTTGTATTTGTTTTATACACTTTTGCAAATTTACTAAGAGTTACATACATCATTTTTATATAATTTTCTTTCAGTGTACAACATGCCGTGAATTTCAAATCTGTTTTCCATACGTTTTCCCAATCTGAAATCTGAATATTATGCCCACAATCGGGGTTGCTTGCTGTTTTTAATCAATGTACATGGGGGGGGGGGTAGAGAGGGATGCCATTGAACTACTGTAGGAAACTGAGCATACAGTTCAGGGCATATCGAACACCATAAGTTAGTCTGGAACCTGTTAACTATAGCAAATATTCTCACAATTACTAAATGGAGAGATAATGAGACACGTCAGTTGAAAATGTGGATGATTAAAGTCTCTAACATTGGAGGGATGGTTAAAATGGCCAAATATATTCATTCGAAATGTGGTACATTTTTTAAAAAGATAGAAATTTCTACAAGCACCAGGCATGTTTCTTTGATAAACAAGTATTAGAATTCATTTAATGTGGTGTTAAATAAGACAAACAACTATTTAGAATGAGTGTATTTAAAGAGTGATGTGTAGAAATCTCATGCACTTGATGGCAGTTCAAAGATTAGCACTTTAGATTATACAGACATAAATATATATTAAATGAGGATTTTAGAAATTGATTTGGTTATAAGGCAGTACATTTTGTGTAATTGCTGAAAGTCCTTCCAAATGTTCCAGCGTGTATTAAAATACATCAAATGGGTAAAAAAAAAATTTAACTAAAAGTGCTCATATTCAGCTGTGATACTGCAGAACAATTCCTGGAACATGAAGCGCCAATTTTCTTCTTCTTTAATTAGAAGACTAGTTTCTCATGAGCATTCATGCTGACTTAAGAATACCTATTGTTTTTAATTTAAGAAGCCGATTAATCTTGCACAATGAAAAGATATATACAACATAGCCCCATATTTATAAAGCCTGGGTTTCTGCCTATTTAAATATCACTGTTGATCATAGAGTTTGGATTTGATATCCCGCCTTTCACTCCCCTTCAGGAGTCTCGAAGCGCCTAACATTCTCCTTTCCTTTCCTCCCCCACAAGAAACACTCTGTGAGGTGAGTGGGGCTGAGAGACTTCAGAGAAGTGTGACTGGCCCAAGGTCACCCAGCAGCTGCATGTGGAGGAGCGGAGATGCGAACCCGGTTCACCAGATTACGAGACTACCACTCTTAACCACTACACCACGCTGGGAGATAGGAAACAGCTTTACACTAATCCAGGCTCTTGGCCTTATACCAAATCAGACATCTAGCTTAGCACTGTTGACTCTAAATGATGCTGATTCTCAAACAGGAGTCCTCCCCAAGCCAACCTCCTCCTCCTCCTCCTCCTCCTCCTCCTCCTCCTCCTCTTCTTCTTCTTCTTCTTCTTCTTCTTCTTCTTCTTCATTTTTCTTTCTCCTTCTCCTTCTTCAAATGTGTATACATTCATCCCTAGAACTCAGGGCGGTTCACAACATAAAAATGCAAGATGAAAACACAAAATACATAATAAAAACAATGACAAAAATCCCACACAAACCAGTAACGCCTCCCCCCCAAATAAACTTCTTCAACTACTAAACACAGAAAAATGAAAAAATGAAGTATCTTTTCATTTTTTCCATTGACTGCGTTCAGTACTTGAAGAATCTGATTTCTCCTAGATTGACAAACTCTAAGCAAATACAGACACTCCAAGTGTCCCTGTTTTCCAGGAATGGTCCCAGATTTACAGAAGCTGTTCCAGTTTTTGATTTGATCCCTGAATGCCCCATTTTTCCTTAGGACGTCCCTATTTTCATCGGAGAAATGTTGGAAGGTATGGAGATATGCGACCCCCGAGCCAAGGAGATAAGTAACTATACAACCTTTAGGAGACATTCAAAGGCAGCCCTGTATAGGGAAGTTTTTAAACATTTAATGTTTTATGATGTATTTATAAATATATTGTAAGCCGCCCAGGGTAGCTGGGGATATTATTTATCCCTGTTTTCATTGGAGAAATGTTGGAGGGTGCACAAACATGCCTTGCAATCCATCCACCCCACTTTGATTGTGGTTGCAAATACATCATGCATATACTACAAAGCATGAGTCCTATTCAGACATTCAGGCATTCATTGTACCCAGGTAGGGGCCACAGTTAAATGCCTCCTAATAATAAGGAACTCTGGGTTCAGCTACACATGGTTACGTTTCCCAGTACGTTTCCGAGCACAATTCAAAGTGTTGGTGCTGACCTTTAAAGCCCTAAATGGCCTCGGTCCAGTATACCTGAAGGAGCGTCTCCACCCCCATCGTTCTGCCCAGACACTGAGGTCCAGCTCCAAGGGCCTTCTGGTGGTTCCCTCGCTGCGAGAAGCCAAGTTACAGGGAACCAGGCAGAGGGCCTTCACGGTAGTGGCACCCGCCCTGTAGAACGCCCTCCCATCAGATGTCAAAGAGAACAACAACTACCAGACTTTTAGAAGACATCTGAAGGCAGCCCTGTTTAGGGAAGCTTTTAATGTTTAATAGATTATTGTATTTTAATATTTTGTTGGAAGCCGCCCAGAGTGCCTGGGGAAGCCCAGCCAGATGGTCAGGGAATAAATAATACATTATATTATTATTATTATTATTATTATTATTATTATTATTATTATTATTATTACAATCCACTTTCAGAGTTTCCTGCTTGGAGATGGAGAGGGTAGCTTGTATGTATGCTTGTATGTATGTATGTTATGCTTGTATGTATACTTTGTATGTATACTTTGAGATCAGTGGGACTTAATCAGGAGTGCTTTTGCTAGGCTAGTACCTTAATTATGTGGATGCAAAACTTTTATGTAGGTCCTGGGTGCCTTTTTGGGGTGGGTGGGGTTGCTGGGTGTCAAGGGAGCTGCAGGGCGTTGGAGCCGCTGTCAGTCCCTCAAAATGGCAGCTAAAGAAGTTTTGGTTATGTTTCCCCCAAAAGCTCATTAACTTTGGCTAATCTCCTAAAAACAACTTTCTTAAAAAAAAAAAAAAAAGCTCCACCCCAGGTGCTGGAAGTGGTCGCTACGCTGCTGAATGCACAGGACTTGAGTGTCAATCAACCATATTTCTTACCAAGACAAACTCTTGGTGCACTGGAGACTCACTCAGTAAGCCTTGTGAACCCTTGATAAAGACTGTGAAAATTGATTTTGTTAAAACAAAAGCTTATAGTATTTCTATTAGTGCTGTTGTTTGAACTCGATTAAACACACTTTGCATTATTAGCTGTTCCTTAATCTATCCTGAAGCTGAAACTCACCCAAAGGATTTAGGGAGGACAAACAAGCCACTAGCAACTTTTCCCATAGGATGGAGGAAGTAACAGTAGCAAAATTAGCCCTGTAAACAAGGTTGGATCAGAAAGAAGCCTTATCTACATGATAATAGAAATATCCTCTGATCCCCAGACCCCAGAACTCCTGTGGCATCAGCTGAGGCTGAAATGGAGAAATTAAACACAGGGTGTCCAGCATGCATGCTAGCATGTAAATGAATTACTTGGAAGCCAGTTCACTTGGCTACAGTTGTAGTTCCACATTATGCGCTTAGGACTGGCTGTACGTTTCCATTACTTTGCTTCCATTGGCACAATCGCTCTTGAGAGTCCATTTTCGACATATGTTTCTTTCATGCCGTCAAAATCCGGCCCTTTGCTGAAGGTCTCTTTGTGGCTGCGGCGGAGATAATTTGTATTTTTTGGAAGGGCACAGCAGGCTGAGTATACAGTCGGAAACAAGTAATAAAAATAATGCTGGACAGAGCAAATAGCAGAGCAAATAAATATGAGGGGGAAACATCTCGAAAACACAGCGTTTCATAACGTCTTCGGTGTTGCGTGTATTTTACACTGTCGGTGAAGGCTCTTTGAATGGTATCATTCATCCTCACTTACTGCGGCATGTGGCCGAGCAGGAAAGGGTTCAGGACTTGCTTCAGCCACAAACTCATTAGGTGGCCCATAGGCAAGACACTATCTCTTAGCTGTAGCAGACATAATGCAGGGCTGAGGAGCCTGGCATCCTCCAGATGTTTGATTCTTCCCCCTTTCTCCATCTTCTATAATTTTTAACAGTCATAACAATGAGCATACTCCGTAAAGACATGATCTCCTTTAATCAGTGGATTGATAATATGATAACATTTGCAACCTACAAACGGACTGCTTACAGACCAAGGCTCTGCTTGTTTAAATATGACAATATTTGGAACGAATTTATACAAAATGTAGTAGGGTACATTAGTATTAGGATAATAATATCAAATCTCTAAAGGAATGTATGGGTTAGGGTACTTTTGTATACAGTGGTACCTTGGGTTAAGAACTTATTTCGTTCCGGAGGTCTGATCTTAACCTGAAACTGTTCTTAACCTGAAGCACCACTTTAGCTAATGGGGCCTCCTGGTGCCGCCGCGCCACTGGAGCACGATTTCTGTTCTTATCCTGAAGCAAAGTTCTTAACCTGAAGCACTATTTCTGGGTTAGCGGAGTCTGTAACCTGAGGCGTCTGTAACCCGAGGTACCACTGTATATTCTTGTCCCCCCCCCCTTTACACAGCTGTGTGTTTTGTTCTCCCTCCCTTTTTTGTATCACTTTAGGTAAAGGTAAAATGACCCCTGACCATTAGGTTCAGTCGTGGCCGACTCTGGGGTTGCGGCGCTCATCTCGCTTTATGACCAAGAGAGCCGGCGTACAGCTTCCGGTCATGTGGCCAGCATGACTAAGCCGCTTCTGGCAAACCAGAGCAGTGCATGGAAACGCCGTTTACCTTCCCGCCGGAGCTGTACCTATTTATCTACTTTCACTTTGACGTGCTTTCGAACTGCTAGGTTGGCAGGAGCAGGGACAGAGCAACGGGAGCTCACCCCATCGCGGGGATTCGAACTGCTGACCTTCTGATCGGCAAGCCCTAGGCTCTGTGGTTTAACCCACAGCACCACCCGCGTCCCTTGTATCACTTTATTGCTTTATAATTAAAAACCTTTCTCATATATACAAACAATGAGCGTACTCAACTCTGTTAAACTCAGAAGTGGCTCAGTAATTATGAGCTCTCTCAGCAAACATGAAAGGTGAAAGTGACTGTTCTCTAAAAGTACCTCCATGGCTCAAAATTATGGTGCATGCCACCATAGATGGCACCACAAAATCTGCTTTATCCTATTGCATTGTGGGAAATGTAGTTCCCAGTACCCATCATGGCAGAGAGATGCTCATATCTTCAGCACACACACCCAAACAGATATCAAAGAGGTGTTTTGTTTCTTTGGTTCTACAGTGGTACCTCGGGTTAAGTACTTAATTTGTCCCGGAGGTCCGTACTTAACCTGAAGCACCACTTTAGCTAATGGGGCCTCCTGCTGCTGCCGCGCCGCTGGAGCACAATTTCTGTTCTTAACCTGAAGCACTATTTCTGGGTTAGCAGAGTCTGTAACCTGAAGCGTATGTAACCTGAAGCATATGTAACCCAAGGTACCACTGTATATAAAAAAATCTTCGTGGGGAACAACCAATGTAAAGAAATAGTATTGCCCCAAAATAGTGAGGCTACTTCGTTGGCTGATCTCATCATGTAGTTCACAGCAACCAGTTTCTGAGAATGGGTAAACTGTGGCTCTCCAGATGTTGTTGAACTCCAACACCCATCATCCATGACAACTGGTCCTATTGACTGAGGATGCTGGGGGTTGGAGTCAAACAACATCTGGAGGGCCACATGTTCCCAATCCCTGCGGGTGGGGGCTTAACTTTAAATAACTTCTGTGCATATGACTAATAGGGCTTGGGACCCCCGGATCTCTTTTTATCCTGATCTAGAGATTCACTCTTCCCTCTCCTGAGCGTTCCCCTTGAGAGTGAAGCAGCATGAGTTGGGGAAATTAGTATTCCAAGCCAAGTAGTTATAAACTTCAGTGACGACATGAATGATTGAGACTTCAGGTGCACAATGGCAGAGGGAGGGAGAAGAGGGGGCAGTTAACAGAGCTGTAGAAGGACAGGTGGAACAAGCTGCAGTACAATTTCCCAATTGAAAAGAAAGGGGAAATCTCTGTATTGCAATCTGGTGGCTGTGGTGTGTGATAGAAGAGCTAACAGTTCTGACCTTGGTTTTAATCTGTATTTGGTATCCAATTTCCAGAACTGCTGTGAAGATAATATTTTATGACCAATGTTCTCTTTCAGTGCAAATGAATTTTTAAAAAGTTGGCAAGCCTTTCCGTGGGACTGCACCTGCAAGTCATATAGTTAAGCTACAAAATGCACCATTTGCATCTGCACATCAGTGAAGACACAAAATTGCACCTGAATTATCTGCTTTGTGGGAAAATGTACAGCACTCGCTCCTATGATTTGGAGCTGAGAACTTTGATGGCAGAATCATTTCAAAATTCATTTCTGTATTTGACACAGTATGTAGAACTCCAGGGAATTTTAGGAGGGTTGGCCAACATCCCCTTGAAAGAAATAGGACTCACATCATGTCCAGTTGTTGTTTAGTCGTTTAGTCATGTCCTGCTCTTCGTGACCCCATGGACCAGGCACTCCTGTCTTCCACTGCCTCCCGCAGTTTGGTCAAACTCATGCTGGTAGCTTCGAGAACACTATCCAACCATCTCGTCCTCTGTCGTCCCCTTCTCCTTGTGCCCTCCATCTTTCCCAACATCAGGGTCTTTTCCAGGGAGTCTTCTCTTCTCATGAGGTGGCCAAAGTATTGGAGTCTCAGCTTCAGGATCTGTCCTTCCAGTGAGCACTCAGGGCTGATTTCCTTCAGAATGGAGAGGTTTGATCTTCTTGCAGTCCATGGGACTCTCAAGAGTCTCCTCCAGCACCAGAATTCAAAAGCATCATGTCCTAACCATATTTAATTAACCAATGGAGTAAATTCTCATGTGAGCCTGGACGTACTTGAAGTTTCAAGCGGAATCGTCCAGTTGTCTACAAGTTGAATAAAAGTAATGCTTGCATTGTGGCGCTGATGTTCTTATAGACGATCTGAGAGTTTCCTTGAACTTTTGCAGGCAGCGAATTGAACTCAAAGTAGATATTGTCATTTCTCTTCCAATTTTTAAGTAATAAATGCTTTCCACTCTCTTGTGGTTAGAGTCTAACATGGTTTTTTTATTAAAAAAAACAAACAAATAGCAGGGTATATCAGCCACACAAAAGTAATGTTGACTTCATCGCTAAATAGTCCATAGCCACAAATCCATTTGCCCTTGACCTATGCACAACAATGGTAAGTTTGCTCTATATCATGCACTGCTTTTGTTCAGTGATTGCAAAACAAAAGAGGAAATGGAACACTTTTTCACTCCAGACAAATAACCAATGGGTCATTTTGGAGTCTACCTGAAGGCACTGACTGTCCACAGACGCTTGGGTGTAAGTGAAGGATGTCTCACGGACTTCAGTGGGGAAACATTTCATTGCCAAATGGTTTCGCCAAATGGGGAGGTGCTCGCAATAGCACTGGCTCCCCCCTTTATTGCCAGTGGAAAATAATGTGTCATTTTGTTGCTACATGAAGCAGCTGACCCATGATTCATGACTGCCCTGCTGACTCCCATGGCTCTACACAAATAACCAAGAAAATTCCAATAGGTACAAAAAGTGTTTGCTCCCAGTGCAATACAGACTACAAGTGAGAGAGGGAGGAACATGAGCAGTGCCTTACAAGCTTTCTAAATTTATGGTGAAAATTCAAAGTGTTGGCTAACTGAATGCATTCCAAGGTAGCCAAACCTTAAATTGAAATTTTCTGCTGTTCTCAGCTATCCCGTGTTGTTTAATCAGTCCTCCATTCCTTCTTAAAATCCTATTAAATTTCCAGTTGTTAAAATGCACTAAAGCAGTGTTTTCAGCAATTTTAAGGGTATCTTTAAATGGGCTTCTTTGATCTGAACAAAATTACTTTCCTAAATTGAGGTTATCTGTGCATGTTTTGTAATAATGGCAGTGCAGGTCCCATAATGGCAATGAACCCCTTCTAGACTTGATAAGCCGTACAGGTGGGAGCTTTTTTTATGCTGATTAAAATCACATCTCCCAATTTTTATCTACCAATCAAATTTCTCAAGTCTTGTTTGCATTAGAATGGAACTTGAGAGATGCAGCAGATGGCAGGCAATGTTTTTCACCCTAAGCAGTTAATATAAGAGTCGAACAACTCATCATCCTTGGCTTCATGTGATGATATTTATGCCAGCCACCAAAATGCTCGGTAGCATCTAAGTCTGTATTTTTTAGTGAAGTAGCAATGCCAGGTGCTGACATTGCTTCCAAACTCTGGGAACAGGTGTGGAAAATCTCAAGCACAAATGCAGCCTTTTAGGCTTCTATATTAATTTAAGAGGGATGCGGGTGGCACTATGGGTTAAACCACAGAGCCGAGGACTTGCCAATCAGAAGGGCTGTGGTTCAATCCCCGCTATGGGGTGAGCTCCCGTTGCTCGGTCCCTGCTCCTGCCAACCTAGCAGTTCGAAAGCACATCAAAGTGCAAGTAGATAAATAGGTACCGCTCCGGCGGGAAGGTAAACGGCGTTTCTGTGTGCTGCTCTGGTTCGCCAGAAGCGGCTTAGTCATGCTGGCCACGTGATCCAGAAGCTGTACACTGGCTCCCTCGGCCAGTAAAGCGAGATGAGCGCCACAACCCCAGAGTCGTCCATGACTGGACCTAATGGTCAGGGGTCCCTTTACCTTTATTAATTTAAGAATCTCAAATGCTGAGACTTTGAGGAGTATTGTTTTTGCCCAAATTTGGCACAGTTGACAATTGTACAAAAGACAAGTCCAATGGACATTTTCAGCAAAACCTTAGAAGCCCTCAGACCCTCAAATTTGAGCTGAAAGTTCTAAGTAAAAATCAGACGCATACAACACACACAAACAATTTTATATAGGAATGGATCAGGTGAAGAGATAAGCTCCCCCTATTATGTCTGTCTCAGCCATAAGACGGGATGAGTCCCAGGGATTTCCTCCTGGCTCACAGGTCATACTCAGTCATTCTGCTACACCAACTCTTGAGTTAGATTTGATTGAAGCAGACAGAGAAAAGTCTGCAGGTCAAGCATTAAATCTATCCTGGGCAGTAACAGGCCATTTCTAATGAAAGGACCGTACCTGAATAAAAATCATATGGTAAGTTAATTTTATAGTAACATTGTCCTTGGAATGGAGAGATCTACTGTGTTGAGGATCAGAGCAGATCCTGCAAAATCCCCACTTAACGCACCAGACCACTTCCACTGGTCCAAGTATTGATTCTTTTTCTTAAATGAAAGGGGCAGGTTATATTGGCCGTTCACACTGCCCCACGTCCACATCAACAATAGATTCAGAATAATCACACGGTTACAAAAAAAGTTAATCTCATAATCGAGAGACCTTTAAAAAGAACAAAGGGGGGGAGCCTGCACTCGTGCGTTTTGTCCACAATTAAAAAACCAGCTTACAATTCATTAAGGTTTTGCAAAGTAGGACTCATTAATGCATGAGGTTACTTAAACAGGCATCATGCTGCGCAGTGCATTATGCCGGCACATCCCCTGAGATAGTCTCAGACGTAAGAAAAAAATCAGCGTCTTTGTTGTGCCTGATATTTGCATACGGTATGTTCTCTATAGCTGTGCTCCACAACCCCCCACCCCCACCCGCCGGCTTATTTACATCCAGCTCCTTTAGTCTAAGGTTGGAAATTGTTTTGACAGTAAAAGAAAAAGAAAACTTTCCAGCTCATTTAATGCGTCATTCCTTGCTTCAGCAGAAGAAAGTGTTTGTTTAAGCTTACTACAGGGAAATTCAATTTTTTCCAAAACCCACAATATGGAACGGGCTTATTTTGAAGTCAAAAATTCACGTTGGGGGGTGAAGGTTATTTGTACTCACCTAATTTGCAGGGCCCACAGTTCCAATTTAGGCATCCGTCTCAAAAAAAAAGTTTGCTTCTGGTTCAGCAGAGCAGGAGAAAAATCTTGGACCACACTCTGAAAGTTCATATTATAAATACTCAGGGCCAGTCCTGTCACTGGACAGAATGAGAAGGCCAACTCAAGCAGCTGATCTTATCTGTCAAGAAAGGGCAGCAAATTGTTAATGTGCTCCCTGCCAGAGAAGGTGAAGACTGCCCACAGGATTTTCTGCCTCAGGTGCCACAATAATTTGACCAGCCTTGGGCACTGTGTACCATGGAGGGCGGAGGGCGGAGGGCGGACTTGTTTCAGGCAGCAAATTGTCTTAGGCCAGCCCTGGAAACTTGTATCCATCTGTGTACAGTGGTACCTCAGGTTACATACGCTTCAGGTTACAGACTCCGCTAACCCAGAAATATTACCTCGGGTTAAGAACTTTGCTTCAGGATGAGAACAGAAATCGTGCGGCAGCAGCAGGAGGCCCCATTAGCTAAAGTGGTGCTTCAGGTTAAGAACAGTTTCAGGTTAAAAATGGACCTATGGAATGAATTAAGTACTTAACCCGAGGTACCACTGTATACCCGATTCTTCATGCAACAGGAAGACACAATTCCATGTGCCGTGCACTTGATAGCTTTCAATTCCCAGCATCTCCAGGTAGGCTTGGAGATGTGCCTTCTCTGAAGCCCTGGCACTCCACTGCCAATTAGTGTAGACCAGGGGTCGGCAACCTAAGGCTTATGGGCCAGTAGTGGCCCACTGGGCTCATCTAACCAGCCCATGGGGACCCCTGCTGCCCCCGCTTACCAGTGCGGTGCAGGGACCGACTTCTGGGTTGATGGTGCCTGTGCACATGCGCATGGGTGCTCCTCCAACCTGGATGTGCGCTGGAAATAGCATGTGCGCTCGTGTGCGGGATGGAGGTGTGCCTGTGCGCATGCACACACGCTATTTCCGGCGCACCATAGCTGTCAACTTTCAGATTTGAAAATAAGGGATCAGCAGCCTCGAAAATAAGGGATCAGCAGCCTCACCTGTCCCAGGGGCAGTCTATGGGGTATCTAACAATCTGGGATAGCAGCGGGAAGCAGCGCTGGAATAAGGGAATTTCCCGTCAAAAAAAGGGAAGGTTGACAGCTATGCGGCGCAAATCCAGGTCGGAGGAGCGCCGGAAATAGTGTGTGCGCATGCGCACGGGCGCTCCTCCAACCCAGAAGAGTGCGCGTTAGCACATGCACTGGCCTATCCTCCGACGCCGACCCCGGGTGTAGACTATACTAAGCCAGGGAACAGTTTCCTAAGCCCTTATGGTCACCAATTGTTCTCAAACATCATCTCCTGGAGTCCTGTACCTTTTAGTGAAGATCCCTTCAAGATAACTCCCCCCAAGTGAAATGTGGTGTTAACCTAATAATAATAATAATAATAATAATAATAATAATAATAATAATAATAATTGTTTGCGTGTTTTTAAGCAAGGAAAGGAAAGTAATTGCACAACTAATGCAGCGTATGAATTGAATTTAACATTCATTGAGCCCTCGAGGAGAAATTAGGCTAGGAAAACAGCCTAGATGCAAAATAATCTAGAGAAACTGGTGAGCTAAATAGGTGTTTGTTTTTTTTAATGTTTTCCACTCTGAACTTGAATTTGAATAGAAATTTGGTGGTGCACTTGAAATTAGCATTCTCCAACATAATTTGTCTGCTGGGGTCCTCCCAACAACCAGTGGCGTAGCGTGGGGGGTCGGGGGGGCTGGCCGCACCAGGCGCAACATCTGGGGGTTAGGGTTAGGGGGCGCAAATCCACGGGTTAGGGGGTGCAAATTACTTGCCTTGCCCCGGGTGCTGACAACCCACGCTACGCCACTGCCAACAACTCTCAGCATCCTTAACAAACTACGTTTCCCAGGGTTCTTGGGGGGAGGCCACAGCTGTTTAAAGGGGCATGATACTGTTTTAAATGTATACAGTAGTACCTCGGGTTAAGTACTTAATTCGTTCCGGAGGTCCATTCTTAACCTGAAACTATTCTTAACCTGAAGCACCACTTTAATTAATGGGCCTCCTGCTGCTGCCGCGCCGCCGGAGCCTGATTTCTCTTCTTATCCTGAAGCAAAGTTCTTAACCTGAAGCACTATTTCTGGGCTAGTGGAGTCTGTAACCTGAAGCGTATGTAACCCGAGGTACCACTGTAGTTTAAATGAGGTCTAACTATCAAGGAGTCCTGAACAGGAATTAGGAATGCGCGTGACCAAATTCTTATGGAAAGAGGGTATTCTCCTAATTTCTTACTTGCGTTGCATCATACAATTATCCTCTTTCTATTTAAATAACATTCACTTCAGCGGGTTTTTTGTGTGGACATGTGCAATTGTAAAAGAAGAATTATATCTTTAAATCATGAGAGTGCATAGCTATGGTTTGTATTAATATAGGAAATGAGTCTTTTGTCTTCTGAATAGAAGAATGCATTGAGAATAAAACTGTGCTCTAATATTTAGGAATACGGCACAACAGTATCTGTTTTGTCCTTATTGCTTTCAGTGGACTCTCTTTTAGAAGCAATTAATATCAGATTTTACAACTGACCGAACATCTGCTAAATCAAAGACATTCCATACAATTAACACTTTATTCCAGCGTTGATTCAAATGGCAGGCTTAATTGAAAGTAAAATACAAAGCAATAGATATTTGATGGAAAGCAAAGTTCACCAGTGATTTAATTCTAAAAGCTGGTTGTTGCTTTTATTGAATATGCCAATCATTAAAGTCTCTTTGAAAAGTATCAGAATGGATGTCCCAAGATTGCCCATCACAATTTTGATTACTGTACAGTTGTACCTTGGTTTTTGACAGAATGTTTTCTGGAAGTCTGTCTGACTTCCAAAAAGTTCGGAAACCAAGGCGCGGCTTTTGATTGGCTGCAGGAGCGTTCAGCTTCTGAGGCAAAGTTCGCAAACTGAAATACCTCCTTCTGGGTTTGCGACATGAACTAAGCTGTTCAAAGACCAAGGTAGGACTGTATTACGTAATCAATGCTGTTCTTCGAAATGATACTTTCTAGGTTCTTGTGAATCTTAGGATGGGGGTTAAAATTGGCTGTTATAGGTATCCACAGCCAGAATTCTCCATTTGGCAACTGCTGTTCCCCAACCTTAGTCTCTAAAGACACCCTATATGATGATGTAGCATTGCTCCAATGGGAAGTTCTGGGGAAAAAATGGTACCCTTTTGCCCCAAAGTCCTCATCAGATGCCAACATATCCAGCATGAAACATTACTCCTGAGAGCTTTGGGAAGGGGAAAAAGGCAGCAGCTGTAAGTTAGATTTATCTGGGAATTGCACCGTCAGTGAGCTGTGGTGAATTTCAATTAAAAAACAACAACCACTCCAGCCCAAAGGAGAATGTCTTGCCTGGAAATTTAAGTGTTTATTTATTTCCTTTCTTGGAATGATATCACTGCCTGTTTTAGCCATTGGGAACCAGATGTGGTTGGACTAAAGTCCCCATAGGCAAAATGGAAATATGGTGCCATCCCATTCCATGGGTAGAATCCGTTTTGACTGGCGGTGAAGTCATACTTGAAGACCGGGGATGGGATAGCATATTCTGCTGCAGCTAATGGCAACTGGCTTTGCAGAATCAGGGCATCCAACTTAGAATGATTCAGGAGAGATGGTAGAGGGATGCCCCCTACTCATTCTGCCTAACAACTGGACCGACCTTGGCTCCCACCATCCCTGACCATTGGTGATGTTGATGGATGTTGAAGAACCACATCTGGAAAGCTACAGGTTTCCCATCCCTGATATATCTGTGGTCAAAGAGAAGGGAGGATTAATGCTGTGCAGATCCTGCCCCTTCCAAAGGCATGGAATGCTAGATACAGTCTACATATGTCCATGTTCCTCCCACTGCTCATAATTGAAAAAATTGCTGTCCTAGAAGACCGATCCTTCCCTCAATGGTCGTCCATTTTGAAAAGCTCAGTCTTAATTAGAATACAGTGGTACCTCGGGTTAAGTACTTAATTCATTCCGGAGGTCTGTTCTTAACCTGAAACTGTTCTTAACCTGAAGCACCACTTTAGCTAATGGGGCCTCCTGCTGCTGCCGCACTGCCGGAGCATAATTTCTGTTCCCATCCTGAAGCAAAGTTCTTAACCCGAGGTACTTTTTCTGGGTTAGTGGAGTCTGTAACCTGAAGCATATGTAACCTGAAGCGTATGTAACCTGAGGTAACACTGTATAGCTATATAATCCCTAGTGTTGTAAGACCTTTGAAGCAGGCATTTTCAAAAAAAAGTTTTTTTATGAACCGCCCTAGTAGGGCAGTAATTGTTCCTTTTTGACACCCCCCCTCCATGATGGAACCTGGGGCAGCCCCCTGCCCCTGCACCCCCCATTAAGCAAAGTTCTTAACCCGAGGTACTTTTTCTGGGTTAACGGAGTCTGTAACCTGAAGTGTATGTAACCTGAGGTACCACTGTAGTTATTTTGAAAAACAAATAAACTTGCAGCATGTGGGCTACAGAATCAGTTTTGTCCCTTTCCTCCTGCAGCCTCCCTCAGTACCTCTCACGCTATTCTAGAGGTTTGGCATACCTTCTGTAGCCCGTTTTTGAGGGGCTCAAAGTAGAAGCTGGTTCCAAGGCCCAAGAACAGTCTGCTATCATAAGCAGAATCCCACCTATCTTTTCTGCTGGGATCTCCACTTTGGTTTTAAGCCCCCCCACTTGGGAGGGCACAAATCTGTTGAAGTCTACCGTCGGTGATTTTGATTCATTAAAGGTTTAAGAACTTGAACGTTGATCTTCTGTAAACATGCTTCAAATTATAGCTGACCTCCTAATGATTGTTTATTACCACTGGGTGGTTAGAAAGTATTTGTGTTGTTTAGAAGGCTATTTCCTATACTGTTTTTTATTTTTATTTTCTACAAACCCTCTTAAAAATAATTACCCCCACATTTTTCAGATCTAATGGATTTTCATTCCTACCTCTTAAAAATGCTTCCAAGGTCAAATGTTGAAGCAGCATGCAATTTGCTCCAAGTAATGGGCTGAAGGGAGGCAGCTGGGTGGCAATGAGATCATTGTTCGTACAACCCAGCAGAGTGCAAATGGGATATTCCAGATTTTTCACACTCGCAGTTGCAGTGCAAAACAGCCACAAAACCAGACCTCCCTTTCTTTCACCTGCTCTCTTCTTCCCTTTTGCTGAATGACTCTCGTTTGCCAAGCCAGAGAAAATTTGTTCCATTGGCTGCAATCCCAGGAAGGTTATTTGGTACTTCGTTATACTCAGCAACTGATTACATGATAGGCTTGCAAGTGGATTTTCCATCTAACATTCACTGCAAGTCCCGAACTATACCCAGAGATTCTCATGATGATTCCACCATTCCTGGACCCCACAGTCACAGTTATTGGCTGCGTAGCATAAAAGGCATAGTCGGTTGCACAACCACTTGTATTTTGGGGTGGTGAAACACAATGCTCTTGTAATAAAAAAATTAAGGTCTTATATATATCATAATGCGGGAGGCAGTGGAAGACAGGAGTGCCTGGCGTGCTCTGGTCCATGGGGTCACGAAGAGTCGGACATGACTAAATGACTAAACAACATATATCATAAATGTTCATAAATGTACCAACCAAGCACGTACATAGATATGTGGACCACATATATGGAGCAGCACAGGAAGACCGTCCTGAAACCATTTTGACTCCCAAACTGACCAAATGTTTTCTCTGCAAGGAGGAAGGGGGTGAGGGAACCTTCCCATTGTCTCAGGAATTGGGTAATCACCATTTCAAAGAAATGGCCAAACTACCAGGAAAGGCAATCAGATAAGGCATTATCAGAGAACCTGGAGGACAGGAAAAACAATTTTTTTGAATGAACATCACTCAAATTTCTGTTGTAGACCACCTTTTCTGTGACGTAGGTATGATGTTTGTGGGGAGTGGTCTTGGGTTACACCACTTCTGTGATGTAGGGAACCCACTTAAGGACTCTATATGGGCCCTTGGATACCCCATAAGGGGAGAAAGGCAGATTTTGTTTACAACACTCTGGAACTCTTCTGATTCTGAACTTTGATTGTTGGGTCTGTACAATGAGCTGAATCCAAAGAAGTGCAAGCAAAACTCTGTGTGGGCAATGGGGCTCTCACATCCCCTTCTGCTTCACTGTGTCCTCTGAAACGTAATTCAAGTTTGGGGGACTCTCCGGAATGGCATGGGATGGGGCGGCGGGGGTGGGGAATCTGTAGTGCAGACAACACCAAAGTGGTCTCATGGATGCCAGTGTGCCCACCAGTACCTCCTATGAGTGGACTTGGTAAATATGCCCTCAAAAATCCATGATACATGAGAGACCATTTGCTTGTTTTGCTTAGTTCCTGTTTGCTCCCGCTCAGCCCCTCCTGAACATGCCCCTTTAGGTATCCCCACATTTCACTGTATACCAGGATTGAGCATCTTCTGTTCATCCTGTTCTGAACAAGGAAGGTGCAAAGAGCTTCTGTCAGCAAGGGAAGCATTGGCTGATGTAGATGCTCTTTTTCCCATTGATGGGGCGGTAGATGAAAAGGCATGCACACAGCATCTTGTGGTCCTCTCTCTTTCTCTTTTGGATGTGGCAGGCATTTTATGGCCCTCAGCACTGGACCTCGGCGTCTGGGCAGAACGATGGGGGTGAAGACGCTTCTTCAGGTATACTTATCTCCTTGGCTTGGGGGGGGGTGTCGCATAACTCCATACCCTCCAACATTTCTCTGACGAAAATAGGGACGTCCTATCATACACTCCAACATTTCTCTGATGAAAATAGGAACTTCCTGAGGAAAAGCAGGACATTCTGGGATCAAATCAGAAACATGGGATCGCTGCTGTAAATCTGGGACTGTCCCTAGAAAATAGGGGCACTTGGAGTGTCTGTAGGGGGAGCATACCTTGTAAAACAGAGGTGCCTCTCTGCTTGCCTAGGCCTCTGCCATTAAACTAATGAACTATGGCCACAGTGAGACATTCCCAATAGGTCTCTCCTATTACATCTATGTTCAATCAAGAATATTTTTTGGTGGAGTTAAACGTTTTAGTTTACGGTAGGTTTTCCTCATCCATTTAAAACACAGAATGATAAATCTGTTTCCGAAACAAAAGAGCAAGCACTTTTAAAAATCCATTATTGTTATGTGGCATGAACTCATGAAGAAGTAAAAAACCCTGATACAAGTGCATTAGAGAGGTTGTTGAGCAAATAATTGCTGCTTTGTACAAGTTCAACTAACCCTGGGCTGTCTGTTCTGTTATGATTTTTTCTGATTTATATTGACGATTAAGGATCATTTAAGATATCTCCTACTAGGCAAAACTGGAAGGGTAGCTCATATTCTGAAGGACGCCTTTATGAGAAAATACCATCTTTCCTTGACAGCTGCTCTGAGCCTTCTGTGATACCATTCCAAATATTTCAAGTTGTAAATTGGCGGCACCATTTTAATTGCAGAATGGGCCTTTTCTAATCAGCAGCGAGCCTCATCTCCGAGGAATGTCCTTTGGTTAAAATGCTCCATCTTTGTTGGCTTGAAGAATTGCTTTATTACTCTGTGGGCTGAGGAAACTCCTTGTGAAACAAAGCTATAGTTTCATTTCTGTAGTGCTGCACATGCAAAAAATTGCTGATGCACAATAAAGTATGTAGCCTTTTGCCATTTTGCTAACCCCCGAGGAATGCACTGTAAAAGGGAAGGAAAGAAGTACATTTGTTCAATTACTTTTCAAAAGCACTCTTTTCAATCACACAAAGCCTCAGTTTTCCAACTTGATGAATGCATTGTTCATGATTTGTATGAGTATCACTGAAGCCTTGACCAGTATTGTTGATGGCAACAATTCTACTATTGTTTCCATGTTTCAAAATGCTTTTCAGTTGAGGAAGAATGCAGAATATTAAATATCATTTCCCCCACTCCCAGCCTCAATCCTGAATACTGTAATTCTTTTTTCTCAACTCTCTCTCTCTCTCTCTCTCTCTCTCTCTCTCTCTCTCTCTCTCTCTCTCTGACACACACACACACACACACACACACACACACACTTCAGATAATTGTAAAGCACCAGTCTTGGAGCAAGGGAGATTTTTCACTCCCCCTCACCTTCGTGGGGTTCCTCATGAGCTTAGTGAAAATGAACACAATATCCTGTACACAAATGCTTTATGACTGCATGTAGCACAGCCAGGTCAGCCATTAAGTGTGAGAGAGACAGCTGCCTTCAGGAGTTGCTTGGCGCAGATTAGAAATCTGCACTTTAAAAAATAATAATGCAGCAGCCCTGATTTATGGGGAGAAAACACCCCAGCCCTTTCTTAGGACGCAGTGACGGGGGGTGATATGGGGATTTCTCTTAGTATACAAATTTTTGCATGCAGTTTGGGGAAATGCCAATTCTTTTTTCAAGTTTTTTTATTCAAAATTAAAAGAAGACATATTATCCAAAAACATATCATCCTTGTTTTCTCCCCATTTTTCCTCCCCCCCCCAAAACCCACCCACCCCCACCCCTCAACTTCCCTCAGTTCCAGTCTTTGGTTTCTCTGAGACTGCTGCATGTTACAAAGTTGTATAGATCCTCAAACTATTTAGCTGATTATTTTGGCAGGTCTTTCCCTACAATCCCCAACAAAAATGCCTCGGGTTTTTTAACAAATGTTAAATGGAACGTTTTCTTCAATTCATTCTATATCATTTCCCAAATTTTAAAAATTACATTACAATCCCACCACATATGATAAAATGTCCCTTCCTTTTCCTTACACTTCCACCATATATTTGAACTAGTTTTGTACATTTTCCCTAACTGCACTGGTGTTGTGTACCATCTATACATCATCTTCATGTAATTCTCCTTCAATAGGGAACAATCTATAAATCTTAAATCAGTTTTCCATAATTTTTCTCAATCTTCCATCATAATGTTGTGACCTACATCTTGTGCCCATTTAATCATAACTGATTTTACCTCTTCATCTTTCGTCTCCCATTCTAATAATATGCTGTATGCGGCTTTCAGTAATTTCACTTTCATTTCGATCACTTCCGGGGAAATGCCAATTCTAAAGGATAGGCTTCATTTTGCTTTCCCCTTTTTTAAGTGCAAATTATGTAGCTGCACATTAAAATGCAAACTGAACCAAATCTCCCTCCCATCTCCAATACTGCTACCTCGTCTCAGAGAATTGTAGAGATCAAAGGGACCCTGAGGATTTGCTAGTCCAACGCCCTGCAATGCAGGAATATGCAACTGCCCCGTACAGGATTCGAACCTGCAACCTTGGCGTCATCAGCACCACGCTCTCCCCAGCTGAGCTATCCAAGCTATCCTCATTCTGGGTTAGCTCCTCCACCTCAAGGAACATCATGGTATCCTAATGATACACAACTGAAGAACGCATGGAATTGGGAACACACCATCACCCGCAATTATTGCCAGCCTATGTATCTGCTTCTTATTGGAATGATAGAATTGTATACAGTATACCATGATCTCTTCTTAGCCTATGGCCCCTGCCAATGCTGACATCAGTGAGGCATTTCTGGATTGTAGTGTGATGGAAAAGAAAGATATCTCACCAACAGCTTATTACACGGGCAGCCAACTTGGGAGGCCTCAGATGCTGTTGGAATACAACTCCCATCAGCTCCAGCCAGCACAGCCAAGGGTCAGGGATGATGGGAGTTGTAGTCAAAAGAAAATTGGCTACTGTTGGCTTATGGTTTTGATACTCATTTCGGGGGCAATTCAGGCTTTATGTATCAGATGGCATTGCTCTGTCATAAGAATTATAAGGTCTAAGATATACAATAAATGTACCAGGCAAACACATACATAAATATACAAACCACATGTCTGAATCAGTACAAGAAAAATCCTGAAACCATTTTGTTTCTTCCAAATTGACCTCAAATATTTCTCTGCAAGGTCGAAGGAAATGGGGAGCCTCGCCATTGTCTCTTTGCTCACAAATCCTGTCTCAGGGGCACATTTAAGATATGAATAGGGTGAGCCTGTGACTTGGATTCAGGAATAGAGTACAGTAGTTATCATAACAAGAGAGTGGCCATGATGCCCAGGTAATCCAATCAGGTAACCTGGCAAACAGGAGAAAATCAACACACTCAGATTTCTGTTGTAGTCTGCCGCTTCTCTGATGTATGATGTATTGGGGGGTGGTCTTGAGCTACACCCCTTCTGTGATATATGAAGGGGTGGTATTGGGTTCCAGGGTGGGCAGTTCAAAAGTCTATATAAGGGCTTGCGCGCATGGTTTGGGGTCCTCTTCCTGCCTCCTGCGTGTGAGGGGAGCACCCTGTTGCAACAGCTTTAATAAAGATCAGGCTTACTAGCTACTTTGCTTCTCAATATTCTTTGGTTTGCCTCTGTTATTTTCTCCTACCGATAGAGAACCTAAAAAAGGACTCTGTATGGGCTCTTAGGGACCCCATAAGGAAAAAGGAGCTGTTTTTCTTTATAACAGCTCATTGTCTCAACCCATCATTCCCATGGAATACCCTTACCTATCAAACGAGAGGCTTAGTCTCTGTGAAACACATATATTTTAGGGAACTGTAGCCAATGGCAGCTCTTGGGACATGGCTTTCATGTATATATAGACATTCAGGTCTCATTCAGACATTATGTGTTCATGTTCACCTGCCACCTAACTTGTGGAGCAGCCCTTACCTGCCGGCCCCTGTTTTTTACGGACCATACATTGAAATAACATTCAGGCAATAAGCACGCACAGCTTGTGGGGAATACTCGTACTCAGCATATGTCATCTGAAAAAGCTACAATTTGGAGGGGGGTGCGAAGCATAATATTTTATAAGAAGCACTTGCTCATTTTTTAAAGGAGAAAAACTGCCTCTGCTCTTGCCTTTGATTTTTCTTTTTTAATGCTCATGTAATTGATACAGTCCCTTATGACATGGTATATTTTAATATCACCAGCTGGCAAAAGGATAATGAAGAAATGGAAGTTAACTGTAGACATCAAGACAGAAATGCACGGGTTTTAGAGTCTGGCCAGAACCCAAAGCTGGAGGGAAATAATATGCAGTGTGAGCAAATGTGGCTGGAAAACAGGGGGGGGGGGGGGTTGACTGAGACTCACAACTAGTTATCATTTCCTTTTGGAAGAGAGCTGTTGTGACCCTCAAAGAGAAGATGGGATATGGGGTAGGTGTGGGTTGTTCTGGAGTGTGGGCACCTACTTTGCATGCTTGCTTTGCATGCATGCTTGTGCCAAGCGTATATTTATGTAGTCTTATCTGCAGAAGAAGGCTGGGTGCAGGTGGCGCTGTGGTGTAAACCACTGAGCCTTGGGCTTGCCGATTGGAAGGTCGGCAGTTCAAATCCCCTCAGCGGGGTGAGCTCCCATTGTTCGGTCCCAGCTCCTGCCAACCCAGCAGTTCGAAAACACGTCAAAGTGCAAGTAGATAAATAGGTACCACTCCGGTGGGAAGGTAAACGGCGTTTCCGTGTGCTGCTCTGGTTTCACCAGAAGCGGCTTAGTCATGCTGGCCACATGACCCGGAAAAACGGTCTGCGAACAAACATTGGCTTTCTTGGCCAGTAAAGCGAGATGAGTGCCGCAACTCCAGAGTCGTTCGTGACTGGACTAAACTGTCAGGGGTCCTTTACCTTTATCTGCAGAAGATGTGCCTGCAGAGGTGTGAGGAGTGGAGAGTTCAGAGAAGCCAGGCAAATGAGCTCTGGGAGAATGTCTCTGGATATCGCAAGATGCAAGGCACTGTCCCTGTCTGCAACTGTGTAGAAGCAACAGCCCACTGAGAGCTGCGTCTCTGAAAGGAGAGGCTTGAGGACAAGAACAACTGGAAAGTGGGGAACAGGAAGCTTTTGTACAGTGCAGATTCAAAGCTGTTTTTTTTTTAAAAGAAAACATTATTTGTTAACTTAGGAACAATTGCTAAACTAGACAAGATTCTAAACCAGGGCTAGATTAACCATTTAGCAAAATAAGCACATGTTTAGGGCATCAGGGGAAGGAGGACACCACAGAAATTTCCCATTGCTGGATTTTCAACACTCGTGGTCCCAAATTGCTCGGCTGAGCATTCATTTTCTCAGTTGAAATATATTAGAAATCACAACGGAACAACTACGCAACAAGGCCAGCTGGATGCCTTATATCCACTAAGTTTAGAAGTAGATGTGTTACATAAGATTAGTTTTGAGGCTCTGATATAATTGCAGTTCGACAAAGCAGGATTCCCCCCTCCCCAAATATAAGTAAAGTGGAAGTTTACAAAAATAAACTTTATTTTTCATCTTATTGTAGGTTTCGTTTCATTTCGAAAAGTAAAATTTCATTTTATGTTTTATTCTTGTTTAAGTTTTGAATTAGATATATACTGGCCTCTAAAGGTCTTGATCCGGCCCTGTACTAAACACACCATTAATAAGCACACCAGGTCCACCTCCCCTTTTTGGAAAATGATAGAAGGCATGGGGGAGGTGGGGTTTTTTATTTAGATTACAGCACATGGAGAGGGGAAGAAGAACATTCTCTCCCCAACCACAATCCCAGAAAAAATTGCCCTCCCCCCTATAATGATTCATCCTTTTTTGAAGGTAAATAGGAGGGTATTTTTATTATTATTTAAGGGAGCTAAATTTTCATTGGGATTGTGTCTGTAGGGAGAAGAGGTAATATTCCCCTTTCTGCACTTTGTAATCCCAATTAAAAATGTTGGCCATGCCTCCCCCCACCCCCAGCCAATAACAACTATTACCGTATTTTTTGCTCTATAAGACTCACTTTTCCCCTCCTAAAAAGTAAGGGGAAATGTGTGTGCGTCTTATGGAGTGAATGCAGGCTGCGCAGCTATCCCAGAAGCCAGAACAGCAAGAGGGATTGCTGCTTTCACTGTGCAGCGATCCCTCTTGCTGTTCTGGCTTCTGAGATTCAGAATATTTTTTTCTTGTTTTCCTCCTCCTCCAAAATCTAGGTGCGTCTTGTGGTGTGGTGCGCCTTATAGAGCGAAAAATACGGTAATTAAAAATAAACCTGGCATGCTTCTGAGTGATGTCAGGTTTGGTCTTAAGGTAAAATTATTCATGTAAATATAGAAGCATATGATAGGCAACAGTAAGCTTTAAAAAAACACAACCCATGAAATATATAGATGGAAAAATATGAACACACGTATTGCGGGAGTGCAGGTGAGTCCGATTCTCTGTGAAGGGGGCAAAATTTGGGCATCGTTCCTCAGCAAAATTTCTGGCACTGGGTCAGGTACACCATGTTATTTTTCTCCATCACATGCTATAGGTACTCATCCTAGGACAAAAAAGTATAACAGATTTTGCCCTGTCAGGTGTTTTAGAAATGGCAAACCTCCCGAAGTTCATAGACTTCAATCCTCTTTAACCCTGGCCAGCATAACTAATGGGCAGGGTGTGCATGAACTGTAGTCCAGCAACAGAGGGCATCAGATCCTGCAGTCCTGCTCTGATCTCTTATTGGTGCTAGATAATTCACATTTTTTGGGATGCGGGTGGCGCTGTGGGTTAAACCACAGAGCCTAGGACTTGCCAATCAGATGGTGATTCGAATCCCCGCAATGGGGTGAGCTCCTGTTGCTCAGTCCCTGCTCCTGCCCACCTAGCAGTTCGAAAGCACATCAAAGTGCAAGTAGATAAATAGGTACCACTCTGGCGGGAAGGTAAACGGCGTTTCCATGCGCTGCTCGGTTTGCCAGAAGCGGCCTAGTCATGCTGGCCACATGACCTGGAAGCCGTACGCCGGCTCCCTTGGCCAATAAAGTGAGAGGAGCGCTGCAACCCCAGAGTTGATCTTTACCTAATTGACATTTTATTCTATTTCATAATGTGCATCTGATAGGATGGAAAGCAGAGGAAACGTGTGTGCAGTGCAGCTGTGGTAAAGATCTCCCATCCCAAAGTGTTGCTCATGTTGGACTTGATGTTATGCGCCTTGAATATTTATGGTTCATTGCAGGACGCAAAATGGTGAACACTATAATGCATCATTGCCCATGACTTCCTGCAGGCAGTGAAAGAGCGAGCTATATCAACAGCCTTGTCGAAAGGGCAGGGGTGGGGTTTCTTTGGTCAAATGCCTCTTATCCAAACAAAACCACGGAGGTCTGTATAAACAGCTGTGCATGGAAGTTGGCAGTAGTCAGCATGTTTCAGAATTCATGGCAGATTCCCTAGCTGAGAACCCGCAGAAGTGTGGACCTTGGTGACAATCCTGCCACTTTTGTTTAGTTTCTAGTTCTGCTTTTTAATATCTCCAAACGTTTCCTCCAATTGGTTGGAGGGGAAACTGTAGCTAAAAAAACATGAAGGGGCAGGTTTTAATGTGGGAGTCTGCTTGTGGGAATGTTAAAGATAGTAAAGGTAAAGGGACACCTGACCGTTAGGTCCAGTCGTGGACGACTCTGGGGTTGCGGCGCTCATCTCACTTTACTGGCCGAGGGAGCCGGCGTACAGCTTCCGGGTCATGTGGCCAGCATGACTAAGCTGCTTCTGGCGAACCAGAGTAGCGCACGGAAACGCCATTTACCTTCCCGCCAGAGCAGTACCTATTTATCTACTGTACTTGCACTTTGACGTGCTTTCAAACTGCTAGGGACCGAAAAACAGGAGCTCACCCCGTCGCGGGGATTCGAACCCCCGACCTTCTGATCAGCAAGCCCAAGAGGCTCAGTGGTTTAGACCACAGTGGCACCCATAAAAATAGGGGTGTCCTATTCCATCATCATCATCATCATCATCATTATTACCCTACCCATCTGACTGGGTTGCCCCTTCGACTCTGGGTAGCTGCCAACATACATAAAAACGTAACGAAACATTAAACATTTTAAAACTTTGCTATACAGGGCTGCCTTCAGATGTCTTCTAAAGGATGTATAGTTACTTACTTCCTTGGCTCAGGGGGCTCGCATAACTCCATACCCACCAACATTTCTCCAATGAAAATTGGGACATCCTAACAGTGGCTTAGCATGGGGGGTGCAGGGGGGCCGGCCGTACCGGGCGCAACACCTGGGGGTTAGGGTTAGGGGGCGCAAATCCACGGGTTAGGGGGCACAAATTACTTGCCTTGCCCCGGGTGATGACAACCCATGCTACGCCACTGCATCCTAAGGAAAAGCGGGACATTCCAGGATCAAATCGAAAACCGGGATGGCTTCTGTAAATCTTGGTCCGTCTTTGGAAAATAGGGACACTTGGAGGGTCTGCCATTGCTATAATCCTAAACACATCTGGCTGGTAGTAAGTCGAATGGGACTTGCATCTGAATAAACATGCATAAGTTTGAACTACAGATTCAGCACACCCACCCTACAGATTCTTTAGGTGTTTGCCAATAATCCTACCTGTCCTATCTATTTTTTTTAATTCTGCCCAAGGCCTTTTCTTAAACAGGAAACCAGGACCCTACTTTGTAGCAGATCAGACTGTTCGTCCATTTTGCACAGTGACTGGATTCTTTCCCAGATCTGCCACGGATTGAACCTGGCATGTTTTGCCTACAAAATTCTGCTCCAGAATCTCATATAGCCCCCCCTCCCATGCCGTCCCCTGTATTTTAAGGGTCCTGGGAAGAAATCCCTGGTGTCCCACACTATTACAGACTTCGTGCTGCTTTCACACAATATTTTTCCAACACAGAGTTAACTTCTCTGTGTGAGAAGTAGTGGGGGCAGAACTACAGGTATTGTTCAGCATAAAAACTGTGCTAGCATCTGTCTTTCCTGAAGGAAAAAAAAGTGTTTACCTCACAAGATTTTGTGCTTTTCTTTTCATCTGCCTTACAGGGGGCAAAACTGTCAGATATGTACTTTTTTCAACACATGGCATCTTATTCTAATATGCTGACTGGGAATAAGGTTTAAAGCAGTTAGGTCCCCTTATCCCCCGCTAAAAAAAAATTTAAATTGGCAATTGGCAAAGGAGTATTCATAAAAATAATTGCAAGTTCTGTGTGTGTAGCTAGAGCAGTCTTGAGTAGTTCCTGCAGTAAATTACATTTAAACCTACTGTTTCATCTTAGATGGCCTCAGCAGGGATAACTGAAAATGCAAATTTAAATTGCTGCTAAGCGCTCATAGATTTTCCCTTGCAATCAGGAAGATACTCAAAAGATCCTGGAATAGATTTCTTTCTCTTTTACTATTTAGAAATTTAAACTTTATTCCAACTAGTTGAAGTGATTTAAGGCTCTAATGGTTCTTTAAAATCTTCCTCAGAGGAGTTCTTACGAGTTATCAGGTTTTCCTGCTTTTTTTACTTTGCATTTGCAAAAGAGAGAAGAGGGAGGGAGGACACTTGAGCCGACTTTATTTTAAATATGCCCAGTTATATAGGTTTTAAAAGTGATGGATTTGTTTTCATATTTTGCAAAACAACAAATCTGTGAGGGAGGTTAGGCTGTGTAATAGTGATTGGGCCCAAGATTACCCAGGCTAAACACACCTGGGTCAACCTAGTGGGACTTTCTTCTGAGTAAACATGTATAAGATTGCTCTGCCAGTGAGCTTCCTGGCTGAGAATGGATCTGAACGCAGGTCACTGCAATCCTTTTAACGGTTAAGTCACACTCATTCTCTCTCTCATTTTGCAATAATTTTTATTAGTTTTCAATTACAAAAATCCAACGTAAGCCTTATTATAACCATCACTTTTTTCTTTAAAAAATGTTTAGGGGTACAGTGGTAGCTCAGGTTACATACGCTTCAGGTTACATACGCTACAGGTTACAGACTCCGCTAACCTAGAAATAGTGCTTCAGGTTAAGAACTTTGCTTAAGGTAAGAACAGAAATTGTGCTCTGGCGGCGTGGCGGCAGCAGGAGGCCCCATTAGCTAAAGTGGTGCTTCAGGTTAAGAACAGTTTCAGGTTAAGAACAGACCTCCGGAACGAATTAAGTACTTAACCCGAGGTACCACTGTACTCTCATTTTGACTCAAGACAATCACTGGGAAAGGAAATGAAGCCACCATCAGAGGTGGTAACAACGAAACTGACCAATCACCATGCTAGATTCCAATTCCTACTTCACACATTAAACGCCCGCTTCAGTCTGAGACTCAGGAAACACCGTGACAGGAAATGAGGCTGCCATTGAGGGTAGGAATGGAACTGACGAACTTCACCGTTTTAATTATTTATTTATTTTAGTTTCTTCTCCCATTAGTTTCACAAAATGTTTAGGGGTACGCATACCCCTACATACCCCCAGAAAAAATCACTGATTATAACCAAATTGGGTTAGCAGAGTCTGTAACCTGAAGCGTATGTAACCTGAAGCGTATGTAACCCGAGGTACCACTGTAAATTGCTTTTCTTTAAGAGCAATTCATAGTTTTTCCTCCATGAATCTGTGTGGTCCTCCATGAAAGTTGGTGGCCGTTACTGCCTCTCGGGGAAGTGAATTCCATAGTTAAACTCTGCTCTCCGTGAAGAAATGCTTTCTTCCAGTGCTATATGAGAGAGGTGTAAAAACTACTTTCTGTCTACTTTCTCCACACTGTACAGAATTTCATACATTTCTGTCATGTCGCTTCTTGCCTGTCGTTCTGAACTAAAAGAGTAATTTTGAAATCAACAGATTTAATGAGCATTCTCTCCCACTGAAACCCATGGCATGTAAAAGTGCTTACCTTTTGCTCATTACCCCCCAGGGTGGTCAGGATCATTCTCACCTGCGGTGATTATTGCTAGTGGTAGAAAGAGGAGGGAGAGAAAATGAGAGAATTTTGAGGAGACCAGTAATGGACTCCCTAAATGACACAAAGCCCAGATGGAGGGTGAAATTGGAAGGGGCGGCAGAGCAGCTGGATAGAACCTACAATGTATTCACTGATGCCATTTTATTTTCATTGTGGAGTGGTGGAAAATAATGGCTGAATTAAGAACTTAATAAAAAACTCTGCAACCATTCATAAGCCAAAGCTGTAATACAGTGGTACCTCAGGTTACATATGCTTCAGGTTACATACGCTTCAGGTTACAGACTCCGCTAACCCAGAAATAGTGCTTCAGGTTAAGGACTTTGCTTCAGGATGAGAACAGAAATCGTGCTCCGGCGGCGCAACAGCAGCGGGAGGCCCCATTAGCTAAAGTGGTGCTTCAGGTTAAGAACAGTTTCAGGTTAAGTACGGACCTCCGCAACGAATTAAGTACTTAACCTGAGGTACCACTGTATACGGGGAAATGGAAAGTTGCCTAAATTTCACAGAAAGTGTGTGTTTTGAAGGCAGGCATGTTATAGTTATACTTTCCCCTATTTTTAAGAAAATCATTACATCAGCAGTGCCAGCCGTCCAATTCCAAAAGGTGGCAGTGAATATGATTTTAGAATGTTTCCCAACTTTTTCACTTAAATAATAGGTAAACAGGAACAGATATTCTGTCAGCGTCCAATAAACTCATAAAGCGCAAATTATTGACTGCGGAGAAGACCGTTAGCAGATAACACAGTGATTTCTTTTTTGCATGGTTCCGGAAACATCTAATCCAATGATCCTTAAAAGATTAAACATGCTGTTGAAGAAACAAAGAGTTGCTCCAGAAACAAGAGCAACTGCTGCCAAAATGTCATTAAATTGCCGCAAATTACACGTGTGAAGAAATACTAATAAATCTGCGTTAGTGAGAATCTAGAGGAGGAGGGTGCAATCTCCTATATCTGTTTTTCATTATTTCTTGTTGGATTCTTTCATGGCAGGTGGGTGGGATTGAGTTTAAGGGGGTCCCAATATATTCTTGTAGGGACACGGGTGGCGCTGTGGGTAAAAGCCTCAGCGCCTAGGGCTTGCCAATCGAAAGGTCGGCGGTTCGAATCCCCGCGGTGGGGTGCGCTCCCGTTGCCCGGTCCCAGCGCCTGCCAACCTAGCAGTTCGAAAGCACCCTCGGGTGCAAGTAGATAAATAGGGACCGCTTTCTAGCGGGAAGGTCAACGGCGTTTCCATGTGCGGCTCTGGCTCGCCAGAGCAGCGATGTCACGCTGGCCACGTGACCCGGAAGTGTCTTCGGACAGCGCTGGCCCCTGGCCTCTTGAGTGAGATGGGCGCACAACCCCAGAGTCTGGCAAGACTGGCCCGTACGGGCAGGGGTACCTTTACCTTTACTAATATATTCTTGGGATGAGCAACAATGAATTGAGCTTCGTCAATGAATGACGAAATCCTTTTTAGGCCAAGGATTAGGACTAAAGTCCATTCCATCCTGTTTCCACGTGGGGATTTTTCAATCAAAATCCACTTAGAATTTTTTTGATGTGGAAATTAAGAGGGGGGAATCATGAGGTGGTCTGAGCTGTGAATGGTAAGGCTCCAAAGTCTGCAACTGATATAGCAACTGCAACTGGGAGTAATGGGTCTGGGTGGTGTGCTGTTTCTCTCAGAGGAGATTTTGCATACAGGGTTACCTCACATCTCCCCACCGCTTTCCTTATCCCAGAAAATCCAATCTTTGGGGGGAGCTGGTTTGCGCAACCTGAATTTGCTGGTATGTGGTTGAATCCCGCCCCAAAACAGAGAGCCTGGAAGCACTGGCCACTGGGAAAGGTTTAGAGTGTAGAACAGGTTTTCCCAAACTTGGGTCTCCACCTGTTGTTGACTACAACTCCCATCACCCCTAGCTACCAGGCCCAGTTGTCAGTGATGATGGGAGTTGTAGTTTAAAAACAGCTGGAGACCCAAGTTTGGAAAACCCTGGTGTAGAAGAACAGTTGAAAGGAGATGAAGCAGACATACACCACTCTTGGCCACCCTGAAATGATAAAATAAGTTGGCTCTCACAGCCGATACACACACACACACACACACACACACACACACACACACTGGTACCTCAGGTTAAGAACTTAATTCGTTCTGGAGGTCCATTCTTAACCTGAAACTGTTCTTAACCTGAGGTACCACTTTAGCTAATGGGGCCTCCCACTGCTGCTGCGCCGCCACCGCACGATTTCTGTTCTCATCCTGAAGCAAAGTTCTTGGTACCACACACCATACACACACACACACACACACACACACACACACACATATATATATATATGAATGTAAACCTGAAAGTTTGTAAAGCATCCTGAAAAAGAGTGGGAAAAGGCAAGCCTTTTTTTGAAGGGGAATAAAACTTGAGAAGTTGCAGGGCAGATTTTGGCACAGCACTCATATGGTATGTGTGGCGTCGTTATGTACAGCAATGCCACACATCTGCCGTACATAGTGGTTTGCCGCCCCGGTGTCACAACGCCTTCATTCACCCCTGACTACACGATCCTTGGGATCTCTTCCAACTCTACAATTCTATGATTTTAATATCTGTCCTGCCCTTAGCATAACCCGATATGTCTTTCTTTCTGCGGTGTTATTGCATACATAGTGCAATGTGTTGTTTTTTTAAAAGATTTTTATTAAAGTTTCAAAAATTATATAAAAACAAAACAAACAATAATACAAACAATAATACTAACAGACAAAAGTAAAAACAAGTGTAATTTCAATCCCTTGTTTTCTTATAACTTACCTCCCCGACTTCCTCATACCTCCGCTTTCTGTATTGCAATTTCTAATTTATTAATTCAGCAAATCCTTTCCCTTAATTTTCATTTAATTTTTGACTTTTCTTTTCTTTTTACTTATCCATTACAGCTGGAAACCACATAATTTCTAAACCAACGTCATTCTAACATTCATTAATTTTGCAATGTTTCTTAAGATAGTCCTTAAATTTCTTCCAATCTTCTTCCGCTGTCTCTCTCCCCTGGTCTCGGATTCTGCCAGTCATTTCTGCCAGTCCCATATAGTTTATCACCTATACATAGTGCAATGTTAGGCTGCTGTCAAGAATGAAGATACTTTGAAACAGTCTGAACTTTACTTTTTACACTGCTATGTGTTTCAGCTGGTTGGTTGCGAATCCCCCAAGTACCGGCTGGATTCAGCACCTGTGATTTATGAGTCATTCACAAAACTAGTAAGAGACAAGTAAAGAAAATGGATACATATTCCAATTACCGCTAGCACGTCTAATAACAGATATTTCAGGGCCTGCCTTTCTCTCGTTCCTTTTTCCAATATCCTAAAATACAAAACCCATCATAAGCAAATGGAAGTCAATTTTCAATCTACATCTCAGGCATCGTTTGTCATTAGGGTCTATGAGCACATGAATATTAATTCCCTACCTTCCAGTTCTTTCATATCTTTTTTTAAAAGTGCAATTTCATCTTACATCTCTGAATGACAGAGTTCAATTCATTCACATCCAAATAATACGAAGGCCCAGGCTTAAATTACATCTTTTAAAAATGGCAGTATTCAGGGTTTTCTATTTTTGCGTTATTCATCTTCATCTGTCACACTGGTGGTTTTTGTACACAGTAAGGCTGAACAGCTTGTGATGAATTTCTACACACACACACACACACACACACACACACACACTTTTTATTTCCTTGCATAAAATGTTTTACAAAATGTGTCTATTGGTTGGACCATAGATGTCAACTTTTCTCTTTTTAAAAGGGAAATTCCCTTATTCCGAATAGGATTCCTCACAAGAAAAGGGAAAAATTGACAGCTATGGGTTGGACATGCCTAGGGCCCAGCATTGGGGATGCTATTGACCTAATCAGGCTGTACACTTTGTTGCTCTTCTCCTTAATGCTGGGATCTTCAACATGGCACCCTCAGACACCACCCTTGTCCCTTTCCGTGTGCTCTGGTTTCCATCACAGTGTCCCGTTGTGCCAGAAATGGTTTAGTCATGCTGGCTTCATGACCCAGAAAGCTGTCTGTGGACAAACGCCAGCTCCCTCGGCCTAAAGCGAGATGAGCGCTGCAACCCCATAGCTGCCTTTGAGTGGACTTAACAGTCCTGGGGTCCTTCACTTTTATCATTTTACCTACATGGGTTTTTTGTGTGGAGGGGAGCTGTCTGCTTTTTCTTCTTCTCCATGTTTCATTTGCTTTAGAAGGTGTTTTGCCTAATTGGGGGGAGGTGTTTATGAGCACCACCGTTTTCTCCTCAGCGAAATGGTTATTTTGCGGTACCCATGACAGTTTCTTAAATTTTCATATTTGCCCCAGGCCCATATATATGGGGGGGGCAGGGGGCACTTTTACATTCCTACCATTTCTTCTGCACTCTTAAGAAACATAACATTTGCCAAGTCTCAGGTATCTGGCCAGCATTTCCCCATAGTCATGATCAGTGTAATGAATGTGTTTTAACTTCTCTGAAGTATCCCTCAGATACTTCAGATAACCTTTCAGAACCTTTGTCTCATTGTCAGGCCACCTCCCTGGTTTATTTCTTGCTTCTGAAGCATCTAAAAGCATTTCTACAGGTAGTCTTAATGTTTTTATAATTGCATTCTTCAAATTCCTCCCTGCCCACTTTACTTATTGTCAATATACAGCGTTATCTCTCTCACTTTCTCGCTGCCTTCCTTCTCTTCATTGGGACAAGACCTCTACTCAAAAAATACGGTAAGTTATTTCTCTGCTTAATAGTTCTTTATTTGGGTTGTACTCAATGCTAGTCCTGCTCAGAGCTGGAATTAATGAGCAAGACTAACCTGAGGTTTATTCATTTCCTCACTCAGAGGAAAACTTAGTTGGATACAACCCTTTATTTATTATTACTTCCTCCAAAGAGTTCAAGATGGCGGTGTACATAGTTTCCTTCCTCTCCATTTTATCCTCACAACAAGCCTGTGTTGTAGTTTAGGCTGTTTACCAGTTCCATCTGGTATGCAGGCTGAGACCCTATCTGCCTGCGGGCTGCCTTGCCAGAGTGGTGCATGCTCTGGTTATCTCCCGCTTGGACTACTGCAATGAGCTCTGTGTGGGGCTACCTTTGAAGGTGACCCGGAAACTACAACTAATCCAGAACGCGGCAGCCAGACTGGTGACTGGGAGCGGCCGCCGAGACCATATAACACCAGTCTTGAAAGACCTACATTGGCTCCCAGTACGTTTCCGAGCACAATTCAAAGTGTTGGTGCTGACCTTTAAAGCCCTAAACGGCCTCGGTCCAGTATATCTGAAGGAGCGTCTCCACCCCCATCGTTCTACCCGGACGCTGAGGTCCAGCACCGAGGGCCTTCTGGCAGTTCCCTCATTGTGAGAAGCCAAGTTACAGGGAACCAGGCAGAGGGCCTTCTTGGTAGTGGTACCCACCCTGTGGAACGCCCTCCCACCAGATGTCAAAGAGAAAAACAACTACCAGACTTTTAGAAGACATCTGAAGGGAGCCCTGTTTAGGGAAACTTTTAATGTTTGATGTATTACAGTATTTTAATATTTTGTTGGAAGCCGCCCAGAGTGGCTGGGGAAGCCCAGCCAGATGGGCGGGGTATAAATAATAAATTATTATTATTATTATTATTATTATTATTGGCTGATAGAATGTGACTGGCCCAAGATCACCCAGTGCACTTCATGACTGAGTCAGGGTTTGAGCCCATGTCTCCTGTCCCATGGTTCTAGCCTGACACTAACCACTGTGCCACACTGCTCAGCGTTCACCCATGACTGATTGTAGATGTTGACTAAGAAGCATTTTATAATTTCTTTCTATTATTTTAGCAACACGTTGACACATTTATTTATTTCCTCTCTGCATTTGTCTTATTGTCAACATACATTTGCTTTGCCCTTGTTTGCGTTCCCCAAAGCTGATTCTCAACTAGAAGGCACACGGCCCTCCTGGCTGAGCCTAAGCTTTGCAAAGGCTGGCAAACATTTTCTTTTAAAGACACAAATACAACTTTGAACCACAGCATACAAACTTAGCGTACACACTCACGTCATTTTATTAATGCACCTTAGTAATGTGACAGTTATGGTTCCCCTGCAGTGTTTGTTGTATCCTGGGTAAACAGATCACTGACACAATTGATGCTACTCCAATTATTTACACCAAGAAAAATATGTAAGTGTTCCAAGGATGTCTTTAGAGTCTGACACGTAATGTAAATCCATCTTCAGGCACTTTGGGGAAAGAAGGGAAAAACACAACTCATAATGCCACTTAGCATATCAGCAGTACACTGAAAAAGCCCAGCAAGAATTACACGTAGCTATGAACTGAACATTAAACAAAAAGCACCTAGCCTTTTAATTTAGAAAGGTCCTGTGTCTTGAGCCCCCACACTTACTGTCCCCTTGGTCATGAGGTGATGAGGGTAGTTATTTTCCCTTTCCTCCACTGAAAAGTACACAAAGCTGGAAGAGTGAAATATACTCAGAGTTGAGAGTGGATTTCATGCTCTTTATTCAGCTCATAGTGGTGAGGAGGAATGAAAGTTTCCCCAAAATATCTACTTTATATACATTATTTACACAATGGGCTGCACGTGATTGGCTAATTCTGGAATTCTCCTGTAATCCAATCAGGTTGTGGACTCACTTCCATCTGGAGCTGGATTGGGTGGCTCCTGCAGACCAATCATACTGCTGCATTGTTCTAGGACCAATCAGACTGCTGTATTTTGGATCCTATTGTTCTAGGACCAATCAGACTGCTGCATTTTGGATCCTATTCAACTCAGTACATAACAAAGAGGAAGTTGGAAGTGTGGCCCTCTTTCCTAATTCCTCTTTCAGCTCTATGTGATTTTCAAGTGAAATATACTCAGGGTCAAGAGTGGATTTCATGCTCTTTATTCAGCTCATAGTGGTGAGGAGGAATGGAAGTTCCCCCAGAATGTCTGCTTTATATACATCATTTACACAATGGGCCCCATGTGATTGGCTAATTCCGGGATTCTCCTGCAGGCCAATCAGGTTGCGGATTCACTTCCACTTGGAGCTGGATTGGGTGGCTCCTGTGGACCAATCAGACTGCTGCATTCTGAGTCCTATTGTTCTAGGACCAATCAGACTGCTGCATTCTGATTCCTATTGTTCTAGGACCAATCAGACTGCTGCATTCTGAATCATATTGTTCTAGGACCAATCAGACTGCTGCATTCTGAATCCTATTGTTCTAGGACCAATCAGACTGCTACATTTTGGATCCTATTCAACTCAGTACATAACATCAAAGTTCAGATTAATTCTACTGGATGCAACTTTCACACAGATTCCTTGGGGAAAGTGAAGTGTTTTTGTGCACACATTCTCTCTTTCTGTATCTAGGGAGGGGGGCACTGATCCACTGAGAGGAGGCAAAGATGTGACCAGAATGGGTGACACCTACAGCATTCATTGAAAAACCCAATGGTGGCCATGGAATTCAAAGGTTGGCAACTTCTGGCATAGGAGATGATGAAGCCATCATGCCCGAAACTTTCCCATCAATAACGGAACTTAAGTTGGTGCTGCAGCAAGAACTTTGGTAGACACAACAGAGACATCAGTATCTCCCAGGCCCAGGTCATCCACCCAGGTCTTGATAATACATGCTAGGTAGATGCCCTCCTGCATAATCAAATTGTGGACTATTGAGGTTTTATGGAAGACAAACTTGACAGTGGGCAGCATTGGATTTTATACTTACAATGGCAATGTGGTATGTAATTTTATATATATATATATATATATATATATAATTTTTTATTAGTATTTTTAACATATCATTTTCAACAGTAATTAATTCACATCTTATTCAAATTTTTGACTTCCATCAATCCTGTTTGAAAATTTTCCAACCTAATCTCTCAGTATGCATTTATCTTCCCTATTACATTTCAAACTCATAACCAATATCTCTATCTTTTTCTACTTACAAAACTTCTTGAAGTCCTACTAGCGTAATTTGTTGATTACAGTTGCTCTTCAAATAATTCATATACTTCTTCCAATCTTCTGTAAATCTCTGGTCCCGCAGGTTTTTGAATCCTTCCTGTCATTTTGTCCAATTCTGCATAGTCCATTAATTTCGTCTGCCATTCTTCTTTCATCAGAATTTCGTGGTATGTAAATTTCACTTGGATGGATGGTGATCTGGAATTCTTCCAAGGGCTGCAGCTAGGAGAAGATCTGAACCCTAAATGTCTTTGTTTCAAGTCCATCATTCCCTCCTTCTACTTTCCCTTCCTTCTCCAGTACACTTTCCTTACCTAAACACTGAAATAAATGCCCAGGGACCATTTAAAACTTCTTTTCCTACTCGAATGGGTTTTCTGTCCTTTAAATAACTTGATGCCATAAAGGAAAAGAATTCAGCTAGAAGAACCTCAAGGAAAACTGTGAACTTTGGTACCCAGAAGAAGTATGACTGACTGAAGTTTTAAGCATATTTTCTTCCAGTATTGGTAAAATAACCCTTGGTTTCAAAAAAAACAAACAAAACATTTCTTCTTCTTATTTCAGAGGTGGGGAGGAAGAGGGAAACATTATGTAGTTATAGGTAACATTGGTTACTGATTTCTGATAACACTGGCAATTTTGTAATAGAAGAGACCAGGTTCAGACTGGCAGGCATTTACTTATAATTCTTGTTCTGAATTCAGGCAAATTTAGAGCAGGTGTTTTTTTAAAAAAAAAAAAACAACAACAACTGGAGATTAGAAACAAGTGCTGCTGGCCACTCACAGAAATTGCTTCCCCAGGTGACTGGTTGTGTTTGGTCTGCAAAAATCTCTTCCAACTGTGTCTCTTCTTTGCTACAATTTGTGGCACAGGCCTCACTGGTACTCTTTTCACTTTCTGTTTATTTGAGTTATTTACGTATTTATTTAACAAAATGTACACACCCAACAAAATGTAGAACAGAAGACCTCTGAGGGTTGTCTAAAACAGGTTGTCCAAAATATTCATTTTAAAATACCAATTTTAAAAAAGCAAACATTAAAACGAAGCTACGTCAAACATTTTAAAATACAAAATAAAATTTTAAAACCTTTAAACTTGCTAAAATCATCTGTCAAAATCACATGCCTTGGTAGGCCTGCTGCAACCAAAAGGGTTTTTTTGTTGTTGTTCAGTTGTTTAGTCGTGTCCAACTCTTTGTGACCCCCATGGACCAGAGCATGCCAGGCACTCCTGTCTTCCACTGCCTCCCGCAGTTTAGTCAAACTCATGCTGGTAACCTCGAGAACACTATCCAACCATCTCGTCCTCTGTCGTCCCCTTCTTCTTGTGCCCTCCATCTTTCCCAACATCAGGGTCTTTTCCAGGGAGTCTTCTCTTCTCATGAGGTGGCCAAAGTACTGGAGCCTCAGCTTTACGATCTGTCCTTCCAGTGAGCACTCAGGGCTGATTTCCTTCAGAATGGATAGGTTTGATCTTCTTGCAGTCTATGGGACTCTCAAGAGTCTCCTCCAGCACCAGAATTCAAAAGCATCAATTCTTTGGCGATCAGCCTTCTTTATGGTCCAGCTCTCACTTCCATACATCACTACTGGGAAAACCATAGCTTTAACTATATGGACCTTTGTTGGCAAGGTGATGTCTCTACTTTTAAGATGCTGTCTAGGTTTGTCATTGCTTTTCTCCCAAGAAGCAGGCGTCTTTTAATTTCGTGGCTGCTGTCACCATCTGCAGTGATCATGGAGCCCAAGAAAGTAAAATCTCTCACTGCCTCAATTTCTTCCCCTTCTATTTGCCAGGAGGTGATGGGACAGGCTCCAAAACCCAAACAGCATCTGTGGCATAATGAATGGGGAGGGAGTTTCAAAGTATAGGTGCTGCCACTCAAAAGAAACAAATTCTTTCAAGTGTGAAATGACCACTTTGTTGCCCATTCAGAAATGCCAGTTCCCAGATCTAAGTGACTGAGTGGGCAAAATATTCCAAACGTGGATCACTTCTGGGCTTATGAGATCCCAAGCCTTAGCAACAGTATGATTGTTTTGTATAGATCTGCCAAGTGTTTGATGCCCTGCTCTTTCCTCTTCTGACTTCAGAGCGGAGAGCATGGAAAGAGGTAGTGAGCTACGATAGTGGGCCAACTTTTAAAACCGCAGGAAAAGGTACATTGGGCATTTGGTGGGCTTGTTTGACTTGGAGCTGCTGTTGGGCCCAGACCCAATTCAACTCCCAGCACAAGTTGTTTTGAAGCTCAAGAAGTTATTACTCTTTTGCAGTCTAGAGGAGGCCCAAAGGGAAGAATATTTTAAGTACTGTACTGTGCATTTCTCATATCAAATGGTCCATGTCCCATTTAAAATGCAATGTGGGGCAGGAATGTTGTTGTTTTAAAAACATTATTATTATTTTTTACAAAGAAGCGAGTACAGTGCATCTTTCTTAATACCACCTTCATTTTCTCCTGTAGACGAGCATGTGGCTAAATATGACACAATTTCTATCCTTAGCTCATACAAGCCCTTTTCAGGTGCTTGTCTTGGGCATCCATGAGCTGAATGAAACATGAGGGCACACTTTGCCCTCTCCAACCCAATTATGCCACAAGTCTATGTGCATATGCGATGTGTCTATGATTCTATGATCTGCCTGTCTCAAGGGACAATGGAGTGCACCTCTGGAAGTGAAGTCAAAGCACTGGAGAATCACAGCACTTGCTGTGGCTGTAGAGACCCGGCTGTAGAGCTGCTGCTTCCTGAGTTGTTGTTGTTTTGCTGTGTTAGCAGCACCGAAGTAACCTCTCCAGGGCGCAAACCTGGGCAGTGTATATGGAGGTCCTGAAATGCCCAGACAACAAGACACCACCACCCCAGATTCACTGAGGTGGTCCAAAGGAAAGCAGAGCAAAACGTTTGCCACCACCTGCAGGAGTTGCCAGAAGGAGGCCTACAAGGCGCCATCCAACCATCTTAGGGACTTGTCTTTGGGTTTGTGAAGGGTTTGCTCCTTAGGCCTTTCCTCTCCTGAAGATATTCCTCAAGGCAGTGGAGGTTTAGGATCAAAGTTTTCCTTCTCCTAGATGGGCTACCTTCCCAGGCTGATGAGCCCCATCTTCCCCTCACTTCCCTCTACAACATGTCTGCTCAGTCCACCAGATGACTGTCTGGACAACCTAGGGCAGGAGTCAGCAAACGTTTTCAGCAGGGGGCCAGTCCACTGTCCCTCAGACCTTTTGGAGGGCTGAAGTATACAGTGGTACCTCAGGTTACATACGCTTCAGGTTACAGATGCTTCAGGTTACAGACTCCGCTAACGCAGAAATAGTACCTCAGGTTAAGAACTTTGCTTCAGGATGAGAACAGAAATCATGCAGCGGCGGTGCGGCGGCAGCAGGAGGCCCCATTAGCTAAAGTGGTGCTCCAGGTTAAGAACAGTTTCAGGTTAAGAATGGACCTCTGGAACTAATTAAGTTCTTAACCTGAGGTACCACTGCATTTTGAAAAGAAAAAATGATGCAACAGCACCACGAGCCCCAGTGGCTGCTTACCTGTGTCTTGCCAGCATCAGGGGCTGCCGGCGGTGGCAGCGGCGGGACGATGAGCGGAGTGCAAAAGGGCTCTGGAGAGGGGCTCTTAAAATGGCAGCCGCTCGAGCGCTGCAGCTGCTGGCACCAACAAAGCCCAGCCCCCTTCCTCCTTTAGGCAGGGCAGGGAGAAGCCAGGAGGAGGGAGGGAAGAGGCACCACCACCGTGTGAGGGAGATGGAAAGAACGCACATGCTAGCGATACATGCAGCAATTCCCAGACTGTCTGCAGGCTGGATCCAGAAGGCAATTGGGCCTGATCCGGCCTGCAGACCTTAGTTTGCCAACCCATGACTTAGGGAGTTGCTGCCTGGAGTGCTCAACATGGTGCTTGTGGCATTCAGCTGGCTCTCAGACCATCTGCTTGGTTCTGAGCAATGGCTGCTGCCTCTCCAAACTTTTCAATTTCTTTTTGTAGAGTTGAGTTTTGGGCAGTGGCTTTGCAGGGAGGGGGGCACAGGGATGGTTGCCCCGGCGCAAAATGGTTAGGGGCACAAAATGTTGACACCCGGTGCTGCCTCAATATAGCTGTGCACTTCCGTCGCTGGGCTCCGTTGAAAATGGCTTCTCTGTGCGAACCAGGAAGTGACCTCTCCAGACAATGGACCAACTCTTCTTCTTATCTTATCTTTGTGGCTGCAATCTCCTGGGTGACATTAGGCAGGTGAATGTGCATACATACTCAGTCTGTCTCCCTCCCTCCCAGCTACCCCTCCATGCTGCCCCGGGCACTGGCAACCCATGCTACACCACTGGTTTGGGGGGCTTTTTATTATGAGAGTTGCATTTGAAGGGGATATATTACCTGCTTTTTTTGTCCGTGGTATGTATAGGTGTTTTGCTTGTTTGCAGGAGTTGCTGTGTTGTGAACATCACCAGTCCCCCCCCCCCCCGTGTGAAATTTTGTAGTTCACATGGCTGGTGGTTTCTTACACTTTCTGATGTGCCCCTGGGCCCATAAAAGGTTGGTGACCTCTGGCATAGACCATAATGAGCCAGATGGAACCATCGTCTGAATCAGTATGATACAGATTAATATATTCATATAGAGAAAGAGTATTCATATCATCGGACTTGATGCCGAAGCATATGAATGTAACTATTTGTTTGCAAATATACAGTGACTGGAGAGGAGAGGATAGCAAAGAGGAGAGGATTATAAGGAAGAGAACAAAACCTGCCTTCAGGGCTGTTGTGCCCCCATAGATGCACTCCTTGTGGAGGTTTGATAAATGACCTTTCCGCTGTTACCGAATCAAAAGGACAGATCAGTTTCCAGATTGAGTGAAGCAGAGTGAATCACATGATCTCTGGTGAGCTTTGGAATGTTTAGCAAATGAAGTCATCGAGACAGCATTAAAAAGAGTTATGTCTCTGTTGCCCAGTCGTGTTTATGGAAAAATGAGATTGGGGGATTGGTTTTTTTTTTTGCTTAAGCACATAGTGTTCTTTGCTACCTAGTCGCACACGGATTGCTTCAATAAAGTAATTGCTGTCCTGGCCTGAAAATGCTCCTGATGAGCCTATAGAAGTGGCATCTGTAGCGGCAAGGCTATCTGTGCCCTGTGATTTCCCAGAGGTTTGGCTGCCCCGTCAATGTGTGACTCTGTGTGCCCTTTAAAAAAGGACAAGCAATCTCTGCATTTCACCCAAATTAGTAAACCAAGGAGCACATGAGATATATATCGATGGAGATTATTTGTTGATAATGATGATGGTAAGAAAGTATGTTGTGGCATAACTATTAAGGTCCATCTAAATATCTATGTAAATTGTCCAGCAGCTGCAGAATTTTCCTTTTCTTCAGCCTATGAAAAGTTCCCACAGACCAAAACTTACCTTTTAATACATCTGTCCTCAGTCATTTCCTAATCCTCAATCCCTGTCAAAACAACCACTTAGTCTGAGCAAAATATCTATGGATGGGATACTCAACCCAGTTCCCTCCATATGTGGTTGAACAAAACTCCCATAACCCCTGGCCTTCAGTCATCAAATTTTTATAGGAGCTACAAAAGGCTAGCTAGCAATGTGTTCCCTGTCAAAAGACAATTTCACGAGGAAGCATTAAACACAAAGAAACAACCACTCCAGAAATAATTATCAGTAGAAAGATAATTGGCCATCAGTAGAAAGACTTGCATATAGACTTTCTACTGGCCATCAGTAGAAAGACTTGCATATAGGCAGGAGATAACTAATTTATCTTCTATTTAAGGCAGTGGTAGGCAACCTAAGGCCCGGGGGCTGGATGCGGCCCAATCACCTTCTCAATCCAGCCCGCAGGCATTCCGGGAATCAGCGTATTTTTACATGAGTAGAATGTGTCCTTTTATTTAAAATGCACCTCTGGGTTATTTGCGGGGGATAGGAATTTGTTCATTTCCCCGCAAAAAATATAGTCCAGCCCACCACATGGTCTGAGGGACAGTGGACCAGCCCATGGCTGAAAAAGGTTGCTGACCCCTGTTTTAAGGGATAGGTCATCAGATTGAAAAGGAGATCTCCTTGTAGAGAGATCTCCAGAGTTGGTTACTGAGAGTACATGTGTGATTTTGTGTGTGTAAACACGCACACACGCGCACACACACACACACACACACACATGCTTTGGCATGTTTCAATCAAATAAAATTAATCACAGTTCAATAACCGGTCATATCACAGCTTTCTAAGACAAGAAATGTAAACATTAGGAGTTTCTATACAGTCAGCCAGCCAGTTCTATAAAAGCAAGGCCACTCAGTAGCCCGGCAGAGATATTGCAGCCTTCCTATCAGCCCAAAGGAGTACATATCACACAAGATAAAGTACCCACAGATTAGCACACCAAGACCTTTGGACTTTAGGCTTGTTCATGTTTGCCTTAGTACAATGGGTGTCAAAATGATTTTTTCTTTAGTAACAGCACCTTTACAAACATTGCCAGTAATCTTGGTGATGCCAAAACACCTTGATCATCTCTATTGCACCTCTCTGCACACGTCAGTGGGAATAAAATCAATCAATCAATCAATCAATCAATCAGTCAGTCCCAAACATGCTTACAGTGGTACCTCTGGTTGTGAACGGGATCCGTTCCGGAGCCCCATTCGCAACTTGAAAGGAATGCAACCTGCATCTGTGCATGCACGGGTCGCGATTTGCCGCTTCTGTGCATGCGCGTGACGTCATTGTGAGTGCCTGCACATGCGTGAGCGGTGAAACCCAGAAGTAACCCTTTCCGGTAGTTTCGGGTCGCCGTGGGACGCAACCTGAAAAGACGTAACCTGCAGCGTTCGCAACATGAGATATGACTATACAGTGGTACCTCTGGTTAAGTACTTAATTCGTTCTGGAGGTCCGTTCTTAACCTAAAACTTTTCTTAACCTGAAGCACCGCTTTAGCTAATGGGGCCTCCTGCTGCTGCCGTGCCACCGGAGCACGATTTCTGTTCTCATCCTGAAGCAAAGTTCTTAACCTGACGCACTATTTCTGGGTTAGCGGAGTCTGTAACCTGAAGCGTATGTAACCCGAGGTAGCACTGTCCTTGAAAATTACTCCTTTTTAGGATTACAGTCTTAGACTGCACCACTTACCCAAGATTAAGCCCCATCGAACTCAAAGGAGCTTATTTCTAGGTAGATTTTAAAATGTACTTCCGCTGATGTTAATAGGGCTATGCCACAAATATATATCAAACATATACCACAAAGTATATCAGGGATGGGGAACCCGTAGACGCCAAATGCTACTGGACTTCAATTCCCATCATACCTAGTCATTGGTCAAGCTGGCTCGGGCTGATGGGAGTTCATTGGTCAAGCTGGCTCGGGCTGATGGGAGTTATAGTCCAACAACACCTGGAGAACTTTCAGATGCTTCAGAACTCCCATAATTCCAAGCACTGAGACAATGTTGGCTAGGGTGGAGGGGAGTTTTTGTTAACCACCTATGATGGGCCTCCTTCTTCATTTCAGGAACTCGCCTTCAGGGCTTCTGGGTAACAACTAAACATCCTTTTTGTCATCCCTAGAATATAACAGATTCTACTTTTATTGCTGGTCTTACTGTTGCTGCTGACATAAATGTGTATAGGATCACACTGCTAATATGTTTTATTTCTGGCTTTTGGTCTCTTTCAAGTTGTTTTTAAAACGTTATGTTATTTTATTGTACTTAATGTTTTAAAATGTTGTTTGCTGTCTCATTACTGTTGGAACATCAGATGTCCAACAGATAAACAACTATTTGACTTTTAGAAGACATCTGCAGGCAGCTCTGTTCAGGGAAGCTTTTAGTGGTTGATGTTTTATTGTGTTTTTAATATTTTGTTTGGGAGCTGCCCAAAGTGACTGGGGTGACCCAGACAGATGGGTGGTGTCATCATCATCATCATCTTTGGGCAACAGACTATAAATATGTAAAGGTAAAGGGACCCCTGACCGTTAGGTTCAGTCATGACTGACTCTGGGGTTGCGCCACTCATCTCGCTTTATTGGCCGAGGGACCCGGGGTACAGCTTCTGGGTCATGTGGCCAGCATGACTATGCCGCTTCGGGCCAAGCAGAGCAGCGCATGGAAACGCCGTTTACCTTCCCGCCGGAGTGGTACCTATTTATCTACTTGCACTTTGACGCACTTTCGAACTGCTAGGTTGGCAGGAGCAGGGACCAAGCAACGGGAGCTCACCCTGTCGCAGGGATTCGAACCGCCGACCTTCTGATCAACAACTCCTAGGCTCTGTGGTTTAACCCACAGCGCCACACATATAAATAAATATCAGTGGAGTTAGGACATTCATTTGGTGCACAGCAGACGAAACCAAATGCTGCAGGACTCTTAATTCCAAAGACTACCAGTCAACATGACCAATTGTTAGGGATTATGGGAGTTGAGGTCCAGCAGCAGGTAGAAGGCCACACCAAGGAGTAAGTCCCATTAACTCAGTGGGACTTACTTCCGAGTAGTCTGTTTATTCATTCAATTTATATCCCATCCTTCCTCCCGAATGAGTCCAGGGTGACCTGTGTAGGATTGCAATGTAACATCTATTGCATGTCTACTCAGAAGTCCTACTGAATTCAATGAGACTTATTCTCAGTGAAGCACATATTGGATTGCAGCCTGTTGCATGTGCCTTCTTCATGCTAACTCACTTATCCCATTTAAAGTATGGTATTTCTCTCTCTCTCTTCGGCATATCACTGACCCGTTGGGGGACACTGTATGCTTTGTTGGAACAGGCAGCCCTGTTTAGGGAAGCTTTTAATGTTTAATAGATTATTGTATTTTAATATTGTGTTGGAAGCCGCCCAGAGTGGCTGGGGAAACCCAGCCAGATGGGCGGGGTATATATAATAAATTATACCCAGTTTGTTAAACAAAACAAGCGGCTTCCTTTCATCACATTGTGTTCGTAATGTCTTTCATATGAAAAACGTGGATTCATCATCACCAGGATCACACTCTAAGCTGGGATCTTTGGTGATCACACTTAGCCGAGTAAGATTGTCTTCCATAAACACTGCTTTAACAGTGAGTCCGTAAGTGACTGTGGAGGCCAGTTCTGGATCCACACGTCCTTCCACAGTGGGGACATTGGTTTCTGGGCAGGAGTTGATCCCGGTGTGGATTTGCCAAGCGTGCCTTCCTCTTAGCACGTTTTCCCCTTGCATGCTGAGTTCGAGTGTCTTCAAAGCCCATGACACCTTTGGTAAAGGCTGTTCTCCAACTGGATCGCTTGTAGGCCAGTGTTTCCCAGTTGTCAGTGTTTATACTACATTTTTTAAGATTTGCCTTAGCCAATGTGGTGTCCTTGGATGTTGTGGACTGCTGTTCCCATCAGCCCTAGCGCGCAGAGCCAATGGTGAGAGATGATGGGAATTGTAGTCCACAACATCTAGAGGACACCACTCTGGCTACCCAGGTTCTATTCTGTTCAGGTCAATTCACAGAAGCAATGAGATTCCTTCTATTGGTTTTGTTCCTATTGCTGCTATGGTTCCATGGGGTGATGATCTTGAAGGAAGTGTTGCCCAGATTTGTGCTGAAGACTGTTTGAGACCATGAAAATGGTTCAAGAATGCTGCCATGGCTTGACCTGTGCAATTTTAACCCTCCCCCCCCAAAAAAAGGGTGGAAGAAGTATCAAATGATTCCTTATTATGCATAATGTTACATTCGTGCTGAAGCATGGAACTGTGGCTAGAACATGGGAGCCTTTAGGTTATCTGGAGATTTATTCTGAAGTCAAGAGGCAACAATCCTATTGATTTTTGTTGGACAGGATGGGATGGAACTAAACGTTTCCAGATGAAATTACATACTTGCAAAAAGCCACATGTTGATTTTTCACATTCTGTGCACGGAGCTCAATTCATCTTCATGTTAGGTACCGTAGCTGGTAAATAATAATCCATTTAAAAACTTTATTAAATTACAAATAATGGTACATATACTCAAAACTGCTGAAGGATGGGAGGAAGGAAACTGAAAAATGGGGGGGAGGGTGTGTGGAATGCTTTTTCCACTATTGGCTAACCACATGGGGGGGGGGGATGCAAAGTCAGGTGTCAGGATACTAAGATCAGATTTTCCTTCTTCAAGGAATGAGGTTAATGTGGATTTTCTCCTGTCCATCAGGCTGGCAATCAAGATAGACTTGCCCCCATGCATGGGCTCCTTCCGCTCAGTTGGTTCTGCTGGAGGCAGAATAAACCATCAGAGCCATAGATAGATTTTACAGGAAGGCATGGACTAGTCCAGACAAGATACAGATTCAAGCCAAGCTCTAAACCAGACATACAGGTTACAGATGTGGTAAATGGAATAACACAAGTTTAGGTTGGGTGGGTGGGTGGGGGAAGACCCAAAAACTTCCCTTTGTTTTTTTGTTTCCCCCCAATCTGTTTTCCAAAATGACGATGATGTAATTTACATGTATGTCGTTGCGCAAGGAACTTTGTTCCAAGCATAGAATACAGAGACTGTCATTTGCGAGTCTTTCTAGCTGCATCCATTAAACTTTTCAGCCTCACTGAAGCAATATCCAATGAGTCAGTTCAAACAAGCAAAACAAAACCATGCTGACTTTTTCTGGTGATTTTTGTCATGGGCACCTTGCCCTTACAAATTCTGCAGCACGTTATTAGATCCCAGTTCACCTTGTCTCCAAATACCACCACATAACCTAACTCAGCAAACATCTGTTTTCCTAAACATCTGTTTAACTTCAAACGTTGAGAATAATCCCAAGGTGTCGCATTTTTCAGTCAGTTCAGAGTGTTCTTTGTGTTATTGAATCATATCCTTTTAAAAGATGGGCTGAGGGACCAAGATACTGAGAATCTTCCTTGCACAATAATAAAACAACCCGCAACCCTGTGTTGCTTTGTTAAATTTGTATTTTAAGATACTATGCCCCAATTTTGTTGCGATAGTAGTTGTATTTTTGAAAATATATGTGTGTCCACTGTAGATGCTGATTAGGAAAACTAGATTTCTTCCAGGAATTGTTGTTGTTGTTTAGTTGTTTAGTCATGTTTGACTCTTCGTGACCCCCTGGACCAGAGCACGCCAGGCACTCCAGTCTTCCACTGACTCCCGCAGTTTAGCCATGTTGGTAGCTTCGAGAACACTGTCCAACCATCTCGTCCTCTGTCATCCCCTTCTCCTTGTGCCCTCCATCTTTCCCAACATCAGGGTCTTTCCCAGGGAGTCTTCTCTTCTCATGAGGTGGCCAAAGTATTGGAGCCTCAGCTTCACGATCTGTCCTTCCAGTGAGCACTCAGGGCTGATTTCCTTAAGAATGGACAGGTTTGATCTTCTTGCAGTCTATGGGACTCTCAAGAGTCTCCTCCAGCACCATAATTCAAAAGCATCAATTCTTCAGCAATCAGCCTTCTTTATGGTCCAGCTCTCACTTCCATACATCACTACTGGGAAAACCATAGCTTTAACTATACGGACCTCCACCCCCATAGGCAGAGTTTAAAGAACTTTATGCTGATGGCATAAAATGTGCATCTTTGATTTTAGATCGCATGGAAGAGTAATGTTCCCTAACTGTCTTGCAACAGGGATGGGGTGAGAAACTTGTGACTTTCCAGATGTTATTGGACAGCAGTTCCCACGATCTCTGACTATTAGCTTTGTTGGCTGGGGCTGGTGGGAGTCCAGCAACATCTGGCAGGCCACAGGTTCCCCATCCCAGTCTAGCTCCTAATCTTGTATGCAGCATCAGGACTGCAATACCTCAAGGACCGTGTCTCCCCATGTGAACCAACCCAGACTCTGTGATCCTCATCTGAGGTCCTTATTTGTGTTTCTCCTCCGTGAGAGGTCCAGGGGGTGGGGACACGAGAACAGGTCTTTTCTGTGGTGCCTCCCTGCTTGTGGAATGCTCTCCCCAGGGAGGCTCGCCTGGCTCCTTCCTTATCTGTCTTTAGGCACCAGGCAAAAATATCCTCCTTCTCTCAGGCCTTGTCAGGGAATACTATGACGACGAAGGCTGGGGAATGCAGCAGCAGGCAGATCAGCTTAGTTCATAAGAGGAGGGGGGATATTCACCACCACCACCCATTCTCAGCGTTTCCAGAAGCAGAGAGACAGGCAGAGACAGAAGCTGCACAGTTGAGAGAGGAGCTACTCAGATCTGAGATAGTAGCTAAGCAACCAGAAGGGAGGGAGCAGCTGAGCAATACATTAATCGAGAGTAGGGGGAAACCCCTCCCTCCCCCCAAACCTGGAGGTCCAAGCGTGTCAAAGAACAAAGGAGATGCAGAGGAAGAGGGTCATCTCGTTGGTGTGCTTCCTGCTGCGGAAGTGGGGGGGAGGAGTCAGAGTGAGCAACTGCTATCCTTGCAGAGAGATACTGGTCTGTGCTCACAACATGATACTGTAATAAAAAGACTATAAGTCTACCAGATGCTTGTTAATTCTTATTGGTGAGCTACCAGAAGGGAGAGGTGAACTCCTGTACTTGACAGGTCTTTGTCTAATTAATCAATCTATGGCCCTTTATACATTGTGTGTGGGGTGTTGTTGTTTTAGTTTGTTATTTACTATGGTATGTATTTTTGTGTTTTTATATTGTAAACCACCCTGTGATTCTTGGATGAAGGGTGGTATAGATATTTAATAAATACATAAATAAATCTCCCCCCCCCCTTTGGGGTTATCCAAAGACCGCTAGGACGACTCAGTACAAAATATAAGACAACTCTCCCATGGTGAAAGAAGGGAACTTAGAACCTCAACTTGTTCCTGGTTCAACAATTCTCTCCAGAGGACTGTCTATTTCTATGAAGAAGCTGGGCCCAATTCACTTTTATATACTGTGACATCTGTACTTTAGATGGTTGTGACTCTGAGGGCGATTATAGACACAATTTGAATCACATTCTGTGCCTCATCCCTATCCAGGCCCAATTCCTGTTATCCATCATGCCTGGTTTAAAATAATGCCTGTTTTTTGGCACAGAGGGATTGATAGCACTGGAAAGTTGGCAGATATATTTGTTTAAGCAACGTTTCCCAACAGTCTGCTGGCAGGTGTTTTTGGAGGGCTTTGAGCTCAGCTTTTTGGATAGACCGTGTGCCAGCCAATGTACATAGCAACAGAGCAGGGACGTGTTTTCCTTTACCACAGTTGGGACGGTGCAGAGCTTCAGATATTGTGTTGTCAGAAACTTATTTTGGCAGCCGGCTCAACAACTGCAGAGAGATAAAGCACAATATGATGATCTGTGATAGGTTATGCTCCTGACGGTGAACCTATCACGCTCTTGTTTGTTGCTTCTAATAATTAAGCAGATTCTCTTACTTTTTTTTAAAAAAATCACCAGTTTCCATTGTCTCCGTCCAGCTGAGAAATAGTTGCAACAAGCCAATGTCTAAAGCATCCGAAGTGCGTAAAACTTAATGCACTTTTTGTGCAATAAATATAATTAACCCCATGCTTATGTGGCAGAGGCTGGTTTTTCCATCTTCTGCAGAATCTGTTGGGTTCCCTCTCTGCTTGGTTCGCCCAAGATTGAGCAAGCAGGGAGATGAAAGGACTAGAGAAACTGCATGGACACCTGGGGGAAATATGGCTTCCATAGAGAAAGCACAGGAAGCAGAAAGAAATATGAGATATACACCACAGCTGCAAAGAATGGGGCTTCAAAGGGAGCCCAAGTGAAACTCTGAAGGGAGGAAGAGAGGAGAGCACAGAGATGCATGCTACCCCTTAACTGCGTGGAGCCCATTTCAAAGTTTGTGCTGCGGTGTTAAAGTAGGCCCAAGTTATACTTTCTTGGTGGGGGTTTTGAAGCCGAAAACGCAACTTATGGCATTGGTGTGGCGCCCCCTGCAGTGCAGCACCCAGCGCGACCACACTGGTTGTGCTACCTTAAAACCGCCTCTAGTGGCATTTTGGGATGGCATTTTGATGTGGGTGACACACTGTGTAGATGCTGGGGGAAATACTGCATGCATGCAGAGTACTGAGTCCACTGCAAAACTGCAGTGTGGAAGTGCCCCTTGTGTTCTCATGGCAATGTCAGGGACTGGGCAAAGGAGGAATGGTGGAGACCACCTCCCCAGCCTGACCCTTCCAGAGAACAAGGAGGCAGTTCAGAATTACAATGGGTTTGAGGGAGATCACAGCTCAGAGGAAGATGAGGGGGAAAGCTGAGGAATAATGGGAAAGGAGGAGGATGCAGAGCTGGAGCAGCCGGTTGACACATTATCACTGGAAAGCATTCCATACCCACCATCTCCCAGAACGCGGCGAGCCTTAAAAATAGGAGGGCAAAGGGCTCAGGAGCAAAAGGCCCTCAGCGCCAGCCATAGAAGGGATGACGAATGAGGAAGTGGGAGAGAAGGGGAGGGGAGATTTACTCAGAGCAACGCCATTACTCCAAGAGGCTGTCTTTCTAAGCCTCTCTGTGTGAACATTGAATCAAAAGCAATTGGTAAGAACTTCCTTCTCTTATCTGTTCCTGGCATCCTGCCATGGAGGTTGGATCCTCTGACGCATGACAGAGAGCTTACATTTTATATTATTCCTTTTCAAGTCAATGGAATGATGAATCATCATCATCATCATCATCATCATCATCATCATCATCATCATCTTATTGTTTATATGCCGCCCATCTGACTAGGTTGACCCAGCCACTCTGGATGGCTTCCAGCACATATAAAAGCATAATACAGTGGTACCTCGGGTTAAGTACTTAATTTGTTCCAGAGGTCTGTACTTAACCTGAAACTGTTCTTAACCTAAAGCCCCACTTTAGATAATGGGGCCTCCTGCCGCCGCCGTGCTGCTGGAGCACGATTTCTGTTCTCATCCTGAAGCAAAGTTCTTAACCTGAAGCACTATGTCTGGGTTAGCGGAGTCCGTAATCTGAAGCATATGTAACTTGAAGCGTATGTAACCCGAGGTACCCCTGTATAACATCAAACGTTAAAAACTTCCCTACACAGGGCTGCCTTCAGATGTTTCCTAAATGTTATATAATTACTCATCTCCTTAACATCTGATGGGAGGGCATTCCACAGAATGGGGGCCACAACTGAGAAGCACCCCCCCCACCTGGTTCCCTGTAGCTTTGCATCTTGCAATGAGGGAACTGCCAGAAGGCCCTCAGAAGTGCACCTCAGCGTCCAGGTTGGACAATGGAGGTGGAGGTGCTCCTTCAGGAATACAGGTCTGAGGCCGTTTAGGGCTTTAAAAGTCAACACCAACACTTTGAATTGTGCATTTGAGATGAGCAATCACGAGGCTAGAGATTCCTCGATAGGTATGCCCTCCTCAGCATCAGGCATGTTAGAGATTGCCGCAGTGTAAAAAGCAGCAATAAGTAAAGTGTCGTGAGTTTTTCAACAATCTTTGTTTTTCAGCGACAATCTCTGGGATCGGAGAGCGCGCACTTCGACCTTAAATGGATCAGATTGATAGTGACAGTCGGAAACGTCGCAGTTCGAACGTTTGCCCAAATCCAGTCAGCTAATCATGCTGTTTAAATTAATCGCTGTGTATGTAATTGGTTCCAAATACCAAGAGCAAAGGAAATAAATGAACAACAAAACAATTAAGGGAGAGCAGCAAGAGGCCCTATTGTTCACAGTGGCATCCAGTCCACTTCAACTTCCGTTCAGCCTCTGGCTCCAGCTGGAACACATTCTGCATGCCTTCCAAAGTCTGTTGCAGAAGAACCAGCTCCCCTTAAATGGGTTGTTGTAAGTCACCACACCATAAGTTCCTTATTTTGAAGCATTGTTTTCATTAGGGAAACGTCCAATGCCACTTCATTCAACTGCACCAGGCCCCAGGAGCACTTCGAAGAAACTTAGGAAATACCGTATTTTGTGCTCTATAAGACTCACTTTTCCCCTCCTAAAAATGTGCGTGTTATGGAGCAAATGCAGGCTGCGCAGCTATCCCAGAAGTCAGAACAGTAAGAGGGATTGCTGCTTTCACTGCGCAGTGATCCCTCTTGCTCTTCTGGCTTCTGAAATTCAGAATATTTTTTTGGTTTTTTTTTCCTCCTCCAAAAACTAGGTGCGTCTTTGTACTTCCTGGAGTCCACCGAGGGCTGATTTCATGAAGTATAAAATCAGTAAGTATAAGACAAGGGGAAAGGGACTGCTGTATTCACTCCACATTTCCTGGAATGAATTTAGCCACCTTCACATCTGGAAGTTAACAAGACACAAGACTTGCATTTCCAACCATATTGAATTTATATCTTAAAGCTCTGCCTTGCACAAAACACCTACGCCAGATGAAAAACACCTGTGTGGCTTGAAAGCACGCAGAGACGTTTTAAACTTGTCCAATAATATCCTATCGCATTTAGGTATCAAATTCACCCACTCTGTCTCTCTTCCCTAATTGTAAAAACATCCCCAAAGGGAAGCCATACACTATGCAAATCACACTAGCAGTTCAGCCACTCTTACACAACACTGATGCTTTGTTCATGCCTCTCTTTCCACAAATTGTATTTCCATCCAGCACAGGAAGCCAAAATAGGGATTCATGCTACAGTACTGTACTGCATTATACTATAAAAGCCAAGTACTTGGGGGCAGGCTGTGCTCTGCACAAGACCCCAAGAGGAAGCATCTGCAGCAAAAGCATGACAACAGAGACCCTCTGCCTTAGGACAGTACAATAGGGCACAGTTACTGCTCCCCCGCAAGGGACGCAGGTGGCGCTGTGGTCTAAACTACTGAGCCTAGGACTTGCTGATCAGAAGGTCAGCAGTTCGAATCCCCGCGATGGGGTGAGCTCCCGTTGCTCGGTCCCTGCTCCTGCCAACCTAGCAGTTCGAAAGCACGTCAAACTGCAAGTAGATAAATAGGTATCGCTCCGGCGGGAAGGTAAACGGCATTTTTGGGCACTGCTCTTGTTCGCCAGAAGCGGCTTAGTCATGCTGGCCACATGACCCAGAAGCTGTACGCCGGCTGCCTCGGCCAATAAAGCAAGATGAGCGCCGCAACCCCAGAGTCGGCCACGACTGGACCTAATGGTCAAGGGTCCCTTTACCTTTACCTTACTGCTCCCCCGCAGCCAAGAAGCCAAGAATATCAGAGCTGGTGCACATCTTTGAGGTTCTGGACCAACAACTGTAAAGTAGTACCTCGGGTTAAGTACTTAATTCATTCCGGAGGTCCATTCTTAACCTGAAACTGTTCTTAATCTGCAGCACCACTTTAGCTAATGGGGCCTTGCACTGCCGCCCGCTGCTAGGGCACAATTTCTGTTCTCATCCTGAAGCAAAGTTCTTAACCTGAGGTACTATTTCTGGGTTAGCGGAGTCTGTAACCTGAAGCGTATGTAACCCGAGGTACCACTGCAATTCTATTGTGACTTTTTTGTCCTACAGAACAGAAACTGGGAAGAGGGCAGGGAGTTTTTGTGCTGTTCCTCTACATCAGGGGTCAGCAAACTTTTTCAGCAGGGGGCTTGTCCACTGTCCCTCAGACCTTGTGGGGGGCTGGACTATATTTTTTTGGGGGGGAATTAAAGAATTCCTATGCCCCACAAATAACCCAGAGATGCCTTTTAAATAAAAGCACACATTCTACTCACGTAAAAACACGCTGATTCCCGGACCGTCCGAGGGCCGGATTTAGAAGGCGATTGGGCCAGATCCGGCCCCCAGGCCTTAGTTTGCCTACCCATGCTCTACAGTTTCAGGCTCCATTTCCCTGATATCCTTTGCAACCTGGCCTGACATTGCCTTTAACAAACATTTGTTTGGGAGAGGATGGTTCTGTCCATACGCTATGCTACGGATGTGACCATTCTCTCCCCAAGAAATGGGAAGCACTCTTATTTCCCTTCAAGAGACACGGCTTCTCCACTGTAGTTAATTAAGGTTGTTGAGAGTTGTCAGGAGAGCTTTAACAAGCTAAAGTTCCTAGGATTCTTTTGGGAGAAGTCATGACTCGTAAAGCAGTACGAGAGTGCTTTTAATCCACAGTGAGAATGTGGTCAACTTTCCTCAACAGGATTATATTTTATAGAGTTATACCGGTACTTTGTTTGTTAGCCCTTGAATATACCTTTCAGAAGAAACCAGAGGCCTTTCTCCTGGGCATGGTCGGCCAATTGGTGCGAAGGGAGGATAGAACTTTTTTTATTTACGCCACAACAGCAGCAAGAATACTCATCGCAAAGTTTTGGAAGACACAAGATCTACCCACCCGGGAAGAATGGCAGATGAAGGTGATGGAATATATGGAATTGGCTGAGATGACTGGCAGAATCCGGGACCAAGGAGAAGAGTCGGTGGAAGAAGATTGGAAAAAAAATTAAAGTATATCTTCAAAAATATTCACTGGCAGAATCCATGGGTGGGTGGTCCTTAAACCTTCCCTAGCAGAGTAGTTTCTTGACACCCAGTCTGCACCTCCCCTCTTGGCGCGGAAGCTTACTGCGCAAGGAGGGCGTGGGTAATGGAGGACCTCTCTCCTCCCCGCTTTGCCCGGGCAAGGTGTCCTGGCACCGCCTCGCCTCCTCCGAGCCCTGAAGCTCCTCTCCACTGGAGGCGTGGTTACTCTCCTCCACTGAGGAGAGGCTGCTTCCCACGATCTTTGGGAGCTCTCTGTAATCCATCCGGCTTTGCCCCTCTCGCCCCTGAGCCGATGGCAGTTCCCTGACAGTAAGTTAGTGGTACTTGACTGTTCTTTGCAAAAGAATGCTGCTTCTGATTTCTACCCTCTCCTTCTCAAGAGGATGAAGGTTAATTCAGATTCAGGGCTGGCGGGGTGTGTCTCTGTGTTTACAATTTCATGTTATACACGAGGCACATCCAACAGGTAGATTGTGAAGAGGAGGAGTTTGGATTTGATATCCCGCTTTATCACTACCCGAAGGCATCTCAAAGCGGCTAACATTCTCCTTTCCCTTCTTCCCCCACAACAAACACTCTGTGAGGTGAGTGGGGCTGAGAGACTTCAAAGAAGTGTGACTGGCCCAAGGTCACCCAGCAGCTGCATGTGGAGGAGCGGAGACGCGAACCCAGTTCCCCAGATTACGAGTCTATCGCCTTAACCACTACACCACACTGGCTCTACCAGTGAACTACCGGTAGATCACTTGATGTCTGTGGTAGATCACTGGCTCCTCCCAAACAAGCTCAACAACTTTGGTTCCCCTAAAAAAGTTCAACAGTGTTGGCCTGCACCCCCAAAAAACAGGGCTTTCCTTCTTAAAGGAAACAACTTTGACCTGAACCCCAAAAAAGAAGGTTGATCACTGCCACTTTTTAACTCTATGAGGTAGATCACAGTGTCTTGAGAGTTGGCCACCCCTGTATACACAATAGTCTTGCAAAATGACTCGTGGCTGGAGTTCCACTTAAGAGAAAATCACACTGAATGCGATGGGACTGATTTCTGAATAAATGTGTGTAGGGTGCCGGGCTGCACACACAGCCCCCCCCCCCCCCCCGTGACAAGGAACAGGCCTTACACACAGTTCTCACACAAGGGAAGCAACATGCAGATAAGCCGCTAAAAGGACCTTTTCATTCTGAAGTATGTTTTCAGCAGTGCGTGCTAGTTATCAGCAACGAAATCTCTATCTTGCTGCTTCAGAAAAGGATCTTTGTAGATTGTGCATCTTCAACAACGCGAGGCTTGTATTCGTTCTCTTTTGTTAAAGGAACAAAGAAAAGTGTTGGGGTTGTAAGTTGTGGAAGCAAAACGTGAGAAACTAAACCAATACATAGAGTTATAAATATGCAGAAAGGACAGTTAATTCTTCAAACATTTGGTTACGGTTGATACACACACACAACACTAGGACACCATGTAACAAAATATATCTCTAACACCTATAGAGCACCAACAGACAGACAGACAGACAGACAGACAGACAGACAGACATGTTACATGGGTCTCCCAGAACAGTAGTTCCCTGTTCAAGTCCAGAGACCTACTTATTTTATCAGGACTATAGCATCAGGGGTTCCCTGACCATTCCATGGGTTCCAGTTGCCACAAATTAAAATTCAGTTCCAAACATGTGGACCAAATGTAAAATAAAAGTTACAGAAACTTGTAAAGGAGGTCATGGGTGGAGCAGGACGCACAAGCACCCCTGTTTTTTAAGTCCAGTATGATTTCCCTCATGGGACGCGGGTGGCGCTGTGGGTTAAACCACAGAGCCTAGGACTTGCCGATCAGAAGGTCAGCGGTTCGAATCCCCGCAACGGGGTGAGCTCCCGTTGCTCGGTCCCTGCTCCTGCCAACCTAGCAGTTCAAAAGCTCGTCAAAGTAGATAAATATGTACTGCTCTGGCGGGAAGGTAAACGGCGTTTCCGTGGGCTGCTCTGGTTCGCCAGAAGCGGCTTAGTCATGCTGGCCACATGACCCGGAAGCTGTACTGCGTCTCCCTCGGCCAGTAAAGCGAGATGAGCACTGCAACCCCAGAGTCGGTCACGACTGGACCTAATGGCTAGGGGTCCCTTTACCTTTACTATGATTTCCCTCAGGCACTCATATCTAACTGCTCAGTTCACTGGTTTAACATACCAGTTATTGTTATAAACAGTGATGTAATGAAATGCCAAAGTTGCACACCTCTTTAGCTGGGGTGGGGTGGGTGATGCAATATGTCTGTTGGGAAAAAAGTACTATAGTTTTATAAGGTATTAAGAGATGGCCTTGGCATAGAGTTTAAAGTAATTTAACCTTGAATATTTCCAAAAACAAAACTTTGTATTTTGCTGAATTGCTTTCCTTCACTACTACGATCTCTCCCGCACGCCATCTTAACTAGCACCCCTGGATCCATGCTTCGACAAACAACCATTGTATTAAAAGTGTATCTTTGTATCCCAAGCCATGAAATGAGATCATTAATCCCAGCTACATGAGTCAGGATCACCACTCTCTGCTTCATTCACCAGCGAGCAAGGGGCAAGATGAGACAACAGCCCTGAGATGTTGGGAGACGTGTAATTAAAGTACAAAGGCAGCTTTACACCAGCATTAAGGAGATATCCTTTCAAATCCATCACTGTAACAGCTCCCATTAATTGAAAAGGGACTAAAGAGAAACTCTCCCATACATCATGTTAGAACAACATTTTAATGATTACCCATGCCTGGTTTGCTAAAGATACTATTTGCAGCGAGAGCTGCAAGCTACAAAACAGGAATCACTTGTGCTAGGCGACACACAGGTTGTTGTAAAACGTGCAGTCTTATAGTGCAAGGCTCTACAAGTTGGAGGTTACTTGGTCTTTCACCATGGCCACTCATGGGGCAGTCACTTAGAGCAAAAGTCGCTATCACCACTGCCAGAGAGAGGACCTCAGTTTTGATCTGGTCTCTTCTAGAAGCATAAAGAAAGAAGAATTTTTTGAAAAACCGTTTGCACATGTTTCATCTGTTGTGTATTGATGCTAACGGGCGTAACATGGAGTTAAAGTTGTAGCGATTGTTTTGTTTGCTTAAAGAAGGTAGGTTTCCAGGAGGCACTGAGTATCACCCCCCCCCCCCCGAAAAGGGGACAATAGGCCAAATAAATTTGGGAACCTCTGGTCTAGAGAAAGAGGTGAGTGGGGAACTTGGGGGAAATGAACAAATATTGCCCTGGATCAGATGTAGAACTGCGTATTAATGTTTCTGAGACACACTTCTTTGGAAAAAACAAACACACCCAGAGCCTGCATACTGTACAGTGGTACCTCGGGTTAAGTACTTAATTCGTTCCAGAGGTCTGTTCTTAACCTGAAACTGTTCTTAACCTGAAGCACCACTTTAGCTAATGGGGCCTCCTGCTGCCGCCGTGCCGCCGGAGCACGATTTCTGTTCTCATCCTGAAGCAAAGTTCCTAACCCGAGGTACAATTTCTGGGTTAGCGGAGTGTGTAACCTGAAGCGTATGTAACCCGAGGTACCACTGTACTTGACAATCTCTCTGTCCACTTTTGGTTCTGGCCCAGCCCATGATTGGCTCTGTCCCCTGACTGACTTTTCCAATGGGTCAATGGCCCTTCATTGGGTAACGGTTCACCACCCCTGCTGTAAAGGCACCCCAAAACTTTTCACTGCTTGGAAGAAGAAGGGACAGGAGTTGAGAAGGGACCTCACACAACCTATGTTGGCTGGAAACTTACAATGCCTTTATTTACTTATCTATATATCACAAATAGACAGGTAGCACAGGTAATAGAGGGACCCATTCTGAGGTTCCTAGCCTCCTGCCTGAACGAGTATTGGGGGTGGGGGGAATAGTTCACACAGCACGTAATTAATGTATGGAATTTCCATGAGGTGTGACAATCACTTTGCTTGGGTGGTCTTGAAAGAGGATTAGACACATTCATGAAGGAAAAAGTTTATCTATGGCTATTCGTCAAGATGGCTATGGGTCACCTTCGGATAACAGGAGTGATATGCCTGCTCCGACTACCAGCTGACAGGGAGCAACAGTTGTGCCTACAATCATACCTCATGTTACGTTTACTTCATGTTACGTTCTTTCAGGTTACGTCCTGCGGTGACCTGGAAGTACCGGAAAGGGTTACTTCCGGGTTTTGCCGCTCGCGCATGCGCAGAAGCGCAAAATGACATCACATGCATGCACAAAAGCGGAAAATCGCAACCAGCGCGTGCACGGACGTGCTCTTTTCATCTTGCAAACAGACCTCCGGAACAGATCCTGTTTGCAAGCAGAGGTACCACTGTACATCAGTGGCGGAGCTTCATGCTGTGGCACCAGGGAGCGGAGAGCAGGTGGGGTGGGACTGGTGCTCGTCTTGGGGGCATGGCATGCCACCCACAGGGGTGTGGTGTGCGTCCTGGGGGCATGGCATGCTGCCTGTGGGGGCGTGGCACCCAGCACAGGCGGGGGGCAGCCGCGATGGCACCCCACCGGGATCATGCTGCCAGGGGCGGTGCGCTCCCCCCGCACTCCTCTTCCTCCACCACTGTTTCCAGAGGCTACAGCAAGAAACAGGTTACTGGACTGGATGTGCTGAAGAACAAATTTTCTTATGTTCTAATCGGCGCATAAGCTGGGAGGCCGGGGAGGGAAGGAAGAGGGCAAGTTAATTCATTTTCAAAAGCCTTGAAAACCTATTTGAAGATTATCTTCAATGTTTTCCATATGTGGAATGATGATTTCAAAAATAAGTATACCACTGTGGTTGCTACATTTGATATGGGACTAGGCTCTGACACACGGCAAATTTTGCCATCTATCTACGGAGCCGTGTTTTTCTTGAACAACTCTCGAAGGACAGAATATATGCAGCAGAGAAGAATACCTGTGCCTGCAACCCATCTATTTATATTATTTCACACCTATTCCTGGAATATAGATGTGCACAAAAGTAAAAACGCATTTCTGCTGCCAGTTTTGCAAAACTCAACACACTTTTCGCTCAAGATCTAACTGGTGGATATAGCAGAAAATAATACTGTGAGATTTATTTTATTTCTTTATTACATTTATACAGCACCTTTATGTTCCAAGCACCTGAAGGTGGTGTCCATGGTTCTCTCCCCCCCCCCTTTCGTCCTCACAACAACACTGTAAGGTAGGTTAGGCTAAGAGATGGTGACTGGCTCAAGGTCACCCAGCGAATTTCAGGGCTGAGTTGTAATTCAAACCCTGGTCTCCCAAGTCATAGCCCAGCCCTCTAATCATTTTTCATCATTATTAATTAAATTTGTATACTGTCCATCGTCCGAAGATCCCAGGGTAGTTCACAAAAGAAAAATACAAAACAAGAATACAAAATACATAATAAAAACAAACAAATGCAAACCAGTAACCAATATTGTATTTATCAACAGTAACCTTCAAATACAATAGTGGTACCTACAGTGAACAGTACTTCAGGGACCTAGTTGTCTTCTGAATGTCTGGCTTCTGCCAAGTTGTATAAGAACTTTTTGATAACATTCTGTTGTATAATTATGGGTACTTCCTGATGTTGACTGGCCCAGAGATATTTTTAAAGGCGAGCATGTATGTACTATTTTCAGTTGTTGGGTACAAATGACACAAATGAATGAAGAAATGCTGGAAATCTTGAGAAATCCCAGTGTACGTTCAGACTGAATTGTCGCTTGCATGTTTATTTACATTTTTAACATCTCTTATCAAGGAAGACCCTGGAGCATATCTGTAATGTCAACAACGCTATGGGCCAAATCACCACATTTTGAACTGGCTTCTAACCCTGGGCAGTGACCAAAAGAAGCTTCATTCAAAGAGCATTGTAGTAAAGGGGTTTGAAATGATTCCCGCCAAGTTGAAATCTAACCAAAGAGTATTTTGGTTGGCAATACTTGCTCCTGGTCACCATCAACTCGATCTAGAGTTCCACATGTACCCTAATGCTGCAAATCAGGAGATTAACTAGAGAAGGCATAGGAAGTTTATATATCCAGTGGTACCTCTGGTTGCGAATGGGATCCGTTCCGGAGGCCCGTTCGCAACATAAAAAGAACGCAACCCGCAGCGGCGTGTCTGCGCACGCGCGGGTTGCGATTCACTGCTTCTGCACATGATGTCATTTTGTGCTTCTGCGCATGCGCGAGCTGCGAAACCCGGAAGTAACACTTTCCGGTACTTCCGGGTCGCCGCGGGACATAACCTGAAAGAACGTAACATGAAGCGGACATAACATGAGGTATGACTGTACGTGCCAAGGAGGAAATACAAGGTTAGTTTTAATGATAATCTCTGGCATTTGCAAACTTCACTTTTCACACTTTAGGGCACATCTCCACACATATGATGACAGTGGGCAGTGTTATGTTCTGCAAACATATATATAAGAACACAAGAGCCTGCTGCTGGTACAGCCAATGACCCATCTAGTTCAGCATCCCATTCTCACAGAGACCAACCAGATGTCCATAGGAAGCCTGCAAGCATAACCTGAGAGGAAGATCATTCTCTCCTACTTGTGATTTCCGGAAACTGGTATTCAGAGGCTTATTGACTCAGACAGTGGAGACAGAAAATGGCTGTCATGGCTGGTGGCCATTTATAGCTTTATCCTCCATGCCTGTGTCTAGAATTACTGCCCTTAAGTACAAGCCTACAAAGTAGGTGGAACTCCCAGTCAATCCTGAAAAAGCAGGATACTTGGTCACACAAGGCTCTGCAATCGCCTTCAAGCTTATATATGCACCAGTGCATGGTGCAGACATGCATTTTAATGGATGAAATGTGGGGAAGGTGATTCTGTCACTGCCGACCTTTCTCATTGTATACATAAATATAAAATTTATAACTCAGGGATTCTGTTCAACATAAATGAATTATTAAACGAATATGGAATGTAACAATTTGGTTTCTATACAGAGGAACTGATAATACTCTCGTTAATTATGCACAACAGATAATCCAAGTTAGTTATGTCAAGGAAATAAGCAAAATGCAGGGTATCCTCCTGACGATTTGAGTTCAGACTCTTATAAAATCTGTTGGCAGGTAAATGCCCTTCCTGGAGGCTAAACATTTTTTACAGCAATGAATGAATTCCTAAGAACGAGTCTGAACTAGTGGAAGTGATTACGCAAAGGGCAAAAAAGTGATGTGCTGAAATTCCTAATTGCTATGGTAGTACAATGTATTGATCATGAAAACCATTTACAAGTGTTTAGCATTCTCCAGTTACACTTTAGGACGCGGGTGGCGCTGTAGTGTAAACCACTGAGCCCTGGGCTTGCCGATTGGAAGGTTGGCGGTTTGAATCCCCACAATGGGGTGAGCTCCCGTTGCTCGGTCCCTGCTCCTGCCAACCTAGCAGTTCGAAAGCACGCCAGTGCAAGTAGATAAATAGGTACCACTCTGGCGGGAAGGTAAACAGCGTTTCCGTGCGCTGCTCTGGTTCGCCAGAAGCGGCTTAGTCATGCTGGCCACATGACCAGGAAAAACAGTCTGCGGACAAATGTCAGATCCCTCGGCCAGTAAAGCAAGATGAGTGCCGCAACCCCAGAGACGTTTGTGACTGGACTTAACTGTCAGAGTACCTTAACCTTTATCATGTGTATAGTATATTTGCTTTACTTCTATATTTGCATCGATATGCATATTGGATGCCTTCTATAACACATTTTGCAGACTTCACTATATGCATTGTAACCAGGCATAGTGATTTTTTGGAACTGAGTAATTAAAGATGAATAGTGGATAAATAGTAGTTAGGAAAATGAATGAGAATCAAGATGAAATGAAACTGTAAATCCTGGAGACAGTATTGTTGAAACTTGAGATTATACCACTTTAAATGGTCAGAAAATCATCCCTTTCAAGTGCATTCTCAGAAGGAGTTAATCGTTTTTTCTTTGGTATTTCCCCCCTATTGGTGTAAACAGCTTTCAGGTATGTTTTCTGGTTGAATTTTTTTGTCTGGGCCACCTGTCATATCACCATAATTGGGCCCATGCATCAACCAATTTGTGTGGACCAAAATAGGGTAGTCAGTTTTCCAGAAGCTTGGGGAATGCACTATGCGATTTTGCCCCACATAGGTAAGATTGCACACCAATAGACATCATTCGGACTGGCTGAGTGGGACTGGTGAAGGCAGAATTGACTTGCTGGCTCCATGCATAAGGCCAGGACAAAAGCTGAAAATATTTCCCAAACTAGCCCACTGTAGGCTTAGGGTACTTTCAGAGGGGCACTACTTTTGGGTGGGATTCAGACATCAGGAAATTCAAATTGCACATTTATAATTGATTGGGGGGACTTATGCAACAAACCTGCTTCCCCAAAGATCAGACTTTTTGAAATTAGGAAAAGCATCAGTCAAATGCAATGGGAAGTGTGGGATAACACTTGTTTTGACACAACCTCTCCACAAACAAATCAGGATGAAAGCTCAATAACCAAATTGTGTCCTCGCTCAGGGCGCCATATTACCAAGCTCCACCCCTGGAGAGTGCTCTTGGGCTCAAATCTGGCTTGCGAGTTTCCTACAGGCATCTGGTTGGCGACTGTGAGAACAGGATGCTGACCCAGTGTGTGCCTTGAAGTGCGTGGACAGGAAGCCCTGACCATTAGGTCCAGTCATGATCGACTCTGGGGTTGCAACGTTCATCTCGCTTTACAGGCCGAGGGAGCCGGCGTACAACTTCCAGGTCATGTGGCCAGCATGACTAAGCCGCTTCTGGCGAATCAAAGCAGTGCATGGAAACGCCGTTTACCTTCCCGCTGGAGCGGTACCTATTTATCTACTTGCACTGGTGTTCTTTCAAACTGCTAGGTTGGCAGGAGCAGGGACCAAGCAACGGGAGCTCACCCTGTCGCGGGGATCCGAACCGCCGGCCTTCTGATCGGCAAGTCCTAGACTCTGTGGTTTAACCCACAGCGCCACCTGCGTCCCCAGACCTGTCTATAAAAAGGTAAAGGTAAAGGTACCCCTGCCCATACGGGCCAGTCTTGCCAGACTCTGGGGTTGTGCGCCCATCTCACTCAAGAGGCCAGGGGCCAGCGCTGTCCGGAGACACTTCCGGGTCACGTGGCCAGCGTGACATCGCTGCTCTGGCGAGCCAGAGCCGCACACGGAAACGCCGTTTACCTTCCCGCTGGTAAGCGGTCCCTATTTATCTACTTGCACCCGGAGGTGCTTTCGAACTGCTAGGTTGGCAGGCGCTGGGACCGAGCAGCAGGAGCGCACCCCGCCGCAGGGATTCGAACCGCCGACCTTTCGATCGGCAAGTCCTAGGCGCTGAGGCTTTAACCCACAGATGTCCCTATTTCCATTGGAGAAATGTTGGATGGTATGGAGTTATCTGACCCCCGAACCGTCTGAAGGCAGCCCTGTATAGGGAAGTTTTTTTTAAAATGTTTAATGTTTTTTGTTTATATATGTTGTAATCTGCCCAGAGTAGCTGGGGCAACCCAGTCAGGTGGCTTGGTAATAATAATAATAATATGGAATAGGATATCCCTATTTTCATCAAAGAAATTTTGGAGGGTATTCAATGCCAAGGTTGCAGGCTTGATCCCCACATGGGATGGCTGCAAATTCTTGCTTTGCAGGGGGTTGGACCAGAATTCCGTGGTTCCCAATGTGGGGCACATGGCATAGGGGGGCTATTTGATTTTTAAGGGGGTCAATTCGAGAATGAGTTACAGGAGTTCACTTTTTGAATAATTAGAATTATATTTGGGGAGGGGATCAGGATTTTAGAGATGCTTAAGTTAAGGTTACCAGATTTTTTTTCAAAGAAAAAAAAAGAGAGAGAAAGTTATTTTTAAAAAAGTAACCATGGTTAGGTGGGGCATGGCAAAAAAAAAAAAAAAAAGTTGGGAACCACTGTACTAGATGATCCACACAATTCTATGATTCTAAGTATATTTATTTACTTGATGGGGGGGTTCAGTCCACGCCCACGAATAAAAATAAAAAAGCCACGGCGCGTGCCACAGAGATGATGAAGGAAGTCCCCTTCCAGGACACTATTATTTTTCTTTTTGCCTCAGCTTGTGTGAGAAAAAGAGCGCCCTGAGGGCGAGGGAGGTTTGGCCTCAGGCCCTTGATTGACAGGCAGCTCCGAAGCGAGCCCGGGAGGGAGGCTGGGCCGGAGAAGGAACTGACTGCGAGAGTTAAGAAAGTCCTGCCCAGCTGTTTGCGAACTTTTTAAGATTTCCTGTTTCCTCTGCAAGGCAGGGTTGAAGCGGGGAAGGCGGGCGGGGGTGAGTCACACACGCCCTCCGAGCAAGCAGCCGAGAGCCGCGGCTGCTGCGGCTGCCTCTGCCGGGGCCTCGCTGGCTCGCTCGCCCGCCCGCTTCCCTCTTCGAGGGACCCGCCTTCGCCTCCAGAGGAGCCCCTCGCCGCGCCCCGCGCGCCCCTCGCCGCGCCCGCCTCTCCTCCGCCGCCGCCGAGCAGCCCAGCGCCCCGAGGGAGCTTGACAATGAGCGGGGCGCCCAAGCACGTTTTGCTGTGGACTCTCTTGCACTGCGCGGCTTGCCCGCTGGCTCGGGGTACAGGTAAGCCTCGCCTTTGCTTCGCTGCCTGGTCTCTGGGCTTCCGACGCTGCCCCGCCAAGATCTAGCTTGTGAATAAGGCACCAGAAGCCCATTATTATTATTATTATTATTATTATTAGCCAGGTTCATAGCACCACAGAATTGCAAAGGAGCACCACAGAATTGTAAAGGGACATGGGTGGCACTGTGGGTTAAACCACTGAGCCTAGGACTTGCCGGAAGGTCGGCGGTTCAAATCCCCTCGACGGAGTGAGCTCCCGTTGCTCGGTCCCTGCTCCTGCCAACCTAGTAGTTCGAAAGCACGCCAGTGCAAGTAGATAAATAGGTACCACTCCAGCGGGAAGGTAAACGGCGTTTCCGTGCGCTGCTCTGGTTCGCCAGAAGCGGCTTAGTCATGCTGGCCACATGACCCGGAAGCTGTATGCCGGCTCCCTCGGCCAATAAAGCGAGATGAGCGCCGCGACCCCAGAGTCGGTCACAACTGGACCTAATGGTCAGGGGTCCCTTTACCTTTTCCACAGAATTGCAAAGGGTTCCCCCAGGGTCATCTAGCCCAACCTTCAGCAATGCAGGAATCTTTCCCTCGAACCCACGACCCTGAGGTTGAGAGTCTCGTGCTCTACCAACTGAGCTATGTTGTGTTTCTGGGGTGGGGGTGTTGATCTCCCTTCCAAAAAAAAGTTAAAACTTTTGGAATGGTTTTTCTTCTTTCCTCTTGAAAAGAGTGTTGTTTTGGAGGAAAGCATGCTTCTCTCCTACCCCCCCCCCCAACTTCTGTTCTTGCTTGAGGTGTGGTGCAGAAGTTTTCATCCTGATCTCGGGATATCTGGCAGGGAACAGCTGCCTTGTGTCTTGCAGATGCAGCCATAGATGAGCTGCTTGCAGCTGTGAAATTGGTGGGTTGTTTGCTCCTGGCATGATGGCAGGGCTTTTGGCAATGCACAGGAGGGTTTGGGGTACAAATCCCTAGAAATTGGGGAAGTGAGTCATGCGCTGATGTTTTCTGAGTCACAATTCCCCAGAAAGTAAAGGATCTGAATTCCAGAACGCCAGTTCCCTTAATTTTGCAACTATAACCCCAGTGCGCCAAGAGACATAAGAACTCCCTCGTTACAAACTCAAGGGTAAAGTGGCCGTGTGGCCTGTCACTAGCGTGCTTTTAAAAAATCCTGCACCTTCGTTTCTTCCTTCAGCTGGGTTAAAGCTGTTCGGGGTGTAAGCCTGTGGTCGTACACAGTTTGCAGTAGTATGGTGGCAACTTCGTTTTAAAAACCGCTACGCTAAGCATCTGTAGTGGGAAGCAGTGTCTTTCAAAGTCACTTGATCAGTGTTTTGTGTCCAGGTTTTAAGCTGTCTCATGACTCCTTGTGTTCTTCATTTTGCTTTCCGCCGTGTTCAAGTGTGGAGCTCTTCAGTCATTTAACACGCTTCAGTGCAGACTGTTAAACAGCAACAGCAGCAACCACACAGAGGACTGATGTGCAAAGCCCTTTTACTGCAAAATCCTTTTCACTGGTTATTATGGGTACCAGTGCTGTCAACTGACGATATAATCAGAGTAGCTAAGCTTCTCGAAAGTTAACACACAGCTTAACTTCTCTCATCACATTACTGATGGGGCACAACACACCTTTTTTTTTAAACTTGCCCTGGATGTTTTATTTTTACATAGTCTGTTTAGTAGGTAGAAACAAGGTTGTACTCAACGCTTTAGGCACATATTTTGGCCCTCAATTCCCATCAGCCTGAGCCAGCACAAGCCAGTGGTTAGGAATGATGGGAGTTGTAGTGTGGCAACATCTGGAGGGCCAAATGTTCCTCAGCTGTGATCTGTACTTTTTGCCAAGAGCAGCTGCCCAGAAATCTCATGCTCCTTTAAAATGTACTGCCACTTCTCCCTCGCTTTTGGTCTCTTATTCCCAGAACTACCTCTATCCTTACGGATCCTTCCTCAAAACCCACTTGAAGCCTAAGGATACATAACTATATTCGAGCATATTCATTCCCAATTCCATTGCACTTGTTCTCCTTTAGAATGTAAAGCTCTGTGGGATGGGGACTTGCCATTTGCACTTACGTTAATGCTGGAAAGTGACATGAACATTGATGGTACCGTACGAAGTATAGTGTCCGCTGGCAGATTTACTAGGGACTGCTTCCCCGTATACTTACTTTCATTTTTTTTTTAAAGCCATCCCATAGTAACATAACAAACAGGGTGATGCTTTTGTATTGTTTGCAAAATGATGGTTAGTGGGGGGAAAGGAGAGGTAAAAAATACAGTGCTGGAAAGGAAACCTGTATACAGTATTAAGGTTATGCATCTTACCATTCAAATAGCTACCTATAGTGATAGTAAGCATAAATATGCAGCATGCTTTTTTTAAAGATGCTGATTTAAAGTGTTTTACTTACGGTATTTAGCATGCGTAAAATCAGTTTAGCTATGTCACGGTACAGCATTTTTAGCGATTTATGTAAAGATCCTGCAATCACTTGCACAGCTGAGTACCGTGTAAAGTGTTAGCAAAATCTGTGCATTTGCTGAAAGGTTAGGTCCAGTTGCAGATTATGATAATAATGGAATGTTCCTGTACTGTAATATAAAACTTGTACGATAGAGAAGAACGTACGCTTGGAATAAGTACTCACGTTAGAAATTCTTCTTGTCTCCTTTCCAATGCAAGTCTTTGCATCTCTTGAAAGAATAGTGGTACCTTGGCTTATGAACTTAATCAGTTCCGGAAGTCCGTTCCTAAACTGAAACTGTTCTTAAACCGAGGTGCACTTTCCCTAATGAGGCCTCCTGCTGCCGGTGTCCTTCCACCATTCAGCTTCCGTTCGTAGACTGAGGTAAAGTTTGCTAACCGGAACACTACTTCCGGTTTTGCGGAGTTCGTATACCAAATAATTTGTAAACAGGGCTGTTCTTAAATCGAGGCACCACTGTAAGGGGATCTTCTAGAGCAGGCACCCCCAAACTTGACACTCCAGCTGTTTTGGGACTACAACTCCCATCATCCCTAGCTAACAGGACCAGTGGTCAGGGTTGATGGGAACTGTAGTCCCAAAACATCTGGAGGGCTGAGTTTGGGAATGCCTGCTCTAGAACAGCTTTCCTCCAACCTAATGCACTTGCTGAGTAGGATTGATGGGAACAGTAATCCAAAACATCTGGAGAGTACCAGCCTGGGGAGCTGAGACAGCAGTAGCACTTTCTGCATTTATACACGGCTGTTTGGGTCATGACCAGTGTTATCTGAGAGCTAGCACAATCGTTAAGAGTGGTGACCTTGTATAACAACTTGGCTTTATCTCTGGGTTTTACTTCTGCTGTGTTATATCTTAGGCTGAAATAGGATAAAAGTTTTTGTCCAAGCCATCCAAGCCCAGAAACCTCTGTTGGTGTGGCCCTGTAAGCAGGATCCGTTGCCATGTTCACAGTCCCAAAGGGACTCTTGGCCAAATATGCATACTTTCCTTGTGATTTCTTCCTTTCACAATTAAATGGCATTGCCTTTATCATTATAGCTATGTTCACATGTCCCAGTAAACGACATTGTCATGTCGTCTGGACTGGCAAACTTTGTGGTTCATGTTAATTTATGACGAGTTTCAAACAGGCCAGCGCCTAACCATGGTTTCTGAAGCTGTGTCCCTTAAACAAACCGCAGTTCCTGGTTTTGGAGGGTATGGGAAGCTGTGATTGGCTAAAAGGAGATGCAAATCTCCAAAACTCCCCTTGAACACAGGGCAGGAGGGAAGGTAGAGCGTGCAAGCCCAAGGCTTGTTCCTGCTCAAATCTGTGTGCTGCTAATGATCCCTCTTCATACCACCATGAATAGTTCGATTATAATTACCTTGGTGTATTTGGAATGACAATGCTTTTATTTTTATTACTTAATCTCTAATGAGCATTCTCAGGTATAAGACCACTGACCTAATTACTCAAGGACAATTATTTCTTTTCTGAAATGCACATTTTCCTGTACACACATAGTACATACGACACAAGGGATATCTGCCAAGTTTATCTCTTTATCAGTCACTATGATGAAGACATGCAGCTGTGGCAAACACAGCTTTTTGCACGTGAAGAAAGTTCTCTGACAACGATGCCGTTTGCCAAATATAACTTGCATGATATAGTACTAACATCACAAAATAAATAAATAAATAAATAAATAAATGGGGGAAACCGGACATTGATATTGCTCCCTTCTGAATATATATCCTGCTTTTTAAATTTTGTTTTGTACTGTTGAATTATGCCTGCTTTCAGTAACATACCCTCTGTCTCCCAGGTTGCACTGCGGAGCAGTTTGCCCTCCCTGAACCTACTTACTTCTGAGTAGCATGCATAGGATTGCATTTTGCTTTGCCTGACTTGGAGTGAGTGAGTGAAAAGGGATTCTTTCTTGGGCAGGAGATTTGGCAGAGCTAGCCTTTTCCTGGCTTGTATCCCTGGGTAACCTCCGTTGAAGTAGATAAAAACAAACCACTCCCTGTTAGCGGAAGACTACTGGCAAAAATCTTAATAACATGAAATACCCCAAGTGCATCACTTTCTGTACATGTACACCAAATGCATATTTGGTGGTGGTGGAGGAATGGATGCTTGTTGGTGTGCAGAACAGAAGGTTCAGTCCTTAAGAAAAAACACTCCATGTGTAGTTGGAAGGGGCAGAGAAAGACAGAGATTGCTGGCTTAGTGTCTCTAGTTAAAAGTTTGCTGAAACTTTGGGTGGGAGCACTTTTTGGGGGGAAGGGGGAGGTTAGTGCTATCTTTGGGGGTTAGAACATAGAAAGCTGCCTTTTACGAAGTCAGAACAATGGTCTATCTAGCCTAGTATTGTCTACACTGATTGGCTGTGGCTCTCCAGAGTATCAGACAGGATATTCCCAGCCCTCCCTAGACATGTCAGAAATCGAACCCGGAGCCTTCTGCATGGAAAGCAAATGTTCTGCCACTGAACTACGGCCCTTCTCCGGGGATCTACCTGTAGCAGCTCTTTGCCTACGCTTCGTTCTCTGCTTGTATGTCTGTAAATATACAGACCTTTCAGAGATAACATAACATACTGCCACACAAAGGAAACTGGGTTCCATAGCTCTGTACCTACCAAGCCTGATGGGCTTGCCATAATGTTATCTTGGGCTATATCATCATCATCAAACCTTTTATTGGCATCACATACAGTGGTACCTCGGGTTACATACGCTTCAGGTTACATACACTTCAGGTTACACACTCTGCTAACCCAGAAATAGTGCTTCAGGTTAAGAACTTTGCTTCTGGATAAGAACAGAAATTGGGTTACGGCGGTGCGGCAGCAGCAGGAGGCCCCATTAGCTAAAGTGGTGCTTCAGGTTAAGAACAGTTTCAGGTTAAGAACGGACCTCTGGAACAAATTAAGTACTTAACCCGAGGTTCCACTGTACAAACATCCAAAACAAATCAGTAAAGAATTACCACTTCCCCAATAGCACAAAACATTTGCTAAAACAAAGGCAGAGCAGTCTATCGTCACATCTCTAGGTCTCCTGGGAGATCAGACGTCTGCAGTGTATTTCAACGACAAAAAACCAAATAGAGATATTTAGCCACTAACTTGGTGAGCTCCTGATCAGTAATAGAAAATGTATGACCTCCAACTCTGGTTTCCATTTGGGGATACGGAATTGATTTAGAAATTGCTGACTGAGATCAGCATATAGTTTACAATTAAGAACCATATGTGTAAGGGTTTCCACCAGGTGGTCTTCACATTGGCAAGTTCTTTCCCCTTCCACCCTACCTGTGAACCTTCCCCAAAGAAGCTTTGATGGATTTGAATTAAACCTGGCCAGCGAAAATGCCTTTCTTTCTTGAGGGTTAAGCAGAAATTCAAGGTAATTGTGGTTAGTTTCATGTTACCTTGGGCTATAGAGTTCCCTTCCCACCTTAATAAGGAAGACTCAGAACCAAACTACACATTACATTGCAGCTGCATGGACCTTTTAATTTTTCACTGAATGTGGTTGCTTCTGGGCTCCCAACAGGGGTGTCAACTCAAAGACTGCCTCCTGACTATGTGCCTCCTCCTGATGATGTACGTGTGACATCACAAGTGTGTGACAAGTGTCATGTGGACAGCGGGTTGCTGGCCACACAATCTTCGGCCAAAGGTGGCCTCTGGCTCCCAGTGAATATCAGCACTGTGGTGGGAGGGGTAGTTCAGCCTTCCTACCTGCCATGGTCTCCGTGAAAAACCCTGTCCACCCTGCTGTGTTTTGACTCAAGGAATAGCCAGTGGAGAACTTTCTCTTGCAGGGGCAGTTTTCATTAGTGTTATGTACTGAAGTTCTCACCCTGGGCCAGCAGGGGGATACTGTAGATAGTTATGCAAATAAGGGATCGAAAGTGACATTCAGTGATTGGATAGTTTTAGAAAATTGTTACAGTTACGTTGTACTGGAGCTCTATATAAGCAGGCTGACTGAACCCTTCAGTTCAGTTCTGTTCTGGCCTGTGAATAAATAAGAGCTGTTTGAAGAATCTCTGTGTCGTCTGATATGTTCACCCACAACTTAACAATTAGGACAATGGCATGATAAGAAAAGATTAACTCCCACTGCCCCATCCTTCAGTTTATGATCCCGATTCTTACTTGACTCCAAGCGGCAGTTATTTACAGTGTTTTTAAAAAAGTGACAGTGCATCTGTGAATATAAGTATTTAATGTCTATTGTAGTTTGGCCTTCAGGAAGCGTGCTGAAGGCCCACTCCGCTTAGTGCCGTGATCACATCTTGAAACTTTGCAGCAATTGTTAGGAGTTCTGCTATGACTAGTTGGTAAAAGATGAAGGAACCTGATAGATTCTCCCTCCTCTGAAGGCTTATGGCAGACAGCATTTCACAAATACATGAACCCTCTAAATTTGAAGAAAGAAAATAAAAAGGTGGATAGGTGGGAAACAGGCATTAGACGTTTCTGTAGACTTTAGTATCTCTATTCCTGCTGTTTTTTCTTTTTCAGGGGAAAGCTCTGCCTCTCATTTAGAAAGGGGATGTCCAAAAAAAGACATGTTGTCACTTTCTGAAAATCAGATGTCTGCCTCAAATTGCTGTAATTGTAAACTGAAACAGCTGAACATTTGGGGAAATCTTAGAAGAGCAAAAAAATAAGAATCTTCAGTTCCTCAAATTGTCTAGTCATGAAAATATGTGTTAGGTGGACAGAATAGCCCAAGCTTTCTGTTTCTGGGGTTGCTCTTTTAGTTGCAACTCTAGCGATTTCTTACCTTCTCACATGATGCAGCTCCTAATTAGCATGAGGTAGCTAATTAAACAGGGCTGGAGACGGAATCTTCTTGTTATAGTATTGCACAAGCCAGTGAAATAGTTCAGCTCTGATTACAGCCTCGGAGCTACTTGTGAGCGGAATTGTTACCAGAAGAAGCACATGTCTGTACTTTTAAATTATCAACAAATTGTAATTGGCAGGCAGAATGGACTGAAGGCATGTATTTACAACTAGGCCCCAAATATAGCACCTGTGTGCACCAAGATAACCTAAGAACCCCCCCCCCCTTGGCTAAGACCCTCTACCAGCTTTTAAATTTTAATTTTAAAAATGGATATTTTATTTGTGTCCTCCCCCACCACTTTGGTTGGCAAGTTTGCATTTTTTATAGGGGGAGAATAGTTGGCATTTTTGTCTGTGTTTTATTTTGTGTGTAGGTATTTCCCCTGTTTTGTTGAATTCTGAGCACCGTCAATATTCCACCTCCCACCCCCGTGAAATGGGTACTTTGTGTTGGGTCACAGTTTCTTGTGACCCTCTTTTTTTTGCAGCATAAGGGTTAGACAGACACTCACCATTCTGTTTGTTGTGGTTCAGCAGGTATTCCATAAGCCCACAACCCTGTTAGTGTAAATGAGGAAGAGGGTTTTTTTCAAAGAGAAAGAGTGTGCACACAAAGTCTTTAGAAGGCAAGATTGCATATGTGAACTAATTAAGGCAATATGTGACACACACACAAAATGCCAGCTGTTAATTCCACAACTATTACATTTTATTCTCAAGATTACATTAGTTTCTTGAACATGTATTAAATATGCATTAAAGCGCATATCAAGATGAAGTTCTGTGCATTTGATTATTGCTGCACTTATAATAGTTTTAATATTTTGCGATTTTTTTTAAAAAAACAACCCCTTCGTGTGAATTTGTAAGGCTGTTTTATCTATTCCTAGGTTCCAAGTTGTAGCCAGTGGGTGGGAAAGGAATGTTTTGTACAGAAAAATAAAATAAAAATGCTACATATATGAATTGCTAATATTTACCTGACCACATTTAATGAGCTACCTAGTGAGCTATGTATCAAGTCTATACCAATAAATACCAGCCAGGCCTATTAATCCATAGCAGCCATTTCTACTTCTAATGATAGAGAGAAGTGTGACAATTTTGGGGCGTCTTTGGTAGCCAGCCAAATATTGGATGGACATGATCCTGCATATTCCTGACCTCATGCTGCACCTCTAGAACTCGGTGAATCCCTTGCTCCTTTTCCCAGTTCCAGGCCTTCCCAGATTTCCCCTCAACCCTGGAGTAGGGGAAGAGAACGGGATTATTCCCGTAGTCTTGCTGTTCTTTGGAGCAAGTTGCAATCCAAACACTTTGGAGTGTGGAGTGTGAAAATAGGAAGCCTTAGCCCTCTTCTTGAGCTTTGAGCTGAAAAGGGAATCACGCCTAGAATCATTGAGTTGGAAATAATCGGGAACCATCTAGAAACTAACATGCAGCTGGGATCAAACTTACAACCTTGGCGTTATCAGCACCACACTCTGAGTTATCAAGTTGACATCCCTGTGGTGTTGAACATAAGAATAGCCTGCTGAATCATCTATGGAACATCTATTCCAGCATCCTGTTTTCACAGTGGCCAACAAGATGTCTGTGGGAGGCTAGGGAGCAGGACATGAGCACTTTCCCCTCCGGTAGTTTCCAGCATCTGATATTTCAAAGCATTGCTACCTCCATCTGTGAAGGTAGAGCCTAGCCGTCATGGCTAGTAGCCATTGATAGACCCCTCCTCCATGATTTTGTCTAATCCTTTTTTAAAGCCATCCAAGTTGGCGGTCATTGCCCCCTCTTGAGAAGGCAAGTTCTGTAGTTTTGACTATGCAATGCATGAAGAGGTATTTTCTTTTATCGGTCCTGGATCTTTCAACGTTCAGCTTCATTGTTGGGCTTCTAAAGTCCTCCTGTGAGCACCTCAGGACTAGTGCTGCTCCTGAGAGATGACCCACACACTTTGACCACTGTATATCTGAGTTTCTGACACTGGTTTGAGTATACGCAGCTTGTGTATCCATCCCATCCCCAGATCATAACCCCCACATAAGATGTGAATGTACTGTACTTGGAGCATAGCATGACTGTAGAGATGAGATCCTGTTCCGTCCAACTGCTCTAGTGTTGAAGGAAAGGATGGGGCCCATCCTCTTCGTCCCAGAAAGTGATGCAACACTTCCTTTAGGGCATGTGGAGACTGGAATTACTGGTCCGTTATGCAAACATTGGGAATTAATCCAATTCCTTCTCAGTGTCCCTTGCAAACTCTCTTGGATTTCTTTGGTCACCCTTGGAGAAAAATCGGCAGTTCTCTTTCCTAGTGAGAATCTGGAGCTTTCCACCTTGAAACTTCCCCCCAACACTTCATTTAATTAAATTTAAAATAGAAACAGAAAGGACTTGCAAAATTTAAGAAGAAAAGCTGAACTTCCTGCATTCAGTAATGCCTTGGTTTATGCCAAAAGCAGGCATTCCACAGGAAGGCGGACATTTTTGAAATTTCTCAGATGCAAAACTTTATAGCCCGCAAACATCTGAAATATCCGTTCGGAGGGCTTGTTAGCAGCCGAGCTTAACTGTTTGTTATTCTACTGCGCAGAGTTTAAAATCCGAGCTGCAATTTCAACTGAGGCTCGTTTGTAAAAGTTGGCACTGTGTGCTTAGACATTTTAGAGTTGTATTAGGACTTTTCTATTTAACACCAGACTCTAGTGTAGGAATAGGGACGCGGGTGGCGCTGTGGGTTAAACCGATCAGAACTTGCTGATCAGAAGGTCGGCGGTTCGAATCCCCGCGACGGGGTGAGCTCCCGTTGCTCAGTCCCTGCTCCTGCCAACCTAGCAGTTCAAAAGCACGTCAAACTGCAAGTAGAGAAATAGGTACCACTCCGGCGGGAAGGTAAACAGCGTTTCCGTGTGCTGCTCTGGTTTGCCAGAAGCAGCTTAGTCATGCTGGCAACATGACCCAGAAGCTGTACGCCGGCTCCCTCGGCCAATAAAGCGAGATGAGCACCGCAACCCCAGAGTTGGCCACAACTGGACCTAATGGTCAGGGGTCCCTTTACCTTTACCTAGTGTAGGAACATAAGAACAGTGTGCTGGATCAGGCCAGTGGTCCACCTAGGCCAGCATCCCATTTTTGCTGGACCAGAGCACAAGGGCACACTCCCCTCCTGTGGTTTGTGATATGCAGAAACAGAATGTCTCAGATAGGGAAGGAGTTTGGTATAGAATAGGCATATGAGGCCTCAGGGTCTTGGGCACAGATGCAGTGTTTGAAATTAGCCAGGCGCCAGGAGCATTTTGCACCTGGCTTTTGACCACTGGCGACCAACCGAAGATGCTTGGGTGCCAGGATATCATTTATCATAACCATCTGGGGTCATTGGATCTGGGCTGTTTTCACACACTAGTACCTCATCCTGCAGAATTCTATCAGTAGATATTTTATCTGCACAATCAGAATGAATTTCTGGAACCAAATTGCATTTTTTTCTTATGCAGCCTGAGCAGGAGCAGTCACCATTAAGAAAAAGAGGTCAGAATAGACCAATATATATATGTGGACTGTCCCTGGTTGGATCAAGTGACTTTGCTTCTTTAAGTTCTCAAAGCTCTTAACCTAGCTCAAGGTTGTCATCTGAACTAGCCAGATGTTTAACTGAGAATCAATCACAGTCAAGTCCTCCATTTGAAAAGTAAGACTTTAGAGCCGTCTTACCCCCAAATTCAACTAGCTGTTCCATTTTGGCGACTGTAATCTTGGTTTAAGGAGCTAGGTTATATATCTGAGTTTCTAACACTGCACAGAAGTGCATGGGTTTAAGGTGTGTGTATGTGTGCGGGTGGCACTGTGGGTTAAACCACAGAGCCTAGGACTTGCTGATCAGCAGGTCAGCGGTTCGAATCCCCGCAACAGGGTGAGTTCCCGTTGCTCGGACCCTGCTCCTGCCAACCTAGCAGTTCAAAAGCATGTGAAACTGCAAGTAGAGAAATAGGTACCACTCCGGCGGGAAGGTAAACGGCATTTCCGTGTGCTGCTCTGGTTCACAAGAAGCGGCTTAGTCTTGCTGGCCACATGACCCGGAAGCTGTACGCCGGCTCTCTCGGCCAATAAAGTGAGTCGGCCATGACTGGACCTAATGGTCAGGGGTCCCTTTACCTTTATGTGTGCACCCACAAACACATGCATATAGGGAAGGTGTGTAGTCTAGTTGCGAGGAACTTTACAGTGACTGTAAATTGATCAATACGATCCGTGCCAAGTTCCAGTCTAGACCAGCCTTTGCCAACCCGGTGCACCCCAGATGTGCTGGACTACAACTCCCAACAACCCCAGTCAGCATGACTGCTGGCTGGCGCTGATGGGAGTTGTAGTCCAAAACATCTGGTGGGCAAAGGCTGGTCCACAGAATTCTGTTGTTCCAGTTCAACCCTCTCCTTCTCATACCTTTACTTGACAGCTGTAGTTATTGATATCGGCCTCCAGGAAGTGTTCCCCGTTCTCTCCCTGGAGCACTCTCCTGCTACGCTGACACCAGCCAGGAGACAGACATCTGTGGTGTTCCACTTTTATGCTCCTGACAGATGCATGTCTGATAAAGCAAACCTGTTGCTGAACAAGCCACATTAAAAACGAAATAAAACTCAGCCATGCAGCACTATAAAGCATGGGGATTATATTAGTGAGGGCTGCAGGAGACAACTGCATTTCTTCTTAACGTGTGGAAGGAATGAGAGGAAGATTGTATTAGCCCTATTGCGCTTTTAATTTAACTTGAACGGCTTGGGGGAAGCTGACAGCGCTTTCTGAAAGTCCAGAATGTCTTCACTTAAAAAAAATAACTCTGCAGATGAGCAATAGCTTTCTTAGGCTCAACCAGAATGCCATGAAAGTTTATCAGGCTTTCAGATTCTCCAGAATGGCTCATTAGTCAAGATGCGGGAAAACTAGAGATGCTACTTTTATTTGTAATGCAGTAAAATAACGACTGCTTTAGTTACTGAACCAAAATGCGGCTTTGTGTTTCAAATTGAATTTAAGAAATGCCCACATTATGTGGTGGTTATAAAATTATTCATAGACTTATTTTGGGGGGCAAAGTCCACCCCAGCAGCCTACACCTCATAAACAAACAGCAGAATATTAAAAGAAAAAAACCACGACAATTTAAATAGCAGTGTTTTGTTTTATTATTGTTTAATAGATGTTCATCCTCTTTTAAGGATCTTAGTTCATAAGGATTCCCTTTATGGTGCCAGGGGTGGGGAAATGGAAGCAAAATACATTTAATAGCACTAATAACAGTGACTTGCTGGGTTTTCACAGGCAGTAGGTAGGAGAGAAGCCTAAAACCAGGGACAGAAATGTAACTCAGAAGGTCTGGAGCAAATGAAAATTCTGTATTCTAGGCTGGAGGACTGCAGCTAATGTATGCCTCTTAATTGTATATCCTAATAATTCCCCCCCCCCCTCCCAAGGCCAGGCTAGATTTGGAAGAGCATGGGGGATGCAGTTCTTCTGCAATGGATGAATGTTGTTGTTTAGTCGTTTAGTCATGTCCGACTCTTCATTACCCCATGGACCAGAGCACACCAGGCACTCCTGTCTTCCACTGCCTCCCGCAGTTTGGTCAAACTCATGCTGGTAGCTTCGAGAACACTGTCCAACCATCTCGTCCTCTGTCGTCCTCTTCTCCTTGTGCCCTCCATCTTTCCCAACATCAGGGTCTTTTCCAGGGAGTCTTCTCTTCTCATGAGGTCGTCAAAGTATTGGAGCCTCAGCTTCAGGATCTGTCCTTCCAGTGACCACTCAGGGCTGATTTCCTTCAGAATGGATAGGTTTGATATTCTTGCAGTCCATGGGACTCTTAAGAGTCTCCTCCAGCACCATAATTCAAAAGCATCAATTCTTCGGCGATCAGCCTTCTTTATGGTCCAGCTCTCACTTCCATACATCACTTCTGGGAAGACCACAGCTTTAGCTATTCGGACCTTTGATGGCAAGATGATGTCTCTGCTTTTTTCTTTTCTTTTTTAAGATGCTGTCTAGGTTTGTCAGTGGATGAATAGATGGCAGTAATATTTCAAAGTATATTACGAGTGTGCACAATGCTTTGTGTGGAAGTAGCCTAGATTTAATTACCAGCCCTGGAAACATCTGCAGGCATGTAGTTACAGAGTAAATAAAGTACCCCTTCTTTGAGAAGAGCTGCAAAACGGAGTAAACTAATGGCCCCCTCCTTGGCATGATTCTAAACATCTGGCACCCAAGTTTTCTAAATACTGCTCAGGCTTTCAGTGGCAACTGTTGTGGTTTAGGTAATGCCATGTGGATATTGTTAGAGCCAGCGAGGCCCATGGCAAGGAATGATAGGAGTTGTAGTCTAGCATCATCTATAAAGCAGCTGGTGGGTGATGGCTGCCCTACAGGATAATGAGAATCAAGTGATGTGATGGCCCAGGATGCAGTGTTAGAAACTCAGATATATCAGCTAGGCGCCAAATGGCTCCTTAAAGCAAGGTTACCGTCACGAAAAATGGAATGTCTAGTTGCCATTTTGGGGTAAGTCTTACTTTTCGTGTGATGGACTGACTAATTGATTCTCAGTTAACTGGCTAGTTCAGATGACAACCTTGAGCTAGGTTAAGAGCCTTGAGAACTTAAAGAAGAAAAGTTGCTCTTTTACTTAATGGTGACTGGTTCTCAGGCTGCAGAGAAAAAGCATGTTGGTTCCAGAAATTCATTCTGAATGTGCAGATAAAATATAACTGATAGAATTCTACAGGATGGAGTATTAGTGTGTGAAAGCAGACCAGATCCAGTGATCCCCAGGCATGCACATAGCTGTCAACTTTTCCCTTTTCTTGCGAGGAATCCTATTTGGAATAAGGGAAATTCTGACGAAAGAAGAATGGCAGACGAAATTAATGGACTATGCAGAATTGGACAAAATGACAGGAAGGATTTGAAACCTGCGGGACCAGAGATTTACAGAAGATTGGAAGAAGTATATGAATTATTTGAAGAGCAACTGTAATCAACAAATTACACTAGTAGGACTACAAGAAGTTTTGTAAGGAGAAATATATGAAGTGTTACAAAGTAGAAAAAGATAGAGATATTGGTTATGAGTTTGAAATGTAATAGGGAAGATAAGAAATGCATGCTGAGAGATTAGATTGGAAAATTGATGGATTGATGGAAGTCAAAAATTTGAATAAGATGTAAAAGTATGTTTAATTACTGTTGAAAATGATATGTTTAAAAAAAAACTAATAAAATTTATATATATATATATATGGAATTTCCCTTAAAAAAAGGGAAACATTGACAGCTATGGGCATGCACTTCCAGATGGCAGAGATGTCACTTGGTCGCAAGTGGCCAGCAGTCAGGTGCAAAATGCGCCTGGCTCCTGGCTAATTTCAAACACTGTCCAGATGTCAAAGCATTTGGAGTCTCCTCCTTGTAGAAACAAGCCATTAATACGAAAGACTGGATTTATCTTCTGTGAAGTAAGCCTGGACTGCTGTCGATCTTCTGTCTCCAGATTGCTTTAAATACTAAATCTGGTTTTTTGCCTTAGAAAAAGAAGCTGCAGTGCTAATAATCTACAATCAGTGTTTCCCAACCTTTGGTCTCCAGCTCTTTTTGGACTACAATTCCCATCATCCCTGACCTTTGGTCTTGCTAGCTAGGGATGATGGGAGTTGTAGTCCAAAAACAGCTGGAGACCAAAGGTTGGGAAACACTGATCTACATAGCTACTGTACACAGTGAGCCGCTTCAAATGTATACATATGCTGACATCCTGCTGTTTGTCAGCCAGCTATCATCACATGTAGAGTTAAGCTTTGTGCTTGTCTCCAGAGTAGGAGTTTTTGAACGTTTGTCTGAAGGTATCAAAAAGCTGATTCTGTGCACGGTGCTCGCTGCCCGGGATTGGATAGCTCTAGGCAAGGAGCTGACATGTAGAATGGGCTTTGAGATGAGCATCCCCACACACCCATTGATTGTCTGAATTTTCTCTTTACTACAGCACAGTTGAATCACAGTGCAATGAATTGGTTTCCACCAGGGAATAATGGTTTCCACCAGGGAATAATGCTCATCTATATTTCCCTGTATATATGTAGTTGATTGACAGGTGCCCATTATTACGGATGAAGTTGAGGCTTGCTCTCTGTGCTTTCCGTCTGTTTGACAACAATGATTCAAGTTCTGGCATATCGCTCAGAGGGCTGGCTTTTAAACAACAGGAAAAGGAAATTTCTGATGGGACCAATGAGGCATAAAATAGGTTTGCTGGTAACCAAACATATGGTAGATAAAATGCTGCTTTCACTGCCCCCCCCCCATGATATTGGGCATACTGTAGAATCATATTTAGAAGTCTCTCAGGGACACTTAAAGCTACGAAATAAGTATATTTGTGCAACATTCTGCTAAGAGTAATTTAAGTCATTTAAAAAGTTAGTTTATATAAGTTCTGCCCTTCTGTTTTTGCCTACATAGACTTTCATTTATTTCAGATGGCAACATCTATCAAGGAAGCAAATCCCAAGGGCTTTAAAAATCTGTTCATTTTTGCCTAGCAGCAGGAAATGTATGACAAATATTGCATGGCTTTTGAAACCCCCAAAATATTCCGATTCATTCTTGTCCCAAAATATTGAGTTGTGATTTTTTAATAATAAGATAACGGCACATATTTTTCCCTCCCTGTAAACCAACTTAAACTAATTAAAGTCTTAACTTAAAAAATATTATTTTTTAACACTCGGAAACAATTCTCTTAAGTGGGGAGGGGAGGCATATTTAACTAGAAGATCTATACAGAAGAACATTAAAATGTGCTGACTTCAGAGTGGCTTTATTTATGTTATTTATGAATCACCCTTTGTTGAACAGAGCCCAGGGAGATGTATGTCAAAGGATAAACAATAAAATTACACCAAGGAATAAAACTACAATATTCATAAAGTCACACTAATGGGGGGAAAAACTACCCACCCCTTGCTTTTCGGGGGAAACATATCAGACTGAAAAGGTGTGGTTAAGCAAGTGTCTTTAGCTGAGGTTTAAATCCCAACAATGAAGGGACAAGCACAAATGGGAAGGTTATTCTACCAAGCAGGATTGAGCCATTTGGTATCGGAGGAGGCAGATACTTGTGTCCTGTGCCACTTAGGTAAAGGTAAAGGGACCCCTGACCATTAGGTCCAGTCGTGGCCGGCTCTGGGGTTGCGGCACTCATCTCGCTTTATTGGCCGAGGGAGCCGGCGTACAGCTTCCGGGTCATGTGGCCAGCATGACTAAGCTGCTTCTGGTGAACCAGAGCAGTGCACGGAAACGCCGTTTTACCTTCCCGCTGGGGTGGTACCTATATATCTACTTGCACTTTGATGTGCTTTCAAACTGCTAGGTTGGCAGGAGCAGGGACCAAGCAACGTGAGCTCACGCCGTCACGGGGATTTGAACCACCGACCTTCTGATCGGCAAGTCCTAGGCTCTGTGGTTTAACCCACAGCGCCACCCACGTCCCTTCCTGTGCCACTTAGGACTTTATAAACTGTTACCAACAACTTGGGTCTAGTAGCTTACAGGTAGCCATTGCAGTGCAATAGAGTAGCATTTATTTATTTTATTTATTTATTGAATTTATATACTGCCCTATACCCGGAGGTCTCAGGGCGGTTCACAGAAAAGATCACAATATATAAAATCAAAATAAGAATAATAACCCAATAATACCCCCCCCCACACACACAAAAGAGCCGCATTGTAAAAGGGTATAGGATGTCAACAAAAGGCCTGGTTTAAACTGAATGTTTTTGCCTGGTGCCTAAAGGTGTATAACGAAGGCGCCAGGCAAACTTCCCTGGGGAGAGCATTCCACAGACAGGGAGCCACTGCAGAGAAGGCCCCGTTCTTGTGTTGCAACCCTCCGGACCTCTCGAGGAGGAGGCACACAAAGAAGGGCCTCAGAGGATGATATCGGGGTCTGGGTAGGTTTATATGTAAAGAGGCGGTGCTTGAGGTTTGTGGTCCTGAGCCGTTTATTTGCAAGGTCTCCCACCTACACAATGGGTCTTTCCCTCTCTCCTCCCTTCCCAGCTCCCATCATTCCACTAGCCAACATATGCAGTAGTCAGGAAGGATGGCAGCTGTAGTCCAGCAAAAATGTGACAAATATACCCCTTTCCTGATTTAACAGGGTTAAGTAATTTGCCTGATTTTTTGTACACAGATAATTGCAGTAGCTGTTTTTATACATACAACACAAATTTCTCATGAGACTGCAGGGAGGAAAAAGTCCAACCACTTTCTTTCCTTTTTTGTTGCTCAGAACTGTAAGTCACATGTGCTATGAACTTGCATGAATGTTTTTAGAAAGAAAAACACCCTAACAGGAAATGAGGCTTAAACCCATATAGCTGACATGATGTTTGCAACAAAAGGCAGGAAATTTAGCGTTAAGGCTGACATTCCCACCTTCAGCAGGGCTGGGTTGGTGTGAGTGAAACATTTCTTTTCAGTTTCTTTTCCATTTAGTTTTGCGTTAAGTGTTACTTAAGGCTAATCTCTGTGTGTATTTGAGCGAAATACACACATGAAGTGTTTTGCAGGTACATTTGTACATATGTGGGTCTTGTTGTTCCTTGTGCGTTTTGCATAGGGGTCCTCATTGTGTTTTGTATTGTAACTGGCAGTGTGCCTGGCACCGGCCTGGTTCCTTTAAAAATGGTGTGGTGTTCATTATTTATACATTTTGGCCAGACCTCTGATTGCATCACCTTTGGCACATGCATTGTTGTAACATATTTGGCTCTTTGGGATGTTATAGTGAGAGCCAAATCTTTTATGTTACGGTATGTTACTGATTTTAAAATGAAAGTCTTACAGCTCTAGAGACTCTTAGTGTAAGAAGTGCTTTTCTGGTTTTCTTTATTTTCACGGTTATTCTCTCAAATATCAAATCAACAAAAGCCTGATTTCAAAGTGTTTACAATCAAACATTTTTTATTTTTATTTTTAAAAAAGTACTCATATTCAGTAAGCCTCATTGCTACAGCAGGGCTTTTACCTTTGTCTTTCCCTAAATAAAAGATACCCAGTCATCAATGGAAGATGCTTCTGGCTGTTTGATCTTACCACAACACATCTTTGGAGCAAAGGCAATTTTCCCTGCTTGTTTTACTTACATGTTTCCATTCCATCTTTTCTAAACTTGCAAGAACAAATCTGTCAAATCAATAAATGAACTCACCGCTATAGATATGTGTGGTGATAAAAATAATTACCACCTCCCACAATCAAAATCTCCTCCATTATATCTCTGCTCATCCCCACTATAAGATGCCCATCCAAAAAGGAATCCATAATATTGTTTACCAAGGAGCTGAAGACTCTGAAGCAGTTAGGTTTGCCAGGCAATGCCTTCAACAATAAAGGGATAATCACGGATAAGCTCCCCACCCCACCACCACTGGGGAAAACTTACACTGCCTCTCATTTTCATATACAACTTGTAGCAGGACTTCTCCAGTTGATCTCGTTGGGTGGGGGGCAGTTTTAGCATGCTGCTGATATCTCAGATAAATTGCTAATAAATTCATAAAAGTGACGAGTCTTTAAAAATAGATAGTCCTTGGGACTGCGAGAGGAGAGACAAGCGCTCCATCCCTCTTGCGTCAAACTACTGAATTTTAGTGCTGCAGTTTCCCTCCTCTGCAATCCGAGCCTTTTGGGTTTGCCAATCAGAAGGTCGGCGGTTCGAATCCCTGTGATAGGGTGAGCTCCAGTTGCTTGGACCCAGCTCCTGCCAACCTAGTGGTTCGAAAGCATGCCAGTGCAAGTGGATAAATAGGTACCACTGTGGCGGGAAGATAAATGGAGTTTCCATGCCCTATGGCTTCTGTCACAGTCTTCCATTGTGCCAGAAGCAGTTTAGTCAAGCAGGCCACATGACCCGGAAAGCTGTCTGTGGACAAACGCCGGCTCCCTCGGCCTGAAAGCGAGATGAGCGCTGCAACCCCTTTGACTGGACTTAACTGTCCAGGGGTCCTTTACCTTTACCTCTGCAATCCATTTGGTTCATAAAGAGGGACGGAGCGCTTGTCTCTCCTTGACCAGCCTGCTCACTCACCTGCACGTCATTCCTTGTCACCTGTGGCTACCAGGCTTGCGCTTGAATATAGAGCTGAGATTACCTAATGAATATTGGACAGATTCATAATCATTTTTAATTTGTATACCGTCTTTCTATCTTACAATACTCAAGGGGGTTTACAAATTGAAGGAACAAAAAATGTACAACTTATAACAATCTAATGCGATACAGAAATGTGATAATAAAACGTAACTTTAGAATAAGCAACCTACATCAAAAAAGTAACATTCAACAATCATTAGAATAGTAAATAATAATAATAATAATAATAATAATAATAATAATATCAGCATATATATTCAGTTAACGTTTCCTCTTAATGGAATTTGGATGAGAAATGTGTGCTTGCAAACATCCCATTTCAAAAGAGAGCAATGTAAACATTCAGAACATGAATGCAGTATCCAAGGAGCTCTGTGTTGCTTGTTTGTGTTCAGAAGTTCACAGACAAAGGCGGCTGGTGGCCAGTTTCCAAAGAGATGATTCACTTTCCCTCTGGGAATTGTGATAAAATGGATGACTCTTTCTGTGGTTGCTTGAAGAGTGTCTCTCTCTCTTCCCCCCCTTCTGCAAAAGACTATGCACCCTCTCCAGTAAAAACAGACAAAATTCTTGCCCTCTTAGCTTGTCCTCAAATTCTCAAAGAATGATAACTGTCAATTTGTACTATATTTAGCTAATTGCTACTTCATAGTACATCCTAATAACGTGTGCCCATTTTCTGCTGAATCTAGATAGCAGTCCTGTCACTAGATGTTGTTGTTGAATCTGTAAAAGTGTGACAACTTCTGATACAAGTGACAAACCAAAATTGCAAATCGAAAGGCTTTTCTGACAATCCTATTTTCCTCCATGGGGTTGTCATTGCAGTGATTTAAGGACACATGCAAAACCTTTGCATCAGAATTGAAAATCCGCATGAATTATCCAGGAAAAGGAACAGTAAGCAAGTTCTGGCATGACTCTAGAATCTTGATTATGGAATTTCTGGGAAAACATTTGTGCTGAAATAATTTCATACTCCCGCTGAAATAATTCCAAGAATTCTGCCTTGCATTCAAGATTTCAAAGCAAGAACTAGACATTACCTTGGCAGATGCTTTTGCTTCCAAACCTGTGTTTTTTTGGGTAATAATACGTTTGCAGAGGAGGCATTTGCAATGTTTCTAAGGTGAGTGGGTGCCCACTCTGCAAGGCCAGTTCGCCTGCCAAAGGCCTTGAATCCTGTTGTTATGAGAAAAAAACCTGCTCCTTTTCGCTTATGGGATACCCCAGAGCCCATATGGAGTCCTTTTGTAGGTTCTCTATCGGTAGGAGAAAATAACAGAGAGCAACCAGAGAATATTGAGAAGCAAAGCAGCTAGTAAGCCTGATTTTTATTAAAGCTGTTGCAACAGGGTGCTCCCCCCCCCCCACCACACACAGGAGGGGGCGAGGGACCCAGAACAAAGGGACGCCCTTATATAGTGTTTGAAACTGCCCACCCTCAAACTCCAGAAACATCATACGTACATCACAGAAGGGGTGTAGCCCAGGACCACCTCCCCCAATACATACATCACAGGGGCAGTCTCAAACAGAATCCTGAGTGTGTTGTTATCTCCTGTCTGTTTACCTGATTGAATTATCTGGGTTTTGGCCACTCTGTTGTTGTTATAACTACCTAATTCCTGAATCCAGGTCACATGCTCACCCTATTCACACCTTAGTAAAGGTAAAGGGACCCCTGACCATTAGGTCCAGTCACGGACGACTCTTGGGTTGCGACGCTCATCTCGCTTTATTGGCCGAGGGAGCCGGCGTACAGTTTCTGGGTCATGTGGCCAGCATGACTAAGCTGCTTCTGGCAAACCAGAGCAGCGCACGGAAACGCCGTTTACCTTCTCGCTGGAGCATTACCTATTTATCTACTTGCACTGGTGTGCTTTCAAACTGCTAGGTTGGCAGGAGCAGGGACAGAGCAACGGGAGCTCATCCCGTTGCGGGGATTTGAACCACCGACCTTCTGATCAGCAAGCCCTAGGCTCTGTGGTTTAACCCACAGCGCCACCCGAGTCCCACTCACACCTTAAATGTGCCCTTAAGGCAGGATTTGTGAGCACAGAGACAATGGGGAGATTTCCCATTTCCTTCGACCTTGCAGAGAAATATTTGAGGTCTTTTTGGGAGAGAGAAAATGGTTTCAGGACTTTTCTGTGGGTTTCAAACATGTGGTTTACATATTTGTATGTGTTTGCTTGGTATATTTATGAATATGAATATATATATATATATATATATATGCAGGTTTTGGTGTCCTCGGGTGTCTTCCCGTGTAAAAGTTGGGGTGTCTAGGCGACGTTTCGACGAGGTCTCACTCGTCATCTTCAGGCTGGTGCTTTCGGCTTCTTGTTACTGGAACAGAGCGGGATCTCAATGTTTGAGTTCCTATAAATACTGTAGAGGGGGTGTGGTGTCTAGCCTCCAATGTTCTGGGCAGAGAGGAAGTTCCCAGGCTAGTGTGCCTTTTCTTCTTTTGTTCCTTAATTACTTGAGAGATACCTTGAGTGATTTCTTGAGTGATATCCTGAGTACCACTTAGGTGGGTCATTAGGTGTGGATTAGTTGCTAAAGTCTTTGTGTCTTGACCTCTTGAACTTTGTGAAGAGATTTCCTGAGAAGATGGCTGTATTGCACTTAGTTGTGCTTTGGCTTGGCTTCGTGTATAGGGGCGAGCTGTGGTTTTGTGGCTTGTGTCAGCCAGATCTGTGTAGGGATTGCAGGGGGGTGCAGCATCCGGAGGTGCCACCATGGATTGGCTACTGGATGGTGTCAGTAATTCATCTGTGGAGAGGGTCTGGGTTTGGGTCTGGTGTGGTTGATTGGTGTTGGCGTTCTGTGTGCCTCTGGATCTGGTGTCAGTTTTTGTGGGGAGGGCTAATTTCCAGATGTCTGGCAAGCGGGATGTGTCGTCACGCTTGTTCATGTTGTGAGGGTGTTTCTCTATCTCGATGGCTTCCATGATTATTCTCTTGTGGTGATGTTCCGTGTTAAAGAGCAATTTGGAATCTGCAAAATTAATTTCGTGTCCTGTTTCTTTCATGTGTTGGAAAAGAGAGGAAGTTTTTTCTTCTTTTTTGACGGCATTCTTGTGTTCTGCGATACGTGCATTTATTCGTCTGTTTGTTTGTCCAATGTACGTGGCTGGGCAGACTTTGCAGGGTATTTCATAGATCCCTTGGTTTTCCAACTGGATTTTATCCTTGGGGTTTCTGAGGATATTGGCTATTTTTTGGTTGGTGCAAAAGGCTGTTTTGATATTGTGTTTATGGAGGATTTTGCTAATTTTATCTGTAGTGCCCTTGATATAAGGAAGGAGGGCCATGCCATTGTTTTCTTCTGTGTCTTGGTTTTTGGGGGGTGTTTCCTTTTGGATTAGCTTCGTAATCCTGTTTTGCTGGTATCCATTGGCAATTAACACATTTGAGAGATTCTGTAACTCAGTTGTCAAGTGGTCTTTGTCAGCCAGGCGTTTGGTTCTGGAGATGAGAGTCTTGGCTACGGAGTTTATTTGTGCAGGGTGGTGGTGTGATTGTGCATGTAAGTAGCGGTTGGTGTGTGTTTTTTTCTGGTAGATAGTGTGTCCTAGGGAGCCATCAGGTTTTTTGTAGATTAGGACGTCAAGGAAGGGAAGTTGGTTGTTGGCTTCTATTTCCATAGTGAATTGTATTTTGGGGTGTAAGTTGTTGAGATGTGTGAGGAAGCTATCCAGTTTTTCCTTCCCGTGTGGCCAAATTACAATTGCAGTCGCCCCGAGACGCATCCCCACGGAAAACATCATATGCGGAGTCGAAGCTAGCCTAACCAAATTCAACCCAGATGAAGCCAATAAAATCAGACTTGAAGTCACCAACATCCTCTGCTCCAGCAAACCACCCAGAAGCAATTTACACAAAGAAGAACAGAAAGCACTCACCAACCTGAGGAAAGACAACAACATAATCATTCTCCCAGCAGACAAAGGTAATGCCACAGTGGTGATGAACACATCGGACTACCAAGCAAAACTATCAAAGCTACTCCAAGATCCTGCCTACAAACCTATAAAAACAGATCCCACCACCTATCTGGAAAAAACCACCAAATCCAAAATAAAAGCCTCTCCTATCAGTGAAGAAATCCAGCTAAGAATCATCCCCAGAGAAAAATCATCCAGATGCCCCAAACTCTACGGCCTCCCCAAGATACACAAAGAAGGAACACCACTCAGACCAATAGTCAGCTCCATAGGCTCACCTCTACAAAATCTCGCTAAATTTCTCGCCAAGCAACTTCAGCCCTATGCAGAATCCATCTCTTCACACGTACCAAACTCCTTCCAGTTCATAGAAACAATAAAGAAGCAAAACCTACATCCTAATGACCTACTTGTGAGCTTCGATGTTGTATCTCTCTTCACACAAGTGCCCATTAATGAAGCCTTGACAGCTATTCAAAACAAATACAATCCCCCCGAATACATCTTGGACCTGACCAACCACTGCCTAACCAACACGTACTTCATCCACAATGGACAAAGATACAAACAGATAGAAGGAGCACCTATGGGATCACCCCTCTCACCGGTCATCGCAAACCTGTACATGGAACACTTTGAAACCAATGCTTTAGACAAGTCAGAACACAAACCCAAACTTTGGCTCAGATATGTTGACGACACCTTTGTAATTTGGCCACACGGGAAGGAAAAAACTGGATAGCTTCCTCACACATCTCAACAACTTACACCCCAAAATACAATTCACTATGGAAATAGAAGCCAACAACCAACTTCCCTTCCTTGACGTCCTAATCTACAAAAAACCTGATGGCTCCCTAGGACACACTATCTACCAGAAAAAAAACACACACCAACCGCTACTTACATGCACAATCACACCACCACCCTGCACAAATAAACTCCGTAGCCAAGACTCTCATCTCCAGAACCAAACGCCTGGCTGACAAAGACCACTTGACAACTGAGTTACAGAATCTCTCAAATGTGTTAATTGCCAATGGATACCAGCAAAACAGGATTACGAAGCTAATCCAAAAGGAAACACCCCCCAAAAACCAAGACACAGAAGAAAACAATGGCATGGCCCTCCTTCCTTATATCAAGGGCACTACAGATAAAATTAGCAAAATCCTCCATAAACACAATATCAAAACAGCCTTTTGCACCAACCAAAAAATAGCCAATATCCTCAGAAACCCCAAGGATAAAATCCAGTTGGAAAACCAAGGGATCTATGAAATACCCTGCAAAGTCTGCCCAGCCACGTACATTGGACAAACAAACAGACGAATAAATGCACGTATCGCAGAACACAAGAATGCCGTCAAAAAAGAAGAAAAAACTTCCTCTCTTTTCCAACACATGAAAGAAACAGGACACGAAATTAATTTTGCAGATTCCAAATTGCTCTTTAACACGGAACATCACCACAAGAGAATAATCATGGAAGCCATCGAGATAGAGAAACACCCTCACAACATGAACAAGCGTGACGACACATCCCGCTTGCCAGACATCTGGAAATTAGCCCTCCCCACAAAAACTGACACCAGATCCAGAGGCACACAGAACGCCAACACCAATCAACCACACCAGACCCAAACCCAGACCCTCTCCACAGATGAATTACTGACACCATCCAGTAGCCAATCCATGGTGGCACCTCCGGATGCTGCACCCCCCTGCAATCCCTACACAGATCTGGCTGACACAAGCCACAAAACCACAGCTCGCCCCTATACACGAAGCCAAGCCAAAGCACAACTAAGTGCAATACAGCCATCTTCTCAGGAAATCTCTTCACAAAGTTCAAGAGGTCAAGACACAAAGACTTTAGCAACTAATCCACACCTAATGACCCACCTAAGTGGTACTCAGGATATCACTCAAGAAATCACTCAAGGTATCTCTCAAGTAATTAAGGAACAAAAGAAGAAAAGGCACACTAGCCTGGGAACTTCCTCTCTGCCCAGAACATTGGAGGCTAGACACCACACCCCCTCTACAGTATTTATAGGAACTCAAACATTGAGATCCCGCTCTGTTCCAGTAACAAGAAGCCGAAAGCACCAGCCTGAAGATGACGAGTGAGACCTCGTCGAAACGTCGCCTAGACACCCCAACTTTTACACGGGAAGACACCCGAGGACACCAAAACCTGCATATATATATATATATATATATGACCTTAAAATTCTTATAACACTGTTTTGGATCCTGGATGGGGAGGAGAAATGGAGAAAGGTGTTGTCAGGAAAGAATCTTTGGGGAGAAGAAAGGGTCGATCACCTCCCTCCCATTCACAAATCCTCTGCATTAACATTACCAGATAAAAACAGACTTGGTAATCCTCAAATTGCCTCATGATCTGTGGCTTTAACCTCCAGGTGACCTTTTTGTACTTGGTCATTTTGAAGAATTTATTCATGCTGAAGTATATGAGGTCATAACGACTTAAGCATAAGAGAAAAACATTTTTCCCCAGTAGCTAGTGACTTTTTTTTATATAAAAAAAATACTCCTTCATTATGCAATCATTTTGCTGGAAGGTGCTGTGAATTTTTAATATTGCACCATAATGGAAAACCTGCCACATCTCATACCCTCCAACATTTCGCTGATTAAAATAGGTACATCCTATTGAACAACAACAACAACATTTATACCCCGCCCTTCTGACTGGGTTGCCCCAGCCACTCTGAGCAGCTTCCAACATACATAAAACATTAAACATTAAGAAACTTCCCTAAGCATGGCTGCCTTCAGATATCTTCTAGGTTGTATAGTTACTTATCTCCTTGGCTCTGGGGTCAGATAGCTCCATGCCCTCTAACATTTCTCCATTAAAAATAGGTACATCCTAAGGAAAAGTGGGACATTCTGGGATCAGATCAGAAACTAGGGATGGCTTCTGTAAATCTGGGACTGTCCCTGGAAAATAGGACACTTGGAGGGTCTGATTTGCTCGATGAGTCTCCATCAAATCTATGCACTTGCATGATGGCTGTTTAATCACTATAGCAGGGCTTGGAACTTTTTGAACTCCTGCTGTATGGAGTGAACACAGACCCAGCTTCTGTATAAACCCGGAAGTGGTTTATACTCACACTTACTGTCCTCGAAACAAATCCTTCAGAATGCAGCCAATGGTCTACCACATTTTGGAAGGCTGGTCTGTCTTCCATCTTCTTCACCTCCATGTGAAGTTGATGGGCATGTGGAAACACTGTTGGACAACCATCTTCTTGAGAAGCTTTGTGGATTAATTAGAGTGACACGTAGCTCATGCAGTTGTTTTTCTCTGGATAAACCAAAACAAAAGAGCCTGGGCAATAGAAGATTGCAGAAGGTCCTCAAGTGCCATGTTCTCAGCCAATCATATTGTTCAGGAAGCCTCAGTTGTATATGGGTGTTGGAGTTCCCTACCAGGACAGACTTTGCTTGTGTGCTCAAGACATCGATTCCATAAAACATATTTTGTTGCATTGTGCAAAATATGAGCAAGCCAGGGCTGAACTGATACTACCCTTGCTGCTCCCTTTCCCAGGAAAATCAGAGGCTCACTATGTCAGGTTCCTACTGGAAGACCGGACAAATGTTAGAACAAGTTTTTATCGGTGGCTGCAAGATCAAATGAGCCCTATATTCTAAACAAAATGCTTGTTTAACCTGGAGGTAGGCTGGATGTATTGTTTTGTAATGATTTGTTGGGTCTCTGGACCGTAATAAAGATTGATGATGATGTATATGGATGTTAGCCTTTGATAACCTTCTGAGAAGAAATAATAATAATAATTTATTATTTATACCCCGCCCATCTGGCTAGGTTTCCCCAGGCACTCTGATTAGTGATCAATAACATTCAAAAGTGTGTTTGGAGAGGTGGAGGTGGGTTAGATAAGTGCTAATGATTGTAACCTGCCTTCCAAACGGGTAGAGTTGGTAAGCAAGCAGGCCTAAGATGATAAATGTTTGCTTCTACTTCCCGCTTGCAATACTTTAAGGAAATGCTTGTGATAAAGATCAGTTTCTTGATGTATCCCTTTGCTCCGAAAACAGTGTTAAATTGCTTGTTTCTCTGCTGATCAAATTTGGAACGGCTTCTCCCTCCCTCCCTCCCTCCCTTTATACCTGCAATGAAGGATTACATTTCACAAATGGACTTTTGTCCACTAAAGGTTATAGTTGTTGTTTTTTTAGATATATGTTCCAAGGCCACCGCCTTGCCAGAGAAAGCTCTACAGCTTATTTTAATTTTTGTTTAGTATTTTTTTTTAAAGTTTTGCCTGAGGTATGTTGATTAAAGGTTATGCCATAATAAAATGGTATGTTGATTAAAGGTTATGCCATAATAAAATGGTCAGCCTTCTAGGTGCCGCAAGACAGTATGTGGTTTTGACTTGCAGAAGGGTGATTTACTCCCGGTGACTTAAGATGGATATTGTGAAGAGTTATTTCATTTCTAAGGATTGTATTCAAATGTATTATACTCAAAAAGACCCATTGAAATTAATGGACCTAAACGTCAATAGATCTGTTGTGTATGATTAATGTTGGATATTGCCCTAAAAGTCTGACCCAATGTTTGTAGATCTCTGGGTGGCATTAGTTGTGTTATCAAGCACAACTAAATGGCTCAGGACCGCAAACCTCAAGGACCGCCTCTTTCCATATGAACTTACCCGGACCCTGAAATCATCTTTTGAGGCCCTCCTTCATGTGCCTCCCCCTTGAGAAGTCTGGAGGGTGGCAACACGAGAACGGGGCCTTCTCTGCAGTGGCTCCCCGTCTGTGGAATGTTCTCCCCAGGGACGTTCGTCTGGTGCCTTCATTACACACCTTTAGGCGCCAGGCAAAAACATTCCTTTTTAACCAGGCCTTTGGCAGACCTAATCCTATGCCCTTTAAAATGTGTCTCATTTTGGGGGGTGTTATTGAATTATTGTTTTTATTTTTATTTTATATCTTGTGATCTATTTTTGTGAACTGCCCTCAGACCTCTGGGTATAGGTAAAGGGACCCCTGACCATTAGGTCCAGTCGTGGCCAACTCTGGGGTTGCGGCGCTTATCTCACTTTATTGGCCGAGGGAGCCGGGGTACAGCTTCCGGGTCATGTGGCCAGCATGACTAAGCCGCTTCTGGCAAACCAGAGCAGTGCACGGAAATGCCGTTTACCTTCCCGTCGGAGCGGTACCTATTTATCTACTTGTACTTTGTCGTGCTTTCGAACTGCTAGGCTGGCAGGAGCAGGGACCGAGCAACGGGAGCTCACCCCATCGCGGGGATTCGAACCGCCGACCTTCTGATCGGCAAGTGCTAGGCTCTGTTGTTTAACCCACAGTGCCACCCGCGTCCCGGGTATAGGGCGGTATATAAAGTCAATAAATGAATGAAAATGAATAGTTTGCTCAGTTATCACCGTTTATCTTGAAAAAGCAACCCCAATTTCCTTCAGGAAAGCTTTGCTTCCGTACCTGGTTTGTATGTAGGAACAAAGTAAATGTTTGGAACAAATGTAAATTTGTAATGTTCAATAAAGCATTCTTTTCTTGTCCGCAGCTGATGAGCATTTATCCAAAATGCTTGATGGCAAATTCAAAATGGCAGCACTTTGCAAGTTTTGTGACGTGATACCAACCAGCTGCATGAATGAGGGCCATTGCATGAGTAACTGTAACATCACATCTATATGTGCGGATAAGAATGAAGTTTGTGCTGCTGTCTGGTAAGTTCACTCTGGCTAAATACAAGCATGTGCATTTGGTCTATAGTTTTCTTAACCTGCAAAAGTATAAATTAAATGTTGTTCAGAACTTGTGAAGTCAGGGCTTTCTTCAATTCCATGTTTCCACCATTCAGATAGGGTTGGCTCTGTAATATATGTGTTTGTAATTTGATACTTGGTCAAAAGGTCTAGAGACTGATGGCAACTAATCATTATTTTGGTTCTCAGTAAAGCATTAGATGCATATAGCCTTGACCCGTGATTCTTCATTCCAAAATAAGGATGTGCAAGATTAGTAGCGATATACTTGCATTCTAGTACAGTGGTACCTCGGGTTACATACGCTTCAGGTTACAGACTCCGCTAACCCAGAAATAGTGCTTCGGGTTAAGAACTTTGCTTCAGGATGAGAACAGAAATCGTGCTCCGGCGGCACGGCAGCAGCAGGAGGCCCCATTAGCTAAAGTGGTGCTTCAGGTTAAGAACAGTTTCAGGTTAAGAACGAACCTCTGGAATGAATTAAGTACTTAACCCGAGGTACCACTGTACTAACGAAAATGCTACACTTGCCAAGCTTTTGATTTTCCTTGTCTCAAAAGAGATTGGGGTATCTTGTTGGCCACTGTGAAAACAGGATTCTGGGTTAGATGGGACCTTGTTCTCATCCATCAGGCTCTTCTTATAGTCTTATGAATGATTCTTGCTTTGAGAGTATCAGAATTCCCTGGAATGGAGTGGTGACTCTTGATTTCAGGCACACACCTCAATGGAATTGTGAAATCTGTCAAAACTGCAATCTGATGTTTCTAACCTGGATAGGTCATGGAATCAAATCACAAGATTTTCCCTAATACAGTGGTACCTCTGGTTACGTACTTAATTCGTTCCGGAGGTCCATTCTTACCCTGATACTGTTCTTAACCTGAAGCACCACTTTAGCTAATGGGGCCTCCCGCTGCTGCCGCGCGATTTCTGTTCTCATCCTGAAGCAAAATTCTTAACCCGAGGTACTATTTCTGGGTTAGCGGAGTCTGTAACCTGAAGCGTATGTAACTCGAGGTACCACTGTAGTAAAATTTTACCAGGTCCTGCATAGATAAAAGTGATGACATTACTTTGCTGACACTGTGTTTGTGTCTAGTAGGGACGCGGGTGGCACTAAGGTTTAAACCACTGAGCCTCTTGGGCTTGCCGATCAGGTCAGAATCCCCATGACGGAGTGAGCTCCCGTTGCTCGGTCCCTGCTCCTGCCAACCTAGCAGTTCGAAAGCACATCAAAGTGCAAGTAGATAAATAGGTACCACTCCAGCGGGAAGGTAACCGGCATTTCCGTGTGCTTCTCTAGTTCGCCAGAAGCGGCTTGGTCATGCTGGCCACATCACCCAGAAGCTGTACGCCGGCTCCCTTGGCCAATAAAGCGAGATGAGCGCCGCAACCCCAGAGTCGTCTGTGACTGGACCTAATGGTCAGGGGTCCCTTTACCCTTTACCTTTATATGTCCAGCTGTCCTTTGTCAACAACGAATTGTTGCTGTTTTTTGTGTTGGATATATGCTATATGGTCATTTATGGACCTCATAGGTATCTAAAGCCATTTGCACATGTTGCCATGCAGTCAGTCCTTGCAGAATGTAGGCACCCTATATATTGAAATGAGCAAACCAATGATGTTTTAGGGAGCAGGCTAGCAGATGGGGCCCATTAGTTACATCATAGGAGCCTACACAACACAAAACACATTTGCTGTATGTAGGTTTTATTTTATTTGTTTTTTTATCTTATATATGTTTTGTTTTTTATCTTATATTTTGGAAATGTACATTTTTTCCTCCTTTAATTTTTTGCACACACCCCCCCCAAGAGAGTGGGGCCCTAAGCTGTAGCTTGTTCAGCTTATACGTAAATCCAGCAGTGTGAGGAAAGACAGATTGGGAAGTTACTTGAAGACCAGGTACCTTCCTGACTTCCCACAAAGAATACAGCTAACCACTTGATGTCGCCTTTGCCATGCTCTATAGCTGGCAGAAGCCCCAATGGGGAACAGCCTAGTAGTGTTCGCCTTTGCATAGGAAGTAGGGAGGAAGGGGTGAGGCTTTGGAGATGGAATTGGTTCTTCCAGAGCCTGTTTATCTTATTCAGAAGAAAGGTTTGGTCCTAGGGTGTGGCACTGTTGGAGGAGTGCCAGACTTCCTCCTACTGAAAGTTCAAACACACAGATGCAGAGACATCAGATGCTATAAATAAACTAGGTTAGTTTATTCTTCCTGAAGAATAGGAGAAGGATGAAACAATGATCATCTATATCTCGCAAACACTTATATCCGGGGATGCCGGATAATTCCAACGGAAATGGGAGAGGAAATTGCCAATGCTCGCTCAATGGTCCCATCTCTGCAAGAGAAATCAGTTAAATGAATATGATCGGTGTTTACTAATGCCGTTTTCTGTCTGCAAAAAATACATAATTGACAACACACAAACACACACACTCCAGTTTGTGTTGTGTTTCCTTTGCATTGGTATGACTGGTGTAGAATAACATACTGATAATTAAGGACCTGAATTCCACCACAGTGGACAGCAAGATGGGGGAGAATACTGGATTTGCTGGAAGCTGAACTGCAGCAGAACGGAAACAGGGATGTCTTCTTACATCCCTGCATGAATCCTACGATATCACAAAATCCATTGTACTAGTGGTTGGTTTCATAGGTCATAAAATGTTGCCCCCTGTGTCTGGAGCAACTTTGCAACCATTTGTGCAGACCCAGGGACTGCCACCTCTGAAATTTCTGTATTCCTATCGGGCAGTTGGCTTTCACTGTCTTAAAAATCAGCTTCAAGTTACCTTGAACTGTGGTCCTGTTGCTAGTTGGCCAGCTTCATATGTCAGGCTGATGTTGGGCACATCTGAGATGTACACCCTAGGGATTTTTGCATTTCTGGGTTATATCAGCCATGATCCATCATGTTGGACAAAACCACAAGATAAGGCTCCCTGGAACACCTGTCTGAGATTCCAAGAGAAAGAGAGAGGGCAAACATCACGTAGACCTCAGTACATGGCATTTATCTTAGTGGGACACATGTTGTACAAGTTTGAATTATGCGATGAACAGGCGGAATGCAGGGCATTTTTGTTTTCGTTGTTTTTATTCTTCCTTGTGTCTCACCTTTCATCCAAATTGGTTCCCAAGATGACTTACAGGCACAAAACTCCATGCTGACAAATCTTGGAAAGAATTAAGCTCACTCTGGTGAAGGATAGCACTGTCACTCTGGAAAGATGCATTTCGAACCATTTGCCCCCAAGCCGCGGCACCAAAACTAACCCGGCATAAGTTACGGAGAAGTTGTAGCTGCGATATTTTCAAAGTTTATATGAGACTCGACAGCTGGCTAGCTTTACCTTGAATGCCAGCCCTCTACCTTCAGTTTCATGTTGCCATTGTTTTGATTATTTCTGCTGCTGCTGTTTAAAAAATCCTGTTCTTTTACAGGAGGAAGAATGATGAAAACATAACCTTGGAAACAATATGTCACAATCCCGCACAAAAGCTGCACGGGCACATTTTGAGTGACTACAATTCGGATAAGTGTATAATGAAAGAGATGAAGGGAGATGGTGGTTTGCTGTTCATGTGCTCCTGCAAAGAGGAAGAATGCAACAACGAGCTTATTTTTTCAGGTAAGCCTTTATGTGTGTGTGTGTGTGTGTGTGTGTGTGTAAAGGTTTCGTTTTGAATATGCATTGCTCTTTTAATTTGCTTTCCTCCCCTTACCCCCTTCCCGTTATGCTGTCGGGTGTGGTGTTTGTGGGGTGTGTGTGTTCTTTTTAGGATATCCTCTCATAATATAATTTCCTGTTGTGAAACATCCTAACCTTTGTCACAGTAGAAAAGGCCAGAGGTGTTTCAGCAGGAATCAGAACTGAGGAGCTATTTTGTCACTTTAAGGTCTGCAGTGTTAGTGTCACGCATGCATGCTGTGTGATGTGGGCACCACATGCCATGTGACGCGTTGCACTCCGTGTGGCTTGTGTACATGACGTGAGCACATCACGTGCGCCAGCCTCCTCAGTCGTGCTTTGTAGCCGCGTGAGTCCCTGACGTCGCATCCAGTGTGGGACTACCAGGAATGACTTGCATAGAACGGCCTCATAGGCCAGATTAGGAGCCCCATTGGGCCAAATTTGGCCCGTAGGCTGCAGGTTCCCGACCTACAGAATATAAGGAGAGAGATGTCAACGCCAAGCCGAAATTGCTAATAATGTTATCATTCTATTACATTTGTAAACCACTTTGAGGGTGTGTTTTCTTAAACAATCCAGCGCTATATAGATTTTGTGAAATGAATAAAGCCAAGGCAGTTTGCCTGCTCAGTAAGGGTGAATCGTAACGCTATAAACGGATTAGCAGAGAGTACAAAGCGGAGGACCAGGGAGGAAATGTGAGGTAAATGAAAACTTATTTCAAGTCAAGATCAATGCAGTTTTTTGGTCATCCACTTTTATTATTAGGTAGGCTGATAAATTCTTGCAGTACCTCTGAACAGCACAAAACCACAACAGACGATTGCCAGGCTTATGTAGTGTTTTATAACTTTACTCCTTCACATTTTGTAAACCCGTATCTTTACACAGCCGGTAAAGACACTTGATGAGAGTACCTGAGGGAGGCTTTGGCTTTGATCTTGTCTGCAAAAAAATTTTAAACTTGCATTTTTTTATCTTGTCTGCCTTATTTAATGAAGTGCATTATCTCGGTGCTGGCAGGGCAGTCAGGCAGATAATGTGCTAGTAGCTGACTTTAATGATTTCATTCACATCTCTGTTTCCCCATCTCTGTAGAAGAAAACCACCTGGAAGGTACTTTATAGAGATGTATGAGAATTAAACAGGAATTTTGCAACACCTTTGCATGGCTTTGTTGGTCGCCTTCATGGTGGCACTGCAGTAGTGGTGGTGAGACACAGAGGACCTCTGATGAGAGCCATAGAATTGTCGAGTTGGAAGGGACCATGAGGATCATCTAGTCCAACCCCTCAAAATTCGGGAATTTTTGCCCACTGTGGGGCTCAAACCCATGACCCTGAGATTAAGAGCCTTGTGCTCTACCATCTGAGCTATGCAGCCTGAAATGCAGTATTAAACCTCAGAGCTAACTAACTAGGTGTAACTGTTGCCACTGCTGTATGTTGGTGCTTTTTAGTAGTTTTTATGATGTTGGGTCGTGGGACGCGGGTGGTGCTGTGGTCTAAACCACTGAGCCTAGGGCTTGCTGATCAGAAGGTTGGCGGTTCAAATCCCCGCGACGGGGTGATCTCCCGTTGCTCGGTCCCTGCTCCTGCCCACCTAGCAGTTCGAAAGCATGCCAGTGCAAGTAGATAAGTAGGTACCACTCTGGTGGGAAGGTAAACGGCATTTCCGTGTTCGCCAGAAGTGGCTTAGTCATGCTGGCCACATGACCCAGAAGCTGTCTGTGGACAAACACCGGTTCCCTCGGCCAATAAAGCAAGATGAGTGCCGCAACCCCAGAGTCGGCCATGACTGGACCTAATGGTCAGGGGTCCCTTTAGCTTTACCTTATGATGTTGGGTTGTATTAAATGTAGCACTACACAGATTGTTCTGCTGTGCAAGGGGAATTCCATGCACTGACAGAGCAATCTCTCCCTCTGCTGCCCCTGTGCAGTCCCTAAATCTGTTCTAGGTCGTCCCCCCCCAATCCTCCAGAATGGATTTGGAGATGGCACAAGGCTACCACCCTTTGTGGTAGCACTAATCCAAGCATAGGCAAACTCGGCCCTCCAGATGTTTTGGGACTACAACTCCCATCATCCCTAGCTAACAGGACCAGTGGTCAGGGATGATGGGAATTGTAGTTTCAAAACACCTGGAGGACCGAGTTTGCCTATGCCTGCACTAATACTTGTGATAACCCCAAAATGGAGTTGAATGCTGCCCATTGGCTTTAATGATGAAGTGAGTGGTGATTTTATTTTATTTGTAACTTGTGTTATTTTTGCACATTGCTTTAAGCATTTTGAGAGGGGTGGGGCAGAAGCAATTAAATTCTAAATGAATAAGCTCTCAACTGGACACACACACACACACACACAGTACTTTGACAAGCCAAACAGCACCTCTTCACTGATGGTGCCTGTTAAGTTGTGGGTGAACATATCAGACGACACAGCAATTCTTCAAACAGCTCTTGTTTATTCACAGGCCAGAACAGAACTGAACTGAAGGGTTCAGCCATCCTGCTTATATAGAGCTCCAGTACAACGTAACTGTAACAGCTTTCTGTAACTATCCAATCACTGAATGTCACTTTTGATCCCTTATTTGCATATGTAGACCTGAACTATCTGCAGTATCCCCCTGCTGGCCAGGGTGAGAACTTCAGTACATAACAGTGCCCCAAATGTAATGTACATTCTTCTTACTTCTTTAGCATGGGTGGGATCAGTGCCACTCCTATTTTCCCCCAGATGGATTGGGAATTGTACCACCCATGTATCCCTGCAGTAAGCCTCAGTTGTTTTTGCTTTCTCCGTGGGTTGAGCTTGTGGCTGAAATTTGTGGCATGCTCTCTACATCTGTTTATTGTGTATGCTGTGTGTACAGCATGTCAGATGCTCACACTTCCCTTTCATATGTGCAGCAGAGACTGATAGCTTCTAATGTGTAACAAATTATGAAACACATAGTCCGGCTGTGCTTATTGCTGTGAGTCATCTCTGTTTCACTTGACTAATAGTAATTTTAATCATATGTCAGTGCTATGAGATCTGCATTCCAAAGCCAACCAACACACCCTTGTAGATTTTGGCTGGCTTCTTATAGATTAGTCAGATCGTACTTGTTTTCTGCTTAAACTACACAAACCCAGTACAGTTGACTTGTTGGAGTTATTTCCTGTCTCGGTGCTTGCAAAATTTACCCCAGAAATACGCCAAAAGTTGTGTTCTCATTTCTAGTAAGGCTGTTGTGTTTTGCAAAACTCCCTTGGAGTAGTTCCTGTTGCTCTGAAAAGGATAACCTACATTGCTTCCTGGAAAGACTTTAGTCAATCAATCATCTAATGCACCTCTACCATTAAAAGACTGATACTCTATGAAAGTGTTTCAAACGCTCAATCCTGCAACATTTTTCTACACAAACCCACAAGGAGAGAACCAACAAATGTGTTTAGATCAGGGGTCAGCAACCTTTTTCAGCTGTGGGCTGGTCCATCGTCCCTCAGACCATGTGGTGGACCGGACTATATTTTTTTTGGGGGGGATGAATGAATTCCTATGCCCCACAAATAACCCAGGGATGCATTTTAAATAAAAGGACACATTCTACTCATGTAAAAATACGCTGATTTCCGGACCGTCTGTGGGCTGGATTGAGAAGGCGATTGGGCCGCATCCGGCCCATGGGCCTTAGGTTGCCTGCCCCTGGTTTAGAGTGCAGTCCCTAACTCAACAGATATTAACTGAGCAGGAAAAGCGGTGGCTTTACATTTAATTGGGACGGAGGGGTTGGTTTGAGTGTGCTTAGGTTTGATAGTCATCTAGAAATGGCCCAAGATGAATTAGAATTGACCATCCTTTCCTACACCAGGGCAGTCTTCATCCTGGATATGTAATTTTCAGGGGCAAATAGCAGTATTCTGTAGTTTGGCTGGCAATTCAGGAGATCTTCCTTACTAGGGCTGGGCGATATATTGTCCACTGCTGGTTTGAAGTCCATATGGTGATATTGGTTTCATAATTTTTGACCTGGCAATATATCACAAATCATGATTTATTGTTGTTAGCTGCCCTGAGCCCGGCTTCGGCTGGGGAGGGCGGGATATAAATAAAATATTATTATTATTATTATTATTATTATTATTATTATTATTATTATTATTATTTGTGTGTGTGTATACACTGTGCAGACATCACAATGTGGGGGAAACCGTGAAGCCAGCCAATGCCTCTACATGCCTCCATCTTTATTTCATACATCGTGAGATATTGCAATGTTTAGTTGGGTGATACATCACGTTGTTGAAAACCAGATACTGCCCAGCCGTATTCCATATCACCTACTTCTGCATGAGAGCCAGTGTGGTATAGTGATTAAGAGCGGTAGTCTCATAATCTGGGGAACCAGGTTCGCTTCCCTGCTCCTCCACATGCAGCTCCTGGGTGACCTTGGGCCAGTCACACTTCTCTAAAGTCTCTCAGCCCTACTCACCTTACAGAGTGTTTGTTGTGGGGGAGGAAGGGAAAGGAGAATGTTGGCCGCTTTGAGACTCTTTTGGGTAGTGATAAAGCAGGATACCAAATCCAAACTCCTCCTCCTCCTCCTCCTCCTCCTCCTCTTCTTCTTAATGCTCTGGTTCTCTTTCTCCCCTTTCTCTCTCCTCCCAGCAAAAAGGCAAACCTGTTTCTTATCGCCCCCAAACTAATATACCTTGTTTTGCCCTCCAGCTCTAGCCTCGAGACGTTTTGAGTTTTGGTGCTGCCTTCAACAGCTGGTGTTTGGGATGTTATAGGGAACGTTCCTCTAGGAAGTATTCAAGAGAGCCTCTCCAGATTTAGCGCAGGGTGTTTGTCCCTCCAGAGCAGAGCTTGGCTACTTAAGAGCGTGCTCAGATGAAACCCCAAACTTCCATTTGCAGCACTTGCACTCCCTCCACAAGACAACTGGCACGTTGTCATCCCGCTTTTATTGTTGTGGATTAGTGTTCCTCTTAAATGGAAACAGCCCCTTTGGGTCGCTTGCCTGGTTAGCCATGGCAGGAAGACAAACGATTTTTACAGTATCAGACATGCGGTTTCCTGTCTGTGTTTAACTCTGAGCAGAACATTGTGGCCAGCTGGTCCTCTGCTCCTCCAGACAACTGGATAATAGCCTGGAATAATTTTGTCTTTTGGACTGTCATCCAGATGTACCCTTCATGTGGCTCTTGTCTTGTGCATGTGTGCTCTTGCTGCTATAGTGCGGCATGCATTTCCCTGCATAGACTTTCTGCTGTATTTAATTCAGATAAGATTGGGCCATGCGTTTTGTCTATAGCCGAGGTAGGGGACCCATCCCAGATGTTGGATTGCAACATCCATCACCCCTGACCATGTTGGCTGGGTCTGACGAGAGCTGGATTTAAACAACTACTGGTTTGTCAATACCAGCAAAGTGAGTTGCCCTCAAGTGAATGGTCTTTGAAAGCGCTTTGTTCGGTTGGGGATTTTGCCCCCAGCTTCCCTCCTCCCCCAACTGTTTGTGCGTACATTGGTACCTCAGGTTACATACACTTCAGGTTACAGACGCTTCAGGTTACAGACTCTGCTAACCCAGAAATAGTACCTCGGGTTAAGAACTTTGCTTCATGATGAGAACAGAAATCGTGCTCTGGTGGCGCGGCGGCAGCAGCAGGAGGCCCCATTAGCTAAAGTGGTGCTTCAGGTTAAGAACAGTTTCAGGTTAAGAACCTAACCTCTGGAACGAATTAAGTACTTAACCCGAGGTACCACTGTATGTGTATATATAAGTGTACAGTGGTACCTTTGTTCTCAAACTTAACCCATTTAGGGAGTCCGTTCGACTCCCAAAACCATTCAGAAACCAAGGCAAGGCTTCCAGTTGGCTATAGGAGTGTCCTGCAGCCAATCGGAAGCTGCGCTGGACGTTCGGTTTTTGAAAAACGTTCACAAACCGAAACACTTGTTTCCGAGTTTGTGGCGTTTGGGAGCCGATTCGTTCGACAACTAAGCCATTCAAGAACCAAGGTACCACTGTTTTGTTTTCCTTAAAAGCTTACTATCAGCTTGAAATGCCAAAGAGTTAAAGATGTACTGAAACGCTTGCTTATGTCTAAATAAGGAGAAAGGTGTGTATGTTTGTTGCGAAGAGACATAAAATCATGAGTGCAGAAACAGGTTCTGATTTCTCAAAGACGCTAGGCACTCCTTTTTAATTAAATAACTCCTCACAACTGGTGAGCTACAAAGGGACTGCCATCCTTAATCTTGTGGAAGCTGAGATTTCTAACCCCAGTCTCTCTAAAGGCACATTTCTCCATGTTTAAATACAATTGTCAGTAATCGTAGTTATTGAGAGCCCCCAAGCAACTTGTCATTTGAAAATATTTGCAATGGGTAGAATTAAATCTAAAGACTTCATGTCTCGTATATTTTTATTTTTAAACTGACACTTTTTGGGTGGGCGGGAAAATGGGAACTCGGCATGTGCTGAAATGGATGTGATTCATTTTGATAAAGGCAACTTTTAACCACACTCTGTGAGTCAGTTTGATGCTCTTTTAAGCTTGCACAATCCCATGTTGTTAAATGTTATACAGAGATGTGGAGCTGTGGTGAGGGACTTTCATGGGGAAACAGATTTGAGACTGAGTGGTATCTGTTGGTTTAGGTTATGGGCTTCCTTTGCCAAACCAAATTGTGTCAGTCTGGCAGACGACCTGCACAAACTGGAACTTTGAGCGCGGTGGTATTACAGTGGAAAACTTTGCCTTCAAAAGCAAAGTATAATGCCAATGTGCTTTTAGTAGCTCTTTATATAACTCTTTTCAAAGAAACATCCCGATTTTGGAAGGAAAGGCTAAGAGAGAACATTTCTTTCCAAAATAGGGACTGGGGAGCAGCAAAAAGTAGAAATTAAGGTGTGAGATTCTATGTGGCATGCCGAAAGAAAGAATTCCCAGCTGGATAGCTCAGTTGGTTAGAGCATGGTGCTGATAATGTGAAGGTTGCAGGTTCAATCCCTGTTGAGTTGTACCTCTAGTTGCGTTCACCTCCAGTTATGTATCCTTCAGGATACATATGCGAAAAACCTGGAAGTATTTTCCTGGGTTTTGCTGCACACACATGCGTAGAAGCGCTAAACCGCACCCTGTGTGTATGCGCAGAAGTGCTAAACCACGCATGCGCAGAAGCAGCACCTCTGGTTGCGAATTCCTCAGGATGCGGCTGGACCTCTGGAACGGATCCCGTTTGCAACTGGAGGTACCACTGTATAGGACAATTGCATGTTCTTGCATTTCTTTGGATTAGAATCGGCTGTTCTCAACCTGTGGGTCCCCAGATGTTGTTGGACTACAACTGCCATCATCCCTGAACTCTGGCCTTGCTAGCTAGGGGTGATGGGAGTTGTAGTCCAACAACATCTGGGGACCCACAGGTTGAGAACCAATGGATTAGATGATCCTCAGGGTCCCTTCCAACTCTACAATTCTATGATTCTATGAATTTTAACTGAAATAGGTTGTTAGCTGGTGACATCCATCTGAAAGAGATGAAAGTTACACTTCTCATGCACGTGAACACAATTTATTGTCTTTATGTATAAAAAAAGAACCCTGCATTTATTTTGCCTAAACTGGTCTGCCATTTTCAGGGCCGCTTGTGTGCCATTTGCGGCAACGTTGCTTCTGCTGCCTTTCTGCACTGCTGGATTTCACTTCTCTCCCTTCCCCAGCTAATCCTGCTTGTCTCTGCCCCCCTCCCTCGGCCATTGCTCTTACTTCCTCTGCTGCCACTTACAATATTTCCGAGGCCATCCTCTTAACATTTTACTCTAAGCAAAGGGTCCTTCCTCAGAGCGAGGGATGCAAGTGGCCACAAAGAGCGCACTGCTCCCGCTGCAGCAAATACCTTTTTAAAGTTTAACAACAAGTTTTTTTGTGTTTTGCTACAGTAGCAGTGCGGGATGCGGGTGGCGCTGTGGGTTAAACCACAGAGCCTAGGACTTGCTGATCAGAAGATTGGCGGTTTGAATCCCCGCGATGGGGTGAGCTCCCGTTGCTCAGTCCCTGCTCCTGCCAACCTAGCAGTTCAAAAGCACGTCAAAGTGCAAGTAGATAAATAGGTACCACTCCGTCGGGAAGGTAAACGACGTTTCCGTGCGCTGCTCTGGTTCACCAGAAGTGGCTTAGTCATACTGGCCACATGACCCGGAAGCTGTACGCTGGCTCCCTCGGCCAATAAAGCGCGATGAGTGCCGCAACCCCAGAGCCGGCCACGACTGGACCTAATGGTCAGCGGTCCCTTTACCTTTACCTTACAGTAGCGGGGCAAGCACCCTCAGTGGCCAACTCAGCCACAGTGGCTTGCTCTGAGGAGGGACCCCTTTCTTAGAGTGGGGTGGGATGGGCCTGGGAAGTCCTGCTGAGCACCACGGGTTGCTCCATGACTAGTAGGTAACAGTAACAGCGGCAGCAATAGCAGCAGGTGAGAAGCCCTCTGAGTAAGAGGGTGCAATCTGTTCTTCTGGTCCATCAGTAGAGGCACCCATATCACCATGCCTCATTCTAGCTCCAGCTAGAGGTAAAAGGTAAAGGTAAAGGACCCCTGGATGGTTATGTCCAGTCAAAGGCGACTATGGGGTCGTGGCGTACATCTTGCTTTCAGGCCAAGGGAGCCGGCATTTGTCCACAGACAGCTTTCTGGGTCATGTGGCCAGCATGACTAAACCGCTTCTGGTGCAACAGGAACACCGTGACAAAAACAGAGCACACAGAAACACCGTTTACTTTCCCATCACAGTGGTACCTATTTATCTACTTGCACTGGTGTGCTTTCAAACTGCAGGAGTTGGGACAGAGCAACGGGAGCTCATTCCGTCGCAGAGATTCGAACCGCCAACCTTGTGATCAGCAAGCCCAAGAGGCTCAGTGGTTTAGACCACAGCGCCACCCACATCCCATCCAGCTAGAGTTTCTTTTTTACTCTCTTTGTCCTGTGTGTCCAGCTACTATCTTGAATTAAAGAACAAGTATTGCATAATTTTCCAGGAGGAATTTATAATCTTGTGTTTATTTATTATTGTCATTATTATTGATGGGTTTCTCAAAAAAACACGCCTCTGCTGCAGATATATATATTTGCATTCCTGCATAACCAAAGCCTATAAAAAAATCAAGTCTCTTTAAAACTTAACCAGTTCACAATGAATGTGGGGCTGCTCCCCTGGCTGCATTCACACGGCTTCTTGTGGTTTATCCATAGTTGGTGTGCACTGCTGAGTCACTAACTTCTGCTTCACCTGTCTCCTGTTGCAAACAGTGGTTTACTGTTACATTACAAATGTGGGCAGCATGTGTTGGGGAATAGTTCCCTAGCCTCCTTAGCTTATTTCTTCGTTTTCTGTATATTTCTGGCAGGGTGAGGTGCTGAGCATTCAGACATGTGATTTCCCATCATCTCTCTGAATTGCTTCCCTCTTGAGAAGGGCCTGCCTTCTCTTGTGACTTCTCTGAACACGTAGCTTAGTTTGAAGTCTTAACCTGCCAGGAGCGTTGCTTAGAAACTGACTTTACAGGCACCTCAGCTGAGCCGGAAAAATTACTTTTTTAAAACAGTGTGTTGGATTGTCATGCAAATTGCCTACACGCTAAACATAATTTGCTCAAATGTTCGTCATTTGTAGTTGTCGGGCAATTTGGCTAAACAAATCATTGCAGGTGTATTGATTTACTGTAATTCTGAAGAACACATTTGTTCTTGGAGCGACGTGATCTCCCCTCTCTCACCCATTTATGGGATTATGTAAGCTTCAGAAACAACTAAGGTGAACTACTAAGGCTTTAGATGCTCAAAAGGAGTATGGGGAGGTAAAAAGCAGGGGAAACATTTCACAAGCAAGGGGCAATAGGAAAGGAATTTAAATAATTTCCTGTGTACGAACTTAGCACTGTAGCTTGCTTATGAGGCCACCCTTAGATTTCAGTTTAACCTTGCCATGTAAGTGTTAATGAGCAGAGAGGATTGGAATATCCAGAGCACATCAATGCATTCATTTTTTTAAAAAAATATTTTTTTATTAATTTTCCAACACAAATTAGAAACAAAACAACACACACACATAAACAAACAAGAACATATAAACATGTATAATTTCAAAAACTATTTTTCCTAAACCTTACTTCTCGGACTTCCCCTTACCTCCCCTTTTCTGCATCCCTGTTTTAAATTTCTTCAGTAACTCTTCACACCAATTAATTAATTACTTATTTTCTTTTTATGCTTCTTCTCATACATAATCAATTACAGCTGTAATTCTATATTTTCCTTTCCTTTGACATTTTAGCACTCATCAATTTTAAAACAATTTTTGAGATAAACTTTAAATTTCTTCCAGTCTTCTTCCACCGTCTCTTTTTCTTGGTCACGGATTCATATACATGCACAAGAATTCTAGACTGAATAATGCCCCCCCAAAACAGAGAGGTATATGATGTTTGAGAAAGGTGGTGCCCTGGCAGTGACAAATGAGGGGGCACAATAAATTGGTGGTGTGAATACCATATTTTTTCCATGTGTATAAGATGACCCCTATTTTTTGGGACTCCAAATTAAGGAAATTAAGGATTGCCCAGAGTTGTTGAGCTTTTTTTGGGGGGGGGGGATTACTGACAATCATTCACCCTCCTGACAGCCACTGCCAACTGCCAATCGCACGCCTCAACAGAGCCACCAATCATCCGCCCACTCACCACCAGCAGCCGCCAATCGCCTGCCCAGTTACTGCAGCAGCAGCCAATCGCCAGCAGGCCTTGCCACAGCCACCAATCACCGGCCCAAACGCCGGTTACAATGTCCTGCTTGTGGCTGCCATTGGCTGCCACCAATCACCCCACCCCTGCACTATCCATGTGTAAGACGACCCCCAATTTTTAACATTCTTTAATAAACCACCGTCTTATACACGGAAAAATATGGTGTTTGTTATATTTTGGAAGGTGGGCTGAGTTATCATCAACTGTATCTTCCTGTGCACCATTAGGATTGATGGTCACTAAACCATAATGGAGAACAGGACTATGAATGGTTCCTAGTCATTATGGCTGTATCCTGCAAGATGCCGCCCACTTCCAAGGGATACAGGATACATCCAACATTGGCGGTTTCTGCTGGAAAACAGGCCATGGCCCCTTGGAATGTGGGTGGCACTTGCATTTACATCTCCCAAAGTAAATATTATTCATTTTTGCTCTGAATTGTATCATCAGTTTTAATTCAAATAAAAAAAGTGTGCTTTGGCTGTTGGGAACTTGGGAAACTGTGCTCTTGATTATTTTTAAGGATGGATCGTAAGCGCAGTGTAATTTCCTTTAGAGCTGGAATTTACAGTATTAATTCACTTAACGTCATTCCAAGAAGTACTACATTAAACCTCAAGTGTTAAAAGGGTTGCAGCCTGTTACTTGTACAACGAGTCTGCTCATTTGGGGTTTTTGTGTGTGTGTGTTTGTTTTATATAGTTCTCGGTTCTGTTTATAAGCTTTGCACCAATGGCATTAAAACATCCTCAACAGTATGTAACTGTAGGTCAGACTGACGTTTACCCTAATCGGAAGGGACCCTGCTAGCCATATGGTGGCCAGTAGATCACCATGTTTGGAAACACCCTGGAAATAGGCCTTTTCAGCTGCAGTGCTAACTCTCTGGAATACTCTCCCAAAAGAAATCCAGGAAGCTCTTTCTGAGGCTCCAAATGTCTTCTAAAAATCCAGTTGCTCTCCTAGGCCTATTTGGATGATTGAGGGTGCTCCTCCTGCTTAGGTGCCATTTGAATTTATGGAGCAAAGCACTTACTGCATTCTGGTCTTTATTTGTATTATTTTATTTGTTTGTATTGTATTCTGATTTTTTTAAGTTTCTACAAATTAGGGGTAAGGATTGGGGGACTCTACCAAAAATGTTAAAGCGATGTATACATTTTCTTAATCAATTATCCAATGCACGCCCCATAAGAAGGACTTTGGTGGATCAGGTCATCTAATGTACCTCTGTGTTTTGTTTTTCGTTTTTCAAAATACTGAAATGGGAGAGTGGAAAGAGGAATCTCATTTATGAGGTTAACTCTCATCCTTTGAAAAAGCGAGCTTTGCCAATCTTGGTACTGAATTCTATAAAATGAAATGATCTTGCCCTGGCTGACGCACGTGATAGAATTTGCACTGCTTAAGACAAAAGTCTTTAACGCTGCAGAGCTGTCACAGAAGAGATTTCAATAATTGCAGGTGGATCTAACTAACACTGGCAAAACAGTAATTTCAGCAACTTGTGCAGGATCAGACCAGAGGTAAATATAATAATGGAGGTTAATGTGCATCATCTGGGGAAATGTAGCCAGTCTAGAGTGATCGATTCGTTCCAGAAAATTATTAGCAAACAGTAACAGATAACGTATACAAGTTGAAGGATACTAATTATACAAGTTAGAGAATACATTTTATATATATTGTCTTGTTTCTTAATAATTTATCAGCACTCAACAAAACAGCCTTGGATACTTTAAATAATCTGTTGCAGTTGTAACATCTGCTTGCAACTGGTTTATACTCTGCCATGATAGATCCATTTGTTACAATAGTCCATAAGTGTACAGTTATTATCAGAGTACCAGTATGATCCATTAGCCCCAAGATTCCCTGCCTCTAGGGGCAACCCCTACCCTAAAACCCACAAAAAACCCAGAAGCAAGAGAATCCGTAGTGCGATTCTGACACTGAGGCTACAGTTTCTAAATATACTTGCCTAGTAAGCTTTTCAAACACATTCCAGTTTGCAGCACATTGAGAATCGGAACAGGCAAGTGTGATGGCTGTCTTTGTATACACCTGAATTCAAGGCAAGGAAGTCCAACAGAGCTATTTTTGTTCCATCGTTTTCTTTTCCTTCTCGCCTGATGTTCAGTTACACCCATCTAAAGCTGTCGAAAAAGAGTCTTTTGTTATTTAAACAAAAGTACATGAATTTGAGTGGCTTGGGCTTGAATTCTGGACACCGTGTCATTTGCATAGGCATAGTTAACGTGATTAAGAATGACTTGCATTACTGTTTTAGCTTTGCATATTGGAGGGTGGGGGAGATGAGAGATTTTTTTTACTACCACCACTTTTTGGGAGGAATGCTTCCTTTGCTGCTGGACTGTGTTGGAGGGTCAAGGACAGGGGTCAGCAACCTTTTTCAGCCATGGGCTGGTCCACCATCCCTCAGACCATGTGGTGGGCCAGACTACATTTTGAAAAAATAATAATGAACGAATTCCTATGCCCCACAAATAACCCAGAGTTGCATTTTAAATAAAAGCACACATTCTACTCATGTAAAAATACCAGGCAGGCCCCACAAATAACCCAGAGATGCATTTTAAATAGTCATGTAAAAACACGCTGATTCCCAGACCGTCCATGGGCTGGATTGAGAAGGTGATTGGGCCGCATCTGGCCCCTGGGCCTTAGGTTGCCTACCCCCTGGTCAGGGGCAATTGCTATACCAAAGTGGAAGATGACAGACAGGAGATTACATAAGGAACAATGTTGGAAGGGGTGTGTGATAATGACAAAAACCCATGTCTCCCAGCACCCCGCCATCACGTTTGACCAGAAGGCCCTGTTTCGTAACAATGGCGTTCACCTTTCGGACATGGGCATTGATTTTTGGCAGGCCAATATGATGGAGGGCATTGTTGGTTGCAGGTGTGAGGGTGTTGGCAGTGAGCCTTTGGCTCGATTGGTGGTTAGGCATTGAGTAAGTCTTATTATAGAGACGCGGGTGGCGCTGTGGGTTAAACCATAGAGCCTAGGACTTGCCGATCAGAAGGTCGGCGGTTCGAATCCCCGCGACGGGGTGAGCTCCCGTTGCTCGGTCCCTGCTCCTGCCAACCTAGCAGTTCGAAAGCACGTCAAAGTGGGGGTATGGTTCCTGTCCGAAGCCTGGGCGTGGGCTAGGGCCATGCCATGACCCCAACGGTGACCATGGCTGTGCTCAATTGATGTACATCATAGGGATCCCTCTTCTGGTGGTTGACCCTTAAGAAACTTCCTGCAGTCGGACAGGTGTCAGGATATAGTCTTGCTTCAGCCAGTTGCCTAAGCCAAACTGCTCACAACTTTAACCAATAAAGTTGTGGCCTTATTTATCCCAATACTTGTGTTTGTGTATTTATTTCGGGGGGAGCTAGGGGGGCCAGGGCCTCACCATGCAAGCAGGACCTGAGTCCCCATTTGGGATTCCCAGCAACTGTTAACTAGAAACAATGGCTTTGATCCAGATTCCGCCATACTTCATTAGACTCTGAGCTTATCCACACTTCTGCTTGTCTTGTTCTTTCAAAGCATGGATCCGAACCGTTTTCTGCTTGTCCCGTGCTTTCTAGGCTCTGGTCTGGGCAGTTTTGCCCCCACTGCTTTCCCCCAGAAAACTCGCTCTTTAGTACTAAATCGGATCAAATAGCTATCGGCAGAGAATCTGATTTCTGTTTCTTCCTGTTCAGCGCTAAACCATGGGTTTCCTTGGGGGAAAGTGGCGAAGTGAACAGAAGCATGAATGAACCTTAACTCAAGTCCCTTTGATTTCAATGAGTGTACTCTGTGTATGAATAAGGCTGCCACCTGTTGAATTCAGTGAAGAAAGTCCCATATACGTGGATTTAGGATTGCGGCCAAAGTCTGGCTCTAACTCCATATCCTAAATTACGGCTAGGGAGTCTTTTTCAGCCTAAAGGCCAGATCTAGTACTAACCCACCCTCTGTGGGCCATTTTTGACAGATGATTCCGATTTCAGCCTGCCTGTGGTTTTTCGGTAAAAGCCAGCACCTGAGACTTGTATCCAAGATAAGCCCCTCTGAGTGTAGCACTGGGGTTCTTAATGCTAAAAACAAAGATGAGAGATCTCTGATCTCGACAATTAGTGCTTAGATTGAAGATACCAGATTCTTGTGCCTGGTGTTAGATAACTGACAGGTGGTGTCAGGGCTGGATTTAGGTTTGATGAGGCCCTAAGCCAGGGGTCAGCAAACTTTTTCAGCAGGGGGCCAGTCCACTGTCCCTCAGACCTTGTGGGGGGCTGGACTATATTTTTTTGGGGGGGCAGAAATGAACAAATTCCTATGCCCCATAAATAACCCAGAGAGGCATTTTAAGGAAAAGCACACATTCTACTCATGTAAAAACACGCTGATTCCCGGACCGTCCGTGGGCCAGATTTAGAAGGCGATTGGGCCGGATCTGGTCCCCGGGCCTTAGTTTGCCTACCCATGCCCTAAGCTACTGAAGGTAATGGGGCCCTTTATATGCCCAGCTGTCCTTTGTCAACAACAAATTGTTGCTGTTTTTTTGTTGAATATATGGTAATTTATGGACCTAATAGATATCTAAAGCCATTTGCACATAACAAAATATGTATTTTATCAAAGTAATTGTTGAACCTATCTTAGTTTTTTTCCTTTAATTTTTTTGTGGGGACCCCAAAAGAGTGGGGACCTAAGCTATAGCTTGTTTAGCTTATATATAAATCTGGCACTGGATGGTGTGGCTTGCCCCAAATGACAAAGTCAGATGCCTGGTTAGACCCGGGGCTGAGAGCTTCCCCTCCTGTGTCCTAAATTAAGGGTTTGAGCCCTGGAAGACCTGCTCCCTGCCTTGCAGGCCTTTTCCCACCTGGCCTGGGAGGGAGGGGTCCTGACTGACTCCAGCTACAAAAGGGATTTTTTTCTTTAGGGATTTTGTTGCTAAATTTGTGGTCCTAGATCTTTGTATCTTTGTTTTAGACCTTTGTTTTAGATCCATGTGGAAATGGTTTTATTTGTTTGTGTACTTTTCAATGTTCCATTTATTTATTTTTTATGACTACTTTTATTATGTTTGCATTTTTCTGTAATTTTTTTCCACGTTGAAAGCCACCTTGAGCATGGTTTTAACCATGGAATGGCATCATACAAATAAAATTATGCTTGTACAGTGGTACCTCGGGTTACATACGCTTCAGGCTACATACGCTTCAGGTTACAGACTCCGCTAACCCAGAAATATTACCTCAGGTTAAGAACTTTGCTTCAGGATGAGAACAGAAATCGTGCTCTGGCAGGGCGGCAGCAGTGGGAGGCCCCATTACCTAAAGTGGTGCTTCAGGTTAAGAACAGTTTCAGGTTAAGAATGGACCTCCGGAACGAATTAAGTATTTAACCTGAGGTCCCACTGTATGTGGAAGGGACGCGGGTGGCGCTGTGGGTAAAAGCCTCAGCGCCTAGGGCTTGCCGATCGAAAGGTCGGCGGTTCGAATCCCCGCGGCGGGGTGCGCTCCCGTCGCTCGGTCCCAGCGCCTGCCAACCTAGCAGTTCGAAAGCACCCTCGGGTGCAAGTAGATAAATAGGGACCGCTTACTAGCGGGAAGGTAAACGGCGTTTCCGTGTGCGGCTCTGGCTCGCCAGAGCAGCGATGTCACGCTGGCCACGTGACCCGGAAGTGTCTCCGGACAGCGCTGGCCCCTGGCCTCTTGAGTGAGATGGGCGCACAACCCCAGAGTCTGGCAAGACTGGCCCGTACGGGCAGGGGTACCTTTACCTTTACCTTTACTTACCACTGTATGTATGTAAACCAATCAACCAGCAGACCTAAAAACTGGCTTAGAGCCAATAACTTCCTTTTAAAAAGGCAATACATCATTAACCAAGTAGCCCTGAAGATCTTCAAAGCAGGACAGGTGTGATGTTCTTCTGTTGCTCAAGAAAACTGCTTAGTTGCTTCAATCACAAACTACGGTAGTTTTCTCTCTTTCTCTTTGCTTGCTGCTTTCTGTCACTTTTCCACTATTAGTCCTCACTTCCTGTATGATATCTTTCTTCTCTTAATGTGACAGACATTCACAGGAGCTATTTAGAGATGAATCTGGACTTTGCTTATTTTGTGACTCGCTGCTGAAAATGATGCATTAGTGGCAAATTCCGGTGTATTATTCTGTGCAAAGAAGCAGGGTCAGTCATCATGGGGCAATGGGAGTACCCAGAGCTGGCAACAAATGCCCCTTCTCTCCCACAATCCCAATGTGATGTCCAGAATTCAACCTAGAGGACAAAACAGTTCCTGGGCTACATGCAACAAGCTAAGTGTGTATTGTGGTGCATCTGCTGCTTGGCAAATGCCATCGAGCGGTTCATAAAAGCCCGAGTGGACAGTTATCCAGCAGCGGGCATGCTGAAATCCCGTGAAGCCCAGTTGAGATGAATGAAGCTTTCCATCTGAGACCCCATTTAAAGTGGTTGAATATTTTTGCTAGGCCATTAAATGTGGAGTAATCATACATTTTGGGTGACATTAAATAGGCCAGAAAAAATTCCCAGTAAGTGTTTGTCCATGCTGAACCCCCTCATCCCAGGGACTGCAAATCTTTCTTTAATTTCAGACAATTCCAGCAAGAGCGGGAAGTGTTAAACACTCCATTTCCTTTTTTTGCTTCTAATAACCATTCTCCAAGCAGTTTTTCTTGTACAAAAAAAAGGGTGTGTGCCAGGCTATGGGTTGTTTTTTAAAACATGTAACATGTAGTTCAGCCCTAGTTTGAATCTTCATTAAATTTTTTTCACTTCCTTGTGTCATTTTGTAGGAAACTGCTGACTTGTTATTATTATTATTATTATTATTATTATTATTATTATTATTATTATTATTTTAAAAAGCTTTTATTCTCATTTATGCATGTGTGCATTTGTTTCAGCATCTTCTCTCTTGATTACATTTTAGTTTACTGGGGAAAAAATGTTTAATATTTTAATACAGTAAAATAAAATAGTCAAATGCCTCTGTGGTATTCCCCTAAGCATTTTGGCTCCCCCACCCTCAAAATAGTTGAAATTTCTGCTGCGAACTGAATTGCTAGATAGAAAACGCAAGTGTGTGATGACACAAGCCGCTCATTCCACTGTGGTTGAAAGTTCCATTGTGCCTCTTACTCAGACTAGATTTCCAGCTGTTGAGAGAGAGTTTTGCACGCGCACAAACACACGCGCGCCATAATCTCAAAGTATACATCTTGCTTGCTAAACTAACTTGGTCATAACAATAATGATGACACATCCTTTAGTCTAGACTCAACTTCTTAAAGCTTTTTATTGTTATTTTTTAAAAAGGGGCTTACGAAACAAAGTCTTTCTGTGACAGCTTCCTCTTTTTCTAAATATTGTCACATACCGATAGTGACAAGGAATTACAATCTCTGTACAGGTTCTGGCTAGAATCACTTTTCGCTGGGCTTGTGGCAGTGAGAAATTGGTCCAGACTCACATTCTGCATATATGTTAGTGTAAGCACACTAAATTCGCAAGTAAGCAAGAATTGCCCTCCCCTGGGACACAGGTGGCGCTGTGGGTTAAACCACAGAGCCTAGGACTTGCCGATCAGAAGGTCGGTGGTTCGAATCCCTGCAACAGGGTGAGCTCCCGTTGCTCGGTCCCTGCTCCTGCCAACCTAGCAGTTCGAAAGCACATCAATGTGCAAGTAGATAAATAGGTACCGCTCCAGCGGGAAGGTAAACAGCATTTCCTTGCGCTGCTCTGGTTCACCAGAAGCGGCTTAGTCCTGCTGGCCACATGACCCAGAAGCTGTACGCCGGCTCCCTCGGCCAGTAAAGCGAGATGAGCGCCGCAACCCCAGAGTCAGTCACGACTGGACCTAATGGTCAGGGGTCCCTTTACCTTTACCTTGTTTTGCCCAAATCTATTTTTACCCAAATAGAGGAGAAAAAATAACAACAGCATTGCCTGAACTGGTGGTTTTTTTTTTTTTTTTTTTTGCCACTGTATGTACAGAGAAGCCCAGTTGGAATGTATTCAGTGGGATTTGACTGGCACAGTTGAATGATGCTTGAGAAACAGACGTTTGACCCTCTTTGGGGTTTGTAGAATTGCAAAGTTTTTGCAGATTCCGGTTGTAGGTTAAAGTGAACTATAGTAGTAACTACAGTAAAATGCCTCTATTGCCGTAGCATCTTTTATCAACGCTTCAGCAATATTATTTATCTCCTACCAGATATCACTGAAATACCAGACGAAGACGTGATCAGTGTGATTTCCAAAGTTGCGCTGATAAGCCTCGTCCCGCTGCTGGTGATTGCCAAAGCCGTGATCCTTATCTTTTACTGCTACCGTATCCAGAGGAGGAGGAAGCTGAACAAGGCATGGGAGAAGAACGTGAAGTCCAGGAAGCATAAAGACTGCAGCGATGTTTGCGCCATCATGATGGACGACGACTGCTCTGACATCAGCTCCACTTGCGCCAATAACATCAACCACAATACTGAGCTCCTTCCCATTGAGCTGGACACCCTGGTGGGGAAAGGGCGCTTCGCTGAAGTCTACAAGGCTAAACTGAAACAGAACACATCGGAGCAGTTTGAAACCGTGGCGGTCAAGATCTTCTCCTACGAAGAGTACGTCTCCTGGAAGACAGAGAAAGACATCTTCTCCGACATAAACCTGAAGCACGAAAATATCCTGCAGTTCCTCACGGCCGAGGAGCGCAAGACGGATGTAGGCAAACAGTACTGGCTGATCACTGCCTTCCACGCAAGGGGGAATTTGCAGGAGTACCTTATAAAGCACATCATTAGCTGGGAGGACCTCTGGAAGCTGGGCGGGTCTTTGGCCCGAGGGATCGCCCATCTTCACAGCGATCACACACCTTGCGGCCGACCCAAGACGCCCATTGTCCACAGAGACCTCAAGAGCTCCAATATCCTGGTGAAGAACGATTTGACCTGCTGCCTCTGTGACTTTGGGCTGTCGCTGCGGCTGGATCCCACCCTCTCCGTGGATGACCTGGCTAACAGTGGGCAGGTGAGCCGTACGACAGGGGCAGAGGGAGGAGCAAGGAAAAAGCCAAAGCTGGAGGATTTAAAACAGAGCTTGGCAAAAATGTCCACTACAGTCGTACCTTGGTTTTCAAACAGCTTGGGAATCTTAACGTTTTGGCTCCTGAAGGATTGGAAACCGGAAGTGATTGTTCTGGTTTTCGAACATTCTTTGGAACCTGAACATCCAATGCGACTTCTGCGGCTTCCAATTGGCTTCAGGAGCTTGCTGTAGCCAATCAGAAGCCGCGATTTGGTTCCCGAACGTTTTTGAAGTCGAACCGGTATGCCCCACGGAGGACCTTAAGGTCTATAAATAGTAACACCCTAGAGGTCCCGGACCCTAAGGAAGTCAGATTAGCCTCAACCAGAGCCAAGGCCTTTTCAACTCTGGCTCCGGTCTGGTGGAACGCTCTGCCTCATGAGACCAGAGCCCTGTGGGATCTGATCTCTTTCTGCAGGGCCTGTAAGACGGAGTTGTTCCACCTGGCGTTTGGAATCAAATTGTTCCCCTTCCCCTCTTCCTTTTTCCTTTTGTGATGGAACTCCTATTTGGGGACTTCCCTGGCTTTTTTCTGGCCCACGTAGGACCAGTCTGGATAGTTGGCCTTGGTGAAGACTTGACGTTTTCATCCCCAAAAAAGTTTTTGATTTGAGTTCCTACTGAAATCAGGCTGCGTTTTAATGTTGTATTTTAATTTTGTCTTTAAGTTGTATTTCAATCAATTGTTTTTATACCGGTGTTAGCTGCCCTGAGCCTGGGGAGGGCGGGGTATAAATAAAATTTAATAATAATAATAATAATTAATAATAACAAGGTACCACTGTACTGTGATGGCTTGAATATGTTTGGAGGGGAGGGTTTGGACAATTATTGCAAGGGACGCACATCCTCCTCCCTTGCATAGATTCATAGACTTGGAAGGATCCCCAGGGGCCATGTAGACCAACCCCTTGCAGCACATGATCTTTGTCAGCAAAATCTCAATTTTCAGGATGCAGGGATAGGTTTTGCCCCGTACCCTAATAGCACCAACAAAATGTGACTCTTTACTCTTGTTTTCTGTTTATGAATGGCTGTCAACTACTCGTGCTTACAAGTCGTTGAAATACCATTGAGGGTAGTGGTTAAACCTTGTGATCGCAGGTTTTAATAATAAAAAAACAAGCACAGAAAGCTCAACGTGTACAGTCAAACGGGTTGCTCCATCAAAAATAATTTTGTTAACCATTTTGTGAATGCTGACAGGTTGGCACAGCAAGATACATGGCTCCCGAAGTCCTGGAATCCAGAATGAACTTGGATAACGTCGAGTCCTTCAAACAAACTGACGTATATTCCATGGCTTTGGTTCTGTGGGAAATGACATCTCGCTGCAACAGCGTCGGAGGTATGTTTCATGTGCTCCTTTGTGGAGTTGTATTTTTATGTGTTTACATGCTACTTAGCTCTAAAGGTTGTAGGAATCCTCCCCACCCCACCCCCAAAATACTATTAATTTACTTAACATGAGCCCTGCCCTTTTCTTTCAAGAAGCCTGGAGTAGTAGTGTGTGATTCACACAGGTGATCTGTCATACAGCTTCCTGGGCTAGATCTGTATTCGTATTCCAAACCATTTCTAAAACCATTGAGCTCCACTTCCTAAAACCTAAATATTTTTAGGAAGCACTGAAAAGAGTATCAATAGGCAGAGATTCCAAAGTGTTTTGTTTTTTTAAAAAAAAGATTTCTTAAAACTGCTGAACAAGTAAGCCGCCCAGCCAGATGGGTGGGGTATAAATATATTAATTATCATTATCATTACAGTCATACCTGGGTTTTCGAACAGCCTAGTTCTCGAACGTTTTGGCTCCCGAACGATCGAAACCCGGAAGTGACTGTTCCAATTTGCGAACGTTCTTTGGAAGCCAAACATCTGACGCAGCTTCCGATTGGCTGCAGGAACTTCCTGCAGCCATTCGGAACCCATGATTTGGTTTCCGAACGTTTTGGAAGTCGAACGGACTTCCAGAAGAGATTCATTTCGACTTCGAAGGTACAGCTGTATTATTATTATGAAATCAGACTGTTTCACAAGTCAGGTGGTTCCAAGCTGCTGAGGGCTGTATATGCTGTTAGTTGCACTCTGAACTCGGCCCAGTTGCAAATCGGCAACCTGTACAGGGACGCAGGTGGCGCTGTGGGTTAAAACCTCAGCGCCTAGGACTTGCCGATCGAAAGGTCGGCGGTTCGAATCCCTGCGGCGGGGTGCGCTCCCGCTGCTCGGTCCCAGCGCCTGCCAACCTAGCAGTTTGAAAGCACCTCCGGGTGCAAGTAGATAAATAGGGACCGCTTACCAGCAGGAAGGTAAACGGCGTTTCCGTGTGCGGCTCTGGCTTGCCAGATGCAGCTTTGTCACGCTGGCCACGTGACCCGGAAGTGTCTCCGGACAGCGCTGGCCCCTGGCCTCTTAAGTGAGATGGGCGCACAACCCCAGAGTCTGTCAAGACTGGCCCGTACGGGCAGGGGTACCTTTACCTTTACCTTTACCTTTAACCTGTACAGGTCTCTGAGCACAGGTGTTCCATGCTGACAGGGCTGGGAGGAAGGTATGTTTTTAAATTCTTCAGATGGAGACACACTTTTAGGTCTTGCAAAGGTCAGTTCTAAGTTTCTGGTTTGACCTTTGCTACTGCTACTGCTGCTGCTGCTGCTGCTTTGTGTTTTGTTTTGTTTTTGTTTCATTAGGAAACAGAAAAGCTGGTAAGATACTTTTCATCATCATTATTATTGCTTTCCTTCCTTCGCGTTTGGGCTTACAGCATTCCACAGAATGCTCCTTTTAAGGCGTGGATGTTCTGTTTGTTGAGGAAGACTCTTTCATCCTTGCTGATGCCTGATGACACTTCCTGTTTCTGTTTGAGGACTCTGGAATAATGCCTAGGGAAAGAAAAGCACTCTCCCAGCCGTGCTCCACTCAGGAAGTTGCAGAGCTGCCTGAAATTAAAATAATCGGGCTTTTGTCAGAAAAGATTGGGGGGGAAAGAAGAAGTGTGTGCTACTTTATCTAAGTCCCTTATAAATTTCCCTCCTAAAAAAGGAGAAAAAGTTAAAAAACAGAAAAAAAGGATTCATTGTAGATGATAAGACATCATGTTGCAGCAAATGAGAGTGCAATACCTGTGCCAAACAGGGCAGTGCTGGGGAATTAATAATCACGGAATTGCACGTTCCTGATAAAATAACCTTGCCAGCCAGCCAAAATAAGCTATTATGATGATCGATATTATACCCATACGAGAAATAAAACTAGGGCAGCTTTGCTAAATGAGATAAAGCAGTGTGGATTTCCCAGAAAAGGTGCAAAGTGCAGCAATCTTATGTATTTATTTTTATTACATGTATAGCTCACCCTTCCTCCCAGAGATGCTCAGGGCAGCAAACACTCAAAAAAGTTAAAATAAAGCAATTAAAAATGTAGTAGAAATGCCTGGGTAGGCAGGAATGTGTTTAAATTTCTTTTACACTGCAATGATGAAGAGAGGCAAGCACACTTCACCAGGGAAGGCATTTCACAAACAGGGAGCTAGCACTAAGAAGCCGCTGTCATTGGTCCATGTCTATTGGTCGACAGCCACCCAGAGACACCACCAACAGAGCTTCCCCTGCCAATCACAAGACCTGAGACATGCTGTTGGAAAACATGCTGCTGGAAGACATGCTGTTTTTAGGTACTTGGGTCCCAAGCGATATAGGGCTCTCTATTCTAGTAAAGGTAAAGGGACGCCTGACCATTAGGTCCAGTCGCGGATGACTCTGGGGTTGTGGCACTTATCTTGCTTTACTGGCCAAGGGAGCCGGCGTACAGCATCCAGGTCATGTGGCCGGCATGACTAAGCCGCTTCTGGCGAACCAGAGCAACACACGGAAACACCTGTTTACCTTCCTGCCGGAGTGGTACCTATTTATCTACTTGCACTTTGACGTGCTTTTGAACTGCTAGGTTGGCAGGAGCAGGGACCGAGCAACGGGAGCTCACCCCGTCACGGGGATTCGAACCGCCGACCTTCTGATCGGCAAGTCCTAGGCTCTGTGGTTTAACCCACCCGCATCCCTCTATTCTAGTACCAACGCCTTAACTGTAATGGTAGAATAGTAACAATATAAAATTATAACAACTGTAAGCATGTAAACTGTGAAACATTATGCACCTGCAGTAAGACAGGAAAGTGTGCAGGTATAAATAGATCGACCGTTCACTTTTTTGATGGGATATACGTAGGGAAGAGTTCATGTGGCAGAATCTCGGGAAATGCGTCTCTTCTAGACTATAATGTTTGTAGAAAATGTCTTTCCCTAGAGGATGGCATAGTTAGTCATTTTTGTTGCAGCAAAAGCAATGAATGCCTTGTGGCTCCTTTTGTGGCACATTTATTATGGCATAAACTTTCGAGATTATAGTCCACTTCCTCTGAAGCTTGAGTGTTATCCTTGAGTTACAGGAATGCGTATGCATGGCTTGAGGAAACCGGCGGGAGGGAGGGGAACGTTAACTATGAGGTCAGAGGGAAACAAAATGCCGAAAGCTACAGACAGTCATACGTACCTAATTATCTGCGGTAATTCACAAAACAGTTGTTAACACAGGCATCCTGGCATTGATAAGCCAATGATTACACATAATGTGTTTAAAATCCTTTGCCTTGGTTCAGTGCACAAGAGAGAGCATCGAACCTCTTGTATTGTAATTTAAGCATGTTGCAATTTCCCTTTGAAATTCCTTTGCCCCAGGAAGGCAATGCTAAAGTCACTTACAGAGATTGTGCTAACCCATGACACCAAGCCGGAGTTTCTTCTTGGCTACAGATCATGACTAAGGAACAGTGTTCGAAACTCCCATTGTTCTAGGCGCATTTTGTGACAGGGAATTTCATTAGCGCCAGCAGTCTCTGAGCTCTGGGCACAATACTGAGCCTAAGATTTCAGATTAAAACGGCAGAGTGGAAGGAAAGGGGAACCTTTTTCTCCCTCCCCACTTCCAGCTACTCTCTGAAGACTGGAGAAGAGAACCCTCTTAAGAATATTAGGGGATGGGCAGGAGAAGGACTTAGACCATGTGAAAAACAAACATAATATTTTAGCTGCAGTTCGTTCATTTTCAGCTTTGCATTCTTGTTATAAAAAAAGCACCCCTAGACATTCCGTTGTTGTGCCCATAACCTAGGTTTAAGGTGCCATTTAGCTCCCAGCTTTCATATTTCAGTTTCTAACCCTGTTAAGGAAGAGAGACAACTTAACCAAGATCTGTTGCTCAGACAACATGCAAAGCCAGTCTTGGCTTAGTTACAGGTTCGAGTTAAAAAGACTAGGGTGGAGCAAAGTATGTGTTAGCCCTTCTCCAGGAGCCAGGACATTCACATGGTCCTGGTAAGCCATCGTTTAGCTTCTTGTGATGTGTGAACCAAGCCAATAGCTTCTTGTGAGGTTGAAGTGTTTCCCCATGGGATTTGGAATACAGTGGTACCTCTTGTTGCGTTCACCTCCGGTTTTGTATCCTTCGGGATACGTACATGGCAAACGCAGAATATTTTTCTGGGTTTCACTGTGTGCACATGCACAAAAGCCCTAAACCACGCCGCATGCATGCGCAGAAGTGGCAGCTCCAATTGCAAATTCCTTGGGATGCGACCAGAGCTCTGGAACGGATCCCGTTCGCAACCGGAGGTAGCACTTTGTTGCTATTTCTGGTGGCAGATTTGTACCCATTTATATATTCTTGCATAGAGACGGCCTTCCTTGTCCTGTGTAGAATGCAAAAGCGCATCGCTGGCATATATCACACCGAGAAGAGGAACAGGTGACTGAAGCCCAGATGTTACAGATTAAATTGTTAGGCCCTGATTTTTTTTTATAAAAAAGTATAGTGTTGCCGTAGTGGACATGGGAACAGAGTTGCCATCTGAATCTGCCACAGGGGGCTGGGCCCTGTGTCCAAACCTCTGTTATGGAGGGCTTGTTGTTGCTAGTGAGTAGTTGTGTTAGGGTTTGGGGTTGTTGTTTATTTTGGCAGGGGGTGTTCTATAAGAAGGAACAAGCCCTACCATTCAAGACCAGTGAGAGAGGGAATCATTGTCCAATGTGGGCTGTAGATCATTGATGGTTGGAGTGGTTTCAGCTGGGAGCTATAAATGGCAGCAAGGAGCGTTCTATCATTTTCTCTTCTATTTCTGTTCTTTAGTAGATTATTTCTCAGTACTATTCTGCCCTTTGTTCTGCTATGGCACTTTGTTGGGTTGATATTGTAGCCTGAGGAGTGTCTGACATAAATTCTTAAGATGGGGTTCTGCCTTAAGTTCTCCGAGTTGTGAGCCTCTGTTTTAAATTCCTAAGTTGTAAGTTTCAACAGATACAGTTGTGTTTCAAGGATTGACTTATAGGCAATGGATTTTGTGGTGTGTTCTGGGTAGAAGCTGGAAGCACATAAATACACATTGTGGTCAGATGGCTTCCTGTTGTGTCCAGAAAGTGAACCTTTTGCATGGACCGGTCTAGGCTCAGGTTTATGATGGGATGAAAGTTATTGAAGTCCTGGTGGAACTGATCAAGTGTCTCTTGTCCACAAATTCAGGTGATAACAATGCCATCTATGTATCTTAGACGTAGGAGGCTTGTTAGGGACAGAAGCTAAGAAAGTTTTGCAAGTCAGCTGTGAATGTGTTGGCGTCTGTGGAGCCACGTGACTGCCCATGGCTGTGCCATTAATTTCTCCCCCAAACATGTTCTTCCCCAAGCTGATTGTTGGTGAGTACAGAGTTTGGTATCTAGACGGGCTGAAGCTCCACATCTAGCAGTAATATCCCTCATAGATTGTAGCCCATCTTTGTGTGGGATGTTGGTGTAAAGGGCCTCAAATATCCATGGTAGCTAGTATGGTGTTTTCTTGGAGATTATCCATGAATTGTCCATGTACAACATGGACTTCTGGTAGCATCTTATATCTGAATAGGGTCTGTCTATCCAGACACTTCCAATAGTACCCATGCCTGAAACAATAGCTGTCCACTATTGCCTGTTTGTGTATTTTGAGCAGTGGATAGAAGATCATAGATTTGTAGAGTTGAAGGGGACCCCAAGGGTCATCTAGTCCAACCCCCTCCAATGCAGGAATCTCAACTAAAGCATCCATGACAGATGGCCATCCAACCTCTGCTTAAAAACCTCCAAGGAAGGAGAGTCCACAACATCCCGAGGGAGACCGTTCCACCGTCGAACAGCTCTTACCACCAGAAAATTCTTCTTGATGTTTAGTTGGAATCTCCTTTCTTGCAACTTGAAGCCATTGGTTCTAGTCCTACCCTCCAGAGCAGGGGAAAACAAGTGTGTTCCCTCTTTCATGTGACAACCCTTGAGATACTTGAAGATGGTTATCATATCTCTTCTCAGTCTCCTCTTTTCCAGGCTAAACATACCCAACTCCTTCAACCACTCCTTATAAGGCTTGGTTTCCAGATCCTTTATCATCTTGGTTGCCCACCTCTGCACACCTTCCAGCTTGTAAACACCCTTCTTAAATTGTGGTGCTCAGAATTGGACGCAGTGTTCCAAGTGTGGCCTCATAATACAAGTGTAATCCCAATAGCATCTTGGATTCCAAATACGTTCACCCAGTTGAGCCATGCATCCTCCACTGGCCTCCATTTTGTCACCGCAGCCATTAAGCTTGCTAACCCAGGACACTTGACACTTTCCCCTGCAATGACTCAAACCCTTGCACCTGGCCTAATCCTATCCCCTTACCCTGCAAATTCGTAAACTGACCCTTGGGAGTGTTCATAAAAGGCGGGGAGGTGGATTTTTGTGGGAGAAGAAAGAAAAAGCAATGTGCTTGGTTAGTGAAGCAGTATCACTTTTTAGATGGTGCATTAAACCCTATGCAACAAAGGGGTTCTGTATCTGGGCTGGGCATGAAATTGTGAAATGGTGCAGGTACATTTCTTTTCTTTGCAAAGTGAAGTGAAGATTTTGCCGAATGCAGTTTTTGGAGTATCCCAGCCCTTCATAGCTAGTGTTGACTTTAAACAGAAAACACACATGGCGTTTAATCTGTACGCTGACACTATAAATAGCAGTGTCGCTGAAGGTGAAGAATCAGCCCAAGAAGAAGGCCGCTCTGTTACTTGCTGAGGAGCTGAAGTGTGGGAAACGGGTATAGTTTGCTTGATGTTTTGCCGGCATATAATTTAGAAATCATATTTAGAAACTCAGCAACTCTGCTTTGGGGAAAAGTTCGAACTGCTCCACTACCCTTTTAGCTTGGCATTTCAGTCAGCACAACAGCTGTGTACCAGATGTTACACTTTGTGAGAAATAAAATTTCCATCCAAGCATTTTGCCCTTGCAGCCAACATGGATACTGTGAGAAAGAAAAGCACGGGGAGAGTTAAGTGATCTGACAGGCTCTCTAAGAGCTGCTTATTTTCAAGTCCTTTGTTGCCAGCATATGACATCAGTCAGAATCAGCAAGGTTACCAGGGAATAATCTGGAAAATACCTTTCAAAATGGCCTCTGTTCCTTGAGCTGCTCTAAGTAATCGTGCACTGCCTGAAAGATTTGCTGGCTTGACTGAAACACTGCTTTTGGTTAAAGCGTAAATGTACAGAAAAAATGGTACACAGCTGATTGCGGGAAAGAGCTCTGGAGTTTTGAGGCTCAATATTTTTGAAAAGCACTAGTTCTGCACTTCATTTTAAAAGCTTCTGGTGTTGGAGCATAAATCTGTGGTCAGTTTGTTATTGCCTGTATGAAGCATTGGGTCAGATTTCTGTGGAGAAAAGGGAGCTACCTATTGTCTACCATAACTTGAGATTCGTGTGCTTTTAATCAGGAATACACACAGCAAACCTTTGCGGAAATGACAAAATAAGAAAAAGCCAATATATGTAAATTTTAGTTTCAACACTTAATTAAAATTATGTAGAAGACTTGAGAGGAAGCATGACCACTGTATTTCCACAATTCCAATTATATTTCTAAAACGTGATGCTTTTAAAACAAACTGTCTTCCTCTAAAAGAAAATTAAGTGCATCAACTCCAATTCTGCCCCCGGTTAGATATGCCTTGTTGACTTCTGAATAGGCGTTACACAGAAGTAACAACCATATGCAAGGGGTGGTTGTTGTTGTTTTAACAAAGTTATTAGCTTCCTCCCTTTTGTCAGAAGTAAGCTTGGCACTTTTAAAAATGCCCTTTATTGTGCTTCGAGTCACACTTGCTTCCTTAGGCTGGCTCCAGGAAATATGGTTTGTGTCTGTTTTTTGTCTGCGCTTCAGTTCTGTCCCGCATCCTTTCATGTCAAAAATAGATAGTGGAGAATTATCTCGCCCAGTCTGCCTGATATATCTGTAGGCTATCAGTGCTCAGCAGCAAATTGTGTGTTCGGTGATTGTACGGTGTCCATTGGAATAGAACCCAATCTATACTTTCTCATACAAAGGTGCAGAAATCACAGGTGCCAGTTCTGACAGAAGCCACAATGGGACAGTCGCTTTGTCTGAGGGCCCCTAAGTATTTTACTTCAGTTTATAGGTCGAACGGAAAGGATTTAGCTACTTAGAGAAAACAAAACAGACCCAAAATAGGTTTCTTATCTAACCAAGCTATCATTGTGGCTACGTTTTGTGGGGTGTTTTCATGTGCTACAGTAGTCGTGCTTAATGCTACTGATGTGCTGTAGTTATATTTTGTCATAATTGCTGTAGCTGTAACTAAGGAAGGGCTGTAGCTCAGTTGTGGAGGCAAAGACTTTGCATGCAGGCAGCACTTTATTCCATCTTCTTCATGTCCACATTTTTGTGTGATGCAAAAGCCACTTCTGGAAATCTAGTAGAATCTACCAGAAGTTATCGCTCATTTCCATGTTAGCGTCTCCGTAAAACATCCATTTGCACCATTGCCAGCTCATGAAATTGCTCAGGAGTTTTGTGTTGACAAAATTTGAAGTGGTATACAGTTGTTTCCCCACCATTTAAAATTTAGCTCAACCTGTAATAAGTTGATTTAAAAACAAAACCCATAGTTCTGTAACACAAGAAGGTACATGAAATGGGAGTAAGAAGTGTTAGCCACCAGTTAAATCAGCACAGTAATGTTAGTTACTTTGAAGGCAGGGCTAGTAGGACTTTGCCAGTACTGTACATATTATTACTTCAGGGTTGCAGACTTGGTTGTCGTTACAGCTTAGCTACATTTCTTAAACTTGGATTATTAGTAGTATTAGTAGTATTGTTTTCCCAGCTTCCCCCAGTGCTTACTTGGGGGGGGGGCGTGGCGTGGGGGAAGCAGCAGAAAAGACCAATCCTACATTATATGGAAAAGGTAAAGGTACCCCTGCCCGTACGGGCCAGTCGTGTCCGACTCTAGGCTTGCGCGCTCATCGCGCTCAAGAGGCCGGGAGCCGGCGCCGTCCGAAGACACTTCCGGGTCACGTGGCCAGCGTGACGAAGCTGCTCTGGCGAGCCAGCACCAGCGCAGCACACGGAAACGCCCTTTACCTTCCCGCTATAAAGCGATACCTATTTATCTACTTGCACTTAGGGGTGCTTTCGAACTGCTAGGTGGGCAGGAGCTGGGACCGAATGACAGGAGCTCACCCCGCCGCGGGGATTCGAACCACCGACCATACGATCGGCAAGTCCTAGGCACTGTGCCACCCGCGTCCCTACATTATATGGAAATCAACTGTAATTGCTTCTCTTCAGCTGAATGTTTGAGTGGTTAACATAGTTTTTAAATAACAGTAGATCTGATGATAGCACTTTTCCACTTGAAGTACACAACACCCTGAACAACAAAATTAAAATATGCCTGTGCACCTGCAGCCGCCACCCCAGCCCCTCTCTTTGTCCTTAATCTGTTCCACAGCTGTGGGACCCCTGCTTCTTGGCAAAAAAAATTAAAAATACCCAGCTTTACCATTTACCTGAAGTACTGCAAGACCTCCCATTTTGGGCTGGGCCTTAGTTATATATGCAAATGGAGATAGTTGGGACTTCAATCTCATCAGGATCCTGTGAGTTTTACCTTGGCTCGTTTGGTTTTCCGATTTTAGTTTTATTTGTTGTTTCTAATTGCCACAATCAATTCTCATCCTCCAGCAAACAGAAACAAGACTTGATCCCTGGCTGCTTATCTGGCCTGGATGTGCCTTGCTCAGATATTGATCGACAGAATCTTTGTCTAGTCAAACTCAGTTTTGAACTGGAGGTGAAACCGCCCAGGTCCATCATTGTCCATATAGATCTCTTTTAGGTAGATATTACTAAATGGGATGCGGGTGGGGCTGTGGTCTAAACCACAGAGCCTAGGGCTTGCCGATCAGAAGGTCGGCGGTTTGAATCCCCACAATGGGGTGAGCTCCCGTTGCTCGGTCCCTGCTCCTGCCAACCTAGCAGTTCGAAGGCACGTCAAAGTGCAAGTAGATAAATAGGTACCACTCTGGTGGGAAGGTAAACGGTGTTTCCATGCGCTGCTCTGGTTCGCCAAAAGCAGCTTAGTCAGGCTGGCCACATGACCCGGAAGCTGTTTGCGGAGAAACACTGGCTCCCTCGGCCTATAGAGTGAGATAAGCGTACAACCCCAGAGTCGTCTGCGACTGGACTTAACAGTCAGGTGTCCCTTTACCTTACTAAAAGGCAGATAGGCAGATCTTGGAAGTGAAGGAAATAGGACTAGAGGAAATAGAGAGCTACAATCCTGTGTTTGTGTGGTGCTGGGCAAATTACAAAGTATAAGACGTCAGCAGATTCCACTTATGTGAAGGAGAACAAAACTTGGCTCCACCAGAATCTTGGCGTTCAAGTCTAAATGTCGTCTCTTTCCTTTCCTTCTCTTGACAGAGGTGAAAGACTATGAGCCACCGTTTGGTTCTAAAGTACGGGAGCATCCTTGTGTGGAAAGCATGAAGGATAACGTACTGAGGGACAGGGGACGGCCAGAGATTCCTAACTCATGGCTCAACCATCAGGTAAGAGAGGAGGTCCTTCTTGCCTGGCATATTGGCCTGTATTTGGTGGCTCCAACCCTACTGAAGGGTGACAGGATTGTCGGCAACAGCTCTGTATCTCCTGATGATATCCCCTCCTCCCACTTTGCATTTTCTTATTGAGCTTTACTTAACTACATTAAAATGCATTGCATATTTAGGCAACCTGTGGCAACCAGGGGTATCCAGTCAGTTTAGTGACTGGGTATGTCAAAATTACACTGTGAATTGATCTTTGGTATTTGCTTATTGTCCCTTAAGACTCTTGGTACTTTTTGCGAAGCTTCAAAACCCACAGGACTTTTCTGTGTGTGCTGTAGTAGCTCTTCCATATCCATCTTCTTCCTCCGCAGTTGCATTTTTGTGTACGCACCCATTATTCATAAAATGAAATTCCAAAATGGATTTTACAGAGCGTTCCTCCTCCTCCTCTTCCTCCTCCTCAATGAAATTTGCTGTGCTACTGACTTCAAGTTAATCCTTTTAATATTTAACTTAGCTTGAATGTCCTTAATATGAAAATTACCAAGAAAATTAATATTTTCAATATTGGCTGTGCTGTTGACATTGGTCAACATCAACCATTAAATTATGCAGTTAATGCAGAACGTTGTGAAGCTTTTTCTTCTTCTTTCTTAAAGAAACCACATGAAAAGAGGATAGTAGATTTCATTCTAACCCGGTTCTAATGTTGCTTATCACATTACCAAGGCAAGAACCATTCTCTTTCTTGCTTTTTGCTTTTTGCTACATCTTCCCTTCCATTGAAATAAAAGGCCAGATAGCGTTGCCGTTCCTATTAATGAATTAATATGTCTGAGCCAGAGGCAAGCAACTATACAAGTGCTTGTGTCATTAAGGCCAGCAGTACATCCAGTCTTAACGAGGCTGAGATTAACCCTTTGATTAGAGGATAAGGCCCCAACAGTGGGATTCTCATTCCGGAATACAGTGGTGCTCCACAAGACGAACGCCTCGCAAGACGGAAAACCCGCTAGACGAAAGGGTTTTCCGTTTTGGAGGCGCTTCACAAAACGAATTTCCCTATGGGGTTGCTTCGCAAGACGAAAAAATCTTGCGTCCCCCCCGCGGGGGTTTTTCGCCCTTTTCCTAAGCTGCTAAGACGCTTATCAGCTGTTCTGCTGATAAGCCACTTAACAGCTGATCGCTGGAAGCCGCTTGACAGCTGTAGCGCTAATCCGCTAAGCTGTCAATGGGCTTGCTTTGCAAGACGAAAAAACCGCTAGACGAAGAGAATCGCGGAACGGATTCTTTTTGTCTAGCGAGGCACCACTGTAATTGTCTCACATATGGTGTAAGTTTAGTGCACCGTAATTTCTTAAGCATCACTAAGCCTTCTTTCTGCGCAGTAGCACCAATACCGTGTGAGGAGATTCTGCATAAATGTTCACCTCTTGCGAGTTGGTTCCCTTACGTTAGCTGAGTGCTTTGACGTTCAGGTGTTTAAAAATGTTTTCACTGTTTTTGCTGCGCATTTCAGGGCATCCAGAAAGTTTGCGAGACGCTTGTCGAGTGCTGGGACCACGACCCGGAGGCGCGTCTCACTGCGCAGTGCGTAGCTGAGCGATTCAATGATTTTGAGTACCAGGACACGCTCTCCGGAAGAAGCAGTTCGGAAGAAAAGATCCCCGAAGAGAGCTCTGTGAACAGTGCCAAGTAACAGCCTGCTACAAGACAAGACTTCCACGAAACCAAAGAGAGAGAGAAAGAGAGAGAGAGGGGCTGCTCTTGTGTTCCATGTGCACAAGAGTGGAACAGGAAGAGGCGATTAGTCTCAGATGCACTTCCTGTGTCACTGAGGTTCCTGCCTCTCCCTCCATCCCGCAGCTCCAGAGAGGGCAAAGCGGCGTCCTTCGCCGTGTCATAGGAGGAACGACGCCGTTGCTTCCTGAGAACATGAGACTGTACAAAACGCCAAGAATGTTTGCACTTTATCGATGCCTGTAGATAACTATCAAAGAGCAACTTTATGTATGTATGTAGATTGAGATAGAGAGAGGGGTATGTATAAAAACACACACACACTCGGCAAATCTCTGCAAAGAGTCTTCCAGGAAATTTAGGTATAGATAGGAAAATCCTACCAGGAATCGTATGCAGGACGCCTGCTGTGATGCTGGCAGAAAAAGTGCCTTATTCATCCCACCGGAGCCTTAAAAACGATATTTCTGCAGTTGAAGGGGGAGGGAGGATTTGGACCATATTAGTGCCTCTTTTAACATGTAACTATGCAATGGTTGTTCAGCTGGTTCTTGTATGTTTATAATGCCTTGATTCAGTGGATCTTACTGGTCTGATTCTTCTCCCCCTCCTCCTCCCTCACCCTTCTCCTTGAATTTGGAAAGTTGTCCCCACCCACTCAGCTTTCATGCCTGCGCAAAAGACCATTAAGTCCTCTGCCCGTCCCTTTCTTTGAACTTTGCCGTTCCCGTTAGCAGCCTGCTTTGGGGAGGGGGCAGGTTCCCCGACCCCTCCCCAGCCTCACTCTCTGAAATCAGGCAGGGCCCAATTATAATCGAAACAGATGTTTTGCATTTGCCGTGCCTTCTGACACAAAGTAGACTTCTCCCCTCCCTCCTTTGCTGGGATCGGTAACATCATGTCTCGTTTCTTGAGCCCTTAAGTTCACATTTGATTTCGTGCCCGGCGTAAAAGGAGGCACAGGACGTGGACTCCTTTCCCCGTGTGTCTGGGTGTCTGCGATGCCGTGGAAAAAGATTTGTCCCGCTCTGGAGACATGCAGTGCTTTCGGTCCTCCTTAACCCGCCATTGTGAGCAACCCCTGCCTGCAGTCATCCAGAACTCTGGCAAATAAGAGCACATTCCTAAACTGATCCCCACAGGCATGACTTACATTCTTTTAGTCTTCCAAAATATTTAGCTTTGGAGCTGGCCTCACCAGGAATTTTTAAATGACGGAATTTTGACCGTCAGTATTTTCATACGAGATCATCGGAGCTGCTCAAATTGTGTCGTGGTTTTGAGGGCCTTCGCAGTCGGCTTCAGGCACCTTCTATGCCTCGATGTTGTTTTCTAAGAGGGATTTGCTCCAGAAAAGTATTACAAGTGCAATGCTTTTATCATACAGGTCACAGATACATTTCTTTTTTCTCTCTATTGTGTATCCAATAATAGGGAAATTGGGGAGGGGGGAGAGAGAAGTATATTCACATAGGAATTATAAATTTATAGGGGATAATATTTATTTTTAAAAGCTTTTTGCATCTGCTTTTGTATTAATTTTTAAAGAAATATTTAAGCATTAAGTGGGGCAGGAGCTCAATAATTAAAACGGAGTCGAGGTTTAATAGCAACAGGCTATGTACTGAACTGTGGAGCTACTGGAAAGACGGGTTTATACTGGGATCATATTCCTAAGCAGATGTGGGGGCGAGTGATATCTAGTGGGGTTTCCCACTGAAAAACTGCTACGCTAGGAAAGGAAAAGGAGGAGCTTTGCCCCACAAACCGGAAAGTTAGGGTGCCACCTGCATTACAGATCTAAACCACTAGTTTCAGAACTGGCATAACTTTCAGGCCTTCCTCCATAACCACAACTCTGGCTTGGAGTAAGTTCCCAGAGTTCCTGAACTAAAAATGGTGGAAGCTTACTTTGAGATGGTTTCAGAAGAAGGTTAGACAAACACATGAGATAAAAGGCTAAGAACAGCCGACTAGTCCTGATGGCCGCAGGCTAGTTCCCAGGTTCAGGGCAAGTTTGTCCCAGAACGTCACTTGCTGAGTCAAGGCTCAAACTGATTCAGTACTGGTTTAAATTGGCAGCGTAGACTTGCCCCTGGGTCTCCGCTGTGTGTGTTGTGCCTGATATTTGTTACGCAGCGGAAAACACAAAGAGAGCGCCCAGTAGCTCCTGGCAACTCTTTTAACTTTCTTTTGTACTATTTACATGTAAAGGGATTTATTTTTCCCCCCATTCTTCCACGGAACGCTTTCACTGTATGAAAATAGGAATGTGAACGTATATAACCTTGTTTATTCGAGCGTCTCGAGCACTTACCGTATTTTTGTATAAATAAAATGTTTTAGATTAAATGAAGTTATGGTTTTGTTTTAAATGGCCCTTATCCGTTAAAAAAAACAACCTCTTGTAAGTTTCTTTTCAGAGGGGGAGTGGTCATCAGGTGGACTCGGTCATCAGATTTCTCTCCAGCAGTCCAAATGAAGAGACTAGTATCCTTTTTCTGTGTTCTGTTCATTTCATACCCATCTTCTGCACATAACAGCCTCTGTGATTAAGAGGATTGGCTGGGTTAAACATCAAAACATATTTTAAAAATGTCCAATAGCACCTTAGAGACCAACTAAGTTTGTTCTCAGTATAAGCTTTCGTGTGCATGCACACTTCTTAAGATACACTGAAACAGAAGTCACCAGACCCTTTTATATAGTGGGAGGGTGGGGTGGGGTTTTTCTCAGGAGGGTAGTAGGATATGTTTGATTGACTCAATGGTTATGGTAAACCTGTTGATGACTGATAATGACTGCAAATAGTTATTAGCTAATGACTGCAATTAGTATAATAAACAGATTTACCATACCCATTGATCACTGCAGATGGTGACAGCAGTCACAAACTCCTACTTCTTGGGAGAAAAATGATGACAAACCTAGACAGCATCTTAAAAAGCAGAGACATCACCTTGCCAACAAAGGTCCGTATAGTAAAAGCTATGGTTTTCCCAGTAGTGATGTATGGAAGTGAGAGCAGGACCATAAAGAAGGCTGTTTGCCGAAGAACTGACGCTTTTGAATTATGGTGCTGGAGGAGACTCTTGAGAGTCCCGTGGACTGCAAGAAGATCAAACCGATCCATTCTTAAGGAAATCAGCCCTGAGTGCTCACTGGAAGGACAGATCCTGAAGCTGAGGCTCCAATACTTTGGCCACCTCATAAGAAGAGAAGACTCCCTGGAAAAGACCCTGATGCTGGGAAAGATTGAGGGCACAAGGAGAAGGGGACGACAGAGGACGAGATGGTTGGACAGTGTTCTCGAAGCTACCAGCATGAGTTTGACCAAACTGCGGGAGGCAGTAGAAGACAGGAGTGCCTGGCGTGCTCTGATCCATGGGGTCACGAAGAGTCGGACACGACTAAACAACAAGAAGGTGCTATTGGACAATTTTTTTATTTGTTTATATGTTTCGACTGCATCAGACCAACACGGCTACGTACCTGGGTTAAACATTGACAAGGAACGTTGAAGTTCTAAATAACTCTCACAGCTTTTTTTAATAATAAAAAAGTGCACTATGTGGTCTCGGGGCAGTAATTGTGTGTCAGGTTCTGATCCCGCCATCTGCAAAATGGGAATTCTAGGTATACATTATGCATGGGGTCATTATCGGGATGAATAATTTACACATACAAGCCCCTCAGTCCTTTCATTTGGAAACTGTGGTGTCAGAGAGTCTGCTTCGGAGTCTGGTTTCAAACAATTTGCAGGGTCCCCTGTACAGGGAAGGTCGTGTAAGGTCAATAACTTTTGATGACTACCCTGATGACTACGCTTGCTCCTGGCATGTTCTCATTTTAGGTATGGTACTTTTTCAGTGCGGGGTGTGTGTGTGCAGAAAAGATTTCAAGGGCAAACTCAGCCAGGAGATGGTATGTATGAAAGCTGAATGAAAGAAGTTAATAACACTACACACAGAGCGAATTGCATTATATACTTTTTGTTCTTCTGGATTATATAGATAACACAATTAGGTAAATCTAACTAATGGGGCTGCCTAATTGATGAAAGTGTGTATTACAGCATCCCATTTTAGGAATATCAGAGAGAGAGAAAATATTAACTGGTTTCAATTTTAGATATATTCTTGATTGAAAGATGGAAAAAACACATAATTACAAGTGCACAGAGCACATGGGTCCTATTTCTTTTCTTTTGTGTCTTAAACTGTGTTTCGACTCTGATGGCTTGTCAAAACTACGAGCTAAGAAGGGTTTGAGGAAAATGTTTTTGTGGAAAGCTCACCAGTCACGATTTCGTAGTGTTGTTGTAAAACTGCAACTCCCAGGGTTTTTGGGAGGGAGTCGACTGTGAAAATGCTTTCAGACTCCTCCTCGGTTGTATTGAAGTTGTGCTCCCGAGTTCTGTTGTGCCCAAGTTATTTAGGACTTGGATCATAGTACAGTACAGATGTTGAAGGACTTGAGTGTAATGGAAGGGTAGACCACACTGCTGTGCTTGCAGGAGCTACCAAGGAGATGTTAAATCACTTCCACACTTGGGAAGTGAAAGAAAAGCAGTTTTGTCCTGTTACTCTGCTAGGATCTCTTAAAAAAAAAAAATCACATCTGTTTTGCTGTTCTCCATAAACCACATTTGCCTCATTACATTTGTGTTGTCATAGTGCTTGTGTAGTCCTGCTTTAAGTGTTTTGGTGCGGCTTGCTATGGCAGCAGAGGTCTTCTCTAGGGCTGCAATACAGGCATTGGTGAACCCATCCCGGGCCCAAAAGAAATGCTGAAACTTGGAGTGGCAGGAAGCTAAAGTTGAGGCAGCCACGGAAAAGACCTCTGCTGCCATTGAATGGCATGAAAGACAGGAATGAATGGGTACAAGTGGGAAGAAGAAGAAGAGTTTGGATTTGATATCCCACTTTATCACTACCCGAAGGAGTCTCAAAGCGTCTAACAATCTCCTTTCCCTTCCTCCCCCACAACAAACACTCTGGGAGGCTGAGAGACTTCAGAGAAGTGTGACTGGCCCAAGGTCACCCAGCAGCTGCATGTGGAGGAGCAGAGATGCGAACCTGGTTCCCCAGATTACGAGTCTACTGCTCTTAACCACTACACCACACTGGCTCCAGTGAACTGGGAGCAGTGAAAAGTTGGATCCATTCATGCATCGGTGTGTTGGTTTCAGCATTGGGGGGAAACTGATACGGCTTTATTTGGTTCAATTTTTCATGGATTCCAAAGGAATCCCTGTTCCACACAGAGGGCATTTAAAATAGTCTCTCTTTGCTTGTTAAGATCTCGTTGGATGGCTGTAGCTCAGTGGTAAGAGCATCTGTTTGCATGCAGGTTAAATCCCAGGCATGTCCAGGTAGGCCTGAAATCCTTCTGAGTTAAATGGACCAGTGGCCTGGGAGAGTATAAAGGGATTTCCTGTGTCCCTATTTGTGTTCTGCTGCTTATGTTTGAATGATTTCATTCTTGCTTGGTTTATGCCTTGTGGCAGAAACAACAAATGAGAGTGTTGGTAACTCTCATAACACCCGTCCTGAGAGATTTGCATTGGCTCCCCGTACGTTTCCGAGCACAATTCAAAGTGTTGGTGCTGACCTTTAAAGCCCTAAACGGCCTCGGTCCTGTATACCTGAAGGAGCGTCTCCACCCCCATCGTTCAGCCCGGACGCTGAGATCCAGCGCCGAGGGCCTTCTGGCGGTTCCCTCATTGCGAGAAGTGAGGCTACAGGGAACCAGACAGAGGGCCTTCTCGGTAGTGGCACCCACCCTGTAGAACGCCCTCCCACCAGATGTGAAGGAAACAAGCAGCTATCTTCTCTTTAAAAATCTGAAGGCAGCCCTGTTTAGGGACGTTTTTAATATTTAATGCTGTATTGTTTTTAACACTCGATTGGAAGCCGCCCAGAGTGGCTGGGGAAACTCAGCCAGATGGGCGGGATATAAATAATAAATTATTATTATTATTATTATTATTATTATTATTATTATTATTATTTGTATGAAGGCATGAAGTTGGCGGTAAACATGCATCTTAAAAAATAAAAAAGTAAGAGTTGGTGAAAAGCTTTACTGCAACCTGTATAAATTGATTTAAAAAGGTGTAAAAGGTCATAAGGACCTTCATATATAGAAAAAGGGGAGTGGAGGAGTCTTAATTTATTTTTTTTTTAAAAAAAGCCCAGCCACTTGAAATCCATTCATACATTTTAACATCATTGCTGGTTTTCCATACAGAGGGGAAAGAAGGGAGATTTCATTCCAGCCCCCAGATAACCCCCAGAGGGGGACATCTGTGGAGAACTGTGAAGGTTTCCAATGGCCAAAGCAACTTTTGGGAGAGCCCCTTTAAACTAGTAAGATATGCAAGGCACAGCTATCGTAGGCTGTACCAAATATATATTCAGATCATGCTCGGATTTGCTTATTCTTTTCACTGCTCAGTCATCAGACAGTAATCCTCCCTATAAGAAGTGTGTGGATATATATAGGCTAACATGAAAAATGCACAATGATTTTCAAAGGCGCATATCGGGTGTTAGACTCATTACAATGGATTACTGTCAGACTCTTTTGACATCACAAGGTAAACAAGTGTTGTCACAACGAATGGAGGCATGTTAAGACCAGGCTTGGGGAATAAACCTGCAAGCTCTTTTGGCCTTGAAAAGAAGGTAGAGCAATATCTCCAACACATTTTCCAATCAACTTGGTTGCATGCCGTTGTCATCCTATAGATGTATTCCATACCTTTTTTTTGCCGGCAGCCTTTAATTAGCGTGCCAATCACAACTGCAGTTTAAGAATCTTTCCCCCCCCCCCTGATAGCATAAAGCAAGGCTCACTAGCATAAAGTTGTGGGAAATGGCAAACTACTTTTAATGTGATGGAAAACTTTCTTCCTAACTCATTATTACCATTAAGAAGCTACCTCCCAACAGGTCAAACTGTTTGCCCATCTAGTTATACTGGCAGTGGCTCTCCAGATACAGTGGTACCTTGGGTTACATACGCTTCAGGTTACAGACTCTGCTAACCCAGAAATAGTGCTTCAGGTTAAGAACTTTGCTTCACGGTGAGAACAGAAATCGTACTCCGGCAGAGCGGCAGCAGCAGCAGGAGGCCCCATTAGCTAAAGTGGTGCTTCAGGTTAAGAACAGTTTCAGGTTAAGTACAGACCTCCGGAACGAATTAAGTACTTAACCCGAGGTACCACTATCTTGGGCAGAGATCTTTCACATTGCCTGATCCTTTTGACTGGAAATGTATTGCACCTGAGATTTGTGTATGCAAATCATACTTTATATTGGAGGTTTGACAGCAAGAATCATTCAGTTTGTAACTTAAGGGTCAACTCTGTTATTGGTCAGGCAGCTAACCAAGAGGAGGCGGAGGAAGGGAGGTGTTGCTTAGCAACCAGTGAAGTTGGCATGATCTTTAGTGACGAGAAGCCTACTTCTGTTCAATTACCCGGGGCAATAATAATACCTTTATTGTCAATGTACAACCTGTGTACAATGAAATTGCAAAGGGCAAGGCTGGTGTATTTGGACAAATAGGGTACTGCACTGCCTACCTCTGTTTACCCTCAGCTAGTCCCAATCTGCCCCGTTTCTACTTAAAAACTCGCTCGTCAGTCTTGGTGTAGTCATTGCAAAACTCAGCAGGGAGGAGAATGGGGGCAAAACTATCATTCGTTAGCTCTGGCGCCACCTAGTGTTTACCTCCCTGCTTTCCACTCCAGCACTTTTATGTTGGGTGGCTTTTGAAGACTTGCTATTTGCTGGTAGCTGTTCGTGGTTTCTTTTATTGCTTTTTTATGATTTAGGGGTCAGTTTGACAGCTTTCTGATGACTAGTTTCCTATTGGTGTATTGGTTCCTTTTGAAAGCTGGCTCTGATGAGACAGAGTTATGTTTTAATAAAATAATAAATAAATAGAGCGGGTTCCATTTCTTTTCTAAACATGATTCTCAGTAAACTAATTATTGTATTAATTATGGGAATGGATTTTATAATCACAGCAGCTCCTGCAGCAATCATAGCGTGGCCTGCAGAGCCGCAAACTTCACTAGTAATTATTTTGCGGGAGCGCATTAAAGGCAATGCTGAACAAAATCTGCATACATTAGTAATTCCATCTCCCGCCCCATGTTTCCCGTATGAATTCTGTTTCAATGACTATGTTAATTGACAGCCGGAAGTAATGGAGAAGAAATTGCATGCACTCTTTAAGCTGCATGTACTTCCATTTAAATTAACATTGTTTATTTATCTTTTTGTTTTTGAATTGGCAGCAGAATTAAGCATTCTAAGCTATGTTCATTTCCCATAGGTGCACGCTAACCGCAGCAAGACTTTGGTCTAGATGCCGCTATAGGCACCAAATGCAACTCTTGGTTACCGAAGGAGCGCTTGACACCTCTTGCTTAGAACGTCAGGTGAGCAGAGCGAGGTTATTCCACTTATGGGAGCACCGCCTCTAGAGAACTAGCTTATGCTGATTTGTAGGGCCTGCCCATCCATGAGGCAAGGCAAGGTGGCTGCCTCAGGCGGCAGGATCCAAAGGGGCAGCAGATTCACTATTCCTCCTCTACATTGGCCTCTTTGTGACTGTGCTGTTGGTCTTCTCCCACCCTTGTTCCTGATGTAGATAGTCACTTACCCCTTCTTGCCTGGCAATGCCATTTTGTGATCGGCCTCAGGTGCCAAAATGTCTTGGGTCATCCCTGCTGATCTGTCCCTACACCAGTGTGGTGTAGTGGTTAAGAGCGGTAGACTTGTAATCTGGGGAACCGGGTTCGCGTCTCCGCTCCTCCACATGCAGCTGCTGGGTGACCTTGGGCCAGTCACACTTCTCTGAAGTCTCTCAGCCTCACTCACCTTACAGAGTGTTAGTTGTGGTGGAGGAAGGGAAAGGAGAATGTTAGCCACTTTGAGACTCCTTAGGGTAGTGATAAGGTGGGATATCAAATCCGAAACCTTCTTCTTCCCTTTGTTGAATGGAGGCCAGAGGCTATTAACTTTCCATTTGCTGAGTTTTTCCATCTCTTTACTCCTCCTCCGTATCGCTCATTTACAGCGAGAACAAAACGCAGAGGAAACAACTTATAAAATGACTTTCCCGTTGTCCTGTCACCCACTGTTAATTTGGTCTTGCATGAACTTAGTAAATCGATATTGCCCCTGTGCCCCTGTGCAATCAGGTTCTGCACTCAACAAAGGTTTAAAGAAATGCCAAAGCATTTGCAAGAAGCAGGAGGAAGAAATGAAGTCACGTTCACGGGTGAGAAAAACTTTTTGAGAACTGGGGGAAGGGGGCAGATATTGGTACAGCATAGGAAGAAGAGCTTCGGGGAACTGGGTATAGTCTTCCTCTCTCAGCCTGAGCAGTTGTTGCTGAGAAAATCAGGAAAATTGGGTGCCATAGCCCCTTACACCTGCTCCTGTATTTACTGCAAAATGGCTCTGTGAGCTTAAGCAACGAAAGCTTTGATTGAGACTGGGCAGAGGGGTGGAGAGCATTGATTGTAATAGCCTTCTAATAGACTTCTGAATTATCATTGCATGATATTCTCTTTACCTGCACTCAGCTACATTAATCAGCCAAATCTCTCTTATGTTAAGTGATAAAAGCAAACTAACTGAGGACGCAACTATGTTTTGGAGGTGTTGGCTATTACAGAAATGGGATTAAAAAGCAGCTACAGTGGTATCTTGGGTTAAGAACTTAATCCGTTCTGGAGGTCCGTTCTTAACCTGAAACTGTTCTTAACCTGAAGCACCACTTTAGCTAATGGGGCCTCCCGCTGCTACCACGCTGACGGAGCACCATTTCTGTTCTCATCCTGAAGCAAAGTTCTTAACCCGAGGTACTACATCCTGGTTAGTGGAGTCTGTAACTTGAAGCATCTGTAACCTGAAGCGTCTGTAACCAGAGGTACCACTGTACTAACAATTCCTTATTATAATGAGCACTGCCACTGTTTATTAAATTCGGAATCCCCTTAACTTTTTCTTCTACATAAGATGCTACGCTGAGACTTTAGAGGTGTGAACATAGGAGCCAACCACTAGGGGCTGAGGGGTCCTTGGCCTCCCCAGTAAAATATTTGGGCATTCCCATTCAAATGGTGTGTGTGCACTGCGCCATGTGGTTGATTATGCAGGGTGGGGCTTACCTGCCCTGCCCCCCACATTTTATTTAAGTTGCCAGCCCTCGGTGTGGATATGCAATGTTAAGAGAGATGATTCATCCACTATGCTCTGCAGCGTTGCTGGGGAACCTCCCAGATGTGGCCTCCCAGATGTTGTTGGACTTGCCCTCCCATCTTCCCTAGCCTGTGGCCACGGGTTGCTGAATTTGATGGGAGTTGGAGTCTAGCAAGGCCATAGATTTTAAGTGACTTCCTCCACGGAAATCAGTTGTCGAGACTGGTTTTAATTTTCTTGCTGCTGAGCAAAATCGCTGTATTTTTCCATTTCATCTTAATAGTATTCCTGCTTAATTATTTTCAAGTAACAAAATTAGTGCAGCGGGTAATTTAACATTTGAAGAAAAAGGATCTAATTTTGTACGTCTTGGTTTAATTTAATTTTTTTTTTAAAAAAAAATATTTCCCCCACGTTACACAATGCATTTGCCAACCAGAACAGCTTCAAGTTCATCCAACCTGCAATTAGCGTGTTTAATCATGACATAGTGAATTTGTGTGCAATTACATTATTTGTACAATTACAATGTTTCAGCATGTAGTAATAACATTTTTGCATAGGATAGTGGCCAACCTGCAGGTGTAAATAAATAGAGTGGATACTTTCCAGGCACTTGATAACCTGCCTGGATTTGCTGACAAAATTAAGGAATAAGATTATTTCAGATCCACAGCGATAAGTAAGAAGGGAAAAGAATTTGGCCAGCTGGAGCAGTTGCAACGACACATTGTGTGCTAATTCAGAAATAAAAATTGAATGTAGCATAAGCTTATTATCCTAGCTGCCAATGAGAGACCAAAGCAATTTGGTTTCTCAGTCATTCTAATGCTTTTTTAAATTCCTGCTCATGACAGAATCCTCTACGGGTGGCGCTGTGGTCTAAACCACTGAGCCTCTTGGGCTTGCTGCTCAGAAGGTTGGTGGTTCGAATCCCCGCGATGGGGTGAGCTCCCAATCCTCGGTCCCAGCTCCTGCCAACCTAGCAGTTCGAAAGCACGCCAGTGCAAGTAGATAAATAGGTACCACTGCAGTGGGAAGGTAAATGGTGTTTCTGTGTGCTCTGGTTTCCGTTTTGCCAGAAGTGGTTTAGTCATGCTAGCCACATGACCCGGAAAGCTGTCTGTGGACAAACGCCGGCTCCCTCGGCCTGAAAGCGAGATGAGCACAGCAACCCCATTGTCACCTTTGACTGGACGTAACCGTGGTCCTTTACCTTTTAAGCTACACATCATTCCCTTGCTCATAGGACTACATGTTGGTGGGTTAAAGTCTGGCAACAGAAAGGGCAGCAAAAGCAGGCATAGCAATTCCTTGGAAGCACGCAAAATCTGAACTGTGGGTATAGAGCATCCATGCTTGTCCGTAAGGACTGTTCCAGACATTTAAATGGAGGTACAACCAAGGGGTGAAGAATGCACTCTCTCCCCTGCAGTGAATGACGGAAAGCCAGCTGACAAAGGGACTGAGCAGAATTTGTTGATATATTTCCATCCCACCTTTCCTGCGAGGAGCTCAAGGTGGAAAACATGGTCTACCATCTCCCCGTTTTATCATCACAACAACTCATTGAGCTTCCTGCCTGAGTGGGGACTGCAAAACAAGACAACAAAATAGCTTCTGAGTAGGTAAGCGAGAACAGCAGGCTCACCACCAGCACCCCAGGGCAGTATATATAAATTGATTTAATAATTAAATGGTAAGAAGCGGTCCATCAGATGGAAACTTCCCCCGGGGCTTACTCAGGCCTAAAACTAGTTCTGGGAAGCTGAGAGATACGTGAGGTCCCTCTTTAACAAGTATTCAAGCTCCATTTTTATTTTTTTTTAAAGAAGAAATAGTCTGGATTGGTTTTTAAGAGTTATCAATGCCTTTTTATTCAAAGATTCAACTAGGAACACACATATTTTGCACATCATGTGCTGCACAAAAGCACTTCTAGGCAATTTGTTATGCACTACACGTATCATCACATAGATCTCACAGAAGAAGGTAAAATACAGATCTCTAATAAATTAATCATTACACCATGCCTGCAAATATAGCAAAACTTCTACATACAGCAATGGAAGAACAAGACCATGAATTACAAAGCAATTGGTTAAAACACACTGTAATAAACAAATTAAATAGAATGGATTAAACCTAGTATGGGTCTTTTCAGCTTCACAAAAAGTATTTTACTGTAAAACTATGTCTCTAAATATTATGGACAAATTTCAACTTATTACACACCTATATTATTTTTTTAGTGTAATCCCTCCATTTATACTCTGCTCAAGTGAAATTTGATAGTTTTTACATCTTTAGAAACACACCAGTGGATGAATCAATACAGTAATTCTTACCTTAAACAGCCACACAGCATAAAAAAATACAACTCTAGGAGATATATACACACACATACACATGTGGAATTTATTTAACTTCAATGGGCCTCTAAAATGCTTAAGAAATACCTTGCTGATGTTTTAGCAGTAGAAATTTAATACAAACTGTCTTAGAAACTGCGTACAATCCCTCTGACCCAAGATAAAAAGAGAAAAGAATGACGTGTAAATTACAACAGGATGGATTCAGACTAAATCACACTTGATGAACTTAGATCCCATTGAAATCATCACCCACTTTCCCCTCCATTTTAATGGTACCTAAGTAAAATTAACTTAGTCTTGCCCCAACCCAGTATTTTGTATGTAACATTTTGGATGCTTCCAGGAAAAAATGGTGGATGGTAATTAGTGCACAACACTTAATTTCCTAGTTCATAAGAAGAAGAAGAAAACTCTTGCATAAGTAGAGCCCACCAATCCTGAACATCTAATCTTCACAATGCATATAAAAGTACTTTTTTACTTAATACCTACTGATCTAAACCTGGCCCTACTACAGTGATGGCTTAACTCCATTCACTTTAACTAATTTATAACAATATATGTTAGCAGTTAATGGGGGCCCATTTTTAGCATTCAGTTATTAGCCAATGACATATCAATGTTAGACACAAAATGTCTAGTTTTGAAAAGCACCGGCTCTTTATTACAAGCAAGGCTACAAAGAATTGACCACCACTTCTCCAGGCGTTCCTGGCAGTGGCTTCAGCCAGCTGGGCATTTATCTATGGATTACGTGGTCTAATACCATTCATGTCGCAAACATTCTTACAGTACAACCCTAGACATGTCTACTCAAAGGTCAGTCCCCTAGAGTTCAAGGAGGCTTACTCTCAGAAAATTGGGTAGGGGGGGTGGCTAACCTTTGGCCTTCCAGATATTGTCGGACCCCATCTCTGACCAGCCCCGGTCAGCATGGCCAATGGTCGTAGATTGTGGGAGTTGTAGTCCAGCAACATTTTGGAAGGCCACAGGTTGGGCGACAATGCTGTAAACTCTGCACAACTAAGGAAAGCCTAGCGCTGTGAAGCGTCAACTACAAGTCTTTGCCTAGTGAGTCAATCTCGTCGAGCAGGAAGTCCATGTCCTCTCGGCTCACCTGGGGGCTGATAATCACCTGGCGGAAGAAGTTGACTTTGCCACGATGCGGCTGGTAGCCCAACATCATGCTGCCTTTCTTCATCAATCTCTCTTTAATGATGGGTGCAACCTGAAGGAAGGAAGGAAGTCATATATTAAGGATGGCAGTCTGCAAAGGGACTCAAGTAGGCAAGAAAGGGTCAAAATCCTTTAAAAGAAAATGAAATAAAAAGGGGGAGAATTAATTACTGAATTTATATACCGCCCTGTACCTGGAGGTCTCAGGGTGGTTCACAGGGAAGAAAAAGAAGAAGAGTTTGGATTTGATATCCCGCTTTATCACTACCCGAAGGAGTCTCAAAGCGGCTAACATTCTCCTTTCCCTTCCCCACAACAAACACTCTGTGAGGTGAGTGAGGCTGAGACTTCAGAGAAGTGTGACTGGTCCAAGGTCACCCAGCAGCTGCATGTGGAGGAGCGGAGACACGAACCCAGTTCCCCAGATTACGAGACTACCGCTCTTAACCACTACACCACACTGGCTCTCAAGGTAAAGGGACCCCTGACCATTAGGTCCAGTCGTGACCGACTCTGGGGTTGCTGCGCTCATCTCGCTTTACTGGCCGAAGGAGCTGGGGTACAGCTTCTGAGACATGTGGCCAGCATGACTAAGCCGCTTCTGGTGAACCAGAGCAGCGCACGGAAACGCCGTTTACGAATCCACGTATATATATCAAACCTTACATATGCTTGGTTTGATAAGAACCTGCAAGTTTGTACTGGCCTCCTTAAAAACCTTAGGCTCTGCTTGTTTGCTCCACCAAATCTCCCCCTTCCACATTGCTTCTACATATGGAATTCTGTCCCACAAACACATCCTGACTGGCTGGTGAGCCCAGAAACAGACCTCCTTCCCACACAGGGAGATGTGCGCACAACAACACATTGGCAGGATCATGCCTCATATCAGTTAGCAGAATTAAAAACTATGGTTTAGATAAAGGGAGAGGGGGGAAATGCAACAAAGCAGCTAAAATTAACATGATAAAACAAGCACGATAAAATATACATGGTGCCTCTTTATGGGTGGTAGCATACATGTTCAAAAGCAAGAGGCGCTCACTGTTTAATACCCGAGCCATTACGTTACAAAACTCAAAATAGTTCACTGTGGATCTGCATTGTCACTGGCAGAAAATGACAATTTTGCAATGAGCAGGTAGAAGCTTATTGGCACCAAGGTGGAGAACGAGTACAGTGCCCACTAAGGAAGGATGGCGGTGTAAAATGTTTGAATATGCTGAACTGGCTGGTCTGATGAACAGGATAAGAGAAAACAAAGATAAGGAATATAAGGAGGAATGCATGTTTATTGAATATTTTAAGAACCAGTATAGAGAAATGCATAGCTTAGCAGGTCTCTAGTAAATCCACCAGAGTTGAAATAGATGGAGTATTTAATAGATAACAAACTGGATGATTAAAAAGATGTGGATTATGCGGAGTAGTACAAAAGCAAAGGAATCAGGGGAAGTGTGGAAGGGCAGTCATATGGTATATGTATACATGCTGTATTTGGTATGAAGTTGTAAGTGGGATAGGGGTAGGGTAGGGGGTTAAATATGCTCTGTTCCCGTTTTTGAAAATGCAAATAAAAATAGAATAACGAAATTTCTGGCGCACCGCTTATTTTGTTATTACCTTTGTTTTTCTCAGTCAAAAGAATACACACAAGCTACTCCATTAGTTAATGTATCGAGAAAGAAATGTTGGATTAAAATGTATCACTTTTAAATGAGAACTACAAGGGTTAGATTCTGTTCCCTGATACAATCTCACTTCAAAACAAGCAATGCTGCTTTAGATTTTTGTGTGCGTGTGTCAATGAAAAAGAACAACTGGCCTTACAAGAAGTGTAGTTTTGGGAGTTGGGTGTCGTAACCCATGGAATGGGACATTCCATAGTGGAGTCACCAATTTGGGCGGGTCCCATCTCTGCAATACGCTGACTATGATGCCTGCTGGAGCACTGTACAGCCATAGGCTGCCTCAGCTGAGGACAGCTGGTCCAATTTGTAATGTCTGGTAAAGGTGGAAGATGACGACCAGGTGGCTGCCCTACAAATGTCCAACATGCGCCAGAACATGAGATGGACGGGGTAATTTAAGGGAATCGTAAAGCCATGAAAATATAGGCCTTAATCCACCTCCCTAAGGTTGCTTTGGAAACTTTAACCCCTAAGGTAGACGGGTGAAAGGATACAAAGAGTCAGTTTTCCTCCAAGGCGGCCATTAAAACGGCAAAGAGGCACACACATACACAGCCTCTGATTTTCACCAAATAAATACTCAACTCCTTTTGTCACACCATGGACCGGGAGGAGGATTATAGAAATTCAGACCCAAAAGTCTCCGTTTGCCACTCCGTGGACCAGAAGAATAAGGGGGCAAAAGCCTCGTGCCAAATCACTCAACTCCGATTGCCACACCATGGACCAGCAGTGGGGGGAAACAGAAGTTAGACACACACTCCCCGTCACAGCTACCAACCAAGAGGATAAGGATGAGGGCAGGCACTCCGTCACCGCCAAAGCAAACCGGGAGGCACTCAGGGCTCAATTTCAAAGGCAAATGTAATAGGAATGCTCGCTCCGTTGCCCGTGTTAAAACAGCGAACCAGGAGGAGGTGGCCAAGTCATTTTTAAATCAGAGCAAGAGAATGCGAATGCCACACCAGCAGTCACACAAGTAGCACACACACCAAAACGAAATAAATAAATACAGTTGTGACCCCAGAAAAATGGTGGCAACCACTGAGGGAAAGAAAAAGAGCGCGCCAACAGAGGGCTGGCACTCCTGAAGGCGGGAACGGCTGTTGGCACTGCGGCAAGGGCAGCGGTTCTGGAGAATTTATCAATGGAAGTAAACAACTAAGGAATAAAAGAAGGGTGGCAAATAAGCAGAACGACCAAACGTAGAGAGCAAATGAAGGGGTTTGTTTGTTTGTGGGGGGAAACACAACGCGCAGACAAAGAACTGTAAAACTAAAACGGGAATAAGGGAAATCTAAAGAAAAAAAGGAGGGTTCAGAAACTAGTAAAAAACTTAGGTGAGTCAGGAGAGCTGGGAGGAATGGACTGTCTGCATCTAGATAGGAGGAAAAACTGAGGGTTTCGCCTATTTCCCACAAGTCTTTGTTCCTGTCTAGTGTCTTGCGACATGGTGAACACCCATTCCACTGGATACAACGCCCCACAAACTAAAACTAGTATATAACTCAACCTCTCCCTTGTTCTTCACTAGGTTTACACACGCAACCCAATTCACTTTACGAAGGCAACAAGCTGGTGGTAAATTCTTCTGATACACTCAAACCTTTCTCTCTTCGTGGCACAACCTTCAGATATAAATATTTCTGATAAGGAGGAAGGATTTCATGAAAGGAGAGGACACAGCCTCTTCCATTTTGCAAATTAAGTCCAAAATGACATGTAGCGCCATCTTACACATGTTCAGGTTTACTCAGAGGATACGGAGTTTGTTGGTGACACTTCCAAGTGAGTGTGCTTTTAGGATTGCAGCTTCAGCATGTGATCTCAGGCATGTTGTTGATAACATAGGTGTTCCACGAATAATCATAGCACAGAAATTCACCCAAGAGTAGCCACATCTAGGTCTTCCCAGACTATGCTGGAAATCTTGGCCTGACAAGTACTTATTTAGAAAATAAATACATGCCATATAACCTTAAAAAATACAGCCTCCATTCAACCTGCTCTGGGCTCCTTCCTATGAGCAAATATACTGCGTTCTGATTTTGAAACTCATTTGCTCAACCTCAAAAAGGCAGTGTCAGAATCTGCCGATCGATCGATACGATAAATATGATGATGCCTACCTTTACTTAATAGCATTATTTCTCCTGCAACAAAGAAACACTTCACTTGATAAAACCCAGGTAATTAATTTTAATATAAATGTCAGAAAATTACTCAATATATTTCCCAACCTATCATATTGTACACACATCCCTCGCTATTTTAATATCTAATGTGCAAGTGAATGTTGGCTTGAAATCAATGTTAGATTCAAAAGATGGCATGTTTTCACCTGAACCTGCCTCTGCTCATTTCTATTTGCTTTTGCGGTAAGTCCTGCTTTTTTATTATAGGCCAACCCACTCTCTGGATATTAATTACACATCACAACATGACACAAGCACGAATCAATGAACACAAAATACAGAATGTGATATACGGCCCGAATATTCATTTCAATTTCAAAAGTAAGGAAAAATACGAGAGAGAGAGAAAGCAGATATTGTTAATAAGACATGTGTTGCAAAAGAACTAGGGATAAATTTGGAAAATATATGGACAAGTGAAAATGATAATTAGAATTGTTGATACCTAATGGAATTCCTTTCGCCCCCTTAACCAGCCTTGTAGAAAAATTCACCAGACTGGAAAAAGAATTTTCCTACCATTTTTCTGTGCAGCCAGATGTGTCACCGGGCTGTTTGAACTGGTAAGCTACACCTCCAAAAGGAGTAAGAATAGCTATAACATTCTCTCTTCAGATGATGAATGTAACCTAAACCTTGTTTTTGTGTTTTATCCCAGACATGTTCATAATGTTGCTGCTCAGTACATAATCTCATCAATAGCTTGCTTTCTTCGTAAAAGATGTTCCTATACAGAAGAATGGGGATTTGCATAAAGCAATGTTGTTGCACAACCTAAATACTGCAGTACTTTAAATAAAAGCCATGTAAAAATTGAAGTGGCTTAGTTAGTTTCTTCCCCGTGTTCTTGTTTTGAAATTTATAGGAACTTGGCCTAGTGACCTACTTGACCTAGGTCCAGGAACAGTAATTTATTCTTGACCTATTTTGGAGCAGAAGCTTATATTAATTTGAATTTGGGGACATTTTGCTGGCCTACATGCCAATATTCACTTTACTGCTTGAGGACAACCCTGTGGCTTAGTGAGATTCTCAGGAGGAACAGTGATAGATAAATGCTCATCTTGTAGGATGTGCTCGGGAACTTTGCAAAGTGAAAAGATGGAAATGTTTGGGAGATTGCCAGTATTTATTTATGTTTTTACATAAGAGCAATGAAAAAGTATTACTTGGCTTTCCTCAGTCTTATGCTTTGTCCCTCCCCAATGTCATTTGTATATCACAAAAATAGCAAAATAAATGTGGAAAAATATCTACAACACGTTTCATTATTAGTGGACAGTGTATGAGTTCTTGGTTTATGAATTGGTTTAAACAATTAAGAAGAAGGAAAAAGGGGGGAAAGGGAGAGAGGGAGTGGCGGGGGGTCAGGTGGTTATGCTTCTACTATTCTACTTAGTGTGTGTCAGTGTTACTTGTATGGGTTCTCGTACTATTCACTTGTTGCATGCATTGGGTTTTCTCTCTCAATATATATATCAATAATGTGATTCAAAAATTGTAGGCTCTGTAACATGATTTTTAACCATTGTGTTTGAGAGCTTACAAGTTCTGGAGGCTGTCACTAAAATACCCAAGTCTCTGACCCAGGCTTCCTCCACCTCGGCCCTCCAGATGTTTTTGGCCTACAACTCCCATGATCCCTATCTAGCAGGACCAGTGATCAGGGATGATGGGAATTGTAGTCTCAAAACATTTGGAGGGCAAAGGTTGAGGAAGCCTGCTCTTACCTCACATGGAAGAAAGAGCAAGCTTGTTTTCTCCTGCTCTAGAAGGTAGGACTTCAAACCAATGGCTTCAAGCTCCAAGAAAGCCGATTCTGACTAAACATCAGGTAAAACTTTCTGACGGTAAGAGCTGTTTGACAGTGGAACGGTCTCCCTCAGGAGGTTGTGGACTCTCCTTCCTTGGAGGTTTTTAAGCAGAGGTTGGATGGCCACCTGTCATGGATGCTGTAGCTGAGATTCCTGCCTTGCAAGGTGTCAGATAATCCTTGGGGTTTCTTCCAACTCTACAATTCTATGATTCTATGATCTCATAGCAGACTTTGCAGTTGTGAAACAGACTGTGGATAGATGCCAATCATAAGGACATTCCCAAGTCCAAGACAAAAACACCGAAACAAATCCTGTAGTAAATGGGTCAATGAAATCCGCAAATGATTTCTTGCATTTCCTGAGCTTTCATTGACCTCTGAGGGTCTGTAAAAAAAAAAAAAAAAAAAAAAAAAAGGCATCCTCTTTAGATTTCTGGGCTTTGCCTTGCTCAGGATGTCTTCAGGAAAGTGATATTACACATATACACAGCACAATTCGAAGTGTTGGTGGTAACCTTTAAAGCCCTAAATGGCCTTGGTCCAGTATATCTGAAGGAGCGTCTCCTCCCCCATCGTTCTGCCCGGACACTGAGGTCCAGCTCCGAGGGCCTTCTGGCAGTTCCCTCACTGCGAGAAGTGAGGTTACAGGGAACCAGACAGAGGGCCTTCTCAGTAGTGGCACTTACCCTGTGGAATGCCCTCCCATTGTCAAGGAAATAAGCAGCTATCCTATTTTTAAAAGACATCTGAAGGCAGCCCTGTTTAGGGAAGTTTTTAATATTTAATGCTGTATTGTTTTTAACACTCGACTGGGAGCTGCCCTCAGTGGCTGGGGAAACTCAGCCAGATAAACAACAACAACAACATATTTGTGCTTTGCTTGCATTGTGTCTTTCAGTGTGTGAGGATGTAATTTAAATGTGGCGATTGACACTGCTAAACCATGGCAACCTCATGCCCTCTAGCTGGCAGGGGGCATGATGGGAGCTGTAGTTCAAAACACCTGCACATTTGGGTTGGGGAAGGTGCATGTCTGTGCAGACAATGGCTTTCTAGAAGTAATGACTTTTTCCATGATTAGCATTGCCATTCTGTGGATAATTCTGACTTTGTACAGTATGTTTTGTGGATAGCGTGGCTGGACTCTGGTCACCCTCAGCCAGCATGGCCAAGTGGCAGGGATGATGGGACTTGGGAGTCTAGCCACATCTGGAGGGCCACAGATTCTCCATCCCTGCTGCACATTCTGCAAATCGATCATATGTGGGAATTCCTGCCATTGGCTTTTCTATGCTGAAATGCAACCCATAATACCACTACCATCATGTGTCAGCAAAATTCAGTTACCCACTCCCTTTCACGAGTCATCATTCTCACATGGCTGAAAGGAGAGCAGATTCCGTTAATAACTTCTGAATACTTTTTTTTAAAGAGAGATAAATTTAACTGAAATGAAGGGCAGCATGGTTTCAGAAAGAGCTGCAGCCCCCAGAACACATTAGAGAATCAGGTTCAAAATACCAAATAATAGGTCTTGATTTCAGTCCTAGGAACTCATCACAAACCCAAAACAGGCCATTGTTTCACAGTGTTAAAACTGCACCCTTCATTTACTGGCGTTAAAAAAAATAAAAATCAGTGAAATGCCACAAATACTTTGCTTGTTTATTGCTTTGTATTGTGAAATTGGTTGCAGATGAATGCAAAGGCTTTTTTCCCCTCATCTCCAGCGGTAATTAAAACCAAACCCAGGTCATTTGTCAGCTGTCACCCCGACTGGGATAAACGAAATACCAAATGTTGGCACTCCCAATTGCAGCTTTGGTCCTTTTGCCAAAGCAGTCTGTAAAAACCCAAACATGTTTTTCTTTTGTCTAGAATTTGTTCTGGGCCCACATCCCTAAACCACTAATAAATTATTGCTGCGCATGAATGCACCAGAGTTTCCCTTGCGCTGCATCGTACAACAAAATGGAGAGATAAAGGCATTTGTCAAAATAATTGTAGCCGCTTCCACATTCCTCAGAGCTACTGGATATTATGAAGAGGAAGAAACAGATGCCTCCGTATTTGCCCTACCCGTTTCATTTATTTGGGGGGGGGGCGTTTCTGGCTTGGACATGTTTAGTCATAATTCCAAAGATGGCAGGTTCACCTCATTGACTTCACCACCAGGCACATAAGCCAGATGACCAGTCAAGTGTCATTGGTCTCTGTCAGCTACGATATGGGGAATTGCGGCCATGAAACCCGAAAGCAGACTTGAGAAATACTGCGATTAGATAAACAAAAACTATGTAGGAAATCCAGGTTGTGAAACGCTAGGGCTGAGTAGGAGCGCCCATCCTGCTGTATTCTCCTGTGGGGCCCAAAAGCAGCTGCCAAAAGTCAGGAGTAGGGCTTGGGAAAGGAAAGGAAATTAGCAAAGCCCCATTCGGTGCACCAATGAGTCTCAATGTGTTCTGTATATATGGAATAAGATCAAGCAGCCCAGTGCTTTCTGGGAGCAGAAGACCTCCCTAGCTTGACTATTACAGATAAAGGTAAGGGTAAAGGGACCCCTGACCATTAGGTCCAGTCGTGGCCGACTCTGGGGTTACGGTGCTCATCTCACTTTACTGGTCGAGGGAGCCGGCATACAGCTTCTGGGTCATGTGGCCAGCATGACAAAGCCGCTTCTGGCGAACCAGAGCAGCGCACGGAAACGCCGTTTACCTTCCCACCAGAGTGGTACCTATTTATCTACTTGCACTTTGACGTGCTTTCGAACTGCTAGGTTGGCAGGAGACTATTACAGATACCAGGGACTAAATTCACATGTGCTCTACTACTGAGCTATGGATCCTTCCCAGTCCTCAAAGCTTAACCGATGACATGGAACTAATGGTTTTAAAACAACTTGTTTAAACAGCTTTTAAGAAGTTATGAAGCTTTTTCCTCATTTGTAGATATAATGAACATTGTGCTGGGCTTGGCTACGGAAGGTTCAAATTCTGGTGGCATCTCTGTCATATATATGTGCTTCCAGTTCTTTCTGAAGAAAGCTCTGGGAAGCACATGTGGAAGTAGCTTCTTTCATGCTCTTTATCTATTTGATTTGTATACCGCTTTTCATGCGTAGATCTCAGCATAAAGATACAAGATTAAAAACACAAAATACATAATGAAAACACGAAGATGATAATAAATAATGGTAAATAAAAGAAGAAGAAGATCTCGTTGGTGTTCCGCAGCATAAAAACACAAAACAAAGATTAAAACTCGAGCAAACCAGTAACACCCCTCGCACAACCACATTTAAAGGTGAAGGGATCCCTGACCGTTAGGTCCAGTCATGACCGACTGGGGTTGTGGCGCTCATCTCGCTTTATTGGCTGCGGGAGCCGGCGTACAGCTTCCGGGTCATGTGGCCAGCATGACTAAGCCGCTTCTGGCGAACCAGAGCAGCGCACAGAAACGCCGCTTACCTTCCCGCCAGAGTGGTATCTATTTATCTACTTGCACTTTGACGTGCTTTCGAACTGCTAGGTTGGCAGGAGCAGGGACCGAGCAACGGGAGCTCACCCCGTCGCGGGGATTCGAACCGCTGACCTTCCGATCGGCAAGTCCTAGGTTCTGTGGTTTAACCCACGGCGCCACCCGCATCCCACACACGTTTAGAAGGATATAATTGCTCTTCCAAGTAAATAAAGCTTGGAGACAAGGCTGCTTCAAGCATTCTTTTAGTCGTCCCAAGGAGGAGAAGAGAGATCTTGCTACCCTGCTGGCATGACCCTCTTGTCCGGCCCCCATGAGATGACTGCAGGTAGAGGAGGGAGCCTGTGCATTTTAGAACCACGGTCCTCCAGGCTTACAAAGCGAGCCTGCAAAGTAGAGAAGGCTCCTTGCTGCACACAGATGGCGTCCAACTGATGGAGATTGACAGAGGCAATTGGGCAAGAGGGGGCTTGCTCCCTTCTCCTGCTACATGCAGAAAAGAAGGTGTGTAGATCAGGGGTCAGCAAACTTTTTCAGCAGGGGTCCAGTCCACTGTCCCTCAGACCTTGTGGGGGGCTGGACTATATTTTTTAAAAAAATAATGAATGAATTCCTATGCCCCACAAATAACCCAGAGATGCATTGTAAATAAAAGCACACATTCTACTCATGTAAAAACACGCTGATTCCCAGACGTTCCGCAGGCCGGATTTAGAAGGCGACTGGGCCAGATCCAGCCGCCAGGCCTTAGTTTGCTTACCCATGGTGTAGATATTAGCTACTGGCCAACATCTCCTTCTGCGTGGAGGAGGAGCTTGAATACAAGCTCTAACCTCTATCTACTTCTTCCACACACTGGTTTTCATGCCACAATCACTCTTCCTATAATATGAGTGGCGCTGTGGGTAAAAGCCTCAGCGCCTAGGGCTTGCCGATCGAAAGGTCGGCGGTTCGAATCCCCGCGGCGGGGTGCGCTCCCGTTGCTCGGTCCCAGCGCCTGCCAACCTAGCAGTTCGAAAGCACCCTCGGGTGCAAGTAGATAAATAGACCGCTTTCTAGTGGGGAGGTAAACGGCGTTTCCGTGTGCAGCTCTGGCTCGCCAGAGCAGCGATGTCACACTGGCCACGTGACCCGGAAGTGTCTTCGGACAGCGCTGGCCCCTGGCCTCTTGAGTGAGATGGGCGCACAACCCCAGAGTCTGTCAAGACTGGCCCGTACGGGCAGGGGTACCTTTACCTTTACCTTTTTAGTCACTCATAACGTCTAAGCGGTTTACATAAAAATAAACATTAAAAACACTGATAAACATCTCATGTCAAAAGCAAGTTAACACTGATCAAAAGCCAAGTAAAACCAGATTTTTCTTTTTAAATGTACCGAATAAAATAAAATTGCTTGTTAAAAATGTATTAGCCTAATGGGGCAAAATTAAACAAGAAAGTATTTAACAATGTAGAAGAAAATTGCCTGCCTAATATCAATCCTTGCAAATACAAAGTATGAAGGTCACTAAGAGCACGGAAAATTAAAACTAAAGGTGGTCTATTAATTAGCAGAAGTTATCCTTATCATTGTAGTGAGTCCTGGTTGGTCTTATCAAAAGTACAAGAGCCACGGTGTTAACATCTATATCAATATCTATTTATAGTTATTTGTTTACACACAACCAGGTCATTTACTTAATACTCATCTATAAAGCATGTCATTAAAATATTGTTCAGAGAACAGCCCCCAACCTCCTGCAAAGTGATTCCCCCGCCCCCCAGAGTAAAGAAATTGCAGCAAGTCATCTCAAAAGAATATTTTGAAGATCTTTTCATAGTTTGTGTGCACTGGGGTGAGTTTTGTTTTTTGTTGCTCTCTTCCTCTAGGGGAACAAAAAAAAATCACAGTACAAATGTACGTTCAGTGGGAAAGGATGCAGTATTTGATGATTGGCTATTAAAAGGAGAGAGAGAGAGAGTTGTACAGTACTGTAGAAAAATAAATGTCTCATGAGAGATTTGGAACGGCACCCTATTATTCACACTGAATATTACCGTTATCTGAGCTAGCATGTGTAGCAACCTCCAGATTTGCATTGCAGTAGGGATTAAAGAGTTATAATGATAGTTTTAGGTAGATCAAAAGGGAAGCATTAACATTTAAGAAAGCCCAAACTCTTGTATATGGTTTAGCACAAAATCATTGCAATGACCTTCAGATCAACTCCAAGGAAAGTAAAAGAATCAGCAAAATATACAGTGCTGCATGGCCAAACAACCTCATTAAAAAGAATTAGGGGAAACCTCTATTTCAAAAATCTATTATCCATGTTCTTTATTTCTATGCCTTTCTCGGGGTTGTTTAAAATCGGTCTTTCCCATCTCTGATTATTGAGCCAAGCAGATATTATTGCAAGTAACTTGCATGTAGCAGTCATGTACGGACCAAGGCTGTACTGAAAATTTCTCTTGCATATATTTTTCCCCCTTATCATTCTCTATCAATTTATGAGAAAAGAACATCTGAAATATCATGAAAGACAGGATAACATTTTGCAGAAAGTTCATGGGCAAGGTATATTGCTTATTTCACTTTCAAGGTGGCAGGGGATGTTTCGGAATGTCCTTCCTTTCATTCTCCAAAGCATCTTTCCAAAGGTCTACGTTATGCAGCCTCCCTAGGTGCCCACATTTCTGGAAAACCTCATTGCATCCTCACTTGGGCTTTCCTGTAAGCATGAGAAGGTGGGGAGGCTGCCTGATGTTTTCTAAACAGTGGTAAACTGTGAGTGTTTTCTTTAATGACTATATATATATATATATATATATATATATATATATTATTTATTATATTTGTAAACTGCTAGCACATTTGCAAAGCAAAGCTGGGTCTGGTATGGTTTCAAATTGGATGGGGGACCACATGTTGAGATTTATGCACTGAAGGGGGTTAGACTATGATCACAGCGTAAAAATACAAAATGAGAACACAAAGTACATAATAAAAACAAGAACAAGAACAAACCAGTAACTTCCACTTCCACAGACACATTTAACATGATATAGAATGTTAATCAGCCAAAGGCCTGGTTAAAGAGAAATGTCTTTGCCTGATGCCTAAAGATATGTAATGAAGGCACCAGGCCAGCCTCCCCAGGAAGAGCATTCCACAAATGGGTAGCCACCACAAAAGAGACCCCGTTTTTGTGTTGCCCCATAACTCTCATGGAGGATGCACACAATGATGATCACAGGGTCTGGGTCGGTTCATATGGGGAGAGGTTGGGCGGTGGCAGTCCATGAGGTATTGTGTTCCTGAGCCATTTAAGGCTTTATAGGTCAGAAACAGCACTTTGGGTTGGGCCTGGAAACCAACGGGCAGCCAGCATAGTTGGACCAGGATCAGTGCAACATGCTTAAACTGTCTTAAACTGTCTTGCCCCAGTAAGCAATCTGACACGCTGTAAATCAGGTTTTCTAAACCTAGTTTTTCCACCAAAAAAACTAGGCTACAAGTGCATTTATAATTTTTTTAGGCATTTATAAAATCTTTTGAGTGCTGGTGTATCCCCCCCCCCTTTTGAAATCCTCATCATTTTATTGAGCTCTGTGTAAACTTTCAAAGAGATCTGATCATTGGTTTTGGAGGAAAAAAATTAAAATGCACAAGCATATCTTGTGCCAGGGGTCTCAAGAGGGATAGACAATGCAGATTTAACAAAACTTCGAAGTGCTATAAAATGAAAACCGTGTGAGATAGAGGGGGGAAATTTAAGGGGGTTTCTTTCAACCATAAGGGAAGGGTGTACACCAAATTTCATCAATATCCGAGACAGAGGGTGACAAGACCTCTTTGAAGTGACATGGAATGACCCGCTTTGAAACAGAGATTGGTTAGCCATCTCTCAGGGTTTATTTAGCTGTGATTTCTACATTGCAGGGGAGACGGCGACTAGATGACACTTTCAACTTGATCAGTGTTTTTCAACCACTGTTCCGCAGCACACTAGTGCGCCGTGAGATGTTGCCTGGCGTGCAGTGGGAAAAATTGAAAAATTCGAAAGATTTTTTTTAAAAAAAAGTCAAATTTTCGCCCACTAGGCGGGCGCCGGACTGTGTCCACCCTATTTTCCATCTGTCCTGGGTGGGGATCAGATCGGATGGGATCGGCAGGCAGTCCGCTCTCATCCGATTCCCCATAGAGAGCAGCGGGGCTCTGACATCTCCCTCTCCGCACACAGTGCGGAGGCGGAGCTGTCATCCGCCAGCTCAGCGGGGATCAGCAGATCGATCCTCGCTGAGCAGAGAACGGTCCGCAGCGTTTTTGTTTGCCATTAAAGAAAAAAATATTAAACATTTTCTAATGGTGGTGTGCCTCATGATTTTTTTCATGAAACAAGTGTGCCTTTGCCCAAAAAAGGTTGAAAAACACTGAACTAGATGATTCCTTTCCAACTCTGCAATTCTACGATTCTATGGTTTGTTGGCAGCTTAAGATCCAAAAGAGTTCTTAACACAGGTATTTCTCACAATATGCCTTTTTTAGGTGATCCCAGGAGCATTCACATTTTTTTAAATGAGAGGTTATCTATGCATATTTTCCTGGGATAGTCTCATGTCAGTTTCATAATTCTAGCTGCCATGTGTTTTTAGGATTAGCCCTGCAAAAGCTGTGTAGATCATCGCAGTGTAATTTCCCCCACTTTTCCCCAATAAAATCTTCCTGAGAATATCAAACATTACATTAGAATAAGTTCTAAATTAAGAGAAAATAACCATATCCAATGTCCACAGAATATTTCTGCTCTTTCTTTCTTTCTTTCTTTCTTTCTTTGCTAAAAGGCAAAAGCTGTTCACCAGTTGGAATTCTAATTCTCTTTATAGCTATATTGCCAATAAACAATTTTATTAAATGCAGTTATATGGTTCTCATTAAATATTTTACAACTGCTCCAATAAAAACTTTAAAATTAATGCTTGCCCTAAAACGCAAAAGAGTAGTAACCTTTGTTATGTGAGAACATCCCAATCCAAATATTATAATTAAAAATGAATAGCAATAAGCCTTCACCATTGATTAATTACTGATTAATATTTTAAGCAGAGTTAAGAGTTCACCTTACAGCACATTAATTCAGAAATTTTAAATCTAGAGTCTCTTCACTTTTTCCAGAAAGCCCAAGGGAATTAACAGTGGAAACAGTTTGCAGGGGCTTTAGATATCTGCTAATGTAAACGGACATCTTTATTATTATTATTGCATTTTACAAATGAGGGGGGAGGACACACAGTGATGAGAATATGGATCCTGAATTTTTTGTTATGGTTATTAGGGACGCGGGTGGCGCTGTGGTCTAAACCAGAGAGCCCAGGGCTTGTCGATCAGAAGGTTGGCAGTTCAAATTCCCACAACGGGGTGAGCTCCCATTGCTCAGTCCCAGCTCCTACCCACCTAGCAGTTCGAAAGCACGTCAAAGTGCAAGTAGATAAATAGGTACCACTCCAGCGGGAAGGTAAACGGCGTTTCCGTGCACTGCTCTGGTTCGCCAGAAGCGTCTTAAGTCATGCTGGCCACATGACCCGGAAGCTGTACAATGGCTCCCTCGGCCAGTAAAGCGAGATGAGCGCCGCAACTCCATGACTGGACCTGACTGTATTTATGGTCCTTAAAATAATTTCTTTTTAAAAAAGTTTTAACCACTGCGTACTCTTCTTCAGACAGGAATGTTTTGTTGGCGTAGTCACAATCAGAAACAAATGATGCTGTAATAATTTGTTGTGGTGGATGCACCATGAAGAATTTCTGGCCTTTCAGCCTTATCGTAACCGCAACCAATGCTTTAAAAAGTGAGCACAGGGTCACAATCTGCCACATTACGTGCTCCCTCTGTATAGATGCTGCTCTTTATAGCAAAATTAATAAAATGCTGTGAGCTTTATTCAGAGTCAATTTTCAAACAGTGTTTTCCAGCTGTGTGTTTAGTGGTTTCCACATGTCACATTTTAATACGCTGCTTAATACAAAAGTCTCGAAACCAGTGGAGAGCCAGCTTAGAGGGTAGAAGAAGTCGAGAAACAGAGAAAAATTACAACCGAGCTGAAGTGTCTCGCAAACTATTTCCACTATTACAGTGGAAGGTCCCCCAAAACATGGTGATTTAGAGCACAGCTAGTCCAGAATCCCATGCCAGTCTATTTGCTGGAGAGGAGTGCAAGCTATCTACAGTGAATTAAAGAACAAATTAGTAACCATAATAATATTGGGTGCTGGTATCACATGAAATCAAGGTTTAGAATTATAGTCATGAGCCTCAGTGTGCTGGTCCCGGGGGGGGGAGGTTACCTTTGGCGTAGTCAAAGTCCGGCCCTGGGGCACTAGCCTGGAAACAGTTCACACGGAGCGGGGTGAGGTACGAAGCAGGAGTCAGGCGGGGACAGGAATACTGGAGGGTCGGGTCTGGGTCCGGGCAGGAGCAGGTACTCAACGACGTTGCTCCCACAACCTGGGACCGGGCTGACTGGCCTTTATCTGCTCTGAGGCCAGGGGTGGTCCCGGCCCCCAGGAGACCCGCCTCTCTTGGCCTTAAAGTGAGCACTCCTCCCGGGAGAAACCAGTTCCCTCCGCCTCTCTGCCCTAAGCCTCTGCAGTTGAGGAGAGGCTGGGGAGTTACTGGACCCAGGGGGAGACTCTCCTTCCTCTGGCAGGGCCGGGAGAGGCGCACCTGTAGGCACTGTGTACTTAATCACCTCTGGAGCTAGAGTGGAATCACCTGGTGCCTGCTCCAGAGGCTCCGGCACAGGTGCAGGCGCTTCAGAATCAAGGCCCTGCCCCAGTTCAGCCGGCCCTGGAGGCGGGGACTCCTGTGCAGGCTGGGATTCCTCCGGTTCAGCCTCTGAATCGGATTCCCAGCCCATCACACTCAGGCTCCCCTTGCATGCAGAGTACATAGGTTCTGGTCCAGGGTGAAATATACTCGGAGTCGAGTGTGGATTTCATGCTCTTTATTCAGCTCATAGTAGTGAGGAATGGAAGTTCCCCCAAAATGTCTGCCTTATATAAATTATTTACACAATGGCCCCCATGTGATTGGCTAATTCTGGGATTCTCCTGTAGGCCAATCAGATTGTGGATTCACTTCCACCCGGAGTTGGATTGGATGGCTCCTGCGGACCAATCAGACTGCTGCATTTTGGATCCTATTCAACTCAGTACATAACAATCGGTTTGCAGGCAAATTATTGCACACATAAGTTTGGATGAAACAGCAAACTATGGTTTGCTCCTAAACTAGGGTTGGGAACTCTTTAATCACCACATATGAGGTGGTGGAAAGAAGGGAAATGGAGATGAAGACCATGGCTTAGTGTCACATCTGAGTAGGGTCATTTTTAATAATGTTTCTTTATGCTGATTCCCCCCTGTCAATTTAGTAATCTTGCTTGAAAAATCTGATTTTTGAAGGAAAGGGCTAGGGTGCTTCTGTTTTGTAATCAGTAAGGAGACTCCTAATCTTCTCACTGATTTTTCAAACAGGGAGAAGTAAAGGAGGTGGGGAGCTGAACTTCACAAACACTTACAGAGTCCTCTATATGGATTCAGGTGCCAGTTTAAGAGAAGGTCAGACATAAGATTTATTGACCTCATATTCTAGAGGCCAATATTTATTCAAAGAGCTATAAATCTCGCTGTTTTGGCTCTCTAACAGATGTTAATCCTCCTATTATTCAATCCGTTCTATTAGTGTTAATTAAATTCAGTACACTTGTGAGTCATGTGTCAATATTCATTACCACAACGCAAGTTGCAATTACCATAGTCCTGATTATTAAATCTAATAATATTCAATATATCAAAATGTTAAATAGTTGTTGCTGTTTTTTTAAATGCCATCACTTGTATTTCTGAAACTAACTGTATTTATACTTTGTGGGTTTAGATTTTCCTTATATCTGCCCCGGCCTGAGAAGAATATAGCATTAACAAGACAGATGTGGAAAGTTAAGAACGCAGGCATCTATAAGCACACGTTGAGAATTAGAATGGTGTTAAAATTAAAATCATGAGAAATCACTTCGGTCTCTGGACCTGAAACCAAATGATTCCTTCCTTTGAGATACTGTGGTTACAATAAGGTCTCCTGCTCCCATGACTCCAGGATACATACCAAACAGTTGTCACAAGCAAGCACAATTTCTTACATCTTATTATACTGTATACACATTCAGTTTTACATTGCTGCATTATTACTTTTATGGAAATACCTGTGAATCAGAAGCGTTGTTCTTCTACACCATCAGATGCATACCAAACTGAATTAGGAAGATGGCATATTAATCTTCTCTACTGCTTAGTAGTCCGGGTGCATTCCCCGACGGCAGCAAATATCGCTAATGTACAAGTAGCAGCTAGCTTCGCCCTAAATTATTTTAGTTTACTTTCACACCTAGAATGAACGTTAGGCTCATTCTCCCCCCCCCCTTTTTTTAAGCTAGCTGTTCATAACGTTCTGACAGTTTTGTGTAATTCTGATGCAGGAAGCCATGCCTTAATATAGCAGCTATACTATCACTAGGGTTTTGACAGGGGTGAAATGAATGACATGGCAGAGAGAGGTAACAGCAAAGAAAGGTGTTTAATTCTGCTTGTTCTTCCATGTTTCAGAAATTCAGAAACCTAAAAGGTATCGGGCTTAATGGCTTACAAAAGCCTTTCCACGGGCATTACATTGGACGCCTTTCACCATCTATAATAATGCAGCCCAAGACTCTGCCAAGTAATGGGAATTTGATATGTAGAATAAGTTTGTCAAAGCTTCAGATGAGGAACTGAAATTCCTTGCCTGGCTCTGGGGTTTGGAGCTGCCCTGGCCATTCATTACGGCTTCCATTCCAGTGGCCTCTCGTGCCACAGTGTGCCAGTCTTCTTGTGACTTTCTCGTGTGTCTTTTAGCAAACCGGTGGTTGTATTTAGCATGCCCGGTTCCATTACGGGTGCCACAGCTGTACATACATACAGGTGCAGAATCGTGTCCTCAGTGGCCCACAGTATTTTGAGACAAAAGTACTGTGACCTCCCTTGCTATTTTGGACAATACGAGTGGTTCAGTGGTAGAGTGAAATTGCTTTGGCGTTCCTGGGCACCGATGATAGGGGAGAACAGTATGAGCCAAGTTCTCTTATGACAACAGATAGTTGCTCTTTGCTCAAAGGCGAACAGTGCTGGAGTGACGTATTCTCCTTCTGAAGACAATATGGGAGTAAAATACTGCCCGGACACTGAGGTCCAGCTCCAAGGGCTTTCTGGAGGTTCCCTCGCTGCGAGATGTGAGGTTACAGGGAACCAGGCAGAGGGCCTTCTTGGTAGTGGCGCCCGCCCTGTGGAACGCCCTCCCATCAGATGTCAAGGAAATAAACAACTATCTGACTTTTAGAAGACATCTGAAGGCAGCCCTGTTTAGGGAAGCTTTTAATATTTGATGTTTTAATGTATTTTTAATATTTTGCTGGAAGCCGCCCAGAGTGGCTGGGGAAACCCAGCCAGATGGGTGGGTATAAATAAATAAATTATTATTATTATTATTATCATTATTAAAATACTGCTGTTTGCAAAGGCGGGTGTGAACGCATCCAGAATCAAGGGGCAAAATGCTCCTCCAATAGCACAGTGATGCTCTGCTGCACAGAACGCATCAGTCAATGATGTTTTGAGATCCCCATTGTCAAGATTATTGCATAAAATTATTCCATTACTCCTGTTGCGGTTGTGCCCTGCCACCGTATTAATTATCGGTTAAAAGTTGGTTGCATTATCGACAACTATATGAAACACATAAAGAAGACAGCAAGAAAGGATTCAGTTACACACGATCTAGCTTTTAAATGGAAGTGATCGAAGGGAAAGTGAAATTACTGAAGGCCACATACAGCATATTATTAGAATGGGAGACGAAAGATGAAGAGGTAAAATCAGTTATGATTAAATGGGTACAAGATGTAGGTCACAACATTATGATGGAAGATTGGGAAAAATTATGGAAAACTGATTTAAAATTTACAGATTGTTCCCTACTGAAGGAGAATTACATGAAGATGATGTACATATGGTACACGACAACAGTGCAGTTAGGGAAAATGTACACAACTAGTTCAAATATATGGTGGAAGTGTAAGGAAAAGGAAGGGACATTTTATCATATGTGGTGGGATTGTAATGTAATTAAAAAAAATTGGGAAATGATATACAATGAATTGAAGAAAATGTTCCATTTAACATTTGTTTAAAAACCTGAAGCATTTTTGTTAGGGATTGTAGGGAAAGACCTGCCAAAAAAGCTGAAAAACATCTTCATGTATGCGACAATGGCCGCAAGAGTTCTAATAGCACAAGGATGGAAGACTGAAGAAACCCCAACTAAAGAATCATGGCAAGAAAAATTGATGGACTATGCAGAACTGGCAAAATTGACATATAAGCTACGGGACAAGGATAACTGTGACTTTAAAGATGAATGGGAACCCTTGACAAAGTATTTGAAGACGCAACAAAGCAAACCGGACTCCTTGGCTGGCTTTGAATAAACATTCACAAACTTTTTTTATTGATGATAATCAGCTAAATAGTTTGAGGATCTATACAACTGTGTAACATGCAGAAAACAGCATTCTTAGAGAAATCAAAGACTGGAACTGAGGGAAGCCGGGGGGGGGGGGATTTGTGTGGGGGGAGGGAGGAAAAAATGGGGGTGGGAATAAGGATGATATATTTCTGGGTAATATGTTTTGTTTTAATTTTGAATTTTAAAAGTTTTTTAAAAAAATGTTGCCCTGCCCTACTGAGCTCCATGTTACATGTGCTGTGAAGACATGCTAGGCTGGTGTTTCCAAGTGTATAAAAACTTGTTGTTATTTTTTTATGAACTACAGTCAATACGAAATAAATAGCTACATTGTAAAACTGCTCCATTTCATTTTCTCATCTTTTCCAGCAGGAAATATATATATATATATATATATATATGCAGGTTTTGGTGTCCTCGGGTGTCTTCCCGTGTAAAAGTTGGGGTGTCTAGGCGACGTTTCGACGAGGTCTCACTCGTCATCTTCAGGCTGGTGCTTTCGGCTTCTTGTTACTGGAACAGAGCGGGATCTCAATGTTTGAGTTCCTATAAATACTGTAGAGGGGGTGTGGTGTCTAGCCTCCAATGTTCTGGGCAGAGAGGAAGTTCCCAGGCTAGTGTGCCTTTTCTTCTTTTGTTCCTTAATTACTTGAGAGATACCTTGAGTGATTTCTTGAGTGATATCCTGAGTACCACTAGTGGTACTCAGGATATCACTCAAGAAATCACTCAAGGTATCTCTCAAGTAATTAAGGAACAAAAGAAGAAAAGGCACACTAGCCTGGGAACTTCCTCTCTGCCCAGAACATTGGAGGCTAGACACCACACCCCCTCTACAGTATTTATAGGAACTCAAACATTGAGATCCCGCTCTGTTCCAGTAACAAGAAGCCGAAAGCACCAGCCTGAAGATGACGAGTGAGACCTCGTCGAAACGTCGCCTAGACACCCCAACTTTTACACGGGAAGACACCCGAGGACACCAAAACCTGCATTCCTGTACCCGTGAAAATCTACGAAAGCACATATATATATATATATATATATATATATATATATATATATATGTAACAGTTCCAGTGACTGATACTACTACTACTACTTAAAGATTTGTTTAGCTCTGACAGCTTTCAAAGTGCTGGAACCAACTCTGGAACTGTGAAGAGTTCCTGTGAAATATTACCATATAAAGTTTATGAGTCAGCCAGACAGATTTTTATTGTTTGTGCGCAATGGCCAGTACAATGTGACTCACAAAAAAACCCCCACAACAGCAAACAAGATAACCCAAATGTAGTAAGTTAAAATGCAATGCAAAGTTCCCAGAATCGTTTAGATTCAAAAATGCATCTTGGCAAATCAGCACTGTTTGTGGCCCAAAAGGGTAGCCCATAATTGTCTTACTGCTAATGTATATTATTACCCAATTGGTAACAAGTACAAACCCCAGCCAACGACCATCTAATTTTGAAGTCACCTGACTGATGAAATGAGCAGAGAAATCTATTGCTAGGTGAGTTGCATAAAGGACCACTTTTGGTTATCCGTTTTAACACAGATTGAGGGAAGGCCATAGCTCAGTGGTGGACATCTGCTTTGCATGCAGAAGGTGTCTGGTTCAACCCTTGAACCCAGGGAAGGATGCCTGCCGAAAAGCAGGGGTTGGACTAGATGACCCTCGTGGTTTCTTCCAACTCCACAATTATATGAAAAAGCAGCTCTTCCTATGTTTTCTACAACAGTTCCTTCCCAGCAAGCCTACAAGTAAGCAAGGAAGGTTAGCCAAAGATAGGGCAAATCCCTTTTCACATATGTAGTTATAATTCAGGAATTCTGAAAGCTAAGGAGGTATTTACATAGTAAATATCTTCATGTATAAGGGACGCGGGTGGCGCTGTGGGTTAAACCACAGAGCCTAGGACTTGTCGATCAGAAGGTTGGCAGTTCAAATCCCCGCAACGGGGTGAACTCCCGTTGCTCGGTCCCTGCTCCTGCCAACCTAGCAGTTCGAAAGCACGTCAAAGTGTAAGTAGATAAATAGGTACCACTCTGGCGGGAAGGTAAACAGCGTTTCCTTGCGCTGCTCTGGTTCACCAGAAGTGGCTTAGTCATGCTGGCCACATGACCTGGAAGCTGTACGCAAGCTCCTTTGGCCAATAAAGCAAGATGAGCACCGTAACCCCAGAGTTGGTCACGACTGGACCTAATGGTCAGGGATCCCTTTACCTTTATCATCATGTATCTGAGAATCACGATACCCCAAGACTGTCCATCTCCCCATAGCCCAGGCTGCTACTGCAACAACTATAAAACTTTTCTGCCCTGGTTTTGCTGCTTCCATATCCTTGGTTCCAGGTTCTGATAAGAGAAAGAGAGAGAACCTTGTAAAAGGAGATAAGCCAACCAAGAGTTGCTCTCTTAACTGCCTTGGGAAGCACTCATAGCTTCCAATATACAGTTTGGCCTTGCTGCTATAGATGAATTCCTCTGTTACAAGAGTAACAATCTAATTTTATCCCGCACTTATGGGTCGCTTTATTATGGTCAGCTGATAACGAAAGGGAGAGAAATGGCTTCCTTTGTGCTGTAAAATAAACAGCACGATAATTGCTGTAACAATAGCATGTAACGATTTAACAGTTCACCATCCCTCCAAACCTTCCCTTCCTAGCTTAATCGCCAAAAGGATTGTGGGGGGAAAAGATTAATCTTTCTGGAAGTGGAAAGAAAAAGTTTAAATGCTTGGCAAAGGATGTAGTCGATACGTTTTCATTTTCTGCTGGGTGACTGAGGGAAAGAAGGAGGGGGATATCATTTATGTTGCTTTTGATCTCCATCTAGCGAGCGAATTAAGGAACTGCGCACATGGCGGAGATAATTTCACAATGGACTGTCATCTCTACAACAGGATTGGGATCATTTTTCAGCACGTCCAGTGGGCTCCCTTGAAAGACTGTATGTTTTAAATGTGAAAGCCAGTATCTTCAAGTATCAGATGTCCAAGAGATTTTGGGTAACAGAAGACAAAATCACAGGGACACAATTTAGCAAAAGTAAAAGCAATTATTGACAGAGACGCATATGAGGCAGAAGAAGAATACAATGGACTTCAAACAATACAAGCCAAGGCCATTAAATGAACACAAGCCATTATGTAAATAACATTATAGTTCTTCAGATATACAGCACTTGCACCTCTTTCCCTACTTTTTCAAATACCACTTGTAGACTATTCATGGGTGACAGCTATTAACCCCTTAGTCAATCAATTATATATTCTCACTCTTTCTTCCTTTCAGGAAAATATCACTCCTGTAAATCTTGCTAAGATTTTGTGGCATGTTCCTGGACATTTCAGTGCAAACAAAGGTCTTGCTGCTCCAAACACTGTGGTCTAAAAATGAGTGAGTTTTCATTCATAGAAGAGAGGTGAAAATATTTTTTTTTTAAAAAAGCTGAGTATGTCATCTCTGGTGTGTTATAACATTCTTTTTCAGGCAAAAACGAAAAAACCCTGCTGCAAAATTTTGCAGTTTAGGGGGAGGCTGGTCAGGTGAGATGGAGATCAATAGGCAAACTACGTGGCTGTATGGGGGAGGAGAAGGCAACTAGCTCTCTAGGGCAGGAGTCAGCAAACTTTCAGCAGGGGGGCCGGTCCACTGTCCCTCAGATCTTGTGGGGGGCAGGACTATATTCTTTTTTTTGGGGGGGGGGAATGAATGAATTCCTATGCCCCACAAATAACCCAGAGATGCATTTTAAATAAAAGGACACATTCAACTCATGTAAAAACACACTGATTCCCAAACCGTCCGCAGGCCGGATTTAGAAGGCGACTGGGCCAGATGCAGCCCCCGGGCCTTAGGTTGCCTACCCATGCTCTAGGGCTTAATTTGCTCCCCCCCCCCCCAGTCAGGCAGTAAAAAGGCTATGCTGGCTAATGTTATTTCCACCATTTGAAAAATGATGGATTTGTAAAGAAATGCCTAGTTAGAAATGGGTAAGCTGCATCCCAGGATCTGCCCTTGCTTAAGTACATGAAGTCATCCTACCAGTGCTTTTGTTCTAAAAAATAAAATGTTTAGGGGTACTCTCATTTTGACTCCATTTTATAGTTCAAATCAGGGGAAATAAATACAGTAAATGGACAAAAGTACAAAGATTCAACTCTGGGGTTGCGGCACTCATCTCGCTTTATTGGCCGAGGGAGCCGGCATACAGCTTCTGGGTCACGTGGCCAGCATGACTAAACCGCTTCTGGCAAACCAGAGCAGCGCACGGAAACGCCGCTTACCTTCCCGCCAGAGTGGTACCTATTTATCTACTTGCACTCTGACGTGCTTTCGAACTGCTAGCTTGGCAGGAGCAGGGACCGAGCAACGGGAGCTCACCCCATCATGGGGATTCGAACCGCTGACCTTCTGATCGGTAAGTCCTAGGCTCTGTGGTTTAACCCACAGCGCCACCCGCGTCCCTCAAAAATACTATACTTTCCAACAAATAATACTTGTACTTAGATATAGTCAGATCAAATTTACTAATGTCCTGGGCAATCTTTCCTACAAAAGGAGAAGTTTATGATACACTTACTGAATTTATACCTGCTAACAACCAATATTTGTAGGCTGTTTTCTCAGCTTCAATAAATAGACCTTTCCTATTTTACCAAAGCCATCCATAAAAAAACTATTCTTACATAGGGATTTGTGTCCCATCACTTGACTCCTAAGCACCCTTACTAGGAAGCAAATCCAACTGAACACACTCTATTTAAAAGAAGAAGAAAAAGATATGAATTAAAGACTCAGAATGCTCCAAAAAAGATAACCCAGTACCTAAAGCCTCATATAAGAAAGGACAACAGATATTTGCCCGATGGAAGGTGGAAGACAATACTAACAAGCTGTGAGTTATTCCTTGGTAGTAGCTTAGCTCCCCAGAAAAACAGATCATCCTATAAATGCATCAGAGGGGAAATATGCTGATGTTTAAAAATATATATTAAAAACTGGAGCAGACTTTTCTTTTAGATTAAGATTTGCATGATTGCACCAAGAAGAGATTAACAACATGCACACTAATTAGATGTTTAAATACATTTCTGTTGCACTGGTGCCCCCTGATGGCCTATTCTTTCACTACTGGTCAAGACTGGTTTGATAAATGAAGTGTTTTTGTGTGTGTGTGTTTGTCTTTTTTTTGTTAAAAGATGGGGTGATTTGAATAAAAATAAAATTATTTTTTTTGGGCATATTTCCTGTAACAGTTCACCCTCATTTAAAGCTGATGGAATTAAGATGATAATTATGTGATGAGGAAAGTAGAAGGAAGAAGGGGGGGATGGACGGAGACAGGCTTTCTTCCTTCAAAGACATGCTGGGATATATACAGTGGTACCTTGGTTCTCAAACTTAATCCGTTCCGGAATTCCATTCCAGAACCAAAGCGTTCCAAAACCAAGGTGCACTTTCCCATAGAAAGTAGTACAAAATGGATGAATCCGTTCTGGATTAATCCATTCTAACAACCCCTAAAACAACAATTCAACATGCATTTTACTAAGTGTTCCGGTTTTCAAATGTTTTTCAGAAGCTGAACATCCAATGCGGCTGTCGGCTATTGTTTCCAGTGCACCTGCACCAATCAGAAGACGTCTTGGTTTTTGAATGCTTTGGTTTTGGAATGAAACGGATTAAGTTTGAGATCCAAGGTACCACTGTATCAAGCAAGAATGCAAGATGCTCTGTTTTCATTAAGTAACAATAATGAACTGGCTTCTAACTGTGAACGCTTAATTTTACATGTTAATGGTAATGCTGCTATGATAGACTGAGCAAATAACTTCTAACTTGGTCTTCTCCAGCCTGGTCCCCCCCCCCCCCCCGATATTCTGGACTACTACTTGTGTCTTTGCTGACAATTGGCCATGGTGGCTGGGGCTGATGGGGGCTCTGTCTAGGGAGACATTTTTGACGAGTGACAGCCACCTTTCTTATGCCTGGTGTCAAATACATATACCAGGTACAAGAAAGTTCAAGCTGCAACTGCTGCAAAGGAAGAAACAGGAGTGTACATTTGTAGGCAAAATATGGTGCTTTTAAATTTTGTGCCTGTCAACTGGCAGGAAATGGTGAATTTTTCCCACAAAGCATTTGGGGGGCGCGGTTCCTGCAAAGGAATAATCAGGAATATACTTTGAGTGTGCTCCTAGGTCTTCCTTACTAGCCACGACTTGATTTCCATAATGATTGTGTTATATATCTCAGCCCCTGGTAGTGTCTGTAGTCAGCACACAAGGGACTCTTTGTGTTGGTGGATGATGGAAGCCAAATTTACCATCCTCACAAGTGTCCCAACGTAAATCACTTTATTTTCTAGAACGTCAGTGAATGTTTTGCTTTTCTTTCTGATGGGGCAAAGTAGAGAAGTCTCCTTAGGGACATTATTGGGGGGGAGACAAAAACTGCCCCCTACTCAATGATAATCAAGCTGGTCTCTGTCAGCAGAATCCCAACCTGTTCCTTGGTAAAAGTACGACAGAACACTTGAAAACATCTTATATACAGATAGAGCAATATAGGAATGAACTCTCACAGCATGTGTGGTCTTTCTGAGGAACCTAGATCTGTACAGTGGTACCTCCGGTTACGAACTTAATTCGTTCTGGAGGTCCATTTGTAACCTGAAGTGGAGGTTAAAATGAGGCGCGCTTTTGCTAATGGCGCCTCCCGCTGCTGCCGCGCCACCGGCGCACGACTTCTGCTCGCATCCCGGGGCAAAGTTCACAACCAGGAGCATCTACTTCCAGGTTAGCGGAGCTCGTAACCCGAAGCATTCGTAAGGAGGGCAGTATGTAACACAAAGTTCCACTGTACTGAAATAACTCAACACACAGTATATTTCACAAAACACTGGTCTTCAGGCCAAAGACAGGAACGGGTCACACACTCTAATCGCAATTTATAAGGGGCTGAGTCCCTTCTACAATCCATCTCCATTGTGCAGGATTTGTCTTCGTAAAGTGTATGAAAGCACGTATTTCAAATTGATAGCATTTCACAGATGGAAGAAAGTAACGTTTGAATTTCAGCCCCAGACCCACAAATGCATGACACGGAGCAAAACACCATCTTTATAGCTCTCTATAGGTCACAAACGTCCCTTCCTGTTGTGTTTAATTGCATAATTCTTGTAAGTGAGAAGAAGCAGAAATTCCACCAGGGGGCATTTACAGTACTAGCAAAAGCAGCTCAAGGTTTATCCCACTATCTACAAACCTAGAGAAGTTTCAATTCAACAGTAGTTTTCATCATAAGGTTAGCAAAAATTACTGTCCTATCTATAAACTGCTAGCTGTTTGTAACATTGGGTTTCCATTTGCCAGGTTATATTTTTGCACAGACAGAAATGCTTTCCTTGTTTCTTACACCTGTATAATCACGCTTATTCAATGAGCCCTGTTTAGCAAAGGGATTCACGATCACAGCCATCTAATTGCTCACAGCTAATTACAAGTGACATAAGCTCTTAAGGGCAAATACTGATTACATCTAGGCTTTATCATAGTCACCATATTTATTTCATAAGATAAACCAACATATATAATAGACGTGCTGAGCTCAAGTGTATGAATCAGTGCTTTAAGAACTTAACATCTTTTAAGGGAACCGAACCATCTACTGGGATTAGACATTCATAAAATTATTGGTTCCTTTTGAATCAACCTGAGACAGCCAGTTTAAGTTAAATGTGAAGCTGCAAACTGTACAGATTTGCTCTGTATGATATCAAGAGGGAGACAGGGAATAGGCTCATCCATCTTGGCCTCAGGGTAGCCAAAAACAGCAGGCAAATCCAGTTGGTTCTCCCCACTTTGACAAAGAAGCTAGGACTTTAATTGAGGAGTGCAGATAAAATCCACAAGCAGCAACAGAGATCACTTCTTTCCATGTGAAAAGAACAATGATAAGCAAAGCATTCCATCATTTTAAGAAAACTTTATAATAGGTAGTAGATTAAGTCTGAAGTCCTAATCCCATTTACCCAGTGGCATAGCGTGGGGGGTGCAGGGGGGGCCGGCCGCACCGGGTGCAACATCTGGGGGTTAGGGAAATCCACGGGTTGGGGGCGCAAATCCACGGGTTAGGGGGCGCAAATCCATGGGTTAGGGGACGCAAATTACTTGCCTTGCCCCGGGTGCTGATAACCCACACTACGCCACTGCATTTACCTAGGTGAATGTCTCACTGAATTCAATAGGATTTGCTTCTGAGTAGACATGGCTAGGATTGGAGTATTAGTGTACAAAGGTTGTCTTTAAACAACATTTCAGAAACAGTAACAGTAGAGAAGCACCTATACACATCAATATGTAAATAATGTATATTGCAAAGCCATTTATGTATCAATTTACACATAATGTGTTCATGGTAAAAAGTAACCTTAATTGTACAGACCTACATTCAAAAGCTTTCCATGCTGCAACAGCAGTTGAAAGGACAGCCTGAAGGAAATTCACTTGCTAATCCATTCTCAATGGATTCCTTTTACATCTCTAGTCGTTCAAGATGTTGTTGTGATATCCACTCCCACCTGTCCTAGCCAGCATGACCAACGGTCAGGGATAATGAGAGATTAATCCAGCCGCAGCAGAATCTAATATCCAGTATTATAGGACCAGAATTAACTACACATGTGCTCTGCTGTTGAATTTCAGCTACATTGTTCTCCTTCCACTTTGGGTTTATATTCCAAGTGCTTATACAGCAAATAGGGACGGAGGTGGCGCTGTGGGTTAAACCACAGTCTAGGGCTTGCCGATCAGAAGGTCGGCGGTTCAAATCCCCGCGATGGGGTGAGCTCCCGTTGCTCTGTCCCAGCTTCTGCCAACCTAGCAGTTCAAAAGCACGTCAAAGTACAAGCAGATAAATAGGTACCGCTCTGGCGGGAAGGTAAATGGTGTTTCCGTGCGCTGCTCTGGTTTGCCAGAAGCGGCTTTGTCATGCTGGCCACATGACCCGGAAGCTGTACGCTGGCTCTCTCGGCCAATAAAGCAAGATGAGCGCCGCAACCCCGTAGTCGGCCACGACTGGACCTAATGGTCAGGGGTCCCTTTATCTTTTATACAGCAAATATTAAAGATGGCAGGAGGAGGGGGATGGCTGGAACAAGGCACAGAAAGCAGTACAAACTATTACGTATCCTGCTTATTGCAGATGTTTTTCTTCAATTAACTTGACGTTCAACACCTTTTATCAAAAGAACCAGTTATTAAATGTTCCCTCCCCTTTTCCCTCAAGCTCAGGCATTTTCCATCATTTATAAAGGTTACCAAAAAGCCCCTTTGCTATGAATTCTACCCCATTCTGATTTCTAATTCCATTTACAGGCTGTACCACCTAACCATGCTTACTAATAAGTCCTATTGAATTTAATGGCGCTTACTCACAGGTAAGTGGGGTTGGGATTTCAGACTTAAGATTCCCCCGCCACCCCCTCGTATTATCCATTGATAATGCAGAGCAAGTTCCAAGGACAATGTTAAATGTCTAAAACAGGTAATGAATGCTCTGTCTAGACAATGGATGCAGGCACAGTTGTTCATCTTCGCTCAGGTCTGCCATCTGTTAGCAGCTTTGATAGCAAGCGGAAGGCTTGTATAATGTCTGCATCTATTATATTAAGGGGAAAACTTAATTAGCCTTGTCTAAACTGAGATCGCAGCAAACTTTAGAATCCTGCAGATACCTATCTAGGTTCAAAATAATACTCTGAAGGTGAACCAGGCTTGTGAGCACGTGGCAAAAGCAAGTTTCACTTTTATTCCAATGCGTATCAGGAACATACCGTATTTTTCGTACCATAGGGCGCACCGGACCATAGGGCGCACCCAGTTTTTTTGGGGGGAAATAAAGGGGAAAAAATTATTTCCCCCCCAGGCGCGGGGCTGGGGCGGGGGAAGTTCGAGCTTCCCCCGACCCCAGCCCCCAAACAGGCAGCTCTCTGCAAGCCATGGGAGCGCTCCCACTGCTTGCTGTGAGGTCCGCGAAGCCTGGACGCGCTGAGCTCAGAGTGCGCAGGCTTCAGCATGCAGGCAAGTCTCCGCAAGCAGCGGGAGCCCAGCGGGAGAGGTGTGCGAAGCCTGGAGAGCGTGAGGGGTCGGTGCGCACCGACCCCTCTCACTCTCCAGGCTTCAGCGAAAGCCTGCATTCGCACCATAGGACGCACACACATTTCCCCTTCATTTTTGGAGGTGAAAAAATGCGTCCTATGGTGCGAAAAATACGGTAAATCCTCAACCAGTGTACAGAACTGTGATTGCCAACTTCTTCCCTCCTGATAGGGCTCCTATGCCTTTAAGAGCTAGAGGACAAGCAGAAATCCAACAGATAAAGTTATTATCAACACACTGCATACTGGGAAAAGCAACACCTGCTGAGTTAGCCGCTTTGAGACTCCTTCGGGTAATGATAAAGTGGGATAGCAAATCCAAACTCTTCTTCTTCTTCTTTCAGCTGGAACTCGCCAGAACTCAGTTCCAGCACCTCTCAGGTGGGCGCCATTGCCATTATAAGAGAACAAGGGAGGTGTTCATGGAGAGTTCCGGAACCTCTTTCTCTGGAAACCTAGTGCTGCCCGCAACTGCTTAAAGCACAATATCAGAAATCCCATGAACAAAATACGGTACTCACACAATTGAGCTTCTCCCAGAACTCCTGCCCCTTTTCCATGTTTCTCAGACTAGGTGGAATGTACCAGAAGCAAATATTTGCATACTCCGGCTAAAGGAGAGAAACAATTTAAAGTTTTCAAGTTGCATACGAAGAAAGTTGGCAAATCCACTCATTTTGTACATATAGGAGAGTCAATATAGGAAGAGGGCAAATTCCACCTCACTCATGATCTTAATAATCAGCCTGGCCTGCCAATTTCATTAAATGTCATTAACTGCCAACCTCATTTAATATTTCTTTATAGCAACACAAAGGTTGACCTTTTACTTATTCCAGGTCTTTCATTCACCCGTAATTGCAGCGTGGGATTCCATTCTTTCAAGTAATGTGTGTGTATACATGCATGTACTAAAAAAACCCAAACCCACCCACCCACACAAGAATTAAATAATGAAATTCCCCTCTCTGGCTGGATCTAGACACATCAAAGAAGCATTTCAGTTTAAAGCGTTGTAAATTTAAACGGGGAAAACAAGTAGAGAAAAACGGGACTTTGCATCGCCGTCTGCTGGCACAACGTTCTATTGCACACACAATGCATATAAACAGCTTTTTCTTCACCAGTCTAGCTGAGTCCTCTATCAACATTTTCGCTGGAAATATTTTGTAAAGGAACAATGGCAGCTGCAGCACATTTCCTCCCGCACATAGTCAGTTCTTTCTGAACACTTCCGATTAATAAAAGTTGGTGGGGGCGGGGAGGGGGAGAGAGAGAGAGACCATAATGGGCGAGGGAGGGCAGTATCTACAGCGCATTGTCATTTCCCCCCAGTGTGAACACTACCTCAATTACAGTTCTAATCTTCCTCCCAAGTGGGTAGAAACTACCAGCTGTGCTAAATTCTTTCATGAAAGGGCACTGGTTCTTTTCATAATATCATTTTCTGCCTTCCTTCAAAGAATGTATTAAATACAGTTTAATCATCAAGGAGAATACAGTTGTCAGCAGGAAGAGATCAGCAAGCATGCCCCCTGCTGCTATGAAATGAGATGAAGTTAAGCTTTTCCTCTAGCACGAACTGGGCCCAGGTATGCTATGCGTAGAGTTGCTCTTGCTGAATACTGAATTTAGTTTTCAGGGAGAAGAAGGGAGAGCCCTATCGCCTGACTATTTTGCTAGCCACAGATAAGCCACTGGGTCATTTAGATTCAGACTTCCTGCCATACTAAGTAAAGCTTGTTCCTTATGGAACAAGAAACCTGAGCCTATTCATTCAAGAAGAATTCACACTGTCAGTTTATGCTGTTAAAGTTTTATTTATTTTTTTAGTTCTCGGACAGCAGCTCAGTTAGCTGTAGAATTTACATTCTAAAGGTCTGCTCTCTTGGAAGCAATAAGGATGATATTATGAAATATGAATTCAATAAATAACAAAAACAACCATTATAATAATAATAAATACTGCCTGCATCAACTACCTTTGCACCACCAGTTTCAAAATGATTGGACATGCACAATATTTGTATAGCACAAACCTCCAACAGCAGCTGGAATCCTTCTCTCTTCTTGATTTCATCCACTAGGTATCTGCAATTAAACATAAAGATATACATGAATACACTAACTTTTGAGTTTTAAGATCCTGTCAACTGCCTACATTTCTGAATATGAGATGCATTGTTAAACACGCGGTTGGCATAAATTACTAAGCCTGATCCTTAGCTACAAAATTTACCATGCCTTGCTCAATGTATACACTCATATCTAAAGAATATACATTTGCTTTGGACTGAAAGACACGGAACTAATTCTCCAATTCTACTCACCATACCAACACAAAACTGGTTCAAGATGTAAAGAGAATTTATTTGCCTAAAATGACTACTGTATGCTTGGTGGGGTTTGCAAATGGAATATCGGTGGGCCCTTCTTATTGATCCTTCGTGATGGAACTCAAAATGATGCAATGGTGACTGAACGTTTCTGCAGAATAACTTAATATTAATTCCCAAGGTACCCAAAATCTACAGTCATGAGAAGGTGTATTTTATTTAAGGAGAAAGAAGAGAAAGGGTGCAGGGAGTATTCTATCATATTCTTCTGGCATTCAGTGTTGCAACAATTGACTGCAAAGGCGCTCCAGTGATGAGCAAGCACCTGGCGATTTCCCTTTTAGTATTAACAAGATGTTTATTTGGTTAACATGTAATAAATGAAAACAACCTATTTATTCACAAGACCTATATTTCATTTTCTGCTGCTTTGTGTCTCACCCCACCCAAAATTGCTCATCCCAAACTGCTAACTTTACCTGCACATACCCCAACTGATCTCAACCTGGGGAGAAGAGCTAAAGGAATATATATGTGTGTGAGTGTGTTTTATAATTATTTTATCATAATTTATTGTTTTGGGTAACCCAAGAAGCAAAGTATGTTAAAAATGGATGGCCCCATTATGTGGTCTGTTCTTCACATCATGGCAGAAACTGTATTTTTTGTTTTAAATCAAAATACAGCCCCACATTAGCCAAAGAACAAGAGTCACAAAGCAAAAACCGAAGGTAAAGAAAGATCTAGAAATATGGTCAAATTTGAGACTTTCCTTGTTAGGCCGAATTGCTGTAATTAAGATGAATGTACTGCCTAGAATGTTATTTTTGTTTCAGACATTACAGATTGTGGATAGAATGGACTGTTTCAAGAAGTGGCAGAAAGATATATCTAAATTTGTCTGGCAGGGCAAAAAGCCCAGAATAAAATTTAAGATATTAACTGATGCAAAAGACAGAGGGGGGTTTGCCCTGCCGGACTTAAGATTGTACTATGAATCAGCAGCTTTCTGCTGGTTGAAAGACAGGCTACTTCTTGAGAATACAGACATTTTGGATTTGGAAGGATTTGATAATAGATTCGGTTGGCATGCATATATATGGTATGACAAGGTAAAAATTCATAAAGGATTTAAAAACCATATTGTCAGGAAAGCATTATATAATGTTTGGATTCGATATAAGGACTTGCTGGAAAATAAAACCCCTAGGTGGCTGTCACTAATGGAAGCTAAGGAGGTGAAAAAGCTCAATATGGAATCTAAATGGCCAAAATATTGTGAAATTTTAGAGCAAGAGAGTGGAAAATTTAAATTACAGAGTTTTGAGAAAATAAAGTCTAAGGTACGAGATTGGCTTCATTATCATCAAATAATGGAGGTGTTTAAACAAGACAGGAAAATTGGCTTCCAGATGGAGAGATCAAAACTAGAAACAGAACTGCTAGAACCCAATACTAAGAATTTATCAAGAATGTATAACCTGCTGTTGAAGTGGAATACACTAGATGAGACAGTTAAATCAGCTATGATTAAGTGGGCACAAGACATTGGTCATGACATTATGTTTGCTGACTGGGAACAGTTATGGACCACCGGGATAAAATTTACGGCATGTAATGCCTTAAGAGAAAATATTATGAAAATGATTTACAGGTGGTACATGACCCCAGTCAAGCTTGCAAAAATCTATCATCTGCCCAATAATAAATGCTGGAATTGTAACGCGACTGAAGGTACCTTCTTTCACCTTTGGTGGACTTGCCCGAGGATTAAGGCCTTCTGGGAAATGATTTATAATGAAATTAAGAAGGTACTTAAATGTACTTTTCATAAGAAACCAGAGGCATTTCTCCTGGGCATGGTCGGCCAATTGGTGTCAAGGAAGGATAGGACATTTTTTATGTACGCCACCACAGCAGCAAGGATCCTCTTAGCAAAGTATTGGAAGACACAAGAACTACCCACACTGGAAGAATGGCAGACGAAGGTGATTGACTACATGGGACTGGCGGAGATGACTGGCAGAATCTGTGACCAAGAAAAAGAGACGGTGGAAGAAGACTGGAAGAAATTTAAAGTATATCTTAAGAACTGTTGTAAAATTGATGAGTGCTAAAATGTCAAGGGAAAGGAAAATATAGAATTACAGCTGTAACTGATTGATTAATTATGAGAAGAAACTTAAAAAGAAAATAAGTAATTAGTTAATTGGTGTGAAGGGTTGTTGAAGAAATTTTAAAACAGGGATGCAGAGAAGGGGAGGTAAGGGGAAGTCCGAGAAGTAAGGTTTATGAAAAAGAAGTTTTGAAATTATACATGTTTATATGTTTTTGTTTGTTTATGTGTGTATGTTGTTTTGTCTTTAATTTGTGTTGGAAAACTAATTAAAAAATTATTTAAAAAAAAAAAACACAAAGCAAAAACCGAAATTCCTATGATGGCTACATTCAGAACATTTACAGGGAGATGCATTTCCACCAAAGGTGGAGAAAGAACAATCTCTTCTAACAAGAATTAATCGTATCAGCCAACTGTTCCTGAACGGTTGTGTTTGTATTCTAGCTAAGGCTTCATAGCAGGAATATTGCTTGGTAACAAGTCTAACAGACACTATGTCTAATTGCCTATATAGGGCCTCTGACTCAGCCTCCCCCCCCCCTTTTCTTTGAAGTAACTCTTAACACCTAAGTAGATTTACTGCCTACAGGACCAAGAATAGCCTGGCTGGGTATTCCATCCCACTCTGACCAGTTCTGTATTTCCCTCCTGCGCTAGGCGATATCGCCTTGATTCCATTCTCCAAACTTACACTACCCTTCTTTTCACCTTCCCCAATTCCCACACTGCTTAACCACCTTTTGCTGTGCCAGCAGCAACCCACAATGGGGCCTAAGTTTGCCACGGAAAGACGGGTGGCTTACGAAATATAATTTTTAAACAATCATAATTGGCCACGATAAATTTGATGAATAATCGGAGGGGAAGCAAGCAGTGAGGCACAGTCAATATTAAGCCCATGCAAAACTCTATAACCACTGGTATTTTTTTAATAGGGAGGGGACTGGCACCATTTCTGTTCCATTGTACTTTTGCAGTATGATTTTTTTTATATATAAAAAAATTCATTATAGTATTCCTGTTCTCTGACTAGTGTTAAACTAAGACTGTGCAGAAACATAGTATGAAAAAGGAGCCACTGCAGTTTCCCCTGGAGGACTTCTTCCTGCCATCAGAATGAATGGTAGAAATACTTAGCAGTGATTCAGTTGCTGATTCAGTCATTTGTCTTGCCCTTTCCCCATGCTGCAAGCAGGGAGTCTGGTTTGTGTGTGTGTTTTAAACTACTGCATGCACATTATTTGACTAAATGTGCATTTTGAACTACCGTATGTTTTGCTCTATAAGACACACTTCTCCCCTCCTGAAAAGTAAGGGGGAATGTGTGTGCGTCTTACGGAGCGAATGCAGGTGGGAGGCTCTGCTCAGCGCTCCCTTTAAAGAGCCGTGTGGAGCGTGTGTGCGGCTCTTGGGGGCTTTTCCCCGAGGAGGGAGAAGGGCTGCCCTTCTCCCGCCTCGGGGAAAAGCCCCCAAGAGCTGCACACATGCTCCGCGTGGTCTTTAAAGGGAGCGCGGCTCTTGGGGGAGCCTTTATCCCGCTGCCCTGAAGAGGCTTTGCGCGGCTATCCCATAAGCCAGAACAGCAAAAGGTTATCCCAGAAGCCAGATCCCGCTTGCTGTTCTGGCTTCTGGGATTCAGAGTATTTTTTGGTTTGTTTTCCTCCTCCAAAAACTAGGTGCGTCTTATGGTCTGGTGCGTCTTACGGAGCAAAAAATACGGCACTTTTGATTTGTGGAAGGCAGAAGAAATATTCAGTGGAATAATGTACATGTTGTTGCTTTTGTGATGTTCCACAGTGTGCAACCCTGTGCGGTACGCATGGAGGTCCTGGGTTGCCCAGTTAACAAGACCCTCCCTCTCAGCCTCGCTGATGTGGTCCAAAGGAAAGCAGAGCAATATGTTTGTATGTGTAGCGCTTCAAATATTTTAAGAAACAAGTAGCCTGCCTTTCCTGCAGGGAGGTAGGTTTATGACATCACACGTCCCAGCCTATCAGCACTGAGCACAGCCGTTTTCCGCAGTAAACATACAGAAACCATTTCCCCCGAGCTTGATCAAAGGCTGCACAGAACCAGGTGAGCCGACTTCCACAATAGCCTTTCCTTTTACTGTCCTTTGGTGGCCTGGCTTTCACAGCAAACCCTCAAGCACAAGGAGCAAAGGATGAGGTCTGAGGCAAATAAGTAAAATGAAATACAACCTAGTTTTAAATGGTTCTGCACTTTCAGAACAATCCATGCATACAGCAGCAAAGAGATTTTTATCAAGGCTGCCCAGGGAGTCAATGAAAGGAACACTCTACAGAGTGTTTATGTCAGAGCATAGGGAGTTGACAAGATGTTTATTGTTAACAAGACTTGCGCATGTGACTTCTTTCTCTTCAACGCATATCCATGCAACCAAGATTGCCATGGTGAACTGTTGCCACTAGCACCAACACTGTCTAAATGAATGCGCTGTAACAAAAACGATAATTTCAACTCATGCTTATCATTGCATTAGTATCATTATAACCTTCAGTTGCCTGGAATGTTCTTTTTCATTCCTTCTCAAAACACGCTGCACAGAAGGTTGCTATTATTCACATTGTGTTGACCAAGAAAAGAAGACAACCAAGGAGTACGCAGCGGCGATGCTGTGCCACAAGCAGGGAGGCAAACATATCTTTGGAACATATTGCTCTAAGCTCAAATTAACAAGAAGGTTTCTGCAGCACTGCTACAAAGCTCACAAAATGTCTCTTTAGGGATCGGCTGAGCCTTCTGTCGCACTTATCTCAAAAGCTAAGGTCTTGTAAGGAAAATGACTCAACGCAAGTCTCGGATCTTCCGTCTAATAAGAAGCTATGGAGCCCAATACTGCCCAGAAAGTAGGGGGAAATGCTAATAAAAGGTGAAGGGTCACCAATGGTGCAAGACACAAACCACACTGCAGCACGAGTTTAAAAAAACAACAACAAAAACCTTTGCAGTTCAGTCTGGCAATGGAAAAAATTCTTGACCCCAAAATATAAGGTCAGTAGGCTAGCTCCAGAATGAGGACAAGTCTATATTCAGGGACCTTGAAATATTATCTCTGCAGCATCAGAGTGAAGCTTACTGTAACATATCGGGAAACATGCAGTACAGTTGGTCATGTAGCTAACCAACCTGGCTTATTGCCCAGAGAAACTGATGTTTCAGCTGTAAAGTCTTGGTGCCTAATGCTCCAGAGCTAGCTCCCTTGCTGAATATCACTGCTGGTCATTATCAGATGAAGGCAATTTTCTTCTTTGGAAAACAATGCCACTTTTGCTTAGATACACCACTGGCTAAATGCTAACCATCAAAGGGAAGTATTGATCTCAACAGGATCATTAATCTGTATATTCTTAGCAAAGTGAACTTGGGGAGAGTGACCCTGATGAGCAATTCTTTTGCTGGTAGGGGGAATCAACCAACAGACTCTGAATATACACAGGATAATAGGATGTGCCTCAAATGGTTTGTTCAGCAGGCTTCAAGGACATCTATCCAGCAAAACCACAACGGCTTTGTTTTTCAGAGTATTCACCTCTACAGAACTTCATTTCTGGCTGAGTTCATGGTAACATTCTATGTAGTGGAGTCATTTCTGCAGCTGTAATCCTAGAGGGGGAAAACCAGGGTATTCCCAGATGAAATCAGAAACCACAGGATTGCTTCTGTAATTCTGTGAATGTTCTGGGGAAATACATTTTGGGGCCTTGAGGCAAACCACAAATTGACACACACACACCCCAGGACCAGTTTAGTGTGATGGAGGGGATAGTACAAATCCAAGCTTCTAAACTCAACTCTGACACTCACCACCCTGTAACCCCACACACAATGAAGCACTAAAAAAAAAATCTAGGCATAGTGTTCTGTGCCCTCTGAAACTTTCAAAAGGTTAGAGTTTAGGGACTGTTTAGGGAAGCTTTTAATGTTGAATAGACCACTGTATTTTAATACTTTGTTGGAAGCCGCCCAGAGTGGGCGGGATATAATAATAATAGGAAGAGGAAGAGGAAGAAGAAGAAGAAGAAGAAGAAGAAGAAGAAGAAGAAGAAGAAGAAGAAGAAGAAGAATCATGGTTTATAAGACTAATATTATAATAACTGAACTGTAACAATTCGTTTCAGGATCTCTCATTTTCCCGGCTATACTTTCACATTAGGCAGGTGTAATGGTTATAAGGGGTTGCTCGTGCGTAAGTTGCCGCCACTCCTGGCTAGGTTGCCTGGTTAAACCTTTTCCTGGCTGGACAGCCCTTCACTTCGTGGCTGTTTCAGTCGCTAGCAGAATCCGTCAGAGGGTGTTTCTTGAACTTCTTCCAGCAAAGAAGTTATCTGACGCCAAGTCTACGCCTACTTTCCCTGCGTGGAAGTCTTCTGCGCAGGGTGGGTGTGGGTAGCGGAGGACCTGTGCTCTCCCCGCTGGTCTCCGGCGAGGAGTCCTGGAGCCCCCTCACCGATTCCCCCATCTGCCCCCCTTTATCCCTGGTGTTACGCTGATTTCCTTCCCCAGCCGATGAGCTCCCTCTCTCCCTGCTGGGCCCTTCTCCGGCATCGCTTGGGAGCCTTGCCTCCACCTCTGGTTCCGATGTCAGTTCCGTGACAGCAGGCTTGCCATATTTCAAAAAGGAAAACACCAAAATTGTTGACCTTTTTTTAAGGAAAATGCCGAAAAATCCACAACTGACCCCTGCAAGAAGGCAGAGGAGGTGAGGCAGCACCCACTGCCCACCCCACCATCACAGTTAACCCTTTCCATGTAATAATGCAGCTGCCGTAACTGGTGCCCCTCGTTTCCCCAAAGCCCAATACCCACCCTGGACCCTCTGCCTTCCTGCTTTCCTTGGTGGCCACCTCTGGCCATTGCCGCCCTGCTCTCTCTGCGGCTCCCCTTCAAATACGCTCTCCTTTCCCACCGATGCCTGCAAGGACCCACCCAGCCTCCTGCAACCATAGAGTTGCCTCAGGCTGAGAGGAGAGGGTGGGGGAGAGCCTATTCCGCTAAGGCTAGAGGTCACCCAACCTCCCTGGATCACAGAGCTGATGGAGAGTGAAACCAATGCTCTCGCTTCCAGTTTCTGGAATGACACGCACACAGACTCACACACACTTGCACACGAGCCCACGCTGCCTCCCATTTACCTGCAGGAGACGGTGGGAACCGTCGGGTAGGAGCGCTTGCACCTTGTTGGCTGGGTGGGCAGGCTCAGAGATGTAAACGGTGGGTTCAGGGCCCAGGGAAAGGCATGCCAGTTGATGGCACTGCAAGAGGCCTCCGTGCTCAGGACACAGTGCTGCTGCCTCATGCTAAAGTGGTTCCCCGACAGGGCAGCCGCGCACGTCCATGCGAGGGAGGCAGCAGCCAGTGCCAACAGCAGTGGCGCCATGGCTGGATGGAGCCCTCACAGTGCACTCCATGAAAAGCCCCCGGAAAAATATTCCCCACGGATGCCATTTTAGGCGTCCAATTTCCGTACATGTCCAGAATTTTCCGGCAAGCCTACGTTAGGGCACTTAGTAAAAATACATATTAAGCTTAATAGATGGATCTTATTGCAACAACTCATCATTTCTTAACTTGACATGATTTTATACACATGGTGTCAAAGCCTTCAGAACTGAAAGGCGATACGCCTGGATGCGGGTGGTGCTGTGAGTTAAACCACAGAGCCTAGGACTTGCCAATCAGATCAGGTCAGCGGTTTGAATCCCCGCGACGGGGTGAGCTCCCGTTGCTCGGTCCCTGCTCCTGCCAACCTAGCAGTTCGAAAGCACGTCAAAGTGCAAGTAGATAAATAGGTACCGCTCCGGCGGAAAGGTAAACGGTGTTTCCGTGTGCTGCTCTGGTTCGCCAGAAGCGGCTTAGTCATGCTGTCCACATGACCCAGGAGCTGTACACCGGCTCCCTCGGCCAATAAAGCGAGATGGGCGCCGCAACCCCAGAGTTGGTCACGACTGGACCTAATGGTCAGGGGTCCCTTTACCTGGCTAGTGCAAGGGCTCTGTTTACTCTCTCCTCCAGGCCAGTTGTGCCCAGGGCCTTCCAGGTCATCCAGAACTTGAAGGCATCTGCTCTTCTGCTACACTGGATCGATTTGTCACCTGTGTCGTAGCTGACGTCATAGAACTTGTCTTGCTGGAACAGGTAGGACGCGTTGGCAGAGTAGCATCGCTTAAGCAAGTCCTGTTATAAGAGGCAACATGAGATGAAACAGCATGAGTCTTACCTTTACAGTATTCACGACAGGTAATTAAAAATGCTGGAATGCAATAATGCAGCTGATGCTGCCTTTTTTTGTGTGCAGCACGGACCCTTTAAGTTCTGGCTTTGCTGTGGGATCTACAGTTTCAAAATAGGAGCAATGGTTACCAAGATACCAGCAAAATGATGAGCTCAGCAATTCCAAACTTCTTTGGAAAAAGGAGGAAGATTGAAGGGGAATGAATTCGGGTAGCTGGTGGCTAACTTATCTCCATCTGTATTAGGAACTGAATTTCATTCCATAAATTAGTAGGGCATTGGTTTTATTCACAAAACAGATTTGCCATAATTTAAATTTAATGCAAGGCGATGGGTGTAATTACTCGGCACATTGAGTCCCTACAAACCTTGTGCTTGAACTGCACTATTCAATTCTGCATCTGTCCTATAGCTGGGAATAACTGCTGTAAACTCTTTCCAGAAACTGACTCAACAATAGCCAAGGAGCTCCAGGAATTTGTATTTAAAACACAGACACACAACATCTCCAAGTTACAGGGAACCAGGCAAAGGGCCTTTTCAGTAGTGGCACCTACCCTGTGGAACGCCCCCCCCCCCCCAAATCGAATGTCAAAGAGAAAAACAACTACCAGACTTTTAGAAGACATCTGAAGGCAGCCCTCTTTAGGGAAGCTTTTAATGTTTAAATAATAATAATAATAATAATTTATTTATACCCCACCCATCTGGCTCGGTTTCCCCAGCCACTCTGGGAGGCTTCCAACAAAACACTAAAATACAATAACCTATTAAACATTAAAAGCTGCCTTCAGATGTCTTCTAAAAGTTTGGTAGTTATTTTTCTCTTTGACATTGGTGGGAGAGCATTCCACAGGGCAGGTGCCACTACTGAGAAGGCCCTCTGCCTGGTTCCCTGTAACTTGGCTTCTCTCAGGGAGGGAACCGCCACAAGGCCCTCGGCACTGGACCTCAGTGTCCGGGCAGAACGATGGAGACTACAATAGACTATTGTATTTAATATTCTGTTGGAAGCCGCTCAGAGTGGCTGGGGAAACCCAGCCAGATGGGCGGGGTATAAATAAATAATAATAATAATAATTACTATTACTATTACTATTATCTCAGGCCAGGATCTTTTTATGTTTGTCCCCCTCTCCCCCGTAATGCTATCCTCGCTTATTTGAGAGCAGGCCCCATTGAACTCAGTAGGCCTTATTTCTGAGTAGACATGTATAGGATTGCACTGTTAAGTAAATTGTTGCTGAATCTTGTTCAAGGCTACATGATGTTTCTTTCACAATCCTCAGTGGTTTATGGGCTTCAGAGACAAATGACAGCCACACGCTCGAAGGTTTTCCACATTAGCACCTGCACCGCTGGGCACTGAAATGTTTCATTATTACCATGCGCAGCTTCTAAATGTTATCATATAACTCTCTCACTCCGCACCATAAAGATACACTCAAGAAGAGCATCAACTCTGATCTCTCTCTCTAAAATCCTATAGTGCTTCACATTTAAAACCAGGCAGCAGGGAGACCATTTTATTACATGATGATTCCAGCTTTAAAATGAAATTATTTCACTCAAGTGATTCATTGGCTTTTTACTCTCCAAATTAATTCCATAGAAAATGCCATTGCAAAACATCTAGAGCACTGGAATCTTAAAACTGCAATGAATGTGCCTTGAAAATGAATTTCAGGAACAACACCTGCAAACAGAATGCAGAAGGAATGGGAAACACAGGACTAAAAGTAAGAAATTGAAATGTAAATGTGAGGTCTCTCATTAAGCAGTCAATATAAAGCCTGTGGATAGCAGATACTTGCTGTGCAATTTTTATTGGTTTCAGAAGGCCTGTGTGGTGGGGAGGGAAAGGAAAGGTAAGAGGTGGAAAAAATATTAAGTATCCTGAGGCACTTTCAGGTGAATAGCGATTCCAGAGACTCACACACAGGGCTTTGCGGCCTTGTGGTACACGATATGAACCACTTTTGAGGGGAACCTGGGTCACTCACTCCAGGTTGTGCAGGCTATGGATGGGGAACATCTGCCTTTAAGGGTGCGGAAGAGGGGAAAGAGTCGGGTTTAAGACCAGCTAGCGGGTGGCCCTGTGGGTAAAAGCCTCAGCGCCTAGGGCTTGCCGATCGAAAGGTCGGCGGTTCGAATCCCCGTGGCGGGGTGCGCTCCCGCTGCTCGGTCCCAGCGCCTGCCAACCTAGCAGTTCGAAAGCACCCCCGGGTGCAAGTAGATAAATAGGGACCGCTTACTTGCGGGAAGGTAAACGGCGTTTCCGTGTGCTGCGCTGGCTCGCCAGATGCAGCTTTGTCACGCTGGCCACATGACCCGGAAGTGTCTCCGGACAGCGCTGGCCCCCAGCCTCTTGAGTGAGATGGGCACACCAACCCCAGAGTCTGTCAAGACTGGCCCGTACGGGCAGGGGTACCTTTACCTTTTTTAGACACTATGTGGGGTGGGCTAGCCCATGGCCAGCAGGCTTAGGAGCTTAAGAAGCTTTCGGCATTTTCCTACACATGGTCTACCGTATTTTTCGCTCTGTAAGACGCACTTTTTCCCTCCTAAAAAGGATAAATGTGTGCGCGACTTATGGAGCAAATGCAGGCTGTGCAGCTATCCCAGAAGCCAGAACAGCAAGAAGGATCACTGTGCAGTGAAAGCAGCGATCCCTCTTGCTGTTCTGGCTTCTGGGATTCAGAATATTTTTTTCCTTGTTTTCTTCCTCCAAAAACTAGGTGCGTCTTATGGTCTGGTGCGTCTTATAGAGCGAAAGATACAGTGATTCCCCTGATGCAGTTCAGAAAGTTTAATAAGTTCTTAAGTACTAAAGTTATAAAAGGGCTGTCACATGGAAGAGGGAGCAAACTTGTTTTCTTCTGCTCTGGAGGACAGGACCCAAACCAATGGATTCAAGTTACAAGAAAGGCGATTCCGACTAAACATCAGAAAGAACTTTCTGACAGTAAGATCTGTTTGACCAGGCTTCCTCAAACTCAGTCCTCCAGATGTTTTGAGACTACAATTCCCATCGTCCCTGACCACTGGTCCTGCTAGCTAGGCATCATGGGAGGTGTAGGCCAAAAACATCTGGAGGGCCAAGTTTGAGGAAACCTGTGTTTGACAGTAGTACGGACTCTCTTGGGAGGTGGTGGACTCTCCTTCCTTGAAGGTTTCTAAGAAGAAGTTGGGATGACCATCTGTCAGGGATGCTTTAGTTGAGATTGCTGCATCGCAAGAGGTTAGACTAGATGGCCGCCTGGGTCTCTTGCAACTCTAGAATTCTACAATTGTGTGAAAGTGGCTCTAGTTCATTCCACAACCTGTGTCTTTGCCTCTTTATTTTTCATCTCCTAACGCAATACATCTGGGTAGTGATGAGCACTGTAGTAGTAAACCACAACGAATGTGTCTTGAAAATGAATTTCAAGGACAGCAAAATCACCCAATATAGGTATGTAAAGAGCAAGCTGAAGGAATGAGAAAACACAGGGCTAAAAATAAACTGCTCAGATTAAAAGGTGAGGTGTCTCAATTGCTATGCAATTTTTATTGGTTTCAGAAGCTTTCTTAGGATTCTGACAGTCTAACCTTTGGTATTTTCTTGCATGGTTGTACAGAAGATTGTTGGAAGAAGAAAAAGAAAGGCCCTGCCATCCCCAGCCTCAAACTATAACATTTTATTAACCTAGGATTTCTAAGACTACGTCTTGAACTTAACAATTAGGTTTAGGGATCCACAGATAACATTCTAATAACTGTTGTGGGCTGGTACAAAAACCTTTTCAGCAGAGAGCCTCAACTGAGATGTCAGCAGAGGAATATTTAATGCTACTATCATTTTTGTGCACAGAAAATGTACCCCCCCCCAAAAAAAAAATCAAATCGATGAGACCTCTGGGTATAGGGCGGTATATAAATTCAATAAATAATAATAATTACAGGTAGCTTCTGACAGATGTGAACTATGGGCCAGATTCAAATCTCACATCTTAGCCACCAAACTACACCAGCTCTGAATATCTGATCCCTAGCATAGAATCTGCCTTTTTCACAGCAGCCCGACACTGAGTTTACATCTTCACCAAACTATCCTTGAAAAAATAAATTAAAAAAAATGTTTATTGATACTTATTGAAAGATATACAAAAATACATGCCCATTGCAAAGTATCTTTTTTATAACACACTAAGATAAAACAGCTACTTCGTCTAAAAGAGAACAAAGCCAGAAGGGAGAAAAAGACAAGGAAAGGAGAAACCGAAAGAAAGAGAAAGCGAGATACTGTAAAAGGAAAATGTAATGGGGATTGGGGTTGCTTGTGCGTAAGGCGCAAACTGCTCCAAGCTGAGTAGTTTGGTTAAAACTTTCCCCTGGCTGGACAGCCTGTACTAGGTGGCTGTCTCAATCACTGGCAGAATCCGTCAGTGGGCGTTTCCTAAATTTCCTCCAACATAAAAGTTCTTTGACACCAAGTCTCCGCCTAGCCTCCCTGCGCGGAAGCTTTCTGCGTAGAGTGGACGTCCCAAGGGGAGGTCCTGTGCTCTCCCCGCTGGTCTCGCTGGAACAGTCCCGGAGCCTCCCCTTTCTCCCTGGCGTCACGTCTATTTCCTTCCCCAGCGGAAGCTCTCCCTCTCTCCTTGCTGGTTCCCTCTCCACCGTCATTGGGGAGCCTTACCATCACCCTTGGCTCCGATGGCAGTTCCCTGACAGAAAATAAAGAAAAAACCAATTTGGAAGGACATGTGAATCCAGAATTGGCCTCCACAGTCACTTACGGACTCATTGCTAAAACCGTGTTTATGGAAGACAATCTTACTTGGCTACAAGTGATCGCCGAAGAAGATCACTCAGGGAGCTACTGGTAGACACCCCATGTTTCCCAAGATGCTATGGTCTGACCACTGAGTCACAAAATTGTGAAAAATTGTGAAAAATGATACAGAGAAGGGCTTGAAAGAGTAATAGGGTGAGGAGAAGCAACGTCTCTGCATCAATCAGGTACCAATTCTGCACCAAGGAACACCATATGTTTTGACTACGAAATCCTGCACACATATGGAAGTATGGAAATATTTGGAAATGCATTAGAGGCACACAGGTCAGAATGGAAAGTTGTGGGAGAAGGATACAGATTGATAACTGGGCAAGAGGCGCTAAGCAAAAAAATCACTGGAAGCATGTAGTCAGAAGGTGCTGGGGAGAAACAGAAGAGCTAGAAAAGAGAATTAAAGCCAGTAATGGGGGAGATTTCAATTCTGATTCAGCTCTGTCCAATAAGTTGCTTTTGGAAATATAATTGGCCTGCAAGCCAGTGTTCAGGTTAAAGATATCCTGCCCAATTTCCCAGCAGAGTGTGAAGGCTATAGAACCGCACACAGATTCATAATGATATTGCCGAATATCATCTCACAACGGAGCACACAATCCACTTTAAAATTGAATATAGAAGATGTCCACTGTGAACAGACAGAAAATAAGTTTAGTATTTGATGGCACTTCTCTGCACCTCTTCTTGCCTGTCTGCTGCAGGAAAGGGTTTACAAGGACTCTGACATTATGCCTAATGAAAGTGTCTGTATTTCTGTAACTGAATGTACAGCCTTTAATCTGCATTACAATATAGCACAGATAGCTCTGTCAAGCTTATAATAAAACAGAGGGGGGAATATGTCAAGGCAAAACCTAAAACATATGCATACCAGACACAAGCTATTCAGCATCATGTACAAAACACAAGTCCTGGATTGAAAAGGAGCCAATTTTCTCATCTATGGGTACTGACAGGTTGGAACAGGCTTCCTCTCTGTGTATCTATCTTTTCAATATTCATCTACTAAAACATTTATACCCCGCATTTCCTCAACAAGGAAGCAGAGTGAATTAAAACAATAACTTAAGCATTTCTAAAACCATTCACAATAATAATAATTACCTAAAGCAGCTATAAAGCACTAAAACAGCACACAATAGTAAAAGTACAAACAGCTTAAAAAAATTTTTTAGCCAGACAGCTTCTGACAATTAAAGCTACTTAAGGAAGAGAGGGGGATGTGGGTAGCGCTGTGGTCTAAATCATAGAGCCTAGGACTTGCCTATCAGAAGGTCGGCGGTTCGAATCCCCGCAATGGGGTGAGCTCCCGTTGCTCGGTCCCTGCTCCTGCCAACCTAGCAGTTCGAAAGCACATCAAAATGCAAGTAGGTAAATAGGTACCGCTCCGGCAGGAAGGTAGACGGTGTTTCCATGCGTTGCTCTGGTTCGCCAGAAGTGGCTTAGTCATGCTGGCCACATGACCCGGAAGCTGTATGCCGGCTCCCTTGGCCAATAAAACGAGATGAGCGCCGCAACCCGAGTCGGCCACGACTGAACCTAATGGTCAGGGGTCCCTTTACCTTTACTTTAAGGAAAAGAGGAGCCATTTATAGTCCTAAAAGGGAAAGTTTTAACAATCCTTTAGGGAGGCCATTGGAGAGAGAAGACTGGATGTCAATCGGTCTTCTTCTAAATTTAGCAACACTAAGGGAGAAGGTTTAAAAGATGCAAAACACCCCTACACAATGTAACAAAAGAGCCTACCCATCCCCTATTCTAAATCAGCATCCCGATTCTACTGTGGCCAACCAGTTGCCTTTGTTGACCCAAACACAGCACATGATAGCAATATCCCTCTCCGACAGTTCCGCAGAAAGCGGCATTCAGAGGCATCCTTCCCAACCTGGAGGCAGCATGTAGCCATTGTGACCAGCAGCCATGGATAACCTTAACTTCCACGGGTTTGTCTTCTTAGCCCTTTTAAAATCCATCTATCCACCTATCACTACATCACATGGAAGCAAATTCCACCAGTCTAACTATGTGCTTGAATGTCAGGGACTGGACTGAAGGGGACGAGATGGAGCAGGAATGGTGGAGATCGCCGCCCCACTTCTCCTGAAGCTTCCAGAGAAGAGGAAGGCAGTGTTGAATTACAGCAGTGGTTGGAGGAAGGTCACAGCTCAGAGACAGATGGACAGAAGAGTTGGGAGAAAGGAGGGGGAAGACAGAGCCAGGGGAGGCAGAGCAGCCAGCTGACACGTTCTCACTGGAGAGTATTTCTGAACCCCTTTTTCCCAGAACTCGGCGTTCGTTGAGAGTGCATGAGCAAAAGACTCAGAGAAAATTAGCCTCTGGCAGCCATTGTAAGGGGAAGTGCTGTTGCTAGGAAGGGAGGGGGAGGAGCTTAGTTGGAGAGATGCCATTAATGGGAGACGGACTGCCTTCCTTTGTCTCTCGCTGTGATGATTGAATAAACTCATTAAGTAAGAACTCTTCTTTGTTTTTCTATGCTTTTTGCTGCGATTGGGGGAGGGATAGAATTCCCCGAAGCCTGACATTGAACAATATAGATAGATCAATGGAAGACTCTAGGAGAATATTTATATATCTATTGATTTAAAAATAATAATATTTATATACCACTGTACAGTGGTACCTCAGGTTAAGTACTTAATTTGTTCTGGAGGTCTGTTCTTAACCTGAAATTGTTCTTAACCTCAAGCACCACTTTAGCTAATGGGGCCTCCTGCTGCCACCGCGCTGCCGCTGCACAATTTCTATTCTCATCCTGAAGCAAAGTTCTTAACCCGAGGTAATATTTCTGGGTTAGTAGAGTCTGTAACCTGAAGCGTATGCAACCTGAAACATATGTAACCTGAGGTACCACTGTATCGGGGGGGGGGGGGGACTACAGCCGTTTACAGCAGTATGAAAACATAAAAACCGGTTGATAAAATCATAAAAAGTTAAAAGCAGAAAGAAATTAAAAACAAACACCAATTGACCATTGTGGGGGTGTACTCTTAATTGCCTAACAGAACAGGAAAGTTTTCAGCAGACACTTAATATCCATGTGCAGTTTGACATCTCAGAATTGGGTGGCTTGCAGAGACTCCACGGGCACCACAATTCTAAGCAATTTGTGTGACAACCTCCCTGATCCTGTGATTTTAACCAGGGTTGTCATAAGATGGAAGAAATCTCTGCTGATTAAGCAAGGATTTTAGACCTTGATGCATATAAGTTTGTGTTACAGTGGTATCTCAGGTTACATACACTTCAGGTTACATACGCTTCAGGTTACAGACTACGCTAACCCAGAAATAGTGCTTCAGGTTAAGAACTTCGCTTCAGGATGAGAACAGAAATCGGGCTCCAGTGGCGCGGCAACAGCAGGAGGCCCCATTAGCTAAAGTGGTGCTTCAGGTTAAGAACAGTTTCAGGTGAAGTACGGACCTCCAGAACGAATTAAGTACTTAACCTGAGGTACCACTGTATTTGAAAAATAGTTCTAACGGAAAAACAAGACACATTCTCTGTTTTCAGATGATGTATCACAGCAGGTAGCATCTTGGAAGAATAACTTCTCTCTTCTCTCTCACCCGGGAAGCAACGCCTCTCTTTATCTACACTTTTTAGAGCTGACAGGTGGGCCTTTTCATCTACAGGGTTCTTTTATAGTATTATTTTAGTAGTATTACGAGATTTGCTGCCGGGTTAACTGAGGACCTTTGTTTTCAGTCAATCAAATTGTTTTCAAACAATTCACCTAACCAATTAACTGACTAAACATTGCAGCCCATCCCATCAAACTTACAAATAATTATGCATGGAAATTAAGAATGAGCAACACTTTGCCAGCAAGAAGCGACTAATCTTCCTCATGAAGACGGATGGCTGCAGCAGAGTGATTAACAATGCAATCCTAGACATGTCACCTGGCAGTTAAGGCCTCATGTATTCAATGTGTCTGGCTCCCTATTATGTTTGTGGGTTGCAGTATCAGGAAATGAGCTTGGAGCCAGCAAGTCCTCTGGCTGAAATCTCACTTCAGCAGTGAGCTCATGGCGGCCAGAGGGAAGTCCTAACCCCTTAGCTTTAACCCAAGAGGAAATAAACGAAGAAATCGAAACATTGACTCAGGAAATGGAGCCTGCAGATTGAATGGCAAAAAGAAGGAAAAGATCGACGAATATATCAATAATAATAATAATAATAATAATAATAATAATTTATTATTTATACCCCGCCCATCTGGCTGAGTTTCCCCAGCCACTCTGGGCGGCTCCCAATCAAGTGTTAAAAACAATACAGCATTAAATATTAAAAACTTCCCTAAACAGGGCTGCCTTCAGATGTCTCTTAAAGATAAGATAGCTGCTTATTTCCTTCACAACTGAAGGGAGGGTGTTCCACAGGGCGCACGACACTACCAAGAAGGCCCTCTGTCTGGTTCTCTGTAACCTCGCTTCTCGCAATGAGGGAGCCGCCATAAGGCCCTCGGTGCTGGATCTCAGTGTCCAGGATGAACGATGGGGGTGGAGACGCTCCTTCAGGTATACAGGACCGAGGCCTATATATATCAATATAATCAGGCATGTCCAAAGTCCATTTCAGGGGCTGGTTGGTTTAATCCAGCCCCTGTGGCAGTTTACTTCCTGGGGTATAAAGCTCAACAACTTCAATCCTAAAAATAGGTCAATAACTGGTTGGCCCTTTGGTCGCCCCTCACGGCCCTTCATTTCATCAAATCTGGCCCTCTTTGAAAAAAAATTGGACATCACTTGTTGAATGGTTTATTTAAATATTAAGGTTCATTGTACAGCAGATGCTGTTAAATTGTGTTAATTAAGCTGTGTCAGCAATTGGGTATAGTATATAAAGAGCAGCGTGTGCCTCTCTCAATACCCTGGTGAATGGGTCGATGGATGGGTCATACTCATAGATTTAACGTAAGAGGAGTTTTTGTTTTTGTAATTAAAGCCAAGCAAAATATATTTTTGCGTTTCTTCATGAACGTGTGGTCTCCCCAGCACGCTTTCTGCAGCGCAATTAATCTGCTAAATACGCAACGCCGCTGACTTAGATAATTATCTCAAAACTGCAGGAATTCAACATGTGTGTACTTTCAACCAGTTCCAAGTATGGAAACAGATATCTTCTCAAAATACTGTATACCTTAAAGTTCTTCCCATCTTTCCTTTGCAAGTGTCTTGGTTGTAAGCAACTTTGGATGAAGAATGAAGAATTGGGGGTATACGTATGAACCCAGCCTTACAGTGGCCATGGGTGTATCTTCTTGTTTTGATTCCATGGCTATTGCTGCCCACCTGCCACCACTCCCTTCATCTTTTCCCCCCCTCTACGACCTCAACACTGCAGAAAACTAAATTAGCAGTTCTCTGAGAAACTGTGTCTCGGAATACTAATTATGCAACATGGGAATTGGAAAGGTTTCCCGGTTTGCAAACATTATTCTCCAGTGTGGAACGCGGCCTTTCAAAGTCATGGAGCAGACTTCCTGATGCGATTTCTGTCACCCTTGTCAGCGAAGCTTGAGCCACATTGTGCTTTGATACATAACCATACAGTGGTGCCCCGCAAGACGAACGCCTCGCAAGACGGAAAACCCGCTAGATGAAAGGGTTTTCTGTTTTGGAGGCGCTTCGCAAAACGAATTTCCCTATGGGCTTGCTTCGCAAGACGAAAGTGTCTTGCGAGTTCCTGCGGGGTTCCCCCCCCTTTTCTAAGCAGCTAAGCCGCTTATCAGCTGATCCGCTAAGCTGATAAGCCGCTAAAAGCCGCTAAACCGCTAATAGCGCTAATCCGCTAAGCTGTCAATGGGCTTGCTTCGCAAGACGAAAAAACCGCTAAACGAAGAGCCTCACGGAACGGATTAATTTCGTCTTGCGAGGCACCACTGTATTTTCTTTTTCCATGTAATGCTTTTTGTTCTTTTATATCTGCCCACCAATGCACGGGTATCTCACATCTGCCTAGCCACTGGTATATGGGTATACAGACGTAGAGTTAGGATGCAAATGAAAACTCAGCGATTCTAACGTGCTACCCAAAGCCTGCTGAAACAGGGGCTCTCAACGTTCCTTACAATGCTGATGAACAATTCATGTACATTATGAACTATGTGCATGAAACATCTTTCCCTGCCACAGGGAACAGGGAACTCATGCAGTATTTCTATATGTACATTCTGCTCTATGCCAGCACAGATCTACTGGATCCAAAATAATTACCAAATCATATGAAAAAATAACCTGGTCGCTGAATTTACAGAAATCTGGAACTTTTATATATTTGATGAACCAGGGTGGATAAAAATCAATGATTATTATTTTTTTAAATCAGATTTTTTAAATTTAAATTGATTCTTTTTATTTAAATCAGATTTTTTTTATTTAAATCAGATTTTTAAAATAAAATGCTTTTGGAGGAAAAATCTTTCTAAAGATAGTTTTCTATTTAAGTTACGTTATAGTCCAAAAGCTATTCATCAGGAAATGATTTAAGTTTTTCAAGTGTGCTAAAACTCAGTAAGATTTTTTAAAATAATTGTTTAACCACATCAGTTAACAAACATGAATACATATGCTATACTGTTATTGTTTTAGTTAAATAAATTGTTTAAATTGTTATTAAAGAAATGATTATTTTTCTCCTTCCATTAAAGTACAGCAGAAAAGTTGTCCAAATATAAACAGTTAACATACTAAACCTCACAATAATTTCATAATTTTCTGTCAATGTGTTTCTAATAGTATAACCAAATCAGTAATTTTTGACATAACTGTAAAAACTGCTTTGAAAATTTATCATTCCAAAAATGAAACCTTCGTCTGGTTGTAAATATTAAGATTATACCAGCAAGAATGAGTCATTCTGTAAAAAAAGAGAGATTTAAATCAAGTCTTACTGACTAGTGATTTAAATCTTGAATTAAATCGATTTGATTTAAGTCAAATCCACCCTATGATGAACAATGTTGTGATTTGGAGAGGCAGTCAAGCATCGACTTTTGGTATAAATTTTTAAATGACAATACATCTATATCATGTTTTTTCAGTACAGTGAACATTTTATTTTTCTAAAGGATCTCAAACATTTAAAGGCTGAATGCCAGCCTACTTGGTTATGATTCTCCTAGCTAAACAGGTAGACACTTAAATGCAAGCTTGTGGTGACAGGGTTCGTTTAGGGAAAGGTTTATTTTAACAGGACATCCTGGGAGACATTGTGATCTTCCCCAGCGCTTCCTGTCAACATAAGAGGACACCAGGCAATTGCTTTGATTGATCTGTGCTTTTACAATGGATTTACTAATCTCTGCATTTCACTGCCTCTGCATCCCAAGCGCTTTCCCATTTCAACCAATTTAAAAACCCTTTCACCTTTTTTGTTAATTCAATGACATCCCAACACACCTACCCATATTTTCCTAAGTCCTATTCATTTAAGTCATTATTTTGCCCACTAATGCATTTAACTTCTAAACACTTCCTAATCACGTTGATTCGTAAAAGAATGAATATATATATATCAAATAGAATGATAAAACGTTAACTGTATCTATATTTGTAGACTCCAATATAAATTTCTTAAATTTGATCCGAATTCAAACCTATTTAAAGTCATGCAATCTATTGCTAAGGGACGCAGGTGGCGCTGTGGGTTAAACCACAGAGCCTAGGACTTGCCGTTCAGAAGGTCAGGAGTTTGAATCCCCGCGATGGGGTGAGCTCCCGTTGTTCGGTCCCTGCTCCTGCCAACCTAGCAGTTCAAAAGCACGTCAAAGTGCAAGTAGATAAATAGGTACCTCTCCGGCGGGCAGGTAAACGCCGTTTCCGTGCACTGCTCTGGTTCGCCAGAAGCGGCTTAGTCATGCTGGCCACATGACCCAGAAGCTGTACGCTGGCTCCCTTGGCCAGTAAAGTGAGATGAGCGCCACAACCCCAGAGTCGGCCACGACTGGACCTAATGGTCAGGGGTCCCTTTACCTCTACCTTAAACTATTGCTACTTGAAATGGGCATACGCACAGTCCTAAATTAGCTAATCAGAGCTGCTAATTTTAAAATACAGTGGTACCTCGGGTTACATACGCTTCAGGTTACATACGCTTCAGGTTATGCACTCTGCTAACCCAGAAATATTACCTCAGGTTAAGAACTTTGCTTCAGGATGAGAACAGAAATTGCGCTCCAGCGGTGCGGCAGCAGCAGGAGGCCCCATTAGCTAAAGTGGTGCTTCAGGTTAAGAACAGTTTCAGGTTAAGTACTGACCTCCGGAACAAATTAAGTACTTAACCTGAGGTACCACTGTACTGGCAAATAAGTAGAAGTTTGGGTGTCATTCACACGCAGAAATCAGGTATTTCCCGTCACCCCTTATCAGCCCCTCATGCACTGTTTGCACTGTCTGCAATGTAATGCTTTTGTACTGGAAAACCTAAGTTAATTTATCTATTTTCTCAATGCAGCAGAAACACACTTCAGTTGCATTTGGAAAATTAAAAAAAGAAGACTTACGGAACTGTCTTTCACCAGAAGGGCACAACACTGGATCCCTGCCATTAGCATCTTATGAGGATTCCATGCCACCGAATTGGCTCTATGAAAGTGATAAATGGACAAAAGCAGAAAATTACTTTGCAATTGCAGTGTGATTGCATATGATATAGCAGACTTTTTCTTCAGGTTCCCAATCACCATCCTCATAGTGAGCATGACACAATCTATCCAAAATGAAACGTGAGTGTCTGTGGTTTCAATGAGGAAACGATGGTCTCCCTGAAGTCAATGGGACTTCAAAAATGCTTGCATTTGACTTTAATTATCCCCTTTCCAAATTAAACGTCATCTACCTGTGGATGCCTTGCAGAAGTTTGCGGTGCTTCCTTGACAGCAAAGCTGACCCTCCCCACGATGCCTGTGGAGATATTTATTAAAAGTTATAAAGTGTTAGTTCAGCACTGTATAATTTTATTATTATTCTCATTATAGGGTTTTTAAAGTTTAGACGGCAGGGACGGTACGGACTGGATTCTCTTGATTATGCCACTCATTTCAAAGAATCCATAAGAAGATATATATACTGGCTTGAATAAGGCCTCGCTTACACAAGCACAGTATGACGACGTACCGTATTTTTCGCCCTATAGGACGCATTTTCCCCCCTCCAAAAATGAAGGGGAAATGTGTGTGCGTCCTATGGGGCGAATGCAGGCTTTGCGGACCTCTCCGCAAGCAGCGGGAGCCAGCGCTGGGCTCCCACGGCTTGCAGAGAGCTGCCTGTTTGGGGGCTGGGGTCGGGGGAAGCTCGGGCGGGCCTCCCCCGCCCCAGCCCCGCGCCTGGGGGGGAAAATAATTTCCCCCCCTTTATTCCCCCCCCAAAAAAAACTAGGTGCGCCTTATGGGACGGTGCGTCCTATAGGGCGAAAAATACGGTAAGTACCTTCTCTGAGCTATATACGTACGTACATGGCATGGATCAATCAGTCTAAAGTTTGTTCGAAATTCTTCAGAAATATTTTACTATTGTTCTGCCAGCAAAACAAGTTACGGAACACTGAACAGCTGAATAAAACCAAAGGTGTTTTTTACATGAGTAATCATGGAAACTAACCATAACTAGTGAGAATCTTCAAAATGAATTCTGGAAGATTTATATTCCCATCTCTTTATCTGTTGCATACATTCAAGCAGAGTGGAACCCAGCAATTATTCTATCTAACTCGATATTACATAGCCTCCAACATTCTTTCAATGAAAATGGGCGGCTGCCAACTTATGAAAAAACATAACGAAACATTAAACATTTAAAAACTTCCCTATGCAGGGAAGTTAGTTAGTTACCATATTTTTTGCTCTATAGGACGCACCAGACAATAGGGCGCACCTAGGTTTTTTTTTTGGGGGGGGGGGGAATAAAGAAAAAAAAAATCCGACCCCTCTCGCTCGCCAGGCTTCAGCGAAAGCCTGCATTCACTCCATAGGATGCACACACATTTCCCCCTCATTTTTGGAGGGGAAAAAGTGCATCCTATAGAGCGAAAAATACGGTAGTTATTTATCTCTTTGGCTCAGGGGTTGCATAACCCCATACCCTCCAACATGAAAATAGTGACGTCCTAAGGAAAAGGGACGCGGGTGACACTGTGGGTTAAACCACAGAGCCTAGGACTCGCCGATCAGAAGGTTGGCAGTTCGAATCCCCGCGACGGGGTGAGCTCCCGTTGCTCGGTCCCTGCTCCTGCCAACCTAGCAGTTCGAAAGCACACCAGTGCAAATAGATAAATAGGTACTGCTCCGGCGGGAAGGTAAATGGCGTTTCCGTGCGCTGCTCTGATTCGCCAGAAGCGGCGTAGTCATGCTGGCCACATGACCCGGAAGCTGTATGCCAGCTCCCTCAGCCAATAAAACGAGATGAGCGCCGCAACCCCAGAGTCGGCCACGACTGGACCTAATGGTCAGGGGTCCCTTTACCTTACTAAGGAAAAGTGGGACATTCTGGGATCATATCAGAAACTGGGATGGCTTCTTTACATCCAGGACTGTCCCTGGAAAATAGGGACACTTGGAGGTTCTTGAATTATTGTCAGTTTCAGGAATAATTGCGACGCTGGACTGCTTTAGGAGGAAGGGAAGAATTAAAATTTAATAAATAAATTTAATAAATGATAAAATAACCAGACGACACTCACAGCCACAACTGAAGCTGCTATGCCATCATGGAATATGTTCTGAAGTTGTGGAATACTCATAAGCATTCTACTTGCACAGGGAGAATTTAGAACATGTGGAAGGTGAAAGGCCGTTTCAGCAGAAAAGGTTGTTTCATGGGATTTAGGAACAAGAGAGCAGACACATATAGGATCACGCTGTATATAGCCTTGGGTCATAAATAACAGCCTATATTTGGTGATCTGAATCTGCTCCCAAGCCACTGCAAATTTAGCACATTTTATATATAGCTTTTTCTCAGGAGGCCTGGACAGAAGAGAGTGATAAATTACAGCAGACATGCCCTTGATAGACTCTGCATGCATCCCTCTGGGATCAGCTCATACCTGGAAGACATTTTTCCACATCCTTAAACACACAAAGAGACTACTTGGGCAAACTCTGCAGAGAAATCTTCCCACCACTATTATGAATGGGGCCTCTTTTTCCCAAGGGAATCAAATAACATCCCTATGACAGCTACATCAGCCGATGGCATGAAACGTAATACTAGGGAAGCAATTTATTTTTAGCTTCTCCAAATGATTTACTCTGAAGAAATAAAGAGCCTTATCAAAGGCATTATTGCCAAGCAATCAACAGCTCACTGATTCCGAAAGAAGCCACTTTTAACAACAAAAGGATTTGCATATTTCCAATAACCCATCTGCAAGAAGATCAGGAAAATAGCAAAAACTCTCAAATACAGTTTTAGGTTTTTTTTTGGGGGGGGGGGAGCTTACCAAACTTTCATGTTATGTTAATCCTCCTTAGCTGTGTTTGCAAAAACTGCTTTACTGAAAGCCTACAGTAATACCACTTAGGTAATTTGAAAATTATTTAGTCATTCCCCATGAATGGATATTTCTGCAAGTCAGACAGTTTTGGAATGTTTAGCTGTTAAGCAAACAGAACTGTGCTGGAATTCCCATAGCGAAACCTACTGGAAGGAATCATGATAACAAACTTTTTTTATATATAAAAGGATGGAAATGGTTTGTTGGATATTTACAGATAAATTGTAAACGGATAAAAACACTGGCAGGATTATTATAATAACCTGCAGCTATATAAGGGTGTGTGTGTGTGTGTGTGTGTGTGTGTGTGTGTGTGTATAAAGAGAAGATAAATAAATGAGTAAGTTAATTTGGATATGCAGAAGATATTAAAAATAAATTTAAGGAACCTCAGAAAGAGGGGGAAGGAAGTCAAGTTTTAAAATTAAAATCAGTGAAAAGTATATATCTGAAAAGTATAAAGGTAAAGGTAAAGGTACCCCTGCCCGTATGGGCCAGTCTTGACAGACTCTAGAGGCCGGGAGCCAGCGCTGTCTGCAGACACTTCCAGGTCACGTGGCCAGCGTGACGAAGCTGCTCTGGCGAACCGGCACCAGAGCAGCACACGGAAACGCCGTTTACCTTCCCGCTAGAAAGCGGTACCTATTTATCTACTTGCACTTAGGGGTGCTTTCGAACTGCTAGGTGGGCAGGAGCTGGGACCGAACGACAGAAGCTCACCCCGCCGCGGGGATTGGAACCGCCGACCATGCGATCGGCAAGTCCTAGGCGCTGAGGTTTTGCCCACAGCGCCACCCGCGTCCCTCTTTTTTTTAAAGGAATTCCCACAGAGAAACACACAGAGAAATGTATTGTTAAAGGATAGTGCCACTGGCAAAGAAATGGAAATCTAGGAGTCATTCTAGATATTTAGGATAAATAACTCAACATTCACGAAACAATAGGATAATAACATCCTAAACACCATCGTCCTGGACTCAGGAGACCAATGGCTCAGCCAACCAGACTAATATTTTCTGACTAATTTTTTCAGGAGTTCGAACAGATATGGGGAATTGCTCTCACTGGGAGATTGCAAGCAGTCTTCAGGCTTCAGAGCTTTCCCCTAATCCTCTCATAGTGGAAGGGGAACACAGTGCCTGGAAGAAGTCCCCCTCAAACTCCCCTTCTCCCACTGAAGAGCCTATGAAAGAACCGCGAGCACCTTGGAGGAATAATAAAACAAAAGGTTATGTTATGTCATACACAACCTTTGAGGAAAAGTCCAAGTCTACAAAAATCAACACCCTGAAGATTCCGGGCCCCACAGAGATTAGACTGACCTCAACCAGGGACAGGGCCTTTTTGGCCGTGGCCCCGGCCTGGTGGAACGCTCTCTCACAAGAAACCAGGGCCCTGCGAGATTTGACATCCTTCCTCAGGGCTTGCAAGACAGAGCTGTTCCGCCAGGCCTTTGGTCAGGGTTCAGTCTGACACATTTCTCTTTGTATAAGAACAAGCACGCAGGAGGGTTCCCAGCCCGCTCACAGGTCCTTATAATATCAGTGGAAATAGTTGATCCTGGCGAGTATTAACCGCTTTCAGTTTTAACCTGAGGATTGTCATTTGTCCAGTTTTAATTTTAATTTATTTGAATTAATTTTGGGATGCATTTTAGTTGATTGATTGATTGTTTTTATTGTATTATTTATATGATGTTAGCCGCTCTGAGCCCGGCTCTGGCCGGGATACAAATAAATTATTATTATTATTATTATTATTATTATTATTATTATTATGCAGGTAGGCTGTTAATATTACACCATGAAAACTAATGTAATGTGGTACAGGGCTTAGATAGTGAAAGTTACTAAATAGTGAAAGTTACTAAATATGTCTGAGCAAAACAACCTCTCAAGCTAAGCTACATCAAAATAAAGATACTCTGAACTCTTCAGAGAGAGACAGTCCACAGATCTATGCATTAAACAAAATGTAGTTCGGTTTTTAGAACACCATTAGTTGGGTTTGCAAAATCAGCTGCACTCCCCCCCCCCCCAGCACGTGTGAGAATGGCTCCGCGGTTAAAAAGAAGGATTAATAAAGTGAAACAAAGCACAAATGTTAATAAAACTAACTTACATCAACATGCAGCCAAAGGTCATGTTTCTCGCAGATGTCGGCAATTTCATCCAGAGGATCAAACGCTCCCAGAACTGTGGTGCCAGCTGTAGCACTGACAAAAAATGGTGCTGAACCCTGCGGAATGATCCAAAACAAAAGATTGTTTGCACTGTTCAAATTCTCCAGTGAGGGTGACACGCTAAATACAATAAGGTCTGGGAATCTAGGACAAGACTAACAATGTCTACATTTTACATTCTCAGCTGGTCTTTTAAAAGTATTCTATCCGAAACATTGGAAAAACCTGGGTTACTTAAGTGCCAGAATGTCAAACATCGACTTTCAATGATCAATGCTCTCTCGCGGTCTGGTCCCAAAATCTTTACACATATGTCACTGGAAGCAAAGTGATTCTCTCTCTTTCTCAAATTCAGGTTGGAAAGATTTCTGTTATGGCAGGGCTAGCTTAAGACATTTGCGGTACCTGAAGGGGAAAATCCAAACTGCAGCCTAAGCAATGGTTCACCCTCCCAAGCAGTGGAAAATATAACCAAATAAACAATGGACAATTTCCTGCCTTTCAGATGGTACCAAAGAACACCCGCTCCCAGAAAATAACCTGATGGTGCTGGCATGTTCTGCTTTGCGGCAAGGCCAGCCCAGCCCTGCACAAGACTACTGCGATATTTAAGATATTTCAACTGATTGGTTGGGTCAACTTTAAAGGAGAAGTGGGTTCTTCTGTAAGGGACAAGTTGTGCCTGGCATTTATGTCTTTCTGAATTTTTTTGTTTGTTTGTTTTGTTTTGTTTGGAATAATATTTTATTAAGGGTTTTCTTGTTTTACAGTGTGAGTGTAATGCCTCGTATTTTTTCCCTCCATGTAACATTTTTACAAATCCGTTTCATTTGTTGAGGCATTAGGGGGAGAAGAAAAAAAGAAAAAAAGAAAGGGGGTGGAGGGAGGGGAGATGGATGGGGGTGGGGTCGGGTAGCGGTGTTTCTATTATGCTTAATGTATGTAGAGTTTGGTGTCAGCGTGCTTGTGTTGTTCACTTGTGTTCCTTTGGTGGTGAGAGAGGTTGGGGTTGGCCTAGGGTGTGATTGTTTGTTTGTGATTGGCCGTGGTGGTCTTTGTTTTCATGTGTGAGTGGGTGTTTTGGATCAGGTTAGCCATATTGATTTGTATGCTGTTGGTGGATTATTGTCATTGTCCTGTTGCGCTGTGAATGTGATAAAGATCCAACTATTCTGAACAACAGCCATACAAGAAATATGTAAAATAACTAAGCAAGTATTAGACTTCACCCCAGAATTGGCCCTATTAAACATCTTCCAACACAACAATGCCCATTTACACCACAAAGAACTCATGCCTTTCTGAATTTAATGTGAATCAAAACCAGCAACTGAGGCATGTGGGGGTGAGTATCCAAACCTTTCCTCCAATGCTACGGTCCTAATAAACCTGCCCCCCATGCCAGATTGCAATTTGCTTCGGGGGGGCGGGGAGAGTGATATTCAGCAAGCTCACAGCATGGGAGACAAGGGTCAATTGCTTTTAAATGTAAAAATAATAAACCATCCCCTTCCTGTGTGCCACGATCCTGATCTGGATCAGAAATCCGAGGGGCTATTTCAGATTTCCCCCCCCCCAAAGGTCACATTGCATGCAGTAACTAGGGGGTGCATGCCCCAAAAGAGCCTTGATTCTTTGTGAGCACTCCAAACACAAATGCACAAGCCATTCTAAGCAAGTGAGAACAAAAAGGGATTTGTCCACTATAAGGGGAGAGTGCCCTCCAGCTCCTCAAGGGAATATCACATTCCCACCAAGGAGAGAGATTCAGTATGGGTCCCAGTGCTGGTTGATAGACCAAACCCCAAGAGTGCACACTAATGGTTCTTCGTCATCCTGTGACAAGTGGGGTGCCACAGGGTTCTGTCCTGGACCCGTTGTTGTTCAACGTCTTTATAAAGTCAGGCATAGGAAAACTCGGCCCTGCAGATGTTTTGGGACTACAATTCCCATCCCCCCTGACCACTGGTCCTGTTAGCTAGGGATGATGGGAGTTGTAGTCCCAAAACATCTAAAGGACTGAGTTTGCCTATGCCTGATAATGCACTTGAATAAAGGTATTAAAGGTAAAGGGAACCCTGTCCATTAGGTCCAGTCGTGACCGACTCTGGGCTCATCTCGCTTTATTGGCTGAGGGAGTCGGCATTTGTCTGCAGACAGCTTCCGGGTCATGTGGCCAGCATGACTAAGCCGCTTCTGGCAAACCAGAGAAGCGCACAGAAATGTCGTTTACCTTCCCGCCGGAGCGGTACCTATTTATCTACTTGCACTTTGTCGTGCTTTCAAACTGCTAGGTTGGCAGGAGCAGGGACTGAGCAACAGGAGCTCACCCCGTCGCGGGGATTCAAACCGCCGACCTTCTGATCGGCAAGTCCTAGGCTCAGTGGTTTAACCCACAGCGCCACCCGCGTCCCGAATAAAGGTATTGCGGGGATGCTAATAAAATTTGCAGATGATATCCAACTGGGAGTGGTAGCTAATGCCACAGATAACAAAATTGGGATTGAAGAGGACCTTAACAGATTGCAGAACTGGGCCCAAACTAACAAAATGAGAGAAATGTCAGGTTCTACACTTAGACAGGAAGAACCAGCTGCATAAATATAAGGTGAGGGACACCTGGCTTGCCAGTAGTACAGATGAAAAGGATCTAGGGGTCTTAGTAGACCACAAGCTTAACACGAGTCAACAGTCTGATCCAGAAGCAAAAAAAAGCCAATGATATTCTGGGCTGTGGGGACAGAAGTACAGTGTCCTGATCAAGGGGAGTCACAGTAAAGCCCTAGTCTGCCTTGGTCAGATTACGCCTGGAGTGCTGTGTCCAGTTTGGGGTACTACAATCTAAGAAGAATATCAACAAGCTGAACATGTGCAGAGGAGGGCAACCAAGATGACCAAGGGTCTGGAAACCAAGCCTTATGAGGAACAGTTGAGGGTGTTGGGTATGTTGAGCCTGGAAAAGGGGAGACTGGTGGAGGGGAGAGATATGATAGCAATCTTCAAATATCTAAAGGGATGTCACACGGAAGATGGAACAAGTTTGTTTCCTCATGCTCTGGAGGCTAGGATCTGAACCAATGGATTTGAGTTAGAAGAAAGGAGATTCCGACTCAACTTCAGGAAGAACTTTCTGACAGTAAGAGCCATTTGACAGTGGAACGGTCTTCCTCGGGTGGTGGCGGACTCGCCTTCCTTGGAAATTTTTGAGAAAAGGTTGGGTGGCCATCTGTTACGTATGCTTTAGTTGAGATTCCTGCATTGCTGGGTGTTGGCACTTAGGTGACCCTTCTAACTATGATTGTATGAAGGATAACTCCTTAGCACAAATGGACCTGGTGCACAAATGGTGCACTGGGGAATGTAGTCTTTGTGCCCTGTTTTGCAGAAACATATGGTTTTCCCAGTAGTGATGTATGGAAGTGAGAGTTGGACCATAAAGAAGGCTGATCGCCGAAGAATTGATGCTTTTGAATTCTGGTGCTGGAGGAGACTCTTGAGAGTCCCATGGATTGCAAGAAGATCAAACCTCTCCATTCTGAAGGAAATCAGCCCTGAGTACTCACTGGAAGGACAGATCCTGAAGCTGAGGCTCCAATACTTTGGCCACCTCATGAGAAGAGAAGACTCCCTGAAAAAGACCCTGATGCTGGGAAAGATGGAGGGCACAAGGAGAAGGGGACTACAGAAGATGAGATGGTTGGACAGTGTTCTCAAAGCTACTAACATAAGTTTGACCAAACTGCGGGAGGCAGTGGAAGACAGGAGTGCCTGGCGTGCTCTGGTCCATGGGGTCACGAAGAGTCGGGCATGACTAAACGACTAAACAACAACAAAGCTAGAATTGCCCCTGCTGCTGCTCTCCCCTTCCTCTTCTCTTTCTCCACGAAAATTTGGAAGCTCGATGGGAGCGGCAAAGGAAGGAGTGGTATGGGTTCAAGATGTATACAGACCTTTTCTCAAATAATGAACCAGAGGCACTCACTGTTATAAACACCTTTTGACTATTAACACATTTAAAGAAATGCACAGTGTAGCCTCGAATTTCACCATTTTCAGAGACCATAACATTAGCAGATGACAGCGTAACTAGGTAGGATGCCACTACTACCACCTCGCCATAGCCACGCCTTTCTATAGCATAGCTATCTTTCTCCCTTCCCTGTTACTTACTTCTGAACTAAGAGTAAGAGGAGTCCCTGGTATTAAATGCTAATAACAACATTCAGTTGATGATAGTACTAATTAGCTCAGCTAGGAGGCTACTCGTGCAAGGAAGAGATTCCTCACCTCTCGGGGGATCTTACCTGCATTACATAATTAGTGCTTATTTTTCCTGCCATCAACAATCTGAATCTGCCGCCAAATGTGAATAGAAGGTCTACCAAAGGACAGGGTGTCTGTTCGGCAATTTCCCACGCAGTAGCAGGAGACCATGCGCATGAAAAGTGGACAAGACAGGCCCAGAGAGGCAGGACGCACCAAAAGCACATAACCCACCAGGTACCAGGTGTGGAACCACCATAGACTGAAGCTACTGGGATGAGTAGACTGCAGGGATTGGATGTGTGGCAACTTCAGATGCAAACCCCTCCAGAACTAGAGTTATGAATGAGCCCTGACCCAATGACATATTAATCACAATGGGTGGGATCTTGAGGGAGGGAAAGCCCTGCAACTAGGTAGGATTTGTAGACAGATAGCTGCATCCTATCACCTCCTGGCAAATAGAAGGGGAAGAAATGGAGGCAGTGAGAGATTTTACTTTCTTGGGCTCCATGATCACTGCAGATGGTGACAGCCATGAAATTAAAAGACGCCTGCTTCTTGGGAGAAAAGCAATGACAAACCTTGACAGCATCTTAAAAAGCAGAGACATCACCTTGCCAACAAAGGTCCATATAGTTAAAGCTATGGTTTTCCCAGTAGTGATGTATGGAAGTGAGAGCTGGACCATAAAGAAGGCTGATGGCCGAAGAATTGATGCTTTTGAATTCTGGTGCTGGAGGAGACTCTTGAGAGTCCCATGGACTGCAAGAAGATCAAACCTCTCCATTCTGAAGGAAATCAGCCCTGAGTGCTCACTGGAAGGACAGATCCTGAAGCTGAGGCTCCAATACTTTGGCCACCTCATGAGAAGAGAAGACTCCCTGAAAAAGACCCTGATGCTGGGAAAGATGGAGGGCACAAGGAGAAGGGGACGACAGAGGCCGAGATGGTTGGACAGTGTTCTCGAAGCTACCAACACAAGTTTGACCAAACTGCGGGAGGCAGTGGAAGACAGGAGTGCCTGGCATGCTCTGGTCCACGGGGTCATGAAGAGTCGGACACGACTAAACGACTAAACAACAACAAGCTGCATCCTATGGTCCAAATGGTCACACAAGAAATACGTAGCAGGGCTATGAAGTAGCCCCTTTTGACCATTGTGTGCCATAACCCAACTCTCTCCAAACTTCAGGAGCAGCAGCAGACAAAACGTTGGGGGCTGCAGTTGAAAAGCAAAAATAAGATAATACTGATGTGCATAAACTCGTTGGGTCTCAGTCTCAACATTGGCATCGTTATCACGCAAGTCTTCATCGATCTGCTGGAAAAGACTTTCCACCCAAAGTATTAAACTTACAACAGAAAGTAGGATTTCTGTTATTTGTTTCCAAAGGCATGAGTCTCAATTGCCGTACAGCACTAAAACTAAAATCTCAAAGTGCACACTATGGCCTGGTTTGCACAACACAGTAAGCCAAACTATGGTTTACAGGGATCATGCAAACCACAGTTTAGTGTGCCACCTGAACCGAGTCTCATATTTAAGCTCTCTCCTCACTAATCATGAGCTGTAGCAAGGTTTCTTCAGGTGACAATACTATGCCAGGCATGGGGAACCTTTTGCTGAACTCTAAATCTCATCTTCCCTGGCTATTGGCCATGCTTGCTAGAGATATAGTTAAACAACATCTGGAAAGTCAAAGATTCCCCACACTTGCAGTAAGCCACATTTTTGGCTTACCTCCGTGTTGTGCAGGAGCAAGAAGGTATGGGGAGAAACAAAGAAGCTGCAAACTCTTATCTGGGAGCCTGCATATTTCTGTGGTCCCAGAAAGTCAAAGTTTCATTTACTGTACTGTGCAAGCTAGGTCATTATATGCAGCTGTTTGTGAACAGGAGTGGGTGGAGCCTTATATTGCGTTTATACATATGCTGAAGCTATGGAGCTAACAACCTAACCATCTGCAGTACTTAGTACCTTTCTTTTAAATTCTTCTCACTGCAATAATATCTTAAGAAACACTATATCCTGAAAAGCCAAACACAAAAAACCCCGGTAAGTAACATTTTCCTCCCAAAGCAACAGCTGTAAGTTTTCATTACGCTGAACTATTGATTAAAGTGACTTTCAGGTTACGAACTTAAAACGCTGAACAAAAAACCCCCAAATAATTTCTCCTGCAGCCAATGGAACAGCCTCATAAATCCCACTAAACTGGATTCTTTTGGCTTTGATCAGACTTTAAATAGGTTTTTAGCTTAACATTGGGGGAGGAAAGGAGGGGTACTTCTCAGAAATTGTCTTTTCACTTTGCCATGAGACTCTGGAGCTAGCTGAAATGATTGCCAAACACATTTTCAATGGGAAATATTTTTTTAATGCTTCAATGATATTGACATGCATTCGGGCAGAAGGAACGGAAGGGGAGACATCCTGTGCATTAAACGGGCTCCCCCCCTTCCTTCCTTCTTTCCACACTTCATTCTGGATAATTTAAATGTGAATTTAAAACCATAATCTTCCATGAATGTCAGGCTAAAATAAAATCATACTTGTTGCAGTCCAGTGATTTCTTCTGGGGAAAGGTAGCTTCACCGGCAGCTTTATTCAAACAGACAGAAGGATTCGTAGAGAGAATGACACATTGCCTTTGAAAAGCACCTATAAGTTTCAACTGGTGCAGAGTATAATGGCCCAGTTATTAACAGGGGCTGATCACCACAGCCAGCGTCTAGTTTTCACAGATTGAATAGTTTGCTTCTGGACCCAAACCAAAGTGCTCATGCCATACCCTCCAACATTTATCTGAAGAAAATAGGGACGTTCCGTTCCATAATGATAATTTTACCATTTATACCTCCCCACCACATTTTCCTGGGTTGCCCCAGCCACTCTGGGCAGCTTCCAACATATATAAAAACATTGTAAAACTTTAAACATTAAAAAAAACCTTCCCCATAAAGTGGAAACTTGGCTTAAGAACAGATTAGTTTATGAACAACTTGGATTAAGAACGCTGCAAACCCGGAAGTAGGTGTTTTGGTTTGTGAACTTTGCCTTGGAATAAGAACATGTTCCGCTTCCTGTTGAGTGTGTTCCATTTGTAAATTGAGTCTCCCTCTGCTATGGGAAAGCACACCTTGGTTTAAGAACGCTTTGGTTTAAGAACGGACTTCCGGAACGGATTAAGTTCGTAAACCAAGGTACCACTGACAGGATTGCCTTCAGACAGCTCGGAAGTTGGATAACTCCATACCCTCCAACATTTCTCTAGTGGAAATAGGGACATCCTAAAGAAAAGCAGGGCGTTCTCCAAATCAGGGACGTCCCTGGAAAATAGGGACACTTGGAAGATCTGTCATGCTTACCACTAAAGCTAAGTGGCTGACCAGGATCGGGATATCAAAAAACCAAACTTCTTCCAGAGGAATCATTCCACCAATTCAGATCCTCTTCAGAAATCCTCCCTTGGATGTCCCTGTCTTCAAAAGTTGGAGGTAACTCAAGAAGGCCTTTTCAGTGGTGGCACCCAAATTCACTTGGCACCACCACTGTTGTCCTTTAGGTGCCTGTCAAAGTCTATGCTATTCTCAGACGCTTTTAATGGTGCTGGAGTCTCAGCTATTTCTATTTTCTCAGCTCGTTTCACTGGCTCCTGCAAATTGCTTCTTACCTGTTCTATTTATTGTGGCTTATTATAATTTGTTTGTTTTTTTTTACAGCAAGCTGCCTTGCGGCTCTTTTGGGAAAGGAGGGGGTACACATACCTTAAAGAAAAGAAAAGAAAATGCTGTTCCTCCATTGAAGTGAATGAGAAAGCAGGGAGCTCTGTGTGCGCATTGCAACAAATGAAGAACTCTGGAACCGTGATAGGGAGCCATCCTAACCCATCACAACACGGACAGAATATCCCATCATACTCATTTTGTCTCTACCGTTTCGCAACTTTAAAAAATATTATTTGGTATATAAAAGCACCTGAGGGGGAAAAAAACCCTCACAAAATTTGCATTTATAGGAAAACCGGTTGAACAAATTATACACCATAACGAATTTAGTTTTCATGGGGCAAGGTAGCCATAACTGGACCGTGTATCCATCTTGTATTTTCTCTAATGTTTGAAGAGGAAGTTACATTCAGGAACCTGCCCTTGAGACTATCATGAGGTGAGGAACCGAAAATATGTTTCCCATGTCTTTGCATCTATGGATCTCCTTTCAAACATTAGAATCTGTTCTGTGAATACCCTATGAAAACACAGGCACCAATCTTTTTCTGCAATCTGTGAAGCAATGCACAGCAAAGCAGAGAAGATAGGATGCCTCCCACACCAAACACTGTTATCGAATGGCATTCAGCAGAGACACTTGCAAACATGAAATGAGATAAGAGAACATTTCAAATGCTTATAGTCTTCACTTCAAGGAAATGAAACCATATTAAGCACAGATAGATGCATCCGCAAGGATAGTTTTTAAAAGAAGAGTGCAGGACGAGAAGCTATAGCCAAGTACTGTTTTCACAGCAAAACACTTTAAAATCAAAGGAGATTTTATCATCAATAATCCATTTAAACAATGAAGGGAATGCTGTTTGCTTGTCAATAGTTGTTTTGCCCAGAAAATAGCAGCTGATCTTTTATTCATGAACAGATTTATTTTAATTCTATTCCACATTTCTCCTATCTGCCCAAACTGAATGAAATGTCTGATAAAATGCCATAGTCATTGAGCATATACTGTATCCTGAAGATACTATTGGCCTACTTAAGCTGGGGTGTTCCTTAATTTTGAGCACAATTATAGATATAATCTCAGTGAGAAGCATAATGAGAATGGCTCAGTTTTGCAGTGCAAGAGTTATTCTTTCATGCCATTTTGTGAGTTCTAGCGTTATTATTTTTTAAGCGATGAACTAAAATACCTGGGGATCACACTGCCCGTTCACAACTTACCGTGCAATCTGTGGCAAAGCAGACTGGACCTGAAACATTTGCAACACAAGAAACTACCCTGTTTTAACTTTCATTCACGTTCATTCACCCTTCTTCCATTCTAACAACGCCACCAAAAATTGAATTTATGATTTTTGTTGTTGGTGCGACCATCACGGCCTTTCAACCACCACTAAAAAAGAAATATATGCATACTATACAAAATATACACCATTACAATGTAGTATCACCCTAATTGTACATATATATATGTATTGTGGGACGCAGGTGGCGCTGTGGGTTAAAGCCTCAGCGCCTAGGACTTGCCGATCAAAAGGTCGGCGGTTCGAATCCCTGCGGCGGGGTGCGCTCCCGCTGCTCGGTCCCAGCGCCTGCCAACCTAGCAGTTCGAAAGCACCTCCGGGTGCAAGTAGATAAATAGGGACCGCTTACCAGCGGGAAGGTAAACGGCGTTTCCGTGTGCGGCTCTGGCTCGCCAGATGCAGCTTTGTCACGCTGGCCACGTGACCCGGAAGTGTCTCCGGACAGCGCTGGCCCCTGGCCTCTTAAGTAAGATGGGCGCACAACCCCAGAGTCTGTCAAGACTGGCCCGTATGGGCAGGGGTACCTTTACCTTTACTTTATATGTATTGTGTGTGTGTATATATATATATATATAATTGTGTGTGTGTGTATGTGTGTGTGTGTGTGTGTGTGTGTGTGTGTGTATAAGCTTCCAAAATTCATTTCTGATCAGATCTTTACAGCCCATTATATTATCCTTAATGCACCTTCTTCTCAATTTTTGAGCAGCAGCTGCAGCTGGAAATCTCGCAACGTTGTGTTGCAAGATTCACATGCATGATCCGACGAAAGAGGCTGAGGAGGAGAGCCAGGACAGGCCACGATTTATCCCCCTGGGAGTGGGCCAGGGTGGCACTCATTGGCCGGCTGGGCCCACCCCCCACCCCCCAGGAAGCACCTGCCCGAAACCAGCCAGCATTGGTCAATCGCCAGCTGGCAGCCATCCAGCCCAGCCATTCGCCAGATCACTCCCGTGGCCCGTGGTCCGGGCACAACACTGCCCCCCATTGGAGCAGATTGCCATACACAAATGCACATAAGGTATGCCTTTCACAGGGCACACAGACTCTCTTGCTCTCTCACTCTCTCTCCCCCTCTCACCTCTTTCCTTGCCCGCTGGACTTGTTTCTCCAGTTCCTCAGGTATCATCTTACCTCTATGGGACACAGATTTAAAACTTTTCAGTTATGTAATAGGTTACTCGCTTTCAGCACTACTTCAGCATTTTAAAAAGATCATCAGACGGCCTCGACGGCTTCGGTCGCCTTACCTTTCGTCACTTTTGACGAAGTAAACGTTTTGTGTGCCGATCCCCAAGAACGATGCTGCCTTCTTCACGGAATAATGACACTGAGTAAGGGTAAAAATCAAACAATTAACGGCAGACATATCGCCAAATAATTTTCCTGAGGCACACACGTTGCAGATTTTAGGCAAAAATCAAGGCTTCAGAAAACCAACGACAGCCACAGAATTGCAAAATAGGTGAGCATTAATCTCCTCTCTCAAAGTAGGGGAGGGGGGAATTCTGAGCTTTTTGAACCTTAAATTTAGTTAAGCACTGGACATAAACCTCTGGTTTCATGGCTCAAAGTAATTGTTCTACTGACTGAGCTATCTAGAAAAAATTTAGGGCGGCTTATTTGTTTTAGTAGAATAATAATAATAAAATAGGGAGGAATAAGAAACTGGAGCAAATTGTTAAGTTATTTAAGGGTTAAATTAATATATTTGCCAACTACCCTGAAAACGCCTTAAATTCTTCCTTCGCATACAGCAGGTGAAACCAGGTGGTTAATTAATTCAGCTTTCTTCAAGAGAGTTCACACAAATGCAGTTAAGGAGGAACATAATTATGAAAAATACTGCACTTTAATGTGTGGGTATGAATATATTAAAGGTATTCAATCCTGTCACACTTTTTCTGATGAGATGGATCGCCCCACCTTTTTGACAGGACTTCTTCCCCCCCCCCGCCCCCCCAATTTTTAACTAAATGCACAGAAGATATCATCAGCTACCACCAGCCAATCTTTTCTAACATGGCACATTCACAAAGGCTTTAGAATCCATTCACTCAGAGTGTTGTGTGAATAATAACATACATAGGTAGATAATTAATCTTCTGTTACATTGAATTACATCAATAATGAAATACGTGTGCAAAGCTACAATGTGGCACTCACTAGAGATTTGGACTCTTAAGCAGCAAGGTTTCATTTGAATTGCGAGTGATTCTCACAAAACAGCTCCTTATTAGTAAGCTATGAGTCACCTATTAAGCTCAATCAAAGGGAGTGTGACATTGAATTACTAGAAAATGTCAAACCACTCCGGGCTCAGAAAATAATAGATCAGCAAAATCTCCAAAGTGGGCAGGGGGATGGGGAACAAAGGCTGCACAATGAATCACAGCTCTTGTTATGAACAGTATAGAAGTATGAGAAGATCACAATTAAGGGCCCACGATAATTTGGTCCCGACTTTGTTCTAATTTCAGTTAGCTAAAACAAACAATGGAGTTCTTAAGAGTACAGAAATAATGGAGAACTGTGGTTGGTCCAAAAGTGGAAGCTTTCAAGAGAGGAAGGGCATGCAACCTTTGGGACCTACGGGACAGCCTCTCCCAGTATGCCCCACGGAGAGCCTCAAAGTCCATAAATGGCAACCCCCTAGTGGTCCCGGGCCCTAAGGAAGTTAGATTAGCTTCAACCAGAGCCAGGGCCTTTTCAACACTGGCTCCAGCCTGGTGGAACGCTCTGCCTCATGAGACCAGGGCCCTGCAGGATCTGATTTATTTCCGCAGGGCCTGTAAGACAGAGTTGTTCTGCCTGGCCTTTGGCTTGAAGCCAATTAGATTCCCTCCCCCTCTTTCTTTTTCCTTTTTCTTTTCTCCTCCTGTGAGAAATATTTTAATATTTTAATGTTTCAATATTTTAATTGTTGTATTTTAATCTTGTTTTTAAGTTATATTCATTCAACTTGTTTTTATTATTGCTTGTTAGCTGCCCTGAGCCCAGCCTTGGCTGGGGAGGGCGGGGTATAAATAATTATTATTATTATTATTATTATTATTATTGTGTAGCCACATTCCCACAACAACCAACCATGGCTTGTCATTACATCCATACCTGGTCAAAGTCCCCCCAAATTTACTCCCATGATTTACTAAGCGGACCAAAGTAGGCAGTTAATAGAAGTGTTTCAATGAAGTATTCAGTCCGGCATTTTTCTTACATTTTGATCTGATGAAACTATCTGTACATATGAGGTGGGGAAAGGTTGTTCTCTCATTGAACAGAAATCAGTTGGGTAGCTGACAGCAGCCCATATCTGTTCCCTGGACAAAATGTCACTGAGAATGAGGCAATGCCATAGTGTTTGCCAAGGGCATCCTTGAGGGCAAAAAGTGGCTGCCCCCATAATATAGCATTGTTCTTCCCAGTAACAAAACAAACCCTTGACCACCTCTTACTTGAAAGGTAAAGGATTCAACCTCCTTCCCAACCACAAATTCTTAGAGTGCACCTTCCCTGCAAAAAGACATTGAATATCCCAAACACGCTTCTACAGAGGATAAATGGTCCCACAAAAGTGGGGGAAACGTTTCGTCCAGTTTTTAAATTGTTTTGCCATGGGGGGGGGGGGGGGAATGCAGATTACTGCAAATTGCTGTTAAAATACAATCACTGAAGAACACTCCATTTACATCAGCTTGAAATAATAAATTCCAAACAATGCATTTCAATTTGTTCCTGGACTAGATTGTTCCCTCTTGACAAACCATTAAGAACAGGGGTTTTTTTGTCACTTTTAGGGAGATGTGATTTGTCATTATCAGTTGAGTAGCGTGTAATAATCAAGAAAGCCCCTTGAAGTACAAAACAGATGTTTTTGTTGCGCCGTTGTTATTTTTTATTTTAACTGAGAAATGAGCGTGGAACTGTTCTGCTTTAATTTAAAACAGTATCTCTCTACTCCCAACACTGGAGCAGTGGGTGGAAATAAATGAATGTTTCGTCACTTAACTCACTGTAGGAAAGCTATCTCCCAGGGAGAGGAATACAGCAAGGAACAGAAAGACTGCAGGTAAGCAGACACGTGCATGTCCCCCTCCCACAATATAAATAAAGTCTATCAATAGGCTTCTCACTGTGGGCAAAACTTGTAGGGAGCAAGAGTGCAGAGCAGGTGAAGTGGTGCTGAAACAGCATATTGTCTACTACATGAGCTTAGAAAAGAGCAGAAGAGAAACAGTCCTGGAAGGATTTCCAATGAGACTTCTTGCAATTATATTTTATTTTTTTGCTAACTGGGCTATGCACACACTTCCATTTAACTCTGCATCCAGTGTGATCCCACCCAGTGCAGGATTTTACGTATAAGCTAAACAAGCTATAGCTTAGGGCCCCACTCTCTTGGGGCCCCCCCACAAAAAATTAAAGGGAAAAAACACCTGGGTGTACATTTCCAAAATATAAAGTGAAAAAACAAATAAAATAAAACCTACATACAGCAACCGTGTTTTGTGTTGTGTAGGCTCCTATAGTTAAAGCTATGGTTTTCCCAGTAGTGATTTATGGAAGTGAGAGTTGGACCATAAAGAAGGCTGATCACCGAAAAATTGGTGCTTTTGAATTATGGTGCTGGAGGAGACTCTTGAGAGTCCCATGGACTGCAAGAAGATTCAAACCTATCCATTCTTAAGGAAATCAGCCCTGAGTGCTCACTGGAAGGACAAATCCTGATGCTGAGGCTCCAATACTTTGGCTACCTCATGAGAAGAGAAGACTCCCTGGAAAAGACCCTGATGTTGGGAAAGATTGAGGGCACAAGGAGAAGGGGAATACAGAGGATGAGATGGTTGGATAGTGTTCTCGAAGCTACCAGCATGAGTTTGACCAAACTGCGGGAGGCAGTGGAAGCCAGGAGTGCCTGGCATGCTCTGGTCCATGGGGTCATGAAGAGTCGGACACGACTAAACGACTAAACAACAACAACAACAGGCTCCTATGGTGTAAGTCATGGGTCCTGCCTGCTATATAAAGGGCCCCATTACCTTCAGTAGCTTAGGGCCTCATCAAACCTAAATCTGGCCCTGATCCCACCGACGCAATCCATTTCAATCCTGCCGTTGCTTATGAAATGCTGTGTTTCCACGCATTTCCCCCTCAACTAACTTTTGATCCAAATTGATAAAAAGAAGAACTGAGCTGTGTTTTAACCGGCTAATGTGTACACAGCCTCATAGATTCAGGAGCAGACAGAACCAGTTCAAGCCTGCATCCTAGACCAGCATTGATTCTCTATCTAGTGGTAAGCCTTTTATGCTTGCGATAACAAATATGTTTTCTCAAACAGGGCCAGAATTAGGTTTGATGAGGCCCTAAGCTCCTGAAGGTAATGGGGCCCTTTATATGTCCAGATGACCTTTGTCAACAACAAAATGTTGCTTTTTTTTGTGTTGAATATATGCTATATGGTCATTTATGGACCTAATAGGTATCTAAAGCCATTTGCACATGTAGCCATGCAACTAGTCCATGCAGAATGTAGGCACCCTATATATAGAAATGAGCAAACCAGTGATAAAAATCTGTTGCTGTATGTAGGTTTTATTTTATTTGTTTTTATCTTATATTTTGGAAATGTACATCCAGGTTTTTTCCCTTTAAATTTTTTTGGGGCCCCCAAGAGAGTGGGGCCCTAAGCTATAGCTTGTTTAGCTTATACAGTGGTACGTCAGGTTACATACGCTTCAGGTTACAGACTCTGCTAACCCAGAAATAGTACCTTGGGTTAAGAACTTTGCTTTAGAATGAGAACAGAAATCATGCTCTGGCAGCGCGGCGGCAGCAGGAGGCCCCTGAAGTGGCCCTTCAGGTTAAGAACAGTTTCAGGTTAAGAACGGACCTCCGGAACGAATTAAGTACTTAACCAGAGGTACCACTGTACGTATATCCGGCACTGAATCTGCGCTCCAGCATAATGTACTTTCTGAATAATTACAAAGGAGGAAGGTTGGTTACCTCTTCTGACGTAAAGACCACCAGCCGAGGCATCCCTGAAAGGCCCCTTTCCTTTATGTAAGGGCAGTATCTGTATCTTGCTAAGTTCATCGCATACATGTTAGAAACAGAGCCACCTTTAAAAAAGGGAAAGGAAAAGATTCATGCAACACTCATATTCATTAATACTGTACGTTGCACTTCCAATTTATAAGCATTGAGGTGCCCAATGTTCAGGCGTGGACATCTGCCATGTCAGCGAAGGGTTACCAGCAAAAATTAGGCACATCAAGGTACAACTTTCTGAATGTTTAACAGGATTTATATACCACATAACGATTAAAAAAATATCTAAGCTGCTCACATGAAACCATATGAAATATGCTTTTAAATTATCAATAAAATCAAGTGTTAAAACAAGTTGACCTAATTTTTGTAAGGTAAATAAAATCTGAAGTTTTAAAAATATATACACAGTAATACATTTAAAAGATAAAAGCTTTTAACAGTGTGTGAAAAAAAAGTTTAAAAGCATTTTAAAATTAAAATAAATATATCTGGGCTTTTGGTTACCATGAGGTTCCAATGGTAACCTTGTCAAAAAATGCTTTCAAGGATATGGGTGAATAATAATAATAATAATAATAAATTATTTGAGCCCCACCCATCTGACTGGGTTGTCCCAGCCACTCTGGGCAGGTTCCAGTATATACTAAAACTTCCCTATACAGGGCTGCTTTCAAATGTCTTCTAAAGTTTGTATAGTTGCTTATCTCCTTGTCATGTGATGGGAGGGAGTTCCACAGGGTGGGCGCCACTACCGAGAAGGCCCTGTAACCTCACTTGCCTGGTTCCCTGTAACCTCACTTCTTGCAGTGAGGATCATATTTGGAAGATCATTTGAACATTGGTAGCACATTTGAAACTCAGAGTACACAGAAATGGTACGGATCTGGCCTCATATTTCACTGCTGTTCACACAGCAGGAGGAAGCACCATGAACTATGTAACATAAATTGCTTCTATCCCTCTGTAAAAACCAGGTTGCCCGAGCAGGGGAATGTACTTGCCTAAAGCAAGGCAACTCCTGTATGGACATTGCCTAAGAACCACTCATGGTTACTCCAATACACAGCACTGGCAAAAGCAGTAAAATATAACTTTAAATTAAATTAAATTGCATGCAAGAAGAAAAGGGGGGGGGGGATACTTTCTTACCTGGATTAAATATACCGTCACCTTCTTCCCACCCAATGAATTCAATCATTTTCTTTAGGACTGCTTCTTCCACTAACAAAAACACTGGGGACACTTCATAGGTATATCTGAATATATATAAACGTGACATAAAAGGCAACTGTCTGAACAATGCTTTGACAAAATGTGTTGAAGAAAATTGAATGAAAAGGTAGAGATCATGAATAGCTGAACAAAGAAGAATACGAGCTAAATGATGGATTCCCTTCCTTGAGTGTAGTCAGTATTCCAGGGTACCAGGGATAACAGCAGTCAAGCCCATGTGAGGTTTTATAGTGGACGCGGGTGGCGCTGTGGATTAAACCACAGAGCCTAGGGCTTGCCAATCAGAAGGTCGGCAGTTCGAATCCCTGCGACGGGGTGAGCTCCCATTGCTTGGTCCCTGCTCCTGCCAACCTAGCAGTTCGAAAGCATGTCAAAGTGCAAGTAGATAAATAGGTACTGCTCCGGCGGGAAGGTATACACGGCGTTTCTGTGTGCTGCTCTGGTTCTGCACCAAAAGTGTTTTGTTCATGCTGGCCACATGACCCGGAAAGTTGTCTGTGGACAAACGCTGGCTCGCTTGGTCTGAAAGTGAGATGAGCGCTGCACCCCATAGTCACCTTTGACAGGACTTAACCTTCCAGGGGTCCTTTCCCTTTCCCATCCATAGCCTTAATAATAATAATAATAATAATAATAATAATAATAATAATAATAATAATAATAATTTATTTATACCCTGCCCATCTGGCTGAGTTTCCCCAGCCACTCTGGGCAGCTTCCAATACAGCATTAAATATTAAAAACTTCCCTAAACAGGGCTGCCATCAGAGGCAGCATAATACCAATTGTTTGGGAACATGAAAAAGACACTGATATTCCTTGTGAGCGTAAGGTTGGATCCTATACAAACAGAGTGTTGGACTAGTGTTTGGTCTGATCTAACATGGGTCCTCTAACATTCTTAAGCCAAGAGTTTCCTCTACATCTTTACTTGAGTGTCTATACTGAACTTACAATATGACAAAATAAGCTTTAACTCATCCGACATCTGAAAAACCACACCCCTATCATCAATGCCATTAACGCACATGGAAATCTGCAGGAAATCAGAATTTGTTACACTGAAACAGCATGGCAGACCCAGCAGATCAATTAAAAATAAAAGGCACTTACACACTCGGGTTTAATGCTTCAGTAATGAAACGCGCTGCTAAAGAGTAATAATCAATACCAGCGTACAACTGATTAAAAAATCTTGGGTGATCTGTAAATTAAAAAGACATAAATCTGGTTAGCATAAGTGGTGCAGGAAAACCAATGCACAATCCCTCTTCTCAGTTTCAGCTAGAGATGATGCTCAGCCCTTCCTGATAAATATCAGAGGGCAGAGGACGTTCGTATCACTTGCTTGAAAAGGGAGGATTTTTTTTAAGTCCCACAAGTACCTGCAGGAAGAGATACACCGTGTATCACTTGCAGCCTCTTCTGAACAGACAGAAGCTCTGTGCTGCCTGTTAATCCTTTCCCCCCTGCTCCAGACTTTTTCCTTTGCCTGAGTGATGGACCGTCAGGGAGGGACAAACGTAGCGCATAGGACCACTGCAAAGCTGAATTTGAGCCGGCCCTCTTCAAGGCACACCTGCTTATTGATACACCTGTGTCCCCTTAGAATTGGGTCTGATCTATTTTAACCTCAACTCTACTTCTAACTACAGAAGTAGAGAGATCTCTAAATTGAAACTGGGTGGCATAAAGACAAAAATATAGTTTCTTGTTTTAGTATTTTTAGGGGGTGGGGGGTTGTCTCCGTTTCGTCGCTAAGAAGGTAAACCTCTCCACACCTAATTGCAGGGGTCTTTGAAAAAAATTGAGCATTTGAAATATCTGCCCTCACTTTCTATATACAATAAGGACAAGTTTACCCAATAGGAATAGTGGATATATAGAGCACATAGGGTTTAAAAAATCTGCATGGAAAATTATGGCGATTTAGTGAAGATCTTCCCCTTTTAACAAACCTCTGAAGGAGTGGTCTTTCCTAGTTTCCATGTGTACTAGAATTGTTTTTATATCAGTGACGAATTGTTTCATCACTTGAGAGGAAGGGTGGGATATAAATTTCAATATTATATTGTTGTTGTTGCAGTTTTATCACTGATGTTTATGCTCTTCACAGCCTGTGTATTTTTTTTCTTAATGTTGGCAGTATATATTTTTTGCAAATAAATATATTATTACACTGCCCATAATTTAGAGGGGGGGAATTCTCCAAAAGTTTCAGAAAGGTAATTTCCCCCTTTATCTATACTTTTTAACTTATGCTGTCCCTTTTAAGAGACACACAAGAGGCTCTGTTAAAAGACGAATAATTAAAAGCTTATCAGAGTTTGTTATCTTACATGGGAATAGTTCAAGCTGCATAAGCAATAGGTAAACAGCATCAATAATGAAAAAGAGCATATTAAAGCTATCTAGCATTCTGTGATAAAAAGAGTTAGAAGTAGATCCATCATATGGGATGTTAGAACATTAATGCACACTTGGGAATTTTACCTCTGAAGCTTTCCTAAGTATTGATTAGCTACAACCAGTGCTATTCTTCTTCTTCTAGAAAAATAGGTGCTAGTATTCACCATGAAGTTGTTATAGTAAGTGCCACACTTTTTAACAACAACAAAAAGAGGTGCCGGTTCTGCGTATCCTTAAGTATGCCCTGTAATAAAGAACTGGCTGGAAGTCCTAGAAGACCTGTTCCCTGAATTGCCGGTCTTTTTCCACCTGGCATGGGAAGGCGGGGCCTGGATTGACTCCAGCTACAAAATCAATCAGTACTTGATTCTCTTGCTAATTATGCTGTTTTAAATGTGCATTTTATATTCCTTTAGTAATGCTGTCTTTTGAAACGCTTAAAATAATTTTTTTTGTTATCTTTGCTGCACTATACGTGCATTCTGTAGTTGACCTCCTTTGTAATGTATTATCTTTAAGATAATATTTTAGTTTCCATTTAGTTATGTTGCTTTGAATGTATACTTTATATTTGGCTTTCTTCAGTAATGTTTCATTCTGGATAGTTTTCTTTGATGTTTTAATGTAGTTTGTAAACCACCTTGAGATCCCCCCCCTTAAAAAATATAAAGCGATATAGAAAGGAAATTAATAATAATAGCAATAGATTAACATTTATTGTGGGCTCTGTCTGCACATTTATTTTCCTCTCACACCCCTACATAATAAAAGCTTTAGTAGAAGTTGTAATATTCATTTCTTCATAAAGTTAGGTTTAAACTTAATTATACCATGATTTGCACTTGCATTTTACAGGAATGTTTTCCAATATATTCCTTACCGATAAGTCTTGACATCTTGAGGAAAAAAATATCCTCAGTCTGTGATGATATTATATAATGAGAACCAGGGCCATCATGTACTGATTTTTTCTGCCATAACAGCTGACCGCCAATTGCATATTGGCAGGGAAACTCGTTTCATGATGTTCCCAATTCATACAGTGAGTGCAGCATCACATTAAGGCAAGACATAGAAAACTCACCCACAGATGTCAATTTTCAGGAACTGCCCCAGAGCAACAGTAAAATAAACTCTTACAGACTTAGGTTCCTGGCTTCATAAACCACAGTTTATGGAGTCAAGAACGAATACTTGAGTCATGCCCTTCTTCCTGTTTTCCTTTAACACCAACTTCAGCATTAGGATGTTGCTTTGTTTTAACCAGAAAACTCTGGTTTAATGTTGATTAACCAACCAGAATATTACGCCGCAGGGGTGAGCATCAGGAGGTGATGGACAAGCGCACAGCCCTGATGCTCAATCACAGCTTCATAAACCATGGCTTATGAAGCTGGTGTTGTACATCCAAAATGGGCCTTATGGGTCTTTCTTGCTTGACATAGCAGAAAATGAAGAATCTGTCAAACTGTCACCTTGTTTGTCAGACAGCAAAAGCAAGAACAGCCTGACGTTCCGAAAACCTATTTCAAAGAGCATCATAGTATTTAATGGAATAAAAACAGTAGATAATAGACATAGGATCCGTACTGGTTTTGACACTGAAACGTATAATATCCTGGCAAAACTGCAGGAGTCTCTGATGGGTCTCTCCGGTGTCTTTCAATTCCAAATCAAGCATCGTTTTCAGCTTTTCAGGAGGGTGCCACTCACACACCTAATTTGGGGGAAATATCGGGTTAGTGGAAAGAAACTTGCCAAGGACACAGCATTCATATATTATCTCTGACTACCGACCCCTCAGTTAAATACACAAATGTAAATAACTGAAAATAAGTCTTTAAAGAATAACTGTGCCAATTTTTAATCACATACAGTCATACCTTGGAAGTCCAACGGAATCCATTACAGAAGTCCTTTCGATTTCCAAAACTTTCGGAAACCAAAGCACGGCTTCTGATTGGCTGCAGGAAGCTCCTGCAGCCAATCAGAAGCCACGGAAGCCCCATCGGACGTTCGGCTTCCAAAAATAGTTCCCTAACCGGAACAGTCACTTCCAGGTTTGCGGTATTCGAGAGTCAAACCATTCGAGAACTAAGCTGTTCGAAAACCAAGGTACGGCCGTACTAGGAAAAAACTGGCTTCTCGTTTAGGATAATGGCATGTGAGGGACGAGGAAAGTGACAGTTTATTGTGAATTATGTACTGAAAAGTATTACATTTGAGATCACTACCTTTTCTGTTACATCCGCAGCTTTCTTTATCACTTCCTCCATTATGATCTTGCTGGCCTCTTCCACAAATTTTTCTCCTGCTTTTGCATCTGCCACTGGGCCGTTTAAAATTACGCCATCCACTAAGATTGCGTTCTTCTTTCTCTGCGGTGCTTCCCGCTGGTTATTCATTTTAGCTGTAAATTAGTAAGATAAAAATGGGAAAAAAACAGTGACAATTGCATCATGCACTGAATTAAACTATATATAAGACTGTCACAACTATAATTGCAAAATGGCAGGCAAAGCTCTGTGAGAAAGATGACAGGCTTATAAGTATTTGCTGATCCTTTTTTATATACCGTATTTTTCAGTGTACTGGATGCCCTCATGTATACGACACCCATTTTTGAGGACTCCAAATTAAGAAAATGTGGGGAAACTGCCCTGACTTGTTGAAATTGGGGGGGGGGGGATTGCCCAGAGGCTAACAGCCCCACGTGTCTAACAGGCTGCCTATCAGCTGTTCCCTTGCCGGCAATCGCTGAGCTGGGGGGGGGGGCAGAGTTGAGCTTTTTTTGGGTGGGAGAGTGAAGCTTTTTTAAAATTACTTTTAGCACACTATTGGGGTGTGTGGAGCGTTGTGATCAATAAAATGTGTGTGTTACTCATGTGAACGTCCAAATATGCAAAACATCTGGATTTTTCTCATCCTCTTCGGCAGCAGAGCATGAAAAAGGATGTGTGTGCATGTGTCCTTGTGCATGTGCATGCATATATACAAAAATAGTGCATACATGGAGAGGCAGAGAGAGGCAGAGAGTGTGAAAGAGACTGATTGTGCACTGTAAAATAAAAAATTAAGAAAGTGTACCGTCTGGTGTTTCACAATAAAAAACTGTCCCTCCATACAGAAGACCAAATTTCACTCGCTTAGTCAGATGGGTACATGAATTGCAAACTGATGCAAGAGAGGCTCAGCACAGGAACAGATCAGTCATTTGATCAGCACACCCTGGCCTCTGCCATCAGCCAGGGGACCAATAGTCACCGGGCAGCTGTACTCCCTGCCTCCCAGTGAGAGCATCATGGCAAGCGGGAGACCAACCTGGTCCCATCCATCAGCCAAAAAGTTGGCTCCTCCCTGCCTGAAAGGACACTAGCTTCCAGGGTTCCCTGCGGCTGGCAGAAGCAAGGGGAAATGGCTCTCTGCTGAAGAGACAATGGCACCAGTTGACATACTACCAATCAAGGAAAATCAGGCTGGCTCAAACTGGGCATAAGTGCTTTTAGCTCAACACTTTGTTCTGGCTTTAAAGAGCTGGTTTCCCACTGCTACCTGTTACTCCCCTTTCCTTGTGCGTCTTGTCATTTTTTTTAGTTTGTAAGCCTGGTGGCAGAATTCTCCCTTTGTCTCTCTCTCTATTGATATGAGCTGCTTTGAGAAACAGCAATTGTCTGCAAAGAGGGGTAAAAATATAGTAAGTAAATAATTGAATGCAGTGGTATTAGAACAATGCATATTTAGAGCATCAACATCTCTTAAAATATCACTATCCTTCATTACTTATTCATGGTAACTGCCAAGAGAAACAGACAGCGCTTCAGAATAGATCTCCTGTTGTACCAATTAAATTTTAAAGACGAACCACAATGATTTTAAGATGAATGCCCTACAAGGAATATTGGTTTGTTGCCATCGTACCGTGCATTGTGTTCAAAAGCTTATATCATTATTTATGAATGGCAGGGAATTCACTTCTCATGCTGATTTCGTATAGTCGCCACTCTGTGAATTCACACTATTAAAATAATGGTCAGTCTCAAGATGAAACGAATACATTTCTCCACAGTAAATCTATTTTGTGTATTTGTCAAGCTACAAAAAAGAAAGTTTTGTTGACGGCAGTGTAGCTCCCAGCATGCAGCGCTCTGAAGTTTTCTAATGTGGTCAGAAATTTGCAATGCAGAAAAGTTAAGATTCCATTTGCACAGAAATAGCAGATGAAATACTTCTTTTTCCAGACTACATTGTTTTACTGGCGAGAAATTATGTGTCTGAATTGTTGTTGGCATCTGTCTGTCTCGAGAGACAATGGGGTATGCCTCCAGGGGTAAAGTCAAACTACTGTGCTAGCAGCACAGAAGGGACCTTCCTGGAGCAGGGCAGGGTCCTTGCCCAGATGTCAAGACCCAGCCTTGCTGATGTGGTCCAAAAGTAAGCAGAGCAAGACATTTGGCACCAGCTGGCTGCAGGAGTTACCGGAAGGAGGGGTACAGGGCGCCATCCAACCATTTTAGACTTGGATCCATGTTATATCCATGTTAGGATATAGTTCTGTTCCACCTTAAAACGAACAGGCATGACTGTTGTGTGTCACATGCCTGTTTACTTCCAGCATAGTCTGCTGGGAACTTCCGTTTGTATATTGCTTTTGCTATACTGCTGTTTGCTGGACACGAAGGGAAGCAGACATGTTTTTCCTTTGTTCCTGAACTATGCTGAATAAACGCCTGTAAATAATGCTTACATATGTCTCTGTCTGCCACTTCCGTTGTGAGAAGTTCCTCACTCTGCTGACTAGAGCGTGTCAAGTCTCTAAAGGTATCTGAGGCTTGTGCCGCTGTCTGAGGACTGGAGATCGCCCGGCTGCCAGCCGGTGGCTGGAGCCAACTGGAGGCCTGCCAAATACCCCTCTCTCCATGGCAGTATCCCAACACTTCACCCAAAGATATCCCCGCAAGGCCGCAGAGGCTTAGGATCAGAGTTTTTCTTCTCCCAGATGGACCACCTTCCCAGGTTGACATGCCCCATCTAAATGTGTCTGAATGCCAGGGGCGTAGTGTCTGGGGTGGCAGGGAGGGCCAGGGCTCCAGGCGCACAATTTTTGTGGGGGCATGAACCAGACACCTCCACATAGGCGACCCCGGCCTGGCCCAGCCCAGTGCTCCTCTCCAGCTGCCAAGGGCCACGTCAGCCAGATGGGCTCCCTCCTACATGGGTGGGCAGGCGGCTTAGTGCAGCCCAACTTTACTCTGGTGGGAGTGGGGCCACTCTAGCAGCATCACAGTCCCAGGAAACCATGGCTAGGCTTACCCTGGTATGCATATTCAGGTACAAACCCAACTTAATCCACATTACCAGTATAGGGTTATAGGGTTATAGTGGTAGTGGTTGCAAATCAGATTAAAATGGGATAATCTGGGAAGGCATTTTGGTTAAGAGTGTTATGTGGCTGCTGCGCAAAACTAAAACGTGCACGATCAGCAGCAATACCACAACAAACTGCAGCGCACAAGTGCACACATTTAAAAAACAAGAATGTATAAAATTACAAGCAACAGTACAGGTTGTTTCGCCTCTTACATAACACGTCATAAAAGTCCTAAGAATAAATACTAGGTAATCCTCATGCATCCACTGTATAATGGCATTTCAATAAAACTGTAAGCTCTCGATGCTAGAGAACTCACAAATTATGATACAAGAGTAGCTAAAAAAATGTTTAAAACCATTGCTTTGTTTAGCTGTTGCAACAGGATTTTAGAGACTTCCAAAACATGCAACGCAATACTAAACATTTTTACTCAGAAATAACTAACTAAAATTTCAGGTACCGCCCCCCATGAAAGTATACATGGAACCGCAGCGTTTTAGCACAACTGTCCAACTGTGTTCAATGGGGTATACTCCCCAGTAAATGTTAGATCCCATTCAGATGTGTGCTAATCATATTTTTTTATTTATTTAAAATATTTATTTAAAATATAGCGCATTTTGACTGCAAAGCTTACAAGCCTACACAATTCAGATAACACACATGTCAAAACAAGTCAATCCTAACAAACAGCAGCAGCTACAAATGTAAGCTCTTGGTTACCTTTCAAATAAATCCATTTTAACTTCATTAACATCATAAGCAGCCATAATATAGTAAGAAGCCATAATACTGTGTTCCAAGAATCTGCATTTATCAGTCCCTGTGGCATGTTTCCCCGACCTCAATCTACAAACTTCAGACTTATGTGACATCACTGCTTGCACAAGCAGATTGTGCAACAGGTCAATGCTTGGACAAGCACACAGTGCAACATGAAAAAATATGCACAAGCGGAAAAATAAATTTTGGTATCACTGCTTTGGGGAGTCAATTTTTCAAACTGGAAATTTCTCAGGAGTTCTTCAATAAGAAATTAAATACAGTGGTACCTTGGTTCTCAAACACCTTGGTACTCAAAAAACTTGGAACCCAAACCCTGCAAACCCGGAAGTGTTCCAGAAACCCGGAAGTGTTCCAGTTTGCAAACTTTTTTCAGAAGCCGACCGTGTTCCGTTTTGAGTGTTACACTTCCAATTTGAGTGCCACACTTCCGTTTTGAGTGTTTCGCTGAGGTCTGTCTGTTTTTGCTATTTATTTTGCTGCTTTTTTTGTGACTCTGTGGAACCCAGGTCAGCTACTGACTGACTGATTGTGTGACTGCAGTACATTGTTTATTGCTTTCATTTTATGGATCAACCGTCTCATTAAAAAGTAAAATTCATGTTAAATTGCTGTTTTAGGAGTTGTTATTAAAAGTCTGGAATGGATTAATCCATTTTGCATTACTTTCTATGGGAAAGCACGCCTTGGTTTTGGAACGCTTTGGTTTTGGAACAGACTTCCAGAACAGATTAAGTTTGAGGTACCACTATAATGACAGTGCTTCTCCCTCAAAGCAGCCTGCCACCCCTGATCTTGCCCTGCAGTGTTAAGCGTTGGAGAGAGGTTTTGCTGTATTCAATGCATTCTGAGTTCACACTGGGCTGCAACGTGGCCTAAGAATCCTGGCCAGCGACCCTCCCGAACAGAATAATCTCGCCCAAAGTCATGATGGTTGTGTGCATCTTGCAATTTCTGGGTTACTCAGGCATGCAACCTAAAACATTCCCCAGGACTTTTCTAACGGGCAAGAATTTTGTGGCAGATGCACTGAGACTCTTTGGCAGACAAACCAATATGGGAAGAGTTCCCTTAAAGCAGAAAAGTGTGGGACATAATACAAGGGAAACTGCCAGAGGCAAGAAGAAATCGTAAGCAAAACAGGGAATGAGCTATTCTGGTTGTTTTAATATTCTCAGTTATTTAAGATATAATTTGAAAAATTAAAAACTGAACCGTGACTTCTTCTGACATTTTAATGGCCAGATATATCACAGGAAGTTGCCTCATACCAGGCCCATATCTCTTTCCCAGCAACAGCCAGGGTGCTGTTATCTGGCTGCCACCCACAGGATAATTAATCATTCAGGCATAAAGCTTTTCTTCAGGAGAGGCCTGGAAGCCATTTGCTGCCGATCCCTGTTTTGGATTACTTTTAAATGAACTGCTGTAGTTTTCCATACTTTAGTGCTTGGTGTTCCAAACATACCACTGACTTTTACCAAGGCACAAATCCTACACACAGACACACAAAGGGGAGGGGAAATTAGCTTGAATTACTTAAAGCAGAAGAGAGAGAAAAAATCTGGCACATAAAATACAGCTTGTCTAATAAGCATGAAAAATTGAGTTAATGTGCAACAACGATCCCAATGCATTAATGTGATAGCAATTTCGGAAGCTTAATTGACAAGATAGTTTAATGAAGTATAGGATGTTAATTTGTCATTCGTCGTAAGTTTTCCTTAATACCATCTCACTAACATTGACTAGAAAATAGTGAAATGGAGGATTTCTCCCCATTATACACATTCTTGATTCCGCCCCCTACATTTCTTTGTCCACTGTTCAGCTGGTACAGTCATACCTTGGAAGTCGAACAGAATCCGTTACGGAAGTCCTTTCGACTTCCAAAACGTTCGGAAACCAAAGTGCAGCTTCTGATTGGCTGCGGGAAGCTACGTTGGACATTCGAGTTCCAAAGAACGTTCGCAAACCAGAACAGCGGCATTTGGGAGCCAAAATGTCCCGAGTACCAAGGCGTTTGGGATCCAAGGTATGACAGATGGACACCATTAGCTATACTTCCTAGGTATAAGAAGTATGCCTAAGTATACCTTAGGTAAGACCCATATATAGCGAAGCCATGACAAACTCACGCTTGTAGGCAATGAAGCTCTGCTCAGAAAAGACCCACCCAAATTAACGAATGCAAGTTAGTCCATTCATTTCAATGGGCCTAACTCTTGCATATGGCTAGCACTGGACACAACAACCCTGTTCTGTGGTCTTGACGTGCATTAAAAAAGCAAGAGATTTAGCAAGGTTCAGTTCGGCAGATCACAGTTGTGTAGCCCTGTGGCTAGAACCATGACTCCCTGTGCACAACTCTTGATTCTGGAAATGCCACCTAATATCCTTGACTCTGGGTTCTCTACTTCTCTATAACAAAGACACACAAAAGTTCATGGCTCAAACTGGTTGCAGCACTCAAGGCTTTGTTCATGGTAGCAACTATTTGATGGAGGGAAGCTGTTCACTCTTGCCATGGGTGAACCTCACAGCCAAGCGGGGCCTGTTTTAAGACTTCCTGGAAATTGCAGCTAGTTAAGGATGCTGGTGCGGCCTGCTAACTAGAAATAAACATTGAGGCCATACCTCACCAGTGCTTATAAAGCTACATTCCTTGTTTCAGGGCACAAGGAGTTGCTGCTGCTTTTTAAAACTTTGCCCTATGTGCCTTGGGACCAGTTATGCTGAACGGTAATTTCCCTTCATGTCAGCCTGCCTGTCTGTTACGATCTTTTTTGAGGTTCACCTCCAGGTGCCCCCCCCCCCAACATCTGAAGCGAGGCGGCAGATCATACCAGTGGTGGCTCACTTGTAAAATGAGCTCCTTTGGCATGTAAAGGTAAAAGGTAAAGGTACCCCTGCCCGTACGGGCCAGTCTTGACAGACTCTGGGGTTGGTGCGCCCATCTCACTCAAGAGGCCGGGGGCCAGCGCTGTCCGGAGACACTTCCGGGTCACGTGGCCAGCGTGACAAAGCTGCATCTGGCGAGCCAGCGCAGCACACGGAAACGCCGTTTACCTTCCCGCCAGTAAGCGGTCCCTATTTATCTACTTGCACCCAGGGGTGCTTTCGAACTGCTAGGTTGGCAGGCGCTGGGACCAAGCAGCGGGAGCGCACCCTGCCGCGGGGATTCGAACCGCCGACCTTTCGATCGGCAAGCTCTAGGCGCTGAGGCTTTTACCCACAGTGGCACCCGCATCCCCCTTTGGCATGTACTTCGCCATATTTATTTTCCCAGGCCATCAAATACTTTTACTCATTCTGGTACTGGTGTTGTGCTGCTTCTGTTCATTATGTAAAGTTCTTTTTTGTGTGTGTTTTAAAGTGTTCTGTTTTATTTACTCTGCTGTAAGCAGCTCACCTCTCCATCATTACTCGACGGAAGCGATTACGTGGCAAATTTTATACACCTGTTCAGCTGATCTAGTCCAAAGATAAACCCATAGTAAAATCCAGTAAGTTCCTTCAATGACTTATCCCTCACTGCGAGAAGTGAAGTTACAAGAAACCAGGCAGAGGGCCTTCTCGGTGGTGGCACCCGCCCTGTATAACACCCTCCTATCAGATGTCAAAGAGATAAACAATTACACAACCTTTTGAAGACATCTAAAGGCAACCCTGTATCGGGAAGTTTTTTATGTTTGATGTCTAGTTGTGTTTTTATACTATGCTGGAAATCACCCATAATGGCTAGGGCAATGCAGTCAGATGGGTGGGATATAAATAAAATAATAACTATTATTATTATTATTATTGTTATTGTTAGGGATCAGAACAACATTTGTGGGATGGGTATTTCTTTTTTAAAGCTCTCTGAAGCTCTCTGGAGGGTTATGCCCATTGATTTGCCCTTTTAGGAAGAATAAATCTCTTTCCAAATTACACTTGCCTCCCTCCAAGAAGACACAGGCTATGTCCCTGTTATGTCTGCATCTATATTTAGCTTATATAGAAAAGGTCACTTTTACAGACTGACCCATACTTGGAGCTCACACTTCAGGGCAAGCGTGAGCTTTCTGTGACAAAAGGCTCCTTGTCAGAGTCAGTGCGCATTCAAGCATTTGTACTGAAATTAAATATAAGCACTGCTTGAGTAAGCATAGGGCCTGGTTATCTTGCAGCACTGAGTTTCCAAAAGCAGTAACTTTCTGAACAGAAGCAGTTACATGATGCAACTTAAGTTAACCCAAAGAAAAATGCTTTGCCCTGTTGGAAACTCTGCAAAGAGAAAAAGCGACATTACAAGTGTCTTATTCATTTAATTGGGGGCTGGCACAGGATAGGGCAAGGCTGGCATACCAAAGAGTCAAACGCAATTGGCCCGAGGATTCCCCCTAGCTGACCTTTTCTTGCACCCACCTCAAAAGCATTTGCTTGGCTGGAATGAGTATCTGTGATAAATTGATCTTGCTCACTGATGGGACAATGGAGAGATGCGTGGGCAAGGATAGAAACCGCTGGCTCTGATGCATAGTGTACTATACAAAGGTAAGAATCACATCCATTGTTTACTGGGATGTGAACCCTACTTCCCCCCTCCATTAAGAGTTTCCCATTCCTGTGGTAAATGGCACTTCTTACATTTTTATATCACTCGTCTGGAGCAGGGTTGGTAGGTAGGCTAGACTGAAAGAGAGGCTAGCTAGCCATAGGCCAATGAGAACCTTCATGATGGAGCAGGGGTCTCCTTGGTACAATACTAGTAATCACAATGCTAGTGGTGTTCAAATTTCCATTTGCCCTATGCAGCATGTTTCTTAACACCTCCAAGAAATGGAGGGTAGTCTTTGCTATCCCATCACCACTGCAGGAAAGCAAGAAGAGCCTTCAACCGAACCACACTATAAAGACTTGATTTAATTGCTAAGGTATGGAAAGGAGATTCTACTCCCTCAAAATTAAGACTGGCAGAATAAAATGTTAGAATGTGCAGAGAGAGCAAGATTGACAGCAAGGTTTTGAGACCACACTGATCAAATACTTAACAGAGAGTGGAATATTTACAGAGAATGCTTAAAAGAACATTGTAATAATCTAAATTCTTTGGTAGGCCTGGATTGATTTCTGCATGAAATAAGAGAACTTTACAAAATTAACACAACCAAATAACCTAGGAGAGATAAAGTTAAGTGTGCAGTTGTAATGCAAATTAGGAATCACATCGGGGGAGGGCGGAGGGGAGGTTGGAATTTGTGACATGTGAATTCAATCTTTTCTTTTTTTTTGTAATGAGTGTTGATCATGGATTCCCCTTTTGTTGATCATTGTGTATTGTTTTGTTTTGTTTTGTATTTGTTTTTAAAACCAATAAAGCATTTTAATAAAATATACATATTTCAACTGAACCCAACCTAACATTCAACATTTTCCATTACAAACTATATAGCCTAACTCTTCTGGCAGTGCACACTTTGCCTGTGTTCAACACACAGCATCCACATCTTCCAGTACATAGTTTAGACTGCAAACCTATCCAAATAAACTTATTTGGGAGTGAGCCCCATCGAATGCAAGTTGGTTTGCTTCCAAATAACCCTGCATAGAATTACTCTGCCTGACAACCTTTTATGAAGTTTAAATGCTTTCTTAGGTATCACGGAAGCACAGTTTTAAGTTTCAGTTTGATGTGCTGAATAAATTAGCCATCAATGTCATTGTGTCCATAGCTATTTGAGTCACATAGCATCATCGTGGTTAGATTATTTAAATAGTCCTACTACTAAAACATGGGACACAGGTGGCGTTGTGGGTTAAACCAAAGATCCTAGGTCGATCAGAAGTTCGGCGATTCGAATCCCCGCGACAGGGTGAGCTCCTGTTGCTCGGTCCCTGCTCCTGCCAACCTAGCAGTTCGAAAGCACGTTAAAGTGCAAGTAGATAAATAGGTACTGCTCCAGTGGGAAGGTAAACAGTGTTTCCGTGCGCTGCTCTGGTTTGCCAGAAGCAGCTTAGTCATGCTGGCCACGTGACCCGGAAGCTGTACGCCGGCTCTCTCGGCCAATAAGGCGAGATGAGCGCCGCAACCCCAGAGTTGGTCACGACTGGACGTAATGGTCATGGGTCCATTTACTTTTACCACTAAAACAGCTGGGAAGAATGCTCCAGCAAAGGAAAGAGATTTAATATACATTGTAAGAAAATAGATACAATATATGGATTACAAGCAGCCCATGGGGGTCGTTTAACCGGCCCCCGAACCGAGCTGCCTGCTTCCGCGGGGCCGAAAATTGCATCTGCGCAGAGGCAGACCAGAAATCGTGTCTGCGCAGACGCCGGAAATCGTGGGCGCGCAATCTGGCCCACAGAGGGTTCTCCGCTGGAATGAACCAGCCCAGGCAAGTTAAACCTTGCCTACCCCTGGATTACAGGGTACAAAAGTTTCATTGTTCATTTAGATTGAATCACTGCTTAGATCTAAGGTATGGAATAACTCACTAACTCCTTGTTTGGGGGGGGGGGTGTAACACTTCAATTGGTGCCAAGGGATCATTCCAAACTGTGTGTGCCTGCCTGAGGGATGGTCATCAATATGTCTAGATTTTGTACAGAAAGAAGAAAAGAAAAAAGCCATGTTGGCTATAAATTATTTTAAGCAGCTCAGTCCTTTGTGCCTGTCTCAGACAGCACTCTTAAAATCATGAACATTTCCCCATAGTTTTAAACCAAACCTTCTCCACTTGTAAATCTTCAAGATCCAAATCAACGAATTTAAGTTACAGTACTGTACAATCGGGTTGCGCTGTGGGTTAAACCAGAGAGCCTAGGACTTGCCGATCAGAAGGTCGGCAGTTCAAATCCCCGCGACGGGGTGAGCTCCCGTTGCTCGGTCCCTGCTCCTGCCAACCTAGCAGTCTGAAAGCATGCTAGTGCAAGTAGATAAATAGGTACCACTCCAGCGGGAAGGTAAACGGCGTTTCCATACGCTGCTCTGGTTCGCCAAAAGCAGCTTAGCCATGCTGTCCACATGACCCGGAGGCTGTACGCCGGCTCCCTCGGCCAATAAAGCGAGATGAACGCCGCAACCCCAGAGTCGGCCACGACTGGACCTAATGGTCAGGCGTCCCTTTACCTTTACTGTACAATCTAATGAGGAGCCAGGGTGGAGCTACCTTTGTGTTTGCTTCTAATTCTCTTTTGCTGCCCCAGCTTGAAGTTAGCGCAGTGGAGGGAGCCAGATTGGGCTTTTTCATCTAGAAATTGGCAGGTTTTTAAGCCAATGAATCAATAACTGGCCCTGCTCCTCCACAAGACGCTTAACACTCCCTTTTGGGAACCTTGACTTAGTTACTGCAACCACCCACATTTTCATCAGGTGTAGCAAAGTTCACTATCAGCAGAGGAACCTGCCTCTCGGGTCCTTGACTCCTTCCAGGAGCAGTTAGGACTGCATGATTAACTTAAGTCCATTGATTTTATTGGCCTGTCCATAGTAAGACTTAATTGGATTCAACTCAGTATTTTCAAGCGGTGGGACCCCACACACTGTTTTATTGAGCATTCATCTCAGTTTGTTTGAAGGGGGTTTAAATGATGCTGAATCTAAAAAGAGGGTCACAAATTTTATCTCACCCTTCCCAAGGCATTTCCACATCATACTCCTTATCAGAAAAAGTCTGATCTTTGGGGGGAAAGGTGTTTTCTTTTTCTTTTCTTTTTTGCAAGTCTCCCCAGTGACTTGTGCAATCTTAATGTGCCAGAAAGTGATCGAATCCCATACATCAGAAAAGTGATAAGTTTCCTCACATATGGTTTTTTATCTGGGCGAAATCTAGTCAGTTGAAAGAAGCGGAAAAGTACCTTGGACACCAGCATGGACTAAACGGAACTTAATTTTATAGGATTATTACTTTGCATTCATATTTTTCCATCAAAGAAAGCTGACATCAGCAGGAACATTAAACACATCTATCTGGGCCAATTCATTCTTCACTGGCACACAGAACTGTAATATATTAAAGGGGCATGCTGTGCCAGGCAATAATATGATTTAATTTACTTGTTATATGTTTAACAAACATTAAAAGCAAAGCTAAACTGATATTTTAACTACATTTGTGTTCAAAAAAGACTCTTGAGTGTACAGTAAGAGACGCCAAGATAGTAACTTTTCCAGCTGTATGTAAAAGAGATTAAGTTTTCATGCATGGACAAAAAAATCCAAAACCCCCAAAATGGGTTATTTATTTTGTAAACACAAAGGATGGCACCTTGGTAACAACAGGGAGCACTTGTGCAAGAGATATGCCATGAAACTGGACATGCAATATTCAAGGGAGGGGCCACAACTCAACAGTACAGTCATAACTTGGTTCTCGAACGCTGTGGTACTCTTAGGTTTTGGCTCCCGAACGCTGAAAACCCGGAAGTAAGTGTTCCGGTTTTCTAACGTTTTTCGGAAGCCAAATGTCTGACGCGGCTTCCACTTGAGTGCAGGAAGCTCCTGCAGCCAATCGGAAGCTGTGCCTTGGTTTTTGAATGTTTCAGAAGTCAACCGGACTTCCAGAATGGATTCCATTCGAGAACCAAGGTACGACTGTATTGACAAGGCCAAGGTTGCCATACGTTCGGAATTTCCTGGACATAGCAAGAATACAGCTATAAAAAATAGTGTCCGGGCGAAAATCACCAAAATGACCAGGAAAATCTGGATGCTTGGCAACCCATGAAGTGTAGATTATGGCAAAAACTTCATTTTTTAAAGATATTTTGCAAAAAAAACTCCAACCAATTCAACCTACAACTTTGCCCAAAAAAAGCTCAACATCTTTTGTGTCTGGATCTTCCCTTTCTGAAATATGGCAACCCTAAACAAGGCACATGCTTTGAGTTCAATCCCTGGAAACGCCATAAAGGTAAAGGTAAAGAGACCCCTGACCATTAGGTCCAGTTGTGGCCGACTCTGGGGCTGCGGCGCTCATCTCGGCCGAGGGAGCTGGCGTACAGTTTCCGGGTCATGTGGCCAGCATGACTAAGCCACTTCTGGCGAACCAGAGCAGCGCACGGAAACACCGTTTACCTTCCCGCCAGAGCGGTACCTATTTATCTACTTGCAGTGGCATGCTTTCAGACTGCTAGATTGGCAGGAGCAGGGACCGAGCAACGGGAGCTCACCCCGTCGCAGGGATTCAAAGCGCCGACCTTCTGATCAGCAAGTCCTAGGCTCTGTGGTTTAACCCACAGCGCCACCCGCGTGCCTGGAAACACCATGCAGGGTAGGAAAGATTGTCATCTGACACCCTGGAGAGCTATTGCCATAGTGGCCTGGTTTGCACAACCATATTGAGCCACACCATGGCTCAGAAGAAACTTACAGGCTCCTGAAGAGGAGGAACACACCCACCCCATGCATGTATATCATCATGTCTTCCCACAAAGAATCCTGGGAACTGTTGTTTGCTAAGGGTGCTAAGAATTGCAGTTCTGTGAGGGGTCCCAGAAATCTTTGGGGTACGCCATGACTGTTATAGTGGCGCAAGAATGCTTTAAATGCATGACCAAGATCACATCTGCTTTTACTCCTCCCTGGTCATTCTGCTGCACCATACTGAGCTAAGCCAATGAAGGACAGTGGGTTGCCTTAACTGGATTCGAAGTTCAGCGCTCCCAAACAAACCATGCCCCTCAAACCATAGGGTAAACCTTGGCCTATGGTTTGCATATGAAATAACTGGGTTTGAATTTTTATGAAACTTGCTGGATGACCTGTGCTTTATCATTATGTCTCAGAGCAAGCTACTAAATTGGGAACACGGGTGCGTGGAGAAAGAGGAGAATCACAGAATAAGTTCCTTAAAGGAAGAACACGAAAATAAAGCATGCTGCTAAACTAGCAATAAGGGCTTCCATTAGCAACGTTTTTGAAAAGCTGTTTACCAAAATTAAAGTTAGTAAAGGAAAACGTTCCCACTGCTGAAAGAAAGCTCCACACACTCTGGGAAATACCTGGAAAACTCATTTGTATTTCTCAGTTTTTCACTATCTCTAACCTTTTGAAAGCTTAATCTTCCTATGTGTGCAGTATGAGCAATACAATGTTATATTTAATTAGGTGCTCCAAGTCCATGGAAACCGATGGCTTGGGCACACCCAACTCTACGTAAGACTGCAGCCTACAGCTGCAAGTGTGTTCACCTCTTATAATACATTTCCTCAAACAGGTTTCAACCTCACACTACACGTCAACTTTTGGGCCAATCCTACCCCCAGTCAGGCAAAGCTGCTAAAAACTAGATGGAGCTCTACATTTCTCCAGTGGATCAAAGACCTGACTACACTTGCTACCTGTAAGCAGGTTGCTTATAGATGGATAAGTATGCTTATTGCATGGACAAGTATAATGGAATCTGGAACTCATTTTTGCAAAATACAGTAGGTTAAAAATGTGATCAATTGTTATAGCAATATACTACACCCTATTCTCCCCTTTTCCCTCCCCTCCTTTTAAAAACTTTTTAAATGTATTTTAATAATAATAAAAAAGAACTGGATGGAGCTACCTGGCAGCTAAACTCAAGCAAGCCCCACAAAATTTTAAAGAGGCTTACACTTAAGTCGATTGTGACTAGGATCGCTGCTCAACTCTTGAGGATGCCAGTGTGGTTAAATGGAAGAACTATTTACATGGCCTTAAAACATTGGCAATCCATATAGGTTCTGTATAAAATGACGCCATAAACTTTATGCTGCGGTCTTCTCTTTGCTGCGACTGTAATGTATAAAATAAGAAAAATAAAAATATCCAAAGAAGTGTGCATGCACACGAAAGCTTATATCACAACAAACTTAGTTGGTCTATAAGAGGCTACTGGACAATTTTTCATTTCATTTATTTTATTTTTATTTCGACTGCGTCAGACCAACACAGATACCTGCCTCAATCTAAAAATAAAAATTGCAAGAACTTTGGATCTGCCAGGCTTCAATTCCAGTTGCATTCTGATAAAAGCACTGGCCTTTTTTTTTTTTTAACCATCTCCTCTGGGGCGTTTCGCTAAGAACTTCATTTTTGTGCCCATAGCAATGTGAATACGTTTCATTGCACTACATCATCATTATTATTGCTGCTGCTGCTCATTATTTAAAAAGGACACGCCCACTTGCTAAAAACTGGATGAATTGTGGGCAAAGTTTTGGGTTGCTGGGTTCTCTTCCCCCCCCCCCCCCGCCTCTGAGGGTGTGCGTTTGTTTATACTAAGTGGGTGGGCGGCGTGTTTGGGCTTCCCCTCCCAAGCGCCCTTGCAAAGCCAGAAGTTAATGGTGGCGACTGATAAGCGCAGGGGCACCATTAGTCACTTGCTGCTGGGGAGAGATTCCTGCTTCTTCCCCCCCCCCCACCCGCCCCACGCATGCCTGAGTCCCACACACGAACACTCCCCCCCCCCCCGCCCGCCTAGAGGAGTTCTTGGGATAAGTCTGCCCCGTTTCACCTCAAGCTCTCCATTTACTTTGCTCGCGCGCCACCGAGGATGCTGCTGCCCAGGGAGGCGCAGCCCGGAGAGCCAGGTTGGCGGGGAGAAGGAACACCAAAAGCGCCACACACGCACCAAAAGCACCACACACACACACACACACAACCACACAAATACTCAATAAAGCACCCAGAACAAAGAAGCGTCCCTGGGCCGGTGCAGTTCTGCCTGCCGCCAAAAGGCACCGTCCGCCTCAGGAGCGCACAGACGCGACCCCGGCGGGCGCGCGAAAGGGCGGCGGGAGCGCACGACTTCGCTCCTCAAAAAGGAGGGTTTGGAACCGCCACATTACGAGAAATAAAGCCTCGGGGCCAGTTTGCTTCTTTACCCTCCTCCTCCTCCATCATCATCCCGCCTTCGTTGCCGTTCATTGGGCGCCGCCACTCCTTTTGGTCAGAGAAAGAGGCGGTGGTGGTGGCGGCGGCCGCTGTCGCCGGGGCTCCGCGCTGTCGCCTAGCCGCCGAAGCCGCGACGCAAATGGCTGCAGGTGGAATTATAGCCGGGCTCCTCGGCGCGCCGTGCCCGCCCCGGAGCTGCGCTCGGCTCCGCCCTCAGGCGCTCGGCTGGACTCCTGGTGCCGCTGCCGGATTGCCGAGCGAGGCCGGCTATAAATACCTCACACGAAGGCGCGGAGACCCTCCTGCCTGCTGCCTGGCCGGGGGGGCGGGTTGAGCTGAGGGGACGTTGAGGGCAGAATTCAGGGGGCGCCACGAGATATATATATATATATTTCCATTATTTTCTTCGGAAATTTGACCTGTCCCCAGAGGCAGGAACTAGCCCTCTCAAGAAATACATTTTTAACCCCTATTCCGTGTCTCACGTGCAAATACACAAAAAGGAAAAGTTGCATGGAGAGGGCCAAGTGTCCCCCTCACGTCAAATTTGGGGGACTATTTCCCCCCAAAAAACATTTTTTGCAAGAAAACTACGGGGGGGATGGGGACAAACCCCTGAAGTGGTTGAAATTTGGAGACATAATGAAAGTGCATTATGCAGGTGACACTATCCTAAGGACTATCTTGCAGGTCTTCTGTATGAAGTCTGCAATGTGCCCAGGGTGGATTCTAACAGGGTTTTGTTAAGAAATGCTTTTCATCTATTTATCTTGGCTATATATTAGGTTAACAGGCCTATAATTTATTGACGCCCCCTAGCTCCCTTTCGAAAAGTATGTGCTAACACCAGCTGCCTCCGGAAAGTAACATTTTGCTGGCTTTTTTTGTTTGAAAACCAGCGGTTTCACTTGGTGCCTGCTGCAATACTACTACGTGTTTATTCCCCCTCCTTGGGGGGGGGGGCTACCTTACATTTGTAGGTGTAAGTCTATATTTGTGTGTGCATTTATTTATTTATATCTTAGGGCAGTTCACAACACAAAATTGCAATATAAAAAACTACAAAACGGACAGTACAAATAAGAAAAAACAACCAATAACCCCCCCCCCAACACATTTAAAAGGGCATCAGATGTCAATCCGCCAAAGGCCTAAATGTGTATAATGAAGGCACTAACTGAACCTCCCCAGGGAGAGCATTCCACAAATGGGGGGGGGGCACTGCAGAAAAGGCCTGGTCTCGTGTTGCCACCCTCTGGATCTCTCCTGGAGGAGGCACCCGAAGAAGGGCCTCAGAGAATGATCTTGGAGACCAGCTAGGTTCATATGGAGAGAGGCAGTCCTTGCAGTCCCAAGCCATTTAAGGCTTTATAGGTCAAAACCAGCAATTTGAATTGGGCCAGGAAACTAATTGGTAGCCAGTGCAGTCAGACCAGGATTGGTCTAATATGCTCAAACCATCTTGCCCGGTGAGCAACCTGGCTGCTGAATTCTGCATTAGCTGAAGTTTCCAAATCATCTTCAGAGGCAACCCTACTGTATAACGCATTGCAGTAATCTAACCTAGAGGTTACCAGAGCATAGAATGCCCCTTCTGAAATGAAGCATTTCTTGCCTGCTACAGCTTCATTTTACTATCTGTATTTTAATAGATTTGTTTTATAACCAAAGGCTTTCACTGGTTGTTGTTGTTTGCAGCATGACCCCTGTGACTAGAAATGAAGGTTGCGTGCACATTATCATTTACTCCAGCTCCAGTGCACTCCCACTCCTAGTGTTGGAAGCCATGCACACATGATGTTAGCCACAATCCATATCTACCTGTTGGAAACATACACCTGAAACCACCTTCCATTCAATTTGAAGATGTAAGCCACTTTGCAGTTAAGGTGGGGTGTATACATTTCAGACAGCTGCTGCGCATGCACAAATGACAACCGGGGCCAGCCCCCCACATGAGGCAAGGTGAGGCGACCACCTCAGGCAGCAGGATCCACAAGGGCAGCAGATCCTGATGTAGATCTTTACCACACACACACACACACACACACACACACACCCTTGTTACTGATGTAAATCTTCACTCATCCCTTCTTTCCTGGCAGGGAGGGAATGCCATTTTGTGGTTCGCCTCAGGTGCCAAAATGTATTGGCCGGCCTTGATGACAACACATGTTTAGATGGTAATTTCACAAATAAGGAGAGCGAGGGTTGCAGGTGCAGGGAAACCAAAAGGTAACATGCTTTGCATGAATACACCGCTGCCCTTTTCTGATGTGTACAGCAATGTGCAAATGCAAATTGAAACAGAGCTGGGGTGTGTGGAACAACCTGATTGCTTCTGAAGCTGCAACTTCTGCCGTGCAGCTCAGTTGGTGGGATGGGGTGAACTTGAATCCTAAAAGATGAATTGCTCTCATTTTAGAGGCAGGGGCCTAAAATGCTAAAATAGTAACTTGCTCAAAGTCATCCAGTCCCCCTGTTGCAGAACTGCCATGTGGGTAAGAATGATTACTATCTTAACACTCAAGGAAATGTGATGGGGAGATGTACCCCACTTGTCTCTTTTGAGTGGATAAGATTGTCAAGACTAAATAAGTGTGGCTGATCCGCCAACCAGTATTTTTCCCCTCAAGGCTGGGTGCACACATGCAGATAAATTAGGTGGAAGAATGCTGAGGTGGTGAAATGGACTATAACTCTTCAGGCAGAAGACGTAGGATAACCCCTAATGCTCCTCCATGTTTGTTTGCTTTAAATCCCTGCAAACAGAAAAAATTAACGTCCGAGAGAAAGGTTGCAAGCCAGCACTTCACTGGATCTGACCTGGTGGAATGCTCTGTCCCAGGAGACTAGGGCCCTTCAGGATTTAACCTACTTCTGTCGGTCCTGTAAGACAGAGCTATTCCACCTGGCCTTTAATTTGAATTCAGCTTGATCTTTTATTTCCCTTCCCTTCCCTTCCCTTCCCTTCCCTTCCCTTCCCTTCCCTTCCCTTCCCTTCCCCTTTTACAAAGATTACCCGCTCTGAGACCCCACAGCTAATTCTCCCCTGGCCTCCTCGCTGGCCCAAGTAGGACTAATTCAGCCAGCTAGCCCTGGTGACTATCTAATGCTTATTAGATGGATTTCCCCCAAATTGATTTCTGCACTTTGAAATTTATTGTTATTCATGTTTTTATACTGTATTTTATGCTGCTTCTACAATTAAGTGTTTTAAATTTGTTCTTAGCTGCCCTGAGCCCGGTTTTCTGAACCGGAGAGGGCGGGATATAAATAAGAATTTATTATTATTTATTATTATTATTACTACTGTGCTGGCTGTTTGTTGTGATGGAGTTAATGCTGGGCTAAACTGCAACTCCCACCACCTCTGCAAATTTGACCCTAGTGGCATGGACTGATGGGAAATGGAGTCCAATCACATGTGGCGGACTACAGGTTCCTCACCCCTGACACAGGGGCGGGCATTAATGTGATCTTTCATTTGCAGACTATAGGGGTTCAGAGCATCATAGCACAGCATGCTACTCCTTTAATGTTCCGCATGTGTGTAAACTTTTGCCACTGCAAGCAAAAAAATATTGCAAGTCCAGATCTTATAATAACAATGGCTCAATCAAATACAAAGTAAGGTTTAAGTCACTAATCTCATTTTATGGCTCGGAAACTGAGATTGAACTGGAATGACTTGCTCAAGATGCCTGCCCAATACTATTTTCCTTCTGTAGTAAACAATGGCAGAGCTGCAGTCTTCTACACATGAGCAAGTCCCACTGAATTCAGTATGTCTGAGTCGACATACATGAGATTTCAGTGTCGGGCACTCTGTGTCCAAACAGCAATTGTTCACAGCCACTTGTGCCCCCCCCTCCCGCCCACTGATCCACCATGAGCTCTTCAAACAAATATTCTGGAGGGGGCAGTTTGCATTCCACCCTTTTGTGAGTGGGCATTGAAGAAACAAGTGCAGCATTCTTTTCGAGGATGTTTGTAGAATTTGCAGCTAAATTAGTAGGTAACAACAGTCTCAAAGCAACTTAAATGAGGGCCTGTGGAAATGAAAGAAGAAGGGGGGGGGGGGGAAACCAAGAGTGTGATTGCAGCTGAGTGATTGAAAACACACACAAAGCAAAAGTCCTTCATCACCAGGGAAGAAAGCTTGCCTTTAAATTAATCCCAGATGAGACATTCTACCTCCCTCTGAGCTAGCTGGTAACAGCCTCAGGAAAATGCAGCAGCACCATCCTTCAGCATAACTGATGCTGTTTTCCCTCTTAAACCAGCTTAAAAAACCACATTGCAGATTATAGATATTGCTCTTTTCTTATCAGAGAAAGGGGTTGAGGATTTTACGGCTTTGGGAGGCAAGCACACTGATCTAGGCTAGAAAGTTCTTTGTCAACAGTTTCTTACCCCAAAGTACTTAGTTCTTCCCTGCTGATTGATTCACCAAATATTTCCGAAAATGCCTTCTTCCTTAATTTTACTGACTCCCCCTCAGTCAACTCATTTCACTAATATGTAACAAAATAACTCTGAGTTGCTTTTATGTGTATACAAAATGCTTGCTTGCCACATTTTTAACACTCTGGCCCTTTTGGACATAACAATAAACCATGGTTTGTGTTACATATACAAGTCATGGCAAGCCTTTGAAACATGTTCTCTCCCCACCTCCTTTTCGTTTGAGGCCAGGAAATTAGAAGATTCTCTGTTGTTATTTTGCAAACAAATAGGGGAGAAGCTATTGACAAATTAAGGTAAAGGTAAAGGGACCCCTGACCATTAGGTCCAGTCATGGCCGACTGGGGTTGCGGCGCTCATCTCGCTTTATTGGCCGAGGGAGCCGTTGTACAGCTTCCGGGTCATGTGGCCGGCATGGCTAAACCGCTTCTGGCAAACCAGAGCAGCGCACGGAAACGCCGTTTTCCTTCCCGCCAGAGCGGTACCTATTTATCTACTTGCACTTTGACGTGCTTTTGAATTGCTAGGTTGGCAGGAGCAGGGACTGAGCAATGGGAGCTCACCCCGTCGTGGGGATTCGAACCGCCAACCTTCTGATCGGCAAGTCCTAGGCTCTGTGGTTTAACCCACAGCGCCACCCGCTTGACAAACTAAACTGCACCTTCTTACAAACTGCAAATGAAAACAGTCAATATACAGCGGTACTTTGGAAGTCAAACAGAATCTGTTCCAGAAGTCCATTTGACTTCCAAAATGTTCAGAAACCAAGGTGTGGCTTCCGATTGGGAATCGGAAGCTGCGGAAGCCACATCGGATGTTCGGGTTCCAAAGAACGTTTGAAAACAGGAACAATCACTTCTGGTTTTTGATTGTTTGGGAGCCAAAACATACGAGGACGAGTTCCGAGGTACGATTGTACTTGCCTTATGCCTCTGCCAGGTTGTGGTGGGGAGGAGGTCTTCAGACCCCTTATTGGAGTCCCCCATTCGTATATACACCAGCTGCTCTACTCTTCTCCCTCCTTGCAGCTAAGGTGAGGGAGGGCCTATGCTACTTACTTTATTTCACCGCACAATAGGGGGTTCATTTTATTTTTTATACACAGCAGTCATGCAATCTTCCAGTGCAGCAGCACTTCCTGGGATGTCCATGGGACTGTGCAATGTTGTACAGTCCTAAAGGCATCTCAGGAAAAACGCTTCTGAGCTGGGAAGCTTGCATGAACACTCCATGCTGCATGTGAGCATGGTGCTTTTATATAACGAAGACCTCCTCGGTCGTGGCACTGCTGGGGTGTTCAATACAGCACTGGCCAGCCCAAAGACCTCAGCTTCATAAGGCCCCATACCTGCACCTGCTAGTCATGGCACCCCTACATGCAGAACAAGGGGCACATGAGCCCAAGGCTTGCTACAGTTCATCCACACATAACAACATACCAGGCTGAACCAGGTTTATATGTTTATGTTTGTTTGTTTATTTTTTAAAAAAACTACGATTAGTTCCGCCAGTCCAAAGTTTAATTAAAATAAGGCAATGACACTATGGGTTATGTTCCCTGTATCAGAGCCAAGGGGTCAACTTGAATAAAATATTGACAGGGAGGCTGGCGAGCGCCACCCCACATAACTGACCACAAGATGCAGAGCACACACACCATTCAAATGGCAATGCCCACCAACTTTTAGGGCTCCTCAGGTCCCTCAATTATGTTAGGGGGCGCACATGAAGACACCTCAGCCTCTAAGAGTTGGCTCCTATTTCAGAGACAAATGTTCTTAAGCAGCCATCTTTGGCCAAACCAGTACTACTTCTCTAGGAAAAGAGATGCTGGAGCTCACCACGAACTTCTCCCTTGTTCTCTTAGGATGGCAATGGGGCCCACTTGAGAGGTTCCAGAGCTGAGCTCCTGCGGGCGCCGGCTGGAAAAAAGCCCTGGGCTGAACATTTAGTGGACTGTTTAATATCACAAAGGAAATCGGGTTCTCTTGCTCACTCTTCTAATCCTTTCTCATCAACAGAACACAGCCTTCGAATCTACACAAGTTTCTTTCGTCCCTTCCCTATTCGAACAACTCAATCTCCCCACCCACCTAGCCTATGAAGGATACATTCCATTCTTTCCTTAGGCATTGGGGGAGATATTTCCCCATCCGTCGTCTGCCTCCTCAGTTCCCTAGCGCTCAGCCTCCTTCACTGATCATATATTGCCTCCTGTCCTTATTCTGTGTTGAAATTTATCTTCATTGTCTCTTCCACTCCCTACTCCCCAAGATCTCTCCCCAGATCGTGGCCCACAGGCCTAGCACTCCTGCAGTATATCACCCCGATTGCACTTCGATCCTGTGTGAGAGGCATAGCTGTCAACTTACAGATTTGGGACCAGCAGCCTCAAAAATAAGGGACCACCAGCCTCAAAAATAAGGGATCAGCAGCCAAAATAAGGGATTTTCCAAGCACAGGTATGTTCAACTTCTGAGCCCCTCTGAGCCAAAGGCAAAAAGCCCAGCCAGCAGCCAAATGAAGCCACAAGCCTCAAGGAAAACCACCGTCACCTCTCCGCTGGGAAGCGCTGAGCAAAGGCGAGTCCCCAGGCAAAGCAGCCGATTTGATCAGCTGAAGGCATGCAAGCTCCACCCCCCAGTCGTTCTTAGACTTCTTATTGGGTGAGCAAAGCAGCCAAGCAACACAGTTGGAGCCTCCCTCCTCCATGACCGGCAAGGGGGGAGGGAGAGGAGCTGCTTCCTTTGAAACTCGGGAAATTTAAGGGACATCATCAATAAGGGACAGCAGCGGGACATGGTGTTGGGATAAGGGACTGTCCCGCCAAATAAGGGATGCTTGACAGCTATGGTGAGAGGTTTTCTCCCAGCAAAGACGACAATGCACTTCCCTCATAAAGGTTGCCAACAACATTTCCGTATCCCCTTCAGCAGTAAGAGTGTTCTGAACTCTATAGCCGTTATCGCTAGGGGGTGGGGGGAGGGCAGTGCAGAACGAGGGGGAGAGAGAGAAGAAATAATGGCTAGCAGCTGGGTCCTAAACAAACGATGGTAATGCTAGTGAAGACCTGTTGGTAGAATGTTAGGGAATTACAGTGCCAAAGCATTCGGAGATTACTGTATTTTGCTAGCAGGGGATAAAGATAACCGGACGTGGGTGTTGATGGTGTTTTGAAGGCAGAAGATACTTCATGAAAACATTCTTTTATAACGGTAGCTTGGCAGTGGAATCAAAGAAATGGAATTTAAAATAAAGAGTGGGTTTAGTATGAACAGCGCTATTGTATTATTTTATAGCAGAGTGAGATAAATACGGATACGCTTTAGCAAAATGTCTACAGACAAGAGAGAAGGGAAAGTTGCCATATTGGCCTGTAAACAAGAGAAAGGGCTATTTAGGATAGATTGGTTGCAGGATGAGTGTCTCTGGCCCATAGCTGTCAACTTTTCCCTTTTCTTGCGAGTAATCCTATTCGGAATAAGTGAATGTCCCTTAAAAAAAAGGAAAACATTGACAGCTATGTTCTGGCCTCTGTAGTTCTTTCTAAGCAATTAGCCACATTTCCCCCCTCATTTTATTTTCTCACATGCTAGTATTGAGTCTGTAGCATTTACTCCCAGGCAGTTGCTACCTTTCTGGAGTAATCAAAAACAGACAGCCTCCATTATGTGAAAGTATAGTAAGGAAAAAACAACCAAATCAATCTGGCTACCTGATCAATCTTCTGCTATTCAGGTTGTACATAATTCTTGTCTGTGACGCCTTTTATAATAGTATTATATTCCATCAGCAGGGGTTCCTACTTTTTTATCGTTTTAAATTAATATTGCTAAACATTTCCAACTGCTTTACAAAATAAGTTGAGCATGAAAGAACTTATGTACTGAGCTGAATAGGATCCAAAATGCAGCAGTCTGATTGGTCCTAGAACAATAGGATCTAGAATGCAGCAGTCTGATTGGTCCACAGGAGCCACCCAATCCAGCTCCAGGTGGAAGTGAATCCGCAACCTGATTGGCCTGCCAATCACGTGGGGCCCATTGTGTAAATAATGTATATAAAGCATTCTGGGGGAACTTCCATTCCTCCTCACCGCTATGAGCTGAGTAAAGAGCATGAAATCCACTCTCGACTACGAGTATATTTCAGAACTAATAATCATATTCAAGGCTAGGCGACCCTGAGGGCAAATGGGACATTTCCTTCTGGGGTTGCCTGTCCGATTTTCACTGCCTGAGGTGAAATGGGAAGGGGATGCCCCCGCTGAAGACTCACTTACCAAGGTTGTGTGGTGATGGCTTCCAGCTAAATCGTGCGAAAGTTCTCTAGTTGGTATCTTGTCACTTTTCCACTTTTGGGCTACAAGTATCCTGGCCGCCATTGTAGCATACATGAAATTTTTCTTCTCCTCTTTTGGGAGATCTTGACCTGTAATGGCAAGACAAATTGATGGACTATGTTAAAATGGCCAAATTGACTGAGACACTAAGAGATAAAAACAACAGGGACTTTAAAAAAGAATGGGAACCATTTATGATGTATTTACAGAAATATTGTAAAGAAATGAACTCACTAGCAGGATTTGACCCTTACAATTACAAAACAGGAAAGAGAAAGGACTCAGTTTAGAGAATACGGTATTAAGGTATAACTAAAAAGCAGGGAAATCACTATACAACAAACAAGAAGAGGAAGTTGAGGGAAGTCATGGGGGGTAATTGGGTCTGTGTGTATATTTGAGATGATAAGATTGTGATGAATATAAAAATGCAAAAATCCATTTTTAAAGAAAAAAAAATCGTGCGAAAATTCCGCAAGATCTCCTTGGAAGCTACCACTGCTGCAGCCACACAACCCCAGAAGTGGAAGGGGTGGCAGGTGGCATGGAGCCCCTACCCTAAGGAATTCTACCACCCAAAGTAGCTGCACACTGTTAACTCAATCCGTGCCTTCCACTTCCCAGTGGCACCCAGGAATAATAGCTACATTCTGCTGCTGCTGCTGCCGTCATTGCCGAGGCTAAATTTTGTACATTATGAACATTAGTTTTATATCTGTAAAATGGGAATAATAATTATCTCACCATTTTGATCTATGAAGGACTGGAAGGCTGTAAATACCTTACATTTTATTTATTTAGAAAATGTACAGACTGTTCCTTCATCCCAAAATGGATTTCAGGGCGGTATGCTCAAGAATTTAAAATCCACAAAGTAATTTTGAAGCAATACAAAAGATTATGCAAGCATACGGTAAAAATGAGAGGAATAAAGCTAGTTAATTAGTTAAAAATACAATAATTTAAAATGCCTGGAGGTGTTGTTGTTTTTTTAAAAAAGTTTTAACCTGGTGCCTGAAAAAGCATCTCCACCCCCATCATTCAGCCCAGACACTGAGGTCCAGCTCCGAGTACGTTCTGGTGGTTCCCTTACCGTGAGAAGTGAGGTTACAGGAAACCAGGCAGAAGGCCTTCTCGGTAGTGGCGCCTACCCTGTGGAACACCCTCCCATTAGATGTCAAGGAAATAAACAACTATCTGACTTTTAGAAGACATCTGAAGGCAGCCCTGTTTAGGGAAGTTTTTAATGTTTGATGTTTTATCGTATTTTTAATATTCTGTTGGGAGCTGCCCAGAGTGGCTGGGGAAACCAGATGGGCGGGGTATTATTATTATTATTATTATTATTATTATTATTATTATTAATACACAACATTATTGTAATGTGTAACTTCCTTGGCAGGGCGTTCCACAGATCAGGTTCCAGCCCAGAGAAGAGCCTCTTTTGTGCACGTACAATGCAATTTTCCAACAGATAAAGCATACTATACGGGAAGATTGATGTGGAACGGCACAGTCTTTCAGATATGTGGCGCCCAAACCATTTATGGCTTTAAAGCACCTTGAACTGGGCTTGACAGTGTATAGGCAGTCAACGTTGTTCCTTCGGAACTGACGTAACAGGCTCCATCTAGAGTCAGAATCCTTGCAGCCAGATGCTGCACTTTAAAGATACGATAGTAATTGTTAAGAAACTCGAATTCTTTTCTGAAAAGGCGTTTAGAATAAATCTTCACTGTGAGCACATATTAAAACAGGGTTAAAGCACTAGAATTAAGGGCCAATTAAGAACATTAAGGCATAAATGGAGTGTTGTTGCGGACTTTAAAAATTACTATTACGAAACCCGAGTCAAGACAATCGTGTGGTTTTGTCTCATTATGCTAAGCTGGCTGGATTTCACTTTGGCTGGAAGAGCTTAAGGAGGAGCTGTAGGAGGTGGTTGGTAGCACAAAGCAGAATTAAAGAGATGCAGCCCCAGCCTTCACGAGTGCTGCTAGACAGAAGCTGATAGTTAATTCTATAATGCAATATTACACTAGTAAATAAGCACCTATTTAAAATATTTATGTGCAACTTGCTTAACTTGTGCATTAATGGATTGAGTTACTGCTGCTGCTTTAGCTGTGATCCTGCATAATGAGATCAGCTATGCAACAGAGACTTAACAGGGGTTGACTCTGAGAAGTAATACCTTACTGCTGGGAAACAAACGGCGCTGCCCAGCTGAATTATGTTGCTGCTATGTAAAATAATGCTGGCAAAATAATAAACACTCCGGCTCCACTTGGCAATTTATTTCCAAGGCAGTAGCTGCGCTAATCAGTTGCACTAAAAGCAACAAAGAGTCCTGTAGTACTTTTAGAAGCAGGCATTGGACACCTTGGGGGGGGGCAGGTGGGATTTGGGGGAAATGCCATAGGTAAAGGGACCCCTGACCATTAGGTCCAGTCGTGACCGACTCCGGGATTGCGGCGCTCATCTCGTTTTATTGGCTGAGGGAGCCGGCGTACAGCTTCCGGGTCATGTGGCCAGCATGACTAAGCTGCTTCTGGCGAACCAGAGCAGCTCACGGAAACGCCGTTTACCTTCCCGCTGGAGCGGTACCTATTTATCTACTTGCACTTTGACGTACTTTCAAACTGCTAGGTTGGCAGGAGCAGGGACCGAGCAACGGGAGCTCACCCCGTCGCGGGGATTCAAACTGCCAACCTTCTGATCGGCAAGTCCTAGGCTCTGTGGTTTAACCCACAGCGCCACCCGTGTCCCATAATGCCATGGGTACCAGCTGCTAAATGACTGCCATGCAGGAGTGGCATGACACAAAGTAGCTGGTTTACCTAAAATGTCAGAAAATAAGACATGGGCCCACCCAGCGCTGTTTTTCCAGAAAAAGAGGTGCTTGAACTCACCACGAACACCTCCCTCGTTCTCTTATAAGGACAATGGCACCTACCTGAGAGGTGCCGGAACTGAGTTTCGGCAATTTCTGGCTGAAAAAGAAGCCCTGGGCCCACCATCAATTGGCTGCACTACCAAGTGGTATGAGATATGGTCAGTGCTATTTTTCCAGAAAAAAGAGGTGCCAGAACTCACCATGAATGCCTCCTTTGTTCTCTTATAATGGCAATGGTGCCTACCTGAGAGGTGCCAGTGAGTTCCGGCTGAAAAAAAGCCCTGGAAATGGTGTTATTAGAAAAATTAACAAATAAGATGAGGCTTGGACGTAGTGTATAATATTTGTTTTGACAGCCATTATATATTTTTTTCTTTTTATGTATTTTAAATTTTGATAAAGATTAATTTAAAAGAAGAAAGGAAGGAAAGAAGGAAGGAATTACAGTGGTACCTTGGGTTAAGAACTTAATTTGTTCTGGAGGTCCATTCTTAACCTGAAACTGTTCTTAACCTGAGGTACCACTTTAGCTAATAGGGCCTCCCATTGCCGCCATGCCGCTGGCACACAATTTCTGTTCTCACCCTGAAGCAAAGTTCTTAACCCGAGGTACTATTTCTGGGTTAGTGGAGTCTGTAACCTGAAGGTTCTGTAACCTGAAGCGTCTGTAAGCCAAGGTACCACTGTATTTGTACATCTCCTCAAAACATATGTGAGGGTGTTTAGCACACTCAGTGAAATGTGGGCATGTTTAAGGAAGCCTGTTCAATGGGGGAGAGTGAAGCAGTACAAAGAGGAGGTGAAGGAGGAAGAGCAAACAATGGCTCATGCATTGTGGATATTTGAGGATACATTTACTTTCCCAGGTACCACAGGAGGTCCCAGAAGAAACATTGGTATCCACAGATGTTGCATGGGCAACCCCTGTTTACAGAGGAGCAAATTTATTATGGCACAAGCTTGCTTTAAGGTGCCACAAGACCCTTTATTGTTTTCACAAATGATGTGTAATAAGATTGTTCGTCCTTTTTGTGGAGATTATCTGAGCAGACAGGGAAAGTGTCATGTGTGAAACGATTCTAGGATCCCTACAGTAAAGGCACCTTGTAACAATCACTTTTCATATCTGGCCATAATACCTTATTTTGTCACGTCTCAGATATTTGCTCACCATAATTTTCTCCAACAAATCATCCTGTACGAAGTTCACAGACGAAAGCAAGTAACAGAAATAGGACAAGTTAGAGAGAGCCAAGGATAGGAGTATCTTCTTGTGCCAAAAGAAGTTGTGTTGTTATGACAATGAAGGTCAACTAAAGGTGAAGGTAGCTCACAGTGCACCGTAAACCGAATAAATGGCTATCAAGTTCCTTTGGCACCTTTGGTTCCTCATACTTACTTCGGCTGTTGAATCTGAAAGAGCGCATCTCTGTCGGAAAAGTACCAGGAAGCTGTCGGAAAAGTACCAGGAAGCTTGTGCCTCAAGAACAGCGGAGATCACATATACTGATCTGAATGCCACGAGTTAACTTGATGAGCACTGTGTTCCCAATTGCCTATTAGAGCATGGGATCTGGTATCTGGTTGCTCCAGGTACACTTATCATGGTGTGAGCATAAACACTTGGCAAGCTGGTCACGTGTCACAAGCGATGAGAACTTCACCATATCTGATTCCCTGGACTTCTGTTGGTCATAGATGTCTGGTTTAAAAAATTCCATTAGCAGACGAGTAGAACAATGGCAATAGCCAACTTGCCAGTTTATGGTATGCTGGTACATGGCTGTATTTTCCCAGTTAATGCATGCAACTTAAGCAGATGCACAGTCAATGCAAAATTCAGTGCATTTCAAAGCAGCAATCTGGGTTTGCAAATTGGGAGTGCTCTGTGGACGGGCTTACTCCTGAGGGCACGTTTTAAAATTATTCAGATTCGTCTGCCGCACCTATATAGGGCCCAATCCTAAATACCCGTTGTAGCGATCATACAGGGTCCCCAGATGTTTGACGGTCTACTGATCCCTGTGCTGCCACTGTGATTGCTTCCCCGCTGCCACCAACCCGTTTCTCTCGGGCACACATGGAGTCCAGACAGTTGTTAACATTAAACCAAATAAACAAGTTTATTTTATAAGCATTAACAAGTTTATGGTTTCAGATAATTTTTCTTGTCAGTTTCTTAATCTTAGTTTCTTTACTGGCCTATACCTTCCTAATAACTTCTAACTGATTGTCCCACAATCTAACTGATTGTCTCCTCTTAACAGATTCTCTCACTCTCTCACACCAAACTATCCCAACCCACAGACTTATCCTCCCTCTCTCTTCTCTAACACCCGACTGACTCCTCAACAACTCTAACTCTAACTCCTCCCCTTGGGTTCCCACTTGCCAATCACTTCACACTCATTTAACCCTTCCCTTATGACCCAGCATGATGTCACCTAGGAGGGCAAACGCCACACCCGGTCATAAGCAAGATGTCTTATTTTCAATACATTCCGTTTGGGAAAGAAACTGTTCATCTTAGCAGCTTCATTTCACAGACTTGGGACAGGTTAACAGTATATTACAAACAGAGCGCTATACAAATTAAGGTGATGGTGTTGATTGGTCTAGAGAAGTGCCTTGCCGAGCACCAGGACTTTGGGCTGTTCAACAGAACTTCCCTTCTCTCTCTGGTCATTGCATGGCCCTTAAATTTGTTCTGAGGGTTTGCCCAACCCTCCAAGGCATATTGTTTCGTGGGGAGGAGAAGTCCCATTACACAAGCCACCATTCTTGCATTAGCAGAAGCACTTATTTGGATATGGCATATTATTATTATTATTATTATTATTATTATTATTATTATTATTATTAAAAAAACATTAGACCAGTCATACCCCTAATTATGGGACACGGGTGGCACTATGGGTTAAACCACAGAGCCTAGGCCTTGCCGATCAGAAGGTTGGCGGTTTGAGTCCCCGCGACGGGGTGAGCTCCCGTTGCTCAGTCCCTGCTCCTGCCAACCTAGCAGTTTGAAAGCACATCAAAGTGCAAGTAGATAAATAGGTACCGCCCCAGCGGGAAGGTAAACGGCGTTTCCGTGTGCTGCTCTGGTTCACCAGAAGCAGCTTAGTCATGCTGGCCACATGACCCGGAAGCTGTATGCCGGCTCCCTCGGCCAGTAGAGCGAGATGAGTGCCGCAACCCCAGAGTGGGCCACAACTGGACCTAATAGTCAGGGGTCCCTTTACCTTTACCTTTACCCCTAATTATCAAAAGCCAGTCCAAATAAAATGTCTTATCCCGTTTCCAAACTATGCTTGGGTTGTGGCTCACTTCCTTGGGATGAAAGATTCAAAACTGAAGTGCTGCCGCATTCAGTAAGTGAGGCGATAGCTGGAGCCAGTTAAAAGTCAAAGTATATTTTGCTCATCTGTCGATCACCCCTTTACAACATAAGAAAACCAGCCTAATTATGATGGCAAATGACAAAACAGTAATAAAAAAGTAAGCAAATTTACAGGTACAGCACCTCCAATACTCCACCTAAATGCTCTCATCTCTATCAGACCAACAAAAGCTCCATTAACCTCAATGGAAGATGGCAATGCCATGAACACATTCCTTTAGAATCATCCGCATTATCTACTGAGATGAATGGGCACATTTGCATTTGTAAAAGCTGGATATAATCACTTGAGCGCACATGAGACTCCAGATGGGGGTGTTTGCACTTGGGTACGTTGTAGAAAATAATCCTATTTTGAGTCAGTAGGTGCCACTGTGATAAAATAAAAAACAAGTAGCAGAAGAAAAGCTGGTTAATTATTCCATTGTGTAAATGCAAAATGCATTATTTAGATAAATGGCAATTCTTTAACCTACAGAAGCTGATCAAAAACAACACATTATTTATTTGGATCTGCAGGAGAAAAATAGACCATTTTTATGCCCTTTTTGAAATACATAATGGAAGGTTTCATTCACGAGAGTTAGATGTGTTATTTATGCAAATAATAATCAGGTTCTGTTGTAGCAGCTCTGTTCCAAAGAATATTATAGAGACTTCTGCAGTCACAATTCTCTAGGGGGCAAAGTGTTGTAATACATTAGGGGAAAACAGGTGTGCCTAGAATCTTCCATTCACAATCTAATGTATATTTTAGCACTAGGAATGAGAGTCCGAGAAGTTTATTTGCTTTCTGCATCAGGCCGTCAGTTTGTTTTCACATTATTGTTGTAGCTAGACCAGGGATTCTCAAACTGCCTTAGTGAGACTCCGTAAGTTAAAACAGTAAGGGTCCAAGATTCAGTACCGCACAGCTGAGACATGTTTCTCAGGCCGTGTCCTGACCCGAGAGAGTCAAGCAGGGCAAAAGGAACAGAGTTACGGTATGTTGTGTCATTAAACCAGACCTTTGTACAAAGACAGCCCATTGGCCATGTAAGCTCTCAATAATTCTCCCAAACTATGAAACCAGGTGGAGAGGTGTACTTAGCCATACATGGTTGATAGACAGTTCTTGATTTGACGGTCACAAGTTGATCAGGTCTGCCTTAAGGTCATGGCAAAAGGAGATGCGCTTCAGTGCCAACAACAGAATTTTCTACACTGGCTTGTCACAGTGCTACAACAAGGGGTGGACACACAGAAGCAGATACATTGAGCAAGCCTCACAGTGAAGAGCACATTCAGGAGAATCTCTGTTTTCCTTTTCCAACTTCTACATCTGCCTAAAGAGCACTATTGTGCTTTTTTTAAATAAAAAAGCCCTCTTAATCTAATCTTACGGTGGATTTGATAAACCTGCTCTGGATCGCTAGATTGGCTTGTATTTCTGCATTGTTGCTGTTTAAACTATGGTGCTCTTAATTGTGTTTTATTGTCTTAAATGTCATGTCATTTTGCATACAGACATACAATCATAGAATTGTAGAGTTGAAAATGACCCCGAGGGGGTCCAACCCCCTGCAACGCAGGAATCCAAACTAAAGCATCCATGACAGATGGCCATCCAATCTCTGCCTAAAAATCACTACCTTCTGAGCGAGACTATTCAACTATCCAACAGCTCTTACCATCAACTTTTACCATTCTTCCTGATGTTTAGTAGGAATCTCGTTTCTTGTAACTCGAAGCCATTGGTTCAGGTCCTAGCCTCTGGAGCAGGAGAAAACAAGCTTGCTCCATCTTCCTTGTGATAGCCCTTTAGATATTTGAATATTTGTTATCATATATTGTTATGTACTGAGCTGAATCCTAGAACAATAGGATCCAGAATGCAGCAGTCTGATTGGTCCACAGGAGCTACCCAATCCAGCTCCAGGTGGAAGTGAATCAGCGACCTGATTGGCCTGCAGAAACAGCCAATCAGGCTCCTGGATGAAGTGAACCAGCAACCTGAATGGCCTACAGGAGCAGCCTGGAATTAGCCAATCATGCGGGGCCCATTGTGTAAATAATGTACATATAGCTAGACGTTTTGGGGAAAATTTCATTCATTGCTACTATGAGCTGAATAAAGAGCATGAAATTCACACTCGACCGAATATATTTCATATATATACATACAAAATTATATTTGTATGCCGCCTTTCCATAGTTAAAACCATGCTCAACGCAGCTTACAACATGATTTAATCAACAATAAATAAACCAGCAAAACCATTTTGTTGATTGTGCTGGAAATATCTTTGTAGCTTCGTGTGTGTGTGTGCGTGCAGTTTATAAATGCTGGAAATAAATAAATAAAAAGAAATGCATCACATCTTTATTCCAACCTTTTAAACTTTTTTAAAAATACAACCACCACCCAAGTAACACCACCTTTCCGCAGAAAATCAGACAGCTGCTAATAGCCACTTGCGTGGTAACAATTAAGACTTGAAAGCTGCAGTTCAAAGTACAGCATCTTTCAGATGAATTATGCAGATTCTTTCTGATAAAGTGTAATGGGAATAGTAGGGCCAGGGCAGAAAGTAGTATTCAAAAAAATGTGCTTTTCCATAGATCAAAAACTCGAAGTGACTTCAGTTCTGCAATCTCTTTGTTTCGCTCCAGGGGGGCTTGCGATTCAGAGTTTAAAGAATTCTACCGCTTTGTTGCTCTTTGGGACACTCTGGATTGAATAAGCGCAGAGCGAAAGACACAATCATTCATCACCAACTGAACGAGGCTTATTTACAAGGAGGTAAAACTGATAACTATGTCCACAGGTCAGAGAATCAGTGTAGGCAGAATAAACACAATTACTCTGCACAACAAATGAGGAAGGAAAGTGCTGATTACTTAAGAGCAGAGCTTGCCAGGGATGCAATAAACATTCAGAGTAACACGGTTGCTGGCATCGTTCAGCAAAGCAAACTCAAACGGAGGGAAGATATTGTACGTGTGTTAAAATAACTTAAAATGCGTGAAAAATGTATCAATACGTGTAATGGAACAATCCAAGTCTCAGCCAAGGATTACAGGAATGTGACAGGTCTGCATTTAAGTGCCCTTGTGCTGGAACAATACCCAAAATGCCAAATTAGACTTGATGTTAGAGTAAATGGGTGCCTAAAAACCACTAGGGATGGAATGATTTGGATCAGGACTATTAGCTGAAAAGGGGAAAGCACGACACCACCTTGCCCAGGTCAAAGTGCACAATACTTACCTTAGGACAAGTACATAAGTATACAGTGGTATCTCAGGTTAAGTAGTTAATTCGTTCCGGAGGTCAGTTCTTAACCTGAAACTGTTCTTAACCTGAAGCACCACTTTAGCTAATGGAGCCTCCTGCTGTTGCTGCGCCACTGCTGCACGATTTCTGTTCTCATCCTGAAGCAAAGTTCTTAACCTGAGGTACTATTTCTGGGTTAGCGGAGTCTGTAACCTGAAGCGTTTGTAACCTGAAGCATCTGTAACCCGAGGTACCACTGTATTGTTATAATATGTTAAAGTATACTGAAAGGTCACATTAACTAACACACACACACATACACACAAAGAGAGAGAGAGAGAGAGAGAGAGAGAGAGAGCGCGACAGACCAGTCTTCTGGGAGAGAGTTTCTCTTGCAAAGATATCAGAAGCCTGCTCTGCAGTATATTGCAGCAGCGCCTTTTGTGTGGCTGCCCCTTTTCTGTGGAATAGCATTCTCGTCCATATACAACAGGGAAGAGCACTGGAAACTGGTGAAAAATGAAAAGGCACAGCTCCATTCTACAAAAGACACACACTTTTGCCAACCGTCAGACAAACCACCAAGTGAAAACATTAATATAAGACTGGCAGGTCTCTCCAAAAGTTGAATCAGATAAAACTAGGAAAGGTGAAGGCAGGGAAAGGAAGGAAAGGAAGAAAATACATGGTCAGAATTTTCTCATGGGCTTCTGGGAATGAACACCTCCTAGACTGAATTTCTGATCCTATTGTTTTAACTGTTTTTTATTGGTTTTCATTGTTATAGATTGCTTTGTTGTATATTTTGATTAAGGATGTATTAAGGACTCAGGGGTTAGTCCATTTTAGTTATGTATTGATTTTATAGTTGTAAAGCGCTTAGAAGCCATTTTGGCATACAAGCAGGGTATTACTTATTATTGTTAGTTATTAAATTCCTGTCCTGTCCTTCATCAGAGGATCACAGGGTGGTTTGCAACATAAAAACACGGAAATACACAAGATAGTAGCAAACAAAACAATACGGTAACCTTCCACCACCACCACACACAATTAAAAAGGCTTTGTTTAATTAGCCAAAGACCTGGGAGAAGAGGAAAGCTTTGCCTGGGCACCTAATGAAGGTGCCGAGGACGATCACAGGGTCTGGTTCAGATTCTGTAGGACAATAGATATATATAGCCTGAGCAACCTCTCCGCTTACTGCTTGAACCTAAAGCTAGAACCTGCCCTAAACAAACAGATTTCAAGAATATAAGAGTCCATCAGAACCAAGAGCAGACCTTCCAAATAGCTGTTTGGAAATTTCCAGTCTCCTCATTGCAATTAGCCCTCAAGGGTAAGAGCTCATGATAACTGCTATGCTCATTAATGATGTAGGAATTGAAAGTATCTCGTTCCCACAGGTCCTTGGTATGAAAACAGAATGCTGTTTGCGCCATAGGATCATGGCCCCAAAACATTCCATATGGAAGCTCTAACTGTACGAGGAATAATTCGCCAACAGACTCTAGACATGTGCTGAGTTTATCATTACTATGTCTGTAGCTACCTACAATTGCGGGAGCACTGAAATGCTGAGTTCAGAACATTTCGAAACATTAACCATGCATTAAGTGGTTATCTGTTTTCACCCTCCAGAGAAGAGTATTAAATAGACTCCAATGAAGGGAGGAAGTTTAGTGGCAGAAATGCATCCTCATATATGCAACCTGACACAGAATAGTAATTAAAAAAATAATACTCACAATTTCGTTCCTCCAAGGGATTTTCCAAAGTAATATTCTAATTATTACGGCAGCAAGAAGAGGCTGATGCTAATTAGGTTTATAAGAGAAGCTAGCAAACTGGAGAAAAAACTGATCATTACGATCTTCCTTTCTAGTTTCCGTGTGTGTGTGTGTGTTGTATGTGTGATTTATTTAACCTGAACGTTATTGCTGAAGTGGGAAATGTTAAGGGATTTATATCAACCTCCCCAACATGGATTAAACATTTTTGAAAGCCATAGGTAGTCAAAGATTTCACTTAATAAGCTACATCGGACATGATTGGAAGGGAAAGCAGTGCTGGATTTGTATCTTGCTGGGAGCTAGTATTTGGTTATATAGAACTGGTGCACTGTCTCTCTGGCTCAGTTCAGACACCAATTAACTTAAATAGGAAGGTATGTACCTATGTCTATTCAGAAGTAAGCCTTGTCAGTTCAGCAAGAATTACTCCCAGGTGTGTGTCCATAGGATTGCAAATTGTAGTTTGAGTCAAAATCCCAACCCTCCATTTAGGAGCATAGGAAGCTGACATGCTGATTCAAACCAGTGGAGATCTGAGAACACTTTCAGGGCACATTGAATGAATTTTATTATTACGGTCACAGACCAGTTCCGGCTCACTTACAATATCAGGAAAATCACAAAACACAACAGGAATACATTGAATTGCAATTGGGTATAACAGAGACAATTCAGATATAGCGGCAGTTTAAAATATATATTAAATCTTGATCACTAAAATATAACCTAAAATTGTCATTTTGGTAGTGCAGCTTGTTCCCTAGGTTTTATGGCAGTCGCACAGAATAGGGCACATTTTGCCTCTCCCTATAACCACCCAGCCCAATTTTTGAACCAAAATGTCTACAGATTTACATATCTAGGCGATTTATTCTAGGAGTCCCATTTCACATGTTGATGGAAGGTAATAGTATTCTGCAAACTGGTATCTAATCTATCATCTATCATCTATCTATCTATCATCTATCTATCTATCTATCATCTATCTATCTATCTATCTATCTATCTATCTATCATCTATCATCTATCTATCTATCTATCATCTATCTATCTATCATCTATATCATCTATCTATCTATCTATATCTATCTATCTATCTATCATCTATCTATCATCTATATCTATCTATCTATCTATCTATCTATCTATCTATCATCTATCTATCTATCTATCTATCTATCTATCTATCATCTATCTATCTATCTATCTATCTATCATCTATCATCTATCTATCTATCATCTATATATATATATATATATATATATATATATCTGAATTAAGGGAATTATAACAAATCTCCTATGTACTATGCCCCTGATTTTCCAAAAGCCAGCCGAAATATAAAGGGCTTACACGTTTACAACGCTTCCAAAATAAAGCAAGGGACAGCAGGAACATCTAGAGAGCAGCTGCTCACAAACCTGATTAGATGCTGTCAGTAACCTAACCACTGAGCATGGGACCAGCCCTATCATTAGGCAGTAGATGCCGGGGTGCAGCAGAGGGCTGGTCCTTGTACCTTTCTGTTGAAGAACAAAGCTCCATATCCTTCATGGTCTTTATTCAGGGCCGGTCCACCCATGAGGCAAGGTGAGGTGACCACCTCAGGCGGCAGGACCCACAGGGGTGGCTGATCTCGATGTAAATCTTTATACCCTCAATACTAGCCTTCTGCCTCTGAGAGTGGTGGAGAAGATTCAATTGCCAGTCCAGTCTGAACCTGAAACGATTGGGGGTTCTATCTTGTCCTTCACCCCAGGCAGAAAAATGCCTTGCCATGCAGAATGGCTGCTGTGTGGCAGTGGGGACAGTTGGGTGACAGCATGGGTTGAAGCTCCGACATGTAGGACCATTAAGAAAATAAGTTATCTGATGGTTTTTAGCCCATTGCTTTCTTATGGATAACAGGCACCAAACCAATTTCCACAGTAGCATTGTAATTAGCAAAAAAGCAACAATGCATGATATCAGAGCAAGATGGATGAGCCAGTTTGGGAAAGGATCATTATTTGAGTTTTCCAAAACCAAGCTATTTCGAAAGTGGTGAGTTGGAGCTCTTCCAGGGTTTGGGTGGGAAGGAGATAAGCATTTCCACGGTTTTTCTAGGGTGCTGGAAGCTGGGAATAAGGATTAAGAAACGATAAATGCCAAGTGGTTTCATTTGTAAGCTTGGAATTAGAAACAAAGTCAGCATCCTGAACATGCCGAAGAAAAAGAAAAGAAAAAGAAAACCCCCAGGAAACCACACACATTAATGTTTTAAATTCTGAGAAACACTGCAATAAATGAAACGGGCATCAGGTCAAAGACAAGCCCAACATTGCGATGCCTGGGACACAGAACACAAACAGATCTCCTGACTGTGGTGGCAATAACCAACAGGCCATTTGCTGCCCTTTAATGGTGGCACTGTGGGTTAAACCACAGAGCCTAGGACTTACTGATCAGAAGGTCAGCAGTTCGAATCCCCGTGACAGGGTGAGCTCCTGTTGCTCGGTTCCAGCAACCTAGCAGTTCAAAAGCACGTCAAAGTGCAAGTAGATAAATAGGTACCATTGCGGTGGGAAGGTAAACGGCGTTTCCGTGCGCTGCTCTGGTTCGCCAGAAGCAGTTTAGTCATGCTGGCCACATGACCCGGACGAGCTGTACGCCGGCTCCCTTGGCCAATAAAGCGAGATGAACGTCGCAACCCCAGAGTCGGCCATGACTAGACCTAATGGTCAGGGGTCCCTTTACCTTTACCTTAATGGTCCTCTAGCATATGCCATCAGATTCACCAGCTTTAAGACAAACACATCCCTCTCATGTAATGGTTGTTTACAATAGGGACTGCCGCCAAACTGTACTCCGGTTCCTTCTCCTACATACAGTACCATTAACAAGATCTGTTCAGATGTTGCCCAGTTGCTTTGGATGAAACAGCTGCAAAAACTGGGACAAGCAGTGCCTGTTTTAATAGATGCAATGCCCTTGACAACCTTTTGTTAACACCACCCTTTGCCACTCTTGGTTGTGCTACCATCAAGCATGACATGGATTGTGGTTTATATTGATAAAATGTGTGTACATGTGTCTGTGTGTGTGTGTGTGTGTGTGTGAGAGAGAGAGAGAGAGAGAGAGAGGGAGGGAGGGAGGGAGGGAGGGGGTGAATCTACATTCATGGTTTTTAAATGTTAAGGAAGGATTAAGGCGGGCATAGGCAAACTCGGCCCTCCAGATGTTTTGGGACTACAACTCCCATCATCCCTGACCAGTGGTCCTGTTAGCTAGGTATGACAGGAGTTGTAGTCCCAATAATAATAATAATAATAATAAATAATAATAATTTATTATTTATACCCCATCCATCTGGCTGGGCTTCCCCAGCCACTCTGAGCGGCTTCCAACAAAGTATTAAAATACAGTAATGCATCAAACATTAAAAGCTTCCCTAAACAGGGTTGCCTTCAGATGTCTTCTAAAAGTCTGGTAGTTGTTCTTCTCTTTGACATCTGGTGGGAGGGCGTTCCATAGGGTGGGTGCCACTACAAAGAAGGCCCTCTGCCTGGTTCCCTGTAACTTGTCTTCTTGCAGTGAGGGAACTGCCAGAAGGCCCTCGAAGCTGGACCTCAGCGCCCGGGTAGAACGATAGGGGTGAAGACGCTCCTTCAGATATACTGGACCGAGGCCAAAACATCTGGAGGGCAGAGTTTGCCTATGCCTGGATTAAGGTATGGTTTTGATAACGTTGATAAACACATGACGTCCTACTCTTTACGTTCACAATGCCATCACTTAATGTCTTTGTCATCACTTAATTTTTAATCATTTCATGCTGCTTTGCTGGTGAAACACTGCTCATATGTCCTTATGTAGCGTTGTCCCCTCCCTTTTTTTTACTGCATTCAAGCTCCAACTCCCCTCCAATGGTACTTGAGGGGCAGAAAACAAAGGAGAGGGAGGGAGGAAGAGCTAAAATGTGACACCAGAGAGGAGAGCAAAGCAGCCAGCAGCAGTGGAAGCAACAGCGTCTTGGGAAATGGTGTGGCCAGGTACAGTGGTACCTCAGGTTACAGACACTTCAGGTTACAGACGCTTCAGGTTACAGACTCCGCTAACCCAGAAATAGTACCTCGGGTTAAGAACTTTGCTTCAGGATGAGAACAGAAATCATGTGGCGGCGGCGGCAGCGGCAGCAGCAGGAGGCCCCATTAGCTAAAGTGGTACCTCAGGTTAAGAACAGTTTCAGGTTAAGAACGGACCTCCGGAACTAATTAAGTTCTTAACCCAAGGTACCACTGTACTCACATTTGATGGGGGGGGGGGAACCAAGGTAAAAAATGTTTTAACTAACAGTTATGCCCCGTGACGTTTTAGAACAACGTCTCTAATATCGTTCTAAGAGGGGGAAATAACCTGAAACAGGTCTGTGTAGATCCAACCCTGGATTGTTGTTCATAATGATACAATATGTGTAAGGGACTAACCTTCCGTAAGTCCAATGCATATCTTAAAAGAATCAAACGTTTGAAAAATCTGCATATTCAGGCACAGCCCAGTGTCCAAATGATAACAGCAGTGCGGTATTAATCAAAAAATTAAGATTATTGTAGCACCTTTGGGTTGTTTGTTTGTTTTTTGCTGCGACAGACTTCACACACCCTGGAAGTACTGAGGCCTGTTCTTGCATACATACGCTAATGCGTATTTACATATTACTTAATCCATCATTTTTATCCTGCAGCCCATCAATATACCTGACCTAATTTCAAAATCCCTGCTGTTGCAGATGCCACTGACACACAGGGTGTTTAGCATATTGGGAATATACATTCATCAGAGCAATATAATGCAGCAGAGCAGAGGTGTCTTCTGTCAGCAGCAGCTGGAGTTATTGCTTGCTGGTCACCCCAAGGCATTCATAATTGAAAGGCAGGAGTCATGCATGCCAATATGGGCTATAAAAGACAAATTTTTATGCCAAAAGCAGGTTGGAAATGTCTTTGTCAGTACAGCAAATGGTTTCATTTATAACTTAATGAAGGCAATTTTCTTGGATTTCAATTTTGTAGTTTGCATAAATACATTTGATCTGGTGCAAAGAGGCACATTATGATCAGTTGCAATGGCCCGGTCCCAAATTGTTATTTCCATATGAACACACACACACACACACACACACACACAACTGAGCAGATCACAATATGATTTTTGCATCCTCAACAAAAACTCAAGGTATAACCTTCATTACCTGGTACTGTAGTTCAAAGCCAGCTTCATATATTTGACATAACTGGAACCAATAACCAACCAGTTTGTAATACCAGCTTGCTTATTGTAATATTATTAAGGGTGAATTATCTAGCACTTGCTTCTTCTCAAATCAACTCTGTGAGATACTCCTGTTGCAGCTGTCCATCTTTGCAAGATGAAAGTCTTGCAGCACCTCTATGGATGATTTGAATTAAATTCCCTCTGTTGTGTGAAGAGGCCAATACCAGATTGGCAAGGCTTCAGTAGGAAGGTCTTAGGTGACTCTCTGCATCTTACGGTTGTGTTTGTTCTGGAGCTGTAGGGGCCATATCTCATCACAGTGTTGTGCCAGCCTACATTCTGTGGCACCAGATGTTCCTATCATTTGCCAGAGCTTTCCACTCATTCACGTCAAAGCCTCTTACTCAAACATTCTTACATCAGAGCTTTGAACGACCTCTGGGTCTCTTAGAATTGGCTATTTCACTTTTTGGGATGGATCCATTTTGCATCTTGCGCACGTATCCAGGCGAACGCAGCTGTTTCTGTTTGAAAATTTGTCCCAGTGCTGAGTAGGCTGGTTTGATGCAAGGGCATCCACAGCAGTGACCTTACCTTGCCAGCAAGTGGCAAGGGTGTGGCATGAACTCTGAAGCGGTTAAGTATGAGTCATGGCTCAGTGTCATACGGCAAGGAAACGAGAAACAAGGTCTGGTGGATCAGCAATACGAGTGGCCAATCGCACATTGCCCAAAGGGAGGAAACGCATCGCTTTAGAAGAGGACAATAGAGGATACTGGTTTGCATAACACACACATGTGCTAATTTATGTATATAGATACATATTCATAAAGAATTGCTATTACTTAAATAGAAATACAGTATTTTTCCGTGTTAGACTATAGTTTTCCCCATTTTTTTTGAAGTTTAAAATTGGGGGTCGTCTTATACACGGAATGTTGCAATTACAGTGGTACCTCGGGTTAAATACTTAATTCTTTCCAGAGGTCTGTTCTTAACCTGAAACTGTTCTTAACCTGAAGCACCACTTTAGCTAATGGGGTGTCCTGCTGCCGCCGCGCCGCCGGAGCACAATTTCTGTTCTCATCTGAAGCAAAATTCTTAACCTGAAGCACTATTTCTGGGTTAGCGGAGTCTGTAACCTGAAGTGTATGTAACCTGAGGTACCACTGTAATTATTTCTTAATTTTGGGCTGAAAAAAAATAGGGGTTGTCTTATACATAGGGGCGTCTTATACACGGAAAAATACAGTACGTTTTGCCACCATGCTGCAGAAGACGGTGGCCAGAGGAAGAAGAAGAAGAAGAAGAAGAAGAAGAAGAAGAAGAAGAAGAAGAAGAAGAGTTTGGATTTGATATCCCGCCTTTCACTCCCCTTCAGGAGTCTCAAAGCGGCTAACAATCTCCTTTCCCTTCCTCCCCCACAACAAACACTCTGTGAGGTGAGTGGGGCTGAGAGACTTCAGAAAAGTGTGACTGGCCCAAGGTCACCCAGCAGCTTCATGTGGAGGAGCGGAGACGCAAACCCGGTTCCCCAGATTACGTGACTACAGTACCGCTCTTAACCACTACACCACACTGGCTCTCTGATCTGCTCAGTCTGCTCTTCAGCTACTGCTCACTGTCAATGGACAACATCAAGGGTGCTCCTTATCTCCCTTGTAATGGCTCTTTAAACCAGCATTGGTCCAGACAGCCCTTCACAGAGAATACATCTTCCAAAGGGTAACTGCTCACGGAAAGCCCTTCAGACAGAGGACTGTCCTCTGCAAAATAGGATGCATGACCACACCCTTATCTCGGAATTTCATTCCTCATTGTTGCAAGTGGATCTTCCATGAGGGGTGGCAGATTTCTAGGTGTCTCTAGCCAAATATCAGCAGCAACTGAAACCAAGTTCCCCATACTTAGATTAAAGAGAAAGCCTGCCCCCAGAAGCTGTGGCTCTGCTTTACCATATTACATGCTCTTTCTTATTCTTAATCTGCAAGAGGCTTCTTTGCTGTAATCCACTGCTCTGACCAGAGCTTGGCAGGAGCACACAGGCTGAATCTTTGCCTGAAGCTCCTGGAGTTCCCAACCAGCTTGCTCTACTCTCTGCAGGGCATATTGGCACTGAAAGAAAAATCATACCCACTGTTGAATCTCTCCACTCTAAAGCTACACAGCGTTTCAGGGTCTACTCAATTGGACATCAACCAAAATACCCAGGCAAATGCCGTCCCTAATGGTGGCAGAAGGGGGATTCTTCCACAATAGCTGTTATAGTCTCCAGTTGTCTGTGTCATGTTTATGTACATCCTATAGCATCTCTCTTCCCTTCCAGTTGGAAGAAGGTAATAGAGGTGTACATACTGGCTAGACATTCCAGATTTAAGCATTTCAGCTGCAGCGCCATCCTTCTAGGTGTCTTCCCGCTGCCTTTGGAGCTCCCGGCTGAGGGGATATCAACGGCCCTCAGCTCTTTTTCTTTAAACAAGCCTTGGACCACTGAGGTGATTTATTTTTCTCTGCTGTTCCATGTGTTAATCTGTATTCCTGCTTTGTGTTTTTAACTGGCTGCCTCTTTTTAAATTTTAAAAATTCTAATTTTGTGATATTTGTTGCAATACTGCTTGTTTATTATGTATGAGATATTATCGTCAGTCACCTCAGGTATTTTTTGTGTGTGGAAAGAATAATAAAAAGGTAAAGATAAAGGGACCCCTGACCATTAGGTCCAGTTGTGGCCGACTCTGGGGTTGCGGCGCTCATCTCGCTTTATTGGCCGAGGGAGCCGGTGTACAGCTTCTGGGTCATGTGGACAGCATGACTAAGCCGCTTCTGGCAAACCAGAGCAGTGCACAGAAACGCCATTTACCTTCCTGCCAGAGCGATACCAATTTATCTACTTGCACTTTGACATGCTTTCGAACTGCTAGGTTGGCAGGAGCAGGGACCGAGCAACAGGAGCTCACCCCGTCACGGGCATTTGAACCGCCAACCTTCTGATCGGCAAGTCTTAGGCTCTGCCACAGCACAACCATGAGGGTCCACCCCCCTGCACTGCAGGTGGGGCATAAATGTAACATACAAGCAAAAAAACATAGCTCGGCTGGGCTGTTGTAATGTGGACTCCATCAAGGCTGGCCCTACTATTAGACAGAATGAGGCAGCCAGATCAGGTGGCAGATTCTGAGGGCCGAAAAGCCCTCAGTCTGAGCTGTATGTGTCCCTCAGCTTGCCGTGGAGAATGCACCATCCATTTTGTTTTGTTTTTTAAAATAATATTTATTAAAGTTTTAAAGGTTACAAAAAGAAAAAGTAAAAACACCATATTAAACAAAAACAAAACAACACATCACAATAAGGAAAGAAAAAAAAGAAAAAGAAGAAAACACAAAATAAAATCCATTAAAAAAACACAGCGAATCTTCCCATAACATATCTTTCATTTGCTTGTTTCCTTGGCCTCCTCACACCTCCCTTTTTTGTATTCTAGTTCGGTTAACTATTTCAGCAAATCCTTTCCATCTTTTCCAATTTTTGTCCTGTAATTTATCTTAATATAATGTAACTTTACTTTCCCTCCTTTCACCAATTAGCAGTCTGTTTTTTCCTAAACCTTTATAACATTTCTGCTAAAACCACACAACTTCATTCCAACATCCTTCTAACATTCATTAATTTTACAATGTTTCTGTAGATAGTCTTTAAATTTCTTCCAATCTTCCTCCACTGACTCTGCAGCACCCTGCTTGTGGTTAACGCTTAGCTGGAATGAAATATTCAACGCAGCAATAGAGAAATTAAAATAATAATTTATTTGTCAGACAAATAAATGAGAGGCTCAGTGGTATATGGTTACCAAGCTCTGGCCTGGCCTCTTGCCATCCTGGCCAGCACTTATATTCCCTTAATCCAGCCCCCTTTGCTCCTCCTGTGGCTGCCTCTGTCCAATCAGCCTGGTTGAAATTCCTATTGGCTGTTTGGTAGAACCAATCACAAAAGATACACCCACAAAAGATACACCCACTTCCTTGCCCTTATAAGGGAGACAAAGAGCTATATATGTGACAAATAAGTAATAATATATCTTACATGGAATCTTAATTACCAGCTCACCTCTTGCCCTCCTTGCCCTATTGCCTTCTAAAACAAATGTTTAATCTTACATTTTTATGTTCAACAGATGTCAAGGATCTTGAGTTCACATCAACATTGAAAGATTTCCTTCATTTAAGGTTTCTAAACAAATGCCTGACAACTATATATCAAGAGTGCTTGGATGGCTTCTGTCTAGCAGGGGGGCTAGACTGGTGGCTGACTTAATTTCAGGATAAATACAACTCTTACAACCATATGAAATAAGAATCTAGCATTCCTTAAATCCTTTGCATAATTACATTTAAGCCAATATATTTAAGCTAATATATTTCATTCACTTATCATAGGTAGCCTTTTAAAAGAATAAAGCCTTTGTAAAGTAAAAAGGAACTCAGTAAAAAACAGCTTTAAAAGATTTCCCAAAAATGCTCTCTTTTCTTCTAGCCAAGCCAGTTGCCTTTTTCACTGCTCTTGGCCTTTCAACCTTAGAAAGAAGATCTGGCTCATTTTACTGGGAGGCACATTGGTATTATTTTACTATTTACCCATTCTTAATTGTGTTTTTTCAGCCTTGGGGCAGCATATGTAATTCTCCCTTTTTATGACTTTGAGAATTGTTTTTCTACTATAAATCAATGGGGCCCCCTTGTCTTAGGAGAAAAACCTCTTGCCAAGGTTCTTTCTGCCTGGCATGAAACATTTGAAAATCCTTTTTTAAAGCTCATTTTTAAATACAAGCCTTGATTGCAATATATAAGCTTTGATAAAAATGTAGGCTTATGATTAGGTGCCTCATTCCCCCCTTTCAAGCTCAAGGACCTTCATCCCAAATGTCCTTGATAGCTTGACCTTCATCATATTCCTGAGGTAAAGCTCTGTATAGGGCCATGATATGAGGTAGAGTTTCATTTGAAACCATCTTGCTAATTGTACTTCTAAAACATGAAATGATACATGGCATCATACACAAAACCATTACCACTACTGTCAAGAAAAACAAGCAAGACAATAGTATCCCTTTGAGTCCTGTGACATTAGGTAACCAATTGGTGAGCCATCCCATATCCCATCCTTCCCATGTTTGTACTGGGACATGTGCTATATTCTCCATCTTTGTGGCCAACACACGGATTGCCTCACCATTATCTGAAATGTTAAAGCAACAGGCATTCCCTGTCAAGTTCAAGACTCCACATAGGCCTCCCTGCCTGGCAAGTACATAATCCATTCCCATTTTCAGCTGCAAAATGGCGGCTCTACTTTCATCCAACTGTTGTGCAATAAGTCTCAAACTCTGGGCCGTTGCATTGGTTACAAGTTCCACTACTGCTTGCAATCGAATTATTCTGTTTAGATTATAAATAGGATCCCGTGCCCCTTGTATGAGCTCACCAGGATTCCAGGAGGCAGGATCATAATAGGCTATAATGCGCTCTGGCGGCCAATCATCAGTACCGCTCCAACTTTGGGTACTTCCTCCTGCTATATGAGAAATATCAGCATTCCTTCGTGTTCGCCTGGCCGAACTAGTGGGCATAATCCACATTGGTGGTAATACCCAACCCAAGAAACAAGTCCCACTCCATTTGGAAGGGAGCTTTTTGTATGCCCATTCTCCACATATCCACCACAACCATCGGGTCTGAGGTTTTTGGTACGTGGAGTACAGAAGGCGAAATACCAAAAGAGGTAGAGAGTTCACAGTGCAGTATGTTAGATTGCCTTTTTCTGTCACAGTTATGTTCCACACCACTTTCCATGCGTGAATAAAAGGAGGTGCACAGGGCAAGGTATTCCGAGTTCGATAGGTAGTACCGTGTGCCCAGGTATGACTATTCTTAATATAATCCCAAGTATAGTGACAATGAGAAGAGCCTATCATGGGAGAATCAGCTGCATCTGATGATTTATGTACACAGAATTCCCCTTGTATAGGTATAACTCGTAATGGTTTAGTTGAGTTCCATCCGGGGAAATTCTGTATTTCTGTTTGGTGTGGCATTTCGCTTACCATACCAATGGCATCTAATGGTATCGGTAATAAGGGCATACCTCCCTCTGAATCATCTGGCCCAAGAGAGCAAACAAGGCAATTGGTCCTATTTGCAACATTGGCTACCATTTCAGCTAAACCTACCCACATATTGTGGTCATGGCTGAATCCATATTTAGCCAATTTGGTCAGATTCAAGGACCCTTCCCCTTCCCAAGGGATCAGGATTAATAATAAAATCATGTTGATGTCTAGTATATGCATTCCTTCCACAAAAGATTACCTTATTGTGATAGCAAATAATTATTAGCCCCAATATAATTCCCCCAGTGACAGAAATGGGGAACCACCAAGACCAAAACATATATCCCGAGGATCCCCAATGAGTAATATCTCTGATAATTGTTCCACAAGGGGGCAGTCAATCAATTGTATTAGAGAATCTTTCCGTTCACAGTCGCTGGTTCAGACGCTCCTCAAGCTTCAGGCGTGCGCAGGTCAGCCAGCTTCCAGGTTGTGGCTGCAGCAGGCCGGTCGTCAAATGTTGCCCATGACCTAGCCCGTTCCCGGTAGGGCTAGATACAGGGGTTTTTGGAGAGAGTTAGTTTTAAAGGATTAGAGGGGTCACCTTTGCACGTCCAACTGCCTTCGGACTTCTTCAAACGAGAGTGATGAATCCAGGGGGTCACCTCAGCTACCTTCACCGCTGTTGGAGTAGAGAGCAAGACGGTGTAAGGTCCACGCCACTTTGGTGCAAGTGGATCACGTTTCCACTCTTTCACCCATACGCTATCGCCAGCCTGGAACTGATGAATCGGCTCGGCAATGCTGCACGGCGTGCGTTCGAGGGCCCACCCGTTAAGAGAAACAAAAACACGGGAGAGAGATTGCACTTGTCCCTGTGTCACATGATCTCCTATTTGTTTAAGGTCAGCTGGAATATCCTGAACAAAGGAGGGCGGTCTCCCATACAGGAGCTCAAAAGGTGACAACTTAAGTCTTTTTGTGGGTGCACACCGAACACGAAACAGTGTTATGGGTAACACATCTACCCATCCCAATCCCGTTTCCTGGGTTAATTTTGCCAATTGGGTTTTCAGAGTCCGATTCATTCTTTCAGTTTTCCCTGAACTCTGAGGCCTATATGCTGCATGCAGTCTCCATTTTACTTGTAGGACTCGACATACATCTTGTACTACTTGATCAATGAACGCTGGCCCATTATCACTTCCAATGCATCTAGGTAATCCAAACCTTGGGATCAATTCAGTGAGGAGTCTCTTAGTTACCTCTCGTGCCTTTTCAGTTCGGGTGGGAAAAGCTTCAACCCATCCGGTAAGAGTATCTACAAATACAAGGAGATACTTGAATCCCTTAGAAGGGACCAGCTCTGTGAAGTCCACAATTAGACTTTCCATGGGGACATATCCCACATGTTGGATTCCAGGAGGTTGTACCGGTCCCTGCCTGGGATTGTTTTTAGCACAAAGAACACATTTCTGTGAAATGCAAGTTGCTAATTGTGATAGATTAATAATATACAACTTCCGACTGAGACTCTCTCTGGTTGCAGTACCGCCAAGGTGAGTAGATTCATGATAATTTCTTACAATTGTGCCTGCTAGATGATGAGGTACATAAATCCTATTATCCGGCAGGATCATCCAACCGTCCTTCATAACCGCTCCTTCCTGTTCAGCCCACTTCCTCTCTTCTGGGGTATAGTGAGGTTTAACTTCTTCTGGAACTACCTCTGGTATGAGGGCTGCTATAAATCCTCCCACAGGCTTTTGGGCTGCCTCTCGGGCTGCTTTGTCAGCAGCATGATTTCCTCTGGTTATTGGATCCCTTCCTCGTCCATGACCTTTGCAGTGCATTACAGCAATCTGTTCTGGAGCCCATACTGCTTCTAACAGGATTTCTACTTCAGGTCCATATTTCAAGGCCTTCCCGTGGGCTCCTATTAGACCTCTTTCTTTCCATAGAGCTCCATGTGCATGCAGGGTTAAGAAGGCATATTTAGAATCAGTATAGATGTTTGCCTTACATCCAGCTGCCAATTGCAGAGCTCTAGTTAAGCCTATAAGTTCAGCCTTTTGTGCTGATGTGCCAGCAGGCAAAGCTTCAGCTTCCACAACTTCCTCATTGGTGACCACAGCATATCCTGCTCGTCTGGCACCTTCATGCAGGTAACTGCTACCATCCGTATAATATACAACATCTGGATTTTTCAATGGTTCATCTTTCAGATCAGGTCTACTGGAATAAACTTCATCCATTATTTGGAGACAATCATGTGATTCTTCATCATCTACCTCTGGCAGAGGCAGCAGAGTCGCTGGATTGAGCATATTCACTACTCGTAGATGAATCCTGGGATTTTCACACAATAGGCCTTGGTATCTAGCCATCCTTGGGTTCGTTAGCCAATAACTACCCTTATATTCCATGAGTGTCAGAACAGCATGAGGTACATTCACATACATCGTCTGGCCGAAGGTAAATTTATCAGCTTCTTTGACAAGGCTTGCAGTGGCCGCTACTGCCCTTAGGCATGGAGGCCATCCTTTTGCTACTGAGTCCAATTGTTTAGACAAATAAGCTACTGGACGGTTCCAACTTCCTAATCTCTGGGTCAGGACTGCCGCTGCAATCCCATTCTGTTCATGTACATACAGCTGAAAGGGTTTTTCCGAATTAGGCAATCCAAGGGCTGGGGCCTCCATAAGTCGTTGTTTGATAACTAAAAAGGCTTGTTTCTGCTCAGGTCCCCATACGAATGGGTCCTTTTCTGCACCTCGAGTGCTTTCATGTAAGGGCTTGGCCAGACTGCTGAAATCAGGTATCCATAGTCTACAAAACCCTGCTGTTCCCAGGAATCCTCTAAGTTGTTTCCTTGTGGTAGGTTCCTTGATAAGGCAAATAGCTTCTTTCCTCTCTGGTCTCAATGCTCGTTGTTGGTGTGAGATGTCAAAGCCCAAATATTTGACCTTTTCTAAACATAACTGTGCCTTTTTCTGGGAAACTCGGTAGCCAGCTTCCCAGAGCAAGTGGAGCAGTTCCTCTGTCCCTTCTTTACAGGTATCAAAATCCTTTGCCGCTAATATAAGGTCATCTACATATTGCAGAACCACCTTTTCTCCCGGTATTGAGGGGTAACTTGTTAGATCCCTCGCCAAGGCAGTGCCAAATAAAGTTGGGGAATTTTTAAAGCCCTGGGGCAATCTTGTCCAGGTTAGCTGGCCTTTTGTTCCTGTTAAAGGGTCTTCCCACTGGAAAGCAAATATAGGTTGGCTCTGTGGTGCCAGCCGGCAACAGAAGAATGCATCTTTCAAGTCCAATACAGTAAAAAATGTTGCTTCTGGTGGGATCAAACTCAACAAGGTATATGGGTTTGGTACATTTGGGTGCAAGGTCTCGATAGCCTGGTTTACGAGCCTCAAGTCCTGCACTGGCCTGTATTCATCTGTCCCAGGTTTTCGAACAGGCAAAAGGGGTGTGTTCCATTCTGATTGGCAGGGCTTAAGCAGACCATATTTTAATAGGCGGTCCAAATGTTTCTGGATGCCCTCTGCTGCTCGCCGGGGTAAGGGATATTGCTTTACAGATACAGGGGTAGCCATAGGTTTTAGGGTTACTACAATTGGAGCTATATTCTTAGCCATTCCTGGTGGGCTATTTTCGGCCCATACTCCTGGTGGCACCTGTAGAGTTCGGAGGAGCTTGTTTAATTCTGTATCCAATGTGGGTTGGACTTGCAGGGCTGACATTAGGCGCCATGATTGTTCCTTGGGTACTGAGAGGGTAATTATTCCTGCTGCTTTTGATGGCAGTTTCATTTCTGGACCTCGAGGAGTGAAGGTGATTTGGGCCTGCAATTTGGACAGCATATCTCTGCCTAAGAGAGGTATTGGACACTCAGGTATATACAAAAACTGATGGGTTAAACGATGTCCCCCAATCTGGCATTCCAAAGGTTGGAGGAAAGACCTCTTAGCTGACTGACCAGTGGCACTTTTAATGACTACACTTTTGGATGCCTTTTTCTGCAATAGTTCTGGGAGTACTGAGTATTCAGCCCCAGTATCAATCATAAAGTCTATTAAATGGCTCCCTAATTGAATCGTGACCGTGGGCTCCTGGAAGCCTAACTTTATGGAGTCCGGTCGTTCCTAGTCTTGAGTAAAATCCTCTTCTGCCAGTCCAATGAAATTGTCTCTACTCTGTCCCTGTCCAGGTCTCTGATATCTTCCATCTCGGATCATTCCCCGTCCCCGTCCCTGGTTTCTTGGGCCGGAGCCTGGGCCTGGGCCTGGGCCTGGGCGTACTTCTTCCAACCTCAGGGGTTCAGGACACTCCCGCTTCCAATGACCCTCCTTCTTGCAATTCGCACATTGATTCCTTCCCAGTGGTGGATTCTTTCCTCGCCCTCTCCCTCCATTTAAGGGGCGGTGGTCTTGCTTCACTGCTGTGGCTAGCATTACCATCTTTTCCTTCTGCCACTTCTTCTTCTCTTGCTTCTCAGCCTCATCCCTATTCCGATAAACTCGGCGTGCAATGGCCATAATTTGGCTCATCAGCATCCCTTCCCATCCTTCTGATTTCTGAATTTTCTTACGAATATCAGAAGCGCACTGGGCCACAAATGTAGCAGTAATCATTCTGCTGTTTTCAGGGGCTTCAGGGTCAAAAGGAGTCCATATACGATAGGCTTCTTGCAGCCTCTCTAAAAAGTCTCCTGGACTCTCATTTGGTTTCTGTTCTACTTCTGAGACTTTAGACATATTAGTGGGCTTCTGGCATGCCCTGCGGATACCTTGCACAAGTGTCTGGCGGTAGGTGGTAAGTCTGGCCAGGTGAATTCCATTGTTTGGATCCCAATTAGGATCTTCCAAGGGAAAATTATCTTGGAGATGACGGTCAATATTAAAAATATTTCCCACTCTGGCCTGCTCACGCAAATATATCTGTGCCTTTTCAATTATGTCTCTCCTTTCCTCAGTGGTGAAAAGAGTATTTAGGAGCTGGCGACAATCTGTCCAAGTAGGGCTATGAGTATTTACTATTGAAGTCACCAAGTCCATCATAGCCTGAGGTTTTTCTGCGAAAGTTGGGGTGTGTGTTTTCCAATTCATCAGATCTGTAGTTGTGAATGGAATATATTGCAGGGTCGAAGTTCGAGGTGGCCGTGGTCCGGGTTGCCCGTTAACCAGCGCAGGCTCCTCAAGTGCATCAAATACTCTTCTAAGAGGGGCTACTACGTGATCTTTCTCTTCACTTTGCTCTAGGGGCCTCAAATCATAGGGGATGGTATCTGTCCCAAGGCGTTCTTTTAGCAGCTTTATACGCCTGGCTGTATTGCTTGCTGACCGATCAAGGTCTCCCTGTAACTTCTGTAATATTTCTCTGGGACTTGGATGTACAGGGGTTTGGGGTGGGCAATCAGTTGTTCCACTAAAGGAGACTGTAGATGCAGGTCTATTAGGAGTCACAGGTGGAATAACCACTTCTGCTTGGGCTTTATTATAGGACTCCAATGCCTCCTGAAGATATTTATCATAATCTATCAAGGAATCAAGCTCTGTGACTCCACTCCCATTATTCATTCCACTTTCTTGCCTTGGGGTTACAACTGGCGGAGTGTTTGAATTAAGCTCCCTTCGATGTGGAGCATAGGGTGGAGGTGGAAGCACCTCTTCCTCTGGTCCCTCAAAAATGGGTTTGAGTTTATTTGGCAAGATTCCTTTCCTAGCTTCAGCTTTTATAGCCAATAATTTGCATCGTTTGACTTTGCATTCCCTTATCCATGGAGGATTTTTATTTAATGTGCTCAGCCAGGAATCTATATATGGAAATTGTTCTGGGCACCCTCCAGTTTCTTTGGCGATATTAGACCAAAGTTTGCTTACTAAATTTATATCAAAAGTTCCCTGAGATGGCCATTCAGTATTTTGTTTTGGCCATTCTAGTTCACATAACGTTCTCAAGCGCTCTGGCGTCATTTTGACTCCATATGCCCCTGAGAAGGCTTTCTTAAAATTATTTAACATACACTCAAGAGGTGTATTTTCCCCCTTTGAACCCCCAACTCCCATTGTATGGCCCTGTGAAGTATCCACTCAGTCACTCGCACACACACTTCGTGAGTTTCCTTGCCCAGATGGAGTCGCCTCACTGGGAACCGAAGTACTACCCACTCCACACTCAGGTCAGCTACAGATTGCTCTGTACTTTCTCACACATACAATGCGCTGGATACTTCACCACACTCTACCTCCCAATCCTTCCCTTTCCCTACACCAGATCACCATCTGATGTACCCAACCACCTAGCGTACTCAGTTTCCCCTTACTGAGACGCAGAAGTTTGATCAAGACTTCTCTTCCTCCCAATTAATTGGAGGGCCAAAAATCCCTTTGTGCACTTACCCTTGGTTGGTTCCCTGTTTCCCCCGGTCCGTCGCCGCCAATGAGCAGGGTATCAGACAGACGAGTCTTCTGCGTTCCCCCTGGAAAAATTTACCAGTGCGCGCTGGGTAAGCAGTGGTCCTCTCTCTTGTACCCTGCCCAGTAGGGCGAAGGGGCTGCGTTCCAGCAGACCACTTATCCGAGTCACGGCACCATAAAATGTAGCACCCTGCTTGTGGTTAACGCTTAGCTGGAATGAAATATTCAACGCAGCAATAGAGAAATTAAAATAATAATTTATTTGTCAGACAAATAAATGAGAGGCTCAGTGGTATATGGTTACCAAGCTCTGGCCTGGCCTCTTGCCATCCTGGCCAGCACTTATATTCCCTTAATCCAGCCCCCTTTGCTCCTCCTGTGGCTGCCTCTGTCCAATCAGCCTGGTTGAAATTCCTATTGGCTGTTTGGTAGAACCAATCACAAAAGATACACCCACAAAAGATACACCCACTTCCTTGCCCTTATAAGGGAGACAAAGAGCTATATATGTGACAAATAAGTAATAATATATCTTACATGGAATCTTAATTACCAGCTCACCTCTTGCCCTCCTTGCCCTATTGCCTTCTAAAACAAATGTTTAATCTTACATTTTTATGTTCAACAGATGTCAAGGATCTTGAGTTCACATCAACATTGAAAGATTTCCTTCATTTAAGGTTTCTAAACAAATAGAAATAGAAATAGAAATAGATTCTTTATTGTCATTACACAAGTGCAACATTGCACAAGTGCAACGAAATTGGATGCCATCCCTTAAAAACAACAAAAGCAACACAACAACAACAACCAAACAAACCACATTCCAGCCACACCCACACCCACACCCACACCCATCAAACTCCCAGTTGTCACAATGCCTGACAACTATATATCAAGAGTGCTTGGATGGCGTCTTCTGTCTAGCAGGGGGGCTAGACTGGTGGCTGACTTAATTTCAGGATAAATACAACTCTTACAACCATATGAAATAAGAATCTAGCATTCCTTAAATCCTTTGCATAATTACATTTAAGCCAATATATTTAAGCTAATATATTTCATTCACTTATCATAGGTAGCCTTTTAAAAGAATAAAGCCTTTGTAAAGTAAAAAGGAACTCAGTAAAAAACAGCTTTAAAAGATTTCCCAAAAATGCTCTCTTTTCTTCTAGCCAAGCCAGTTGCCTTTTTCACTGCTCTTGGCCTTTCAACCTTAGAAAGAAGATCTGGCTCATTTTACTGGGAGGCACATTGGTATTATTTTACTATTTACCCATTCTTAATTGTGTTTTTTCAGCCTTGGGGCAGCATATGTAATTCTCCCTTTTTATGACTTTGAGAATTGTTTTTCTACTATAAATCAATGGGGCCCCCTTGTCTTAGGAGAAAAACCTCTTGCCAAGGTTCTTTCTGCCTGGCATGAAACATTTGAAAATCCTTTTTTTAAGCTCATTTTTAAATACAAGCCTTGATTGCAATATATAAGCTTTGATAAAAATGCAGGCTTATGATTAGGTGCCTCAACTCTTCTCCCTGGTCTCGGATTCTGCCAGTCATTTCTGCCAGTTCCATGTAGTCCATCACCTTCATCGCACCATCCATTTTAAAGTAAGATTCAACCATCAGTTCCCTATATGTATTGTAAAGGAAAGGATCCAATTTGACGTTTGCCTCAGGCAGCAATATATCATGGGCCAGCCCTGGGCTCCATTTCATGTCCACACAGCAGTACATCAAGTGCTATCTGGAAACGTTTGTTCCACAAGAATAAAATTCAAAACAGTGCACCACCCAGCATGACAAACTTGTTTCCACTGGTGATCTCCTTGCCATCAAACTTTCCAGCAGTGGGGAGAAGGTCTTTCTTAATCCTACCAAGCATGGCATAAAGGCTCCCTGGGTCTGGCACGATTTGTGCTTCTTGGCGCAGGTCATATGTAGGTACGTTCCACACTGTGGTTTTAAGTTCCTTGAGTGCCTTTGAAGTTGGGTAATTGTTGTGTTTTAGATGGGCTCTTTACTTTAACGCCTGGCATAGTTTTATCTGAGGAGGCCTCAGTTCTTCTTGCAAGTATATCTCCAAGGCAGCTGCAGCTGTCAAACTGATGACTGTTTCTGAACGCACCACAGACTTCTTAAATATTCCCCTGCAGGCTTACTGTAGGTGTTGACTGCTTAATAGTCTCTGGAAATGCCACGTACTTCTGTCGGTTGTTTATGCTGGGGAGTCTTAATACTTGAAAGGGCTCCAAGTTCAGAACCACGCAAGCTGCCCTTTGGCTTTGGAAGAGTCCGTTCCAGGATGAAATGTGTGGTTCTGAATTGACATTTGGGTCACAATACATTTTTTTTCTTTATTCAGTATTATTCCCTTTTAAACCTCAGCTTGTCTTCCAGCCTACCACCAGAAATTAAATACTGGACAACTTCATATCTGTTTTTTTTTAATTATTAAATTTTATTTAACATAATTATTGCAAAATACATACATACTGTAAAGGTTATAGGGGTTGCTCGTGCGTAAGCTGCCGCCACTCCTGGCTTGGTTACCTGGTTAAACCCTTTCTGTCTGGACAGCCCTTCACTTCGTGGCTGTTTCAGTCGCTGGCAGAATCCGTCAGTGGGCGTTTCTTGAACCTCTTCCAGCAAAGAAGTTCTTTGACGCCAAGTCTCCGCCTACTCTCCCTGCGCGGAAGTCTTCTGCGCAGGGTGGGTGTGGGCAGCGGAGGACCCATGCTCTCCCCGCTGGTCTCTGGCGAGGAGTCCTGGAGCCCCCTCACCGATTCCCCCATCTGGCCCCCTTTATCCCTGGTGTTACGCTGATTTCCTTCCCCAGCCGATGAGCTCCCTCTCCCCCTGCTGGGCCCTTCTCCAGCATCGCTTTGGAGCCTTGCCTCCGCCTCTAGCTCCGATGGCAGTTCCCTGACACATACATATATTTTTCAGATAAGCACACATATAAAAAGAAAAAGAAAAAAGGAAGAAAAGAAAAAAGAAAATGAAAAAATAAGAAGAAAAATTGGAATAATTTCTTCCAAATTTATTCTACAAATATCTCAATAATAAAATTTCATTGATTGACTTCCATCGCTTACACTGCACTTCCTATATACATTTTAAGCAAATTTGTATCTGTTATTCCGTATTTTCTTCATACAATCTCATACATATATTCTAATCAATAATTTTTCTAAATCTTTCATAAATCTATTCTAAACACAACCAATAAAAATGTAAAAGGACCCCTGACCATTAGGTCCAGTCGTGACCGATTCTGGGGTTGCGCGCTCATCTCGCTCTATAGGCTGAGGGAGCCGGCGTACAGCTTCCGGGTCATGTGGCCAGCATCTGCTGAACCAGAGCAGCACACAGAAATGCCGTTTACCTTCCCGCTGGAGTGGTCCCTATTTATCTACTTGCACTTTGACGTGCTTTTGAACTGCTAGGTTAGCAGGAGCAGGGACCGAGCAACGGGAGCTCACCCCGTCGCGGGGATTCGAACCGCCGACCTTCTGATCGGCAAATCCTAGGCTCTGTTGTTTAACCCACAGTGCCACCTGCATCCCTTTAAAAAACACAACCAATACCTTACACTTAATCCATATCTATTTATGTGGTAGTGGCTTCCCCACAAAAATGATGGCCTTGATTCCAAGCAGACAACAGCAAAGCCACTCTCACAGGGTCACTTGTCAGCAGTGGGAACTAAGAGATGCTGAAAAAAAATAAAAATAAAGGATGCTATTCATCTAAGTTGAGTTCATTGATTTCAGTGGGTCTGCTTTGCGTATAACTTAGCTTGATATAACCCACAATATTTCCTGTAAATAACAATTGAAAACCTTTAGTTTGAACTTGTATAGATAGCACCAAAATAGGTTGAAATTGAGGAAGGTTCACACTCCCTTTTTGCAATGTCTTTGGGGGGGTGTCTACGCAGGGAACCAAATTGTCACGGTCCATTTTTACTTCCTTGCTTCAAAATCTACAATTTATATATTGGCACACAGAGACACAGAGGGGGAAATAAGACTTTCACCTGTAGCATCCTGGGCTCCTTTGGATGGAAGAACGGGATATAAATTGACTAAATAAATAATGGTTGTGACCAGAGGAAAGTGCTTACAATTCTGAGGCCCAAACTAAACACAGCTGTCAATTACAGATATTGTTGTTTTGTTTTATCCAATTTCTTTTTAAACCCAAAGCAGTCACAGGAGTCTATAAATTTCAGCAAAGGTTGGGGGCAGGAGATTGGCCTACCTGATGCTTTTATATATAAATAAAACATACTCAAAATGATGCTGAAAAGTATGCAAAAAAAGAGGGCCATGCCAACACATGTGGTGGCCATGTGTTAAGGTACCAGAATTCTAGGACACCATATTTCTGGAAATGATTAGAATATGTAAAAGCCATTGCGAAAATGCCTCAGCTAGCTTTACTGAACATATATGGAGGAAAAGAAAAGCTTCCTCTTTAATAATTTAATAAGGTATGTGTTAAAAACAGTGAGAATGATGGTAGCCTAAAGGTAGCTAATATGCAATCTGTCAAATTATGGCACATTGCCTTGAATGAAATACTCACCCTAAAGTTTCCCATACTGAACAGAAAGAAATACAGAAACGCATTCACTGGTATGATTTTATTGTATACAAATCTAGCAACAGCAGGGAGGTTCGGAAAGCATATATAGGCATTTGGAATGTATGACTGCGATTTCTGTGCAGTCAGAAATTGTCAGTGTTATGTGCCCATCTCTGTTGTGTTCACCTGGATTACCCTTTAATGTTGTATGAGATTATATTTTCATTTTTTATTCTGTTAAGTGTTGGAAAAAAATAATTAAAAATATATATGCAAATCCTAGCTTCAGAGGAAGGATATTCCTCGGGATTCCCTCTCTGTGCTAGCTAAAAATCCTATTAATTATCAGCCCCCACAGTAGATGCAAATTGCATTTTTAAAACCTGCAAGCTAGATGCAAAGATGCATTGAAAGTGCTGCCTAGTTTGGCCTTGAACTGAATAAATATTGCAATCAACACCCAGACGGAGAAGGGAATTGAATTTCGCCCAGTGATAGAATATTGCATTTGGAGTTATGTGTAAATTGCATTTGCCTGCAGCAATTGAGAAACAACAGAACATTTATCATATTTTAAAAAAGATAATTGACTGTTTGGAAGGCCCTACGTTTAGTGAATCACCAGGAACTAGTGAGCAGATGCGGGCTCATGAAAATGTCAAGGTTACTAAGTGACATGGGATCCTCCATTTGGAAAATGCAAAAAAAGGGAAGAAGTCTTGAAAGGGCCGGGGTTTACAAAAATCCCATTTGTTGAGACCTGTGCGACTTTAACAGTGGGGAGAATCAAACTGCAGTCCCGGTAAATCTGAGAGAGAGAGAGAGAGAGAGAGAGAGAGAGAGAGAGAGAGAGGAGGGAGGAAAGAGAAAGTTAAACACAGCTCTTTTCTGGCAGCTGGGCTGAAGGGAAATCTCAGGAAAGAAGAATAGACAGCTTTGAAAACTAGAAGTCAAAAGCTCACTTGAACTTGGAACTCTGCCTTGAAGACAAGAGAATTGTCCACATTTCAATACAGTGGTACCTCAAGTTACAAACACCTCAGGTTACAAACGCTTCAGGTTACAAACTCCGCTAACCTGGAAGAGTTCCCTCGAGTTGAGAACTTTGCCCCAGGATGAGAATGGAAATTGTGTGCCGGCGGCGATGCTGCAGCAAGAGCGAAATCATGCCTCTAGTTAAGAACAGTTTCAGGTTAAGAATGGACCTCTGGAATGAATTAAGTTCGTAACTAGAGGTACCACTGTACTGCGAAATGGAGGGGATCGAGCAATATCACTTGCAAGCTGGAAGAGAAGCACCCATTGGTGCGTGAAACAAGCAAATATTCAAGAGCTAGTTCTCACGACCAGTAATTAATCAAGGAGCACAATTGCAGTGGCATTTGTTTCACAGAGCAGGTATCATCAGAAGAAAATCCCATTGAATTCCTTAGGAAGGGTGTTGAGGATTATAGTCCACAAACTAAAAGCACGTGAAATTCAATAGATGTGAAAATCTAGGTATTTTTTGTCCTTTCCTCGGTTTACCTTACCTTCATCCCACAAAGCCATGCGCAGCACTCTCATTCCCACAGAAGACGGGCACTTGAGTCACCATTGACATCGAGTGTAAAGACACTCTCCATTCCTGGTGACCCCCCATTGATTAAGGATCAAGGATTTTTATGTCCATTTCTTGTTACACTCATGTGTGGTGATTTTTTATTACCACCTTCTTCTTCTTCTTCTTCTTCTTCTTCTTCTTCTTCTTCTTCTTCTTCTTCTTCTTCTTCCTCCTCCTCCTCCTCCTCCTCCTCCTCCTCCTCCTCATTATATTTATTAGTTGCATTCCCCACAAAAGTAACCCAAAGTGAATTATGAAAACATTAAAGCCAATTATAACAAACAAAACTAATAAAAACCTTAAAACATATCTATGCAGATGAAGGCAGGTCTTACACATGTTGTTCAGTCGTTTAGTCGTGTCCGACTCTTCGTGACCCCATGGACCAGAGCACGCCAGGCACTCCTGTCTTCCACTGCCTCCTGCAGTTTGGTCAAACTCATGTATGTGGCTTCGAGAACACTGTCCAACCATCTCGTCCTCTGTCATCCCCTTCTCCTTGTGCCCTCCATCTTTCCCAACATCAGGGTCTTTTCCAGGGAGTCTTCTCTTCTCATGAGGTGGCCAAAGTATTGGAGCCTCAGCTTCAGGATCTGTCCTTCCAGTGAGCACTCAGGGCTGATTTCCTTCAGAATGGATAGGTTTGATCTTCTTGCAGTCCATGGGACTCTCAAAAGTCTCCTCCAGCACCATAATTCAAAAGCATCAATTCTTTGGCGATCAGCCTTCTTTATGGTCCAGCTCTCACTTCCATACATCACTACTGGGAAAACCATGGCTTTAACTATACGGACCGTTGTTGGCAAGGTGATGTCTCTGATTTTTAAGATGCTGTCCAGGTTTGCCATCGCCTTTCTCCAAAGGAGCAGGCGTCTTTTAATTTCGTGACTGCTGTCACCATCTGCAGTGATCATGGAGCCCAAGAAAGTAAAATCTCTCATGCCTCCATTTCTTCCCCTTCTATTTGCCAGGAGGTGATGGGCCCAGTGGCCGTGATCTTCGTTTTTTTGATGTTGAGCTTCAGACCATATTTTGAGCTCTCCTCTTTCACCCTCATTAAAAGGTTCTTTAATTCCTCCTCACTTTCTGCCATGAAGGTTGTGTCATCTGCATATCTGAGGTTGTTGATATTTCTTCCGGCGATCTTAATTCCGGCTTGGGATTCATCTAGCCCAGCCTTTCGCATAATGAATTCTGCATATAAGTTAAATAAGCAGGGAGACAATATACAGCCTTGCCGTACTCCTTTCCCAATTTTGAACCAATCAGTTGTTCAGATTACCCTACTCAGTGGTTTCATGTACAGTGGTACCTTGGTTCTCAAACTTAATCTGTTCCGGAAGTCCATTCCAAAACCAAAGCGTTCCAAAACCAAGGTGTGCTTTCCCAAGTAATGCAAAATGGATTAATCCATTCCAGACTTTTAAGAACAACCCCTAAAACAACAATTTAACATGAATTTTCCTAACAAGACCATTGATCCATAAAATGAAAGCAATAATCAATGTACTATACTATAAAATGAATAAGACAGTATTGTAGATGATAAAAATTAAAATAACTTTTTTTCTTACCTGCACTGATGATAGTCATTGTTTGGATGGGGGGGGGGGCTTTTAATCCATTTCCGCAGTCACACAATCAATTAATCACTAGCTGAACTGGGTTTCACACAGTCACAAAAACAAATTAACCGAAAAAGCCTCAAAAACAAAAACGCAAAATAAATAGCAAAAACAAAAGCACCAAACTTAATCAGTTCCAGAAGTCCATTTGACTTCCGAAATGTTTGAAAACTAAGGCACACTTCTGAGTGGTGCAGGCGCCCCAGAAACAATAGTTGACAGCCGCATTGGATGTTTGGCTTCCGAAAAATGTTCGAAAACCAGAACACTTACTTCCAGATTTTCGGCGTTTGAGAACTAAGGCATTTGAGAACCAAGGCGTTTGAGAACCAAGGTACCACTGTAGATGTTAAAACAGCATGGGCGATAAAATTGAACCCTGTGGAACACCTCACTGAAGGCTCTATGGGGTCAAACGATATTCTACAAGCACCACACTCTGAAAATGACCATCTGATGAGGAGTGGAAACCACCAAAGGGTGCTACTCCAGAAGAATACCGTGGTCATTGAGATTGAGAGCAGGTAAGAGTTCAAGGAGAATTAAGGAGGACACACTCCTCTGTATCTCTCCCAACAAAGGTTATCATGCAGCATAACCAAAACTGGATCTAAGCCCCAAATGAAATGGATCCAGGAAATAGTTTTCACCCAAGACAGCATGGATCTGGCATGCAATAAACTGAAGGAATAAGTGAAGCAATATACGTTACCAGTTAAGATGCCTAATTCAGTAAGACCATTAAGTTCAGAGTTTAAAGTTGCCTACCTCCACCTCTGTCCTCAAGAACATGCTATACTACTGTTTCCCATGAACATTGGTGATAACAGTTAAGCTCCAGCAAGTCAGCCTCATAGCCCAAGGTCCTCTTTAGAACCTTTGGTCTTTGTTACTTTGCTATCAATATTATTCCACCTCGCCTGTTTCCTTTTCCTGCATCTCACTTCCTGCCAATCAAGTTCCCAATTTATGGGAGAAGGGAGTCAAATTCTGCATATAGGTATTTGACATCTTTCCACAGGGCCTGCAAGATGGAGCTGTTCCGCCTGGCCTTCAGCTTAGACTCACTCTGACCCCTTATTTGGTATATAAATTTTCCCTTGGCTTTTTTGCTGGCCCATGTAGGACCAGCATGGATAGCTGGCTTGGGTGAATATCTGATGTTTCCTCCCTTTATGGTCTTGATTTATGGGCTACTACTAAAATGAGGCAGCATTTTAAGCCGTATTTTAATTAACTGGTTGTTGTTGTTGTTGTCCCCAGCCCCCCATTACATTTATTGTATTTCATATTTGGTGTTAGCTGCCCTAAGTCCGGCCCTGGCTGAGGAGGACGGGGTATAAATAAAATTATTATTATTATTATTATTATTATTATTATTATTATTATTATTATTTGTTGCTGATGAACATTTTTGCACTCAGGCTGCCTTATATACTTTATGCTGAGTCCCTGCCCTTTCTACACCTGCCTCTTTTTGTGTTATCCAAGTACAGGGCTCCATGCCTTTGATGAATTATGAGTTTGCATCTAGTCACTTGAGATATTCACAGCTTCCCGGTGATTCATTAAATGGGAGGCCTTTTCAGAAGTGAAGAGCAGTCTCTCAAAAGGCTAAACTTTCTCCAAAGAAAAAAGCAAGGTCACATTCTATCTCTTTGAAGTCCTTTACTAGTATGTACAGCTCACCAGTTTCGGATTTGACCCTGCTTGAATGCCAAATGGCATAAAAATGCTACAAGTGACTCAAAACTTATCAGTTCTGGGAAAGTTTCTCCTTTGAATGAGCAGAATCTGTATTCTTTGCTCTTTTTCTAACGCAATGCTAGTTCAAGGACTGCACTCCTCTGTTGCCCTAAACTTCCCTGGGCTGTTTGGCTTGCTCTGGGATATACAGTGCTGGTACCAGTTTTATTTTTCTAGAAAAAGAGGTGCCAGGACTCACAATGAACACCTCTCTTGTTTTCTTATAATGGCAACGGTGCCCTCCTGAGAGGTACTGGAATTGAGTTCCAGTGAGTTCTGGCTGGGGGAAAAGCCCTGTTGGTACCCAAAACTGGGCAAATTCTTGACCTGGGTGAAGAATGTATAAGTTTGCTTTTTCCCAACTGATGCTCAATAACTCCAAGGCACCCTTATGAAACAGTGTGGGAAAGTTCAGGGGTTTTAAAATGACTTCCCTGTGTTTTTAATATGAAGCACTTCTGAACGGGGAGGGTGACATTCAAGGAAGAAGAAGAAGAGTTTGGGTTTGATATCCCGCTTTATCACTACCCAAAGGAGTCTCAAAGCAGTTAACAATCTCCTTTCCCTTCCTCCCCCACAACAAACACTCTGTGAGGTGAGTGGGGCTCAGAGACTTCAGAGAAGTGTGACTGGCCCAAGGTCACCCAGGAGCTGCATGTGGAGGAGCGGAGATGCGAACCCAGTTCACCAGTCCACCGCTCTTAACCGCTACACCATACTGGCTCTCTACACCATACTGGCTAAAACTAAAACTAAAAAGATAAAACTAAAAAAAGAAAACTAAAAGATGCAGACAGCCCAATCATAGCAAATCGTCCTTGGAAGCAGGAGCTGAGAGTGCTGTTTTGTGGGTGGAATTCAAGCACATAAGAGAAAATTCAGGTTGTGCAATTAAAGTGGATATGTTGTTGTTTTGCAACAAGCTTTCTCTCTGTATGTACACACACACAAATACACACACACACACACACACACACACACACACACGGACTTTTTGGTATAAGAGAAATGATGGGAAAATGTACTGCAAGGGGGATAACAACTACTTGATGCAATATCCCATCAGCTCCCCACAAACAGATCAGAATGAAAGCTCGATAAAGAGCCGATGTCATATACCTCACCGCAAACATTGTGGAAACAAATCAGGACGGATACTCAGTAAGAATGTTTTCCATAAGTGCCTCTGATTCCTAAATTCACATTTCAAATGTGAGAACAGGTATTGCAGCAGGCTTGGTGTTGATTTAGTTGCGGCACACTGACAGTGTGTAGCAGAGGTCGGCAAAGTTTATCTCGCCTGGGCCGGTTCACTCCAGCGGAGATCCCTCTGTGGGCCAGATTGTGCACGTGTGTGCGTGCGTGCGTGTGCCCGCGATTTCCGGCGTCTGCATCTGTGCAGACACGATTTCCGGTGTCTGTGTATGTGCAATTTCCGGCACTGCAGAAGTGAATCCCCAAGCCATGCTGTGCTGGTTTAGCGCAGTGGGCGGGGACTCGCCGAGCAGGCGGCTCAGTTCGGGGCTGGCTCGTGGGCCGGTTAAACGACCACCGAGGGCCACTTGTGGCCCATGGGCCTTAGGTTGCCTACCCCTGGTGAAGTAAACAAACCAGCCCCTGTTGCAAAATATGAGTCAGCGATATCAAAAGCAACACGATGGCTAGAAACAATAACAATGTAAACAACTTTATGGAGTAATTTAAAACATCAAAACTAACAAACTGAAGTCTCTGAAAGTCCTTAAATGAATCACGGTGCCAGACTTTACCCGGCGTAGAGCAAGATGTGAAGCTTTGTATAATCAGCAAATGTCCAATTTTGATGTCCAACTCTAAACTCTGCTGAACAGTGTTTCCAGATAACAACTACTGTTTCATTGAATTCTTCATCAGCCAATTAGTTCAACACTTGTAAGTACAGTGGTACCTCGGGTTACATACGCTTCAGGTTACAGACTCCGCTAACCCAGAAATATTACCTCAGGTTAAGAACTTTGCTTCAGGATGAGAACAGAAATCGTGCTCTGGCGGTGCAGTGACAACAGGAGGCCCCATTAGCTAAAGTGGTGCTTCAGGTTAAGAACAGTTTCAGGTTAAGAACGGACCTCCAGAACGAATTAAGTACTTAACCGAGGTACCACTGTAGAAAGATATGTAATTTCTTCATTAACCAATCTTTTTTCGAATAGATATAATGAAAAATACTCTGGAACAGTGCTCATGCAATTATGTAGTCACTGTCGTTATTGTTTCTGGCCATCGTGTTGCTTTTGATATTGCTACCCCTGGTGTACAGCTACCAAAGTTGGATTTAAGGCAGTGAGACCAGTCCCCTAGCACAGGGGGCCAAGGGAATGCTTTTCTGCCTCCTTCCCAAAGACTAGTAAGCACTGTGGCATGAAGGCTCTGACAGAGTCCTAGAGTCCTTTTTTCTCCTTCCCAAAGCCAAGTTAATGATAATATTAAATTGCTATTTTTCTAGAAAAAGAGATGCCAGAACTCACCATGAACACCTCCCTTGTTCTCTTAGAACGTCAATGGCACCCAGCTGACAGGTGCTGGAACTGAGTTCTGGTGAGTTCCAGCTGAAAAAGCCCATTATTAATTATTATTATTATTATATTATTCATAACCCATCCATCTGACTGGGTTGCCCAAGCCACTCTGGGTGGCTTCTAACAAATATAAAAATATAATAAAACATCAAACATTAAAAACTTCCCTATGCAGGACTGCCTTCGGATGTCTCCTAAACATTGTATAGTTATTTATCTCCTTGACATCTGATGGGAGGGTGTTCCACGAGGCGGGCACCACTACCGAGAAGGCTTGCCCAGCTTTGGGAAGGAGCTGGGAGGGCTCTAGGATCCTGCCAGAGCCTTGACCTCCTTCTCAAAGCCTGGCACCTCCGTTACCCCGCTTTGGGAAGGCAGGGCGAGGGCTGGGAGAGGGCAGGTCAAATTCTGGCCTCTCACAGGGTGCAGTTTTACCAAGGTCCGCCCCCTGGTGCCACCCACAATGTCATTGTTGCATTTAAAAGATTCTTTGTACTGCATCAATCCTTAGCCCTGTGCAGACATGCAGACCCAGATGGGGTGGGCATATGGGTCACTTGGCCCGGGCCTCTGATTCCAAAGGGGGCCTCGGTCAGTATATTCACAATCGCAGGGGATGCACAGGGGCAAACACGGAGCTGCAAAGGCGGGGGCGGTGGTGGGCGGATTCCCTGGGGCCATGGCTGGCAGCGAGAGAGAAAAGCTTCCCCGGCGTTCGGAGTGGGGCCTGCGATCGGCTCCGCAGAGGAGCGCAGAACAGGCGCTGGGTGGGTGAAGGCGACCAAGGCTCCAGCAGCCAGCGCGCCACGAACATGATGGTGGACCACGTTTTTCATGCTGTTAAAAGTTGGTAAGTTTTTGTTTGAAAACTTGTTTGCCAAAATTAAAACCACACGTACCTTAAAGATGTGTGCTGGCTTTCTTATTGCTAATTTTTTGGGGGGAAAGTGATGAAAAATTGATGAAGATGTGGCCATTTGTTTAAAATTTTGTTGACTAGGCCAGGAATACTACTTACACCCGAGTAGTACATATAGCTCAATGAGGATAAAATTTGGTGGGGGGAAAGGGGGGGCACATTATCTACCTGACCCGGGCCTCTGCTAGGTCCTGCGGACATGCAGGCACCACACAAGACATTTAAAATGGGCAGTGGTTTTGTGGAGCTCCTATAGGAATGAAGGCTTTTTCTGTGGTGGTTCTCCCATCAAACTGCTCATCTGTCTTGAATTTCTCAGCCACAAGGTGTGTGTTTTTCTGGCTTATCCATTGCTGTAAGCAGAAAGAAAGGGGGAGAGGAAGAAAACACTCTCCACATGCCTTGGGGGAACTCTCTGAACATCTGGCTGCTTTCAGGATACACTGATTGAAGTCAAATGGAAGAATCCAACCACCTGGAAGGGACCGTGGTGTTAGCCTTACCGTGAATTTGGTAATAAACATAATGTATGAATAAGTACAAGGGGAGCAAGAGGGTGCCTTGTTGTCGTTGCTATTATCTTTTTCAATCAGCTCCCCAGTTTACGGGTTTAGAAAGGATTGCGCTCAGATTTTTGCACCGCTAGATGCTGGTGTACATAGATCTATAAAGATTTATCCCGTTCAATTTACCAGAGGCCACATGTTTCTAGATAAGATGCTATTTAAGTAAAATGTCCTCATCTCAAATACATAGTCCTCTTTCGCACACATATCGCCGTTCCATACCAATTCACTTTTGACTTTTTGATCTGACAGCTCCAGCGCATCATTTTGGATGCCTGCCTTATTATAGAGAAACGCCGAGGAACAGGTTGGCATCTGTTCTGCCAGAGATGTGTTAAGGTAATTGAAAAATATCTATGTGATATATAATGTGCCATGATATCCAATATATCTGAAAACTCTAAAAGAGCCCGCAAGACATTTATGTTTGGAGAAGCAGAATTGTGGGAAATTTAACTGGCTGTGTGTGTGTGTGTGTTTTAAAGAAAATAGCATTTACCCTAATAGCATTTTATTCTTGCTCTTTTTTTGTAAGCTGCCTCAGGTTCATTATAACATACCTTGGGTTTAAAAGTTTTATTTTTATAAATCTTAAAGTGCTTAGATTGTGCATTACACTCTTCTTAGACATTCTGTGATTTGACACAATCTATGTCTCAGGATTGTAGCCTTTTGTGATTCTGCGTTAGGACTGGGGAAGGAATTTGATTTTCTTTTCAGTACAATGAGAAAATACATAGTTTGAACCAACACACAAACTGAAACACAGCTAGCCTTCAAAAGTTCACATTGCTCTCATTTTTGTGACGCAGTTCTCCAACTAAAAAAAAATGTGCAAAACTGCATATGTTAGGAAAAAATGTGTATAAAAATTGCACATATTAATGAAAAGTAACGTACAAAAGGGCATTCTGTTGTAGAAGATTGCTTGCAAAAGTGTGCATATTAGTCACAACTGCATACAAAATGTGTTTTTTAGGAGAAATGTCCATTAAAATGCTAACAATTTTCATCCCGGACCCAAGTTTTAATGGAACCTAGAATTTATTTCTTGTTTCCTTGTAAACTACTTACACTGGATTCTGGAGTGATCTGGTGTGTGCTCTGGATTGTCTAACTGGTTTTAATCCATGATATGGAGTGATAAAGTGAGGTGGGAAACACAGAACTGAGTCCAGCTGGCAGTGAGGACCATCCTTCATTACTCACAAGGAATCCCATTACTTTGAAGTGCCTTTAGCTTTAGAGCGAGATAGAATTCCAAGGTGATGGTGGCATAGCGACTGATATCGCAAAAATGCAACTTCCCAAGAACATGCATTGTATGTCACATAAGCCATCTTCAAGGCTAATTGAAGGTGGCTTGTTTCAACAAACCATAGTCAAAATTAACCAGAGTTTCGGGTTCAGACAGAACACTAAACTATGGTTAATTGGAATTGGAAATGAAAACTCCCAACACTCTTCTTATGGCTTTGCCAGAGGAAGAGGAGGAAGAGCATGAGAGCCCAGGACAGGCCACCCTTGTTTCCATCACTCTAAACCATGGTTTATCAAGATATCCAAATGCAGCCATTATTTCACACTGCAATAACAGCAGCAATCACCACGCAAAACCAAACAAGCTGGATTCACTCAGCTCCATATATGGGTCATAAAGTTTAATATGTGTCTACTATCTTTTTAAAAAATAATGATTTACTGAGTGCATGGTATTCAATTAAGGTTTACTCTGAGTAGACCTACTGAAATGACTGGAACTAACTTAATCATGGCTATTTATTTCAGTGGGTCTGTTATGAGGAAAATTCAGTTGAATTCCACCTACAGTGTCTCAATCACCAAACTGACTGATGAGCTGGACTTTTGTATTCTACGACAATCCTCTGGAATATCTGTGGATTAGTTATAAAAACTAATTATAATTTTTTAAAAATTATAAATGGAACATCCTAGGCGATTAACTTAACTCCTGCCTAAGATTATTTCTTATATCCTAAGATCTGCTGACAGAACCGTTGTGTGCAATACAGAAGATTTTAAGGGGAAGCAGAATCTGTGAACACTGTTGGTTTGGTACCCAGTGTCAGCAAAAGATAAGAGAAATTAGGGAGAGCAATTCTGAACTCATTGGCTTGTATAGACTAACGATTCCGCCTGCTCGCTTTAAAAGTCCAAAAACGCCAAGCCATCATAGTGATCATTAATGCCACTTTTTTTTTTTGCTTACCTAGCTTTAAAAAGATTACTGCGATCAGCAAGGGGCACCAATTTAATTGGTACATAAATTAAACCAAAGCTTCATTGGTTTTCATTAGTGAGGAATCCTGCCCTTTTGATACTGCCTCATCAGTGGTCCAGCAAAGTATTTTAACCTCTATTTATTAAAATGCCATTTTTGTTCATCAAATAGCAGTGTATTTTTAAACTTCTCTTTAAAAAATGAATCATTTACTCGACCCATTTTTCAACCTAATCTATTTATAAATGACTCGATTGCATCCAAGGCACGTAGAATTTAATTTTTTAAAATAAGGAAAAAATAGGCTTAATTATTTGTGAGTGGCTTAAGTTGTGTGGGTTGGCTGAACAGACTCTTGGGCTGGGCCATTGTTGGAGGGGCAGTTTTTTGCTGATTTCAATATTAGTGTTTTGTCTAAACCACAGAGCCTAGGACTTGCTGATCAGAAGGTTGGCGGTTCGAATCCCCATGACGGGGTGAGCTCCCATTACTCGGTCTCAGCTCCTACCAACCTAGCAGTTTGAAAGCACACCAGTTCAAGTAGATAAATAGGTACCACTCCGGTGGGAAGGTAAACGGCGTTTCCATGTGCTACTCTGGTTCACCAGATGTGGCTTAGCCACATGACCTGGCAGCTGTCTGCAGACAAATGCCGGCTCCCTCAGCCAAGAAGAGGAGGAGGAGTTTGGATTTGATATCCCGCTTTATCACTACCCTAAGAAGTCTCAAAGCGGCTAACAATCTCCTTTCCCTTCCTCCCCCACAACAAACACTCTGTGAGGTGAGTGAGGCTGAGAGACTTCAGAGAAGCGTAACTAGCCCAAGGTCACCCAGCAGCTGCATGTGGAAGAGTGGAGACGTGAACCCGGTTCACCAGATTACGAGTCCACCGCTCTTAACCACTACACCACACTGGTTCTCTTTGATCCCAGTTTGATGCAACGCCATTATTAAGGCTTGTTGCATTCTTTTGTTTCTTGCTATTAGGATTGAATAAACCCCATTAAAAAGGAATCTACCTTGTTTTCTCTGCTCTTGCTGCAACCAGGGGGAGGAATAGCTTTCCCGAAGCCTTGACAGTTGGTGTTTTCATTGAGCTACCCAGCATGACTCCAGGATATCTCTCCTGATTCGTCACTGCCAGTCCAGCCACACCATCTATATATGTGTGACTTATTTTTTGCCTATTGATGAGTGTTTTTATGGAAGGACGGATGCCTTTTGGGGACTATTTAAATAAATATGATAGTATGAACTTGCGGACAGGATTAGAGCTATGAGCAACAGAAGTAATTAGATTATGATTTGATAGATAGAAGGTGGTGTGCAGCAGAAGGAGAGAAACAACAATTCCATGGAAACTTAATAAAATATAATTGAAAAAAGGAATATGTTTTTGCCTTGATATGCATCAATTTAAACTAATTTGCATTGGCTTTCATGTACTGGTTTGCTGGCCATTCACCCAGTATGAAGAAATCCTACTTCACACAAAATAATCCTGTTAGGTTTGTAAACCAGTATTATACCCATCTTATTGATGGGGAATGGATCGGCTGATGCTGAAATATAGCACTTTCCTAAAAACACATCTTGAGTTTATGGCTGTGCTGAGATTTGAACCTTGGGATTTGCCTGTCTTATTTGCTGAAATCAATATACTGCATCAGCCAGCCACTTCCTCACAGAAAAATCCACCTTGGGTGTCATATTTATGATGAAGAAAAGGCTATGGATAATAGAGCAAAATGATAATAATGGCAATTAGCCCCATGTATTTTTCAGAGGTGATGAAGAAGAAGAAGAAGAAGAGTTTGGATTTGATATCCCGCCTTTCACTCCCTTTAAGGAGTCTCAAAGCGGCTAACATTCTCCTTTCCCTTCCTCCCCCACAACAAACACTCTGTGAGGTGAGTGGGGCTGAGAGACTTCAGAGAAGTGTGACTGGCCCAAGGTCACCCAGCAGCTGCATGTGGAGGAGCGGAGACGCGAACCTGGTTCCCCAGATTACGAGACTACCGCTCTTAACCACTACACCACACTGGCTCTGAGGAAAGGGACATTCACAAAGAGGAGGGGAGATTTCACAACATCAGGTGGACATTTGAACCCCCTTATTGGCTACCCAAAATTGTTTACAGTACAGGTATCTGACAGAGTCACTACTGACAGAAGGCGCATATACAACAGAGAGATATTAACACAATTATTCATTAATAATTTTTCCAGATAAAAGGCTAAGGATATTCTTTTGCATCCATTTCCGTGCACTAAAGATCATGGGTTAAATGGGGAAACATATTTTGCAGCCCCCCCAAAAAAAACAACACGCATGCAGTATTCACCCCAATTACTTCCAGGTCAAAAGACCAGCAGATAGGAAACCTGGCTTTGCATGTGACAAGAGACAGTGGCCACAAAAGACTTTCATTCCCAGCAAACAGAAACTGCAAACAACCGAGGAGCAAAAACAGAGCCTTTCTGGGAAAGATTAATGAGAAGTTAAATAATTGACAAAGTTCTGTGTCCTTGTTTGACTGAGAATTAGATAAATTAACCTATAAAAGAAGAAAGAATTGATGAGGCAGAAGAACTGCATAAACAGAGCACAAATAGAGCAGTCGACAAGGAAAAGAAAAGCCGGTGGAGATGAAAATGTATCATGCGCCGGCACAGTGTTTAATAGGAAGAATTAAGCATAAGGATTGGGCTGTTGCAATCATCTGTAAGCCAGGGCTGGCATCAGAGGCTAAGTGGCCTTAGAAATTATCCACAGATGCACTCATGCTTGTGTACACATCTCTAATGTGCCCCCATGTAGCCTGCAACTGATGCCGTACAGCTTACTGAGGTTAACAGACAGGTTGACAAAACCGGCCTTTGCTGGGGGCACAGGCCCAGGGTGGGTGGGTGCAAAAATCACCTACCAGACTATGGAGTGTGTGTGTGCTGGTCCCGGGGGGAAGGTTACCGTTGGCGTAGTCAAAGTCCGGTCCTGGGTCACTAGCCTGGAATCAGTCCACAAGGAGCGGGGCGAGGTCCGAAGCAGGAAGCCGGGCGGGGACAGGAGCACTGGAGAGTCAGGTCTGGGTCCGGGCAGGAACAGGTACTCAACAACGACGTTGCTCCCACAACCTGGGACCGGGCCGACTGGCCTTTATCTGTTCTGAGGCCAGGGACGGCCCCGGCCCCTAGGAGACCCGCCTCTCTTGGCCTTAAGGCGAGCACTCCTCCTGGGAGAAACCAGTTCCCTTCGCCTCTCTGCCCTGAGCCTCTGCAGGTCCGGAGAGGCTAAAGGGTTACTGGGCCCAGGGGGAGACTCACCTGCAGGCATTGAGTCCTCAACCACCTCTGGAGCCAGAGTGGGATCACCTGGTGCCTGCTCCTGAGGATCCGGCACAGGTACAGGCGCTTCAGAATCAAGGCCCTGCCCCAGTTCAGCCGGCCCTGGAGGCGGGGACTCCTGTGCAGGCTGGGATTCCTCTGGTTCAGCCTCTGAATCGGAATCCCAGGCCATCACAGTGTGGTGTATGCGTGTAGTAACATGCTGCTGCTGTCGCAGCAAGATCAAATGCGGGAGAAGCTTCCCATCCTTCTTGCACTGTGGCACAAAGGCGTGCAGAAATGTTTTTACTCTTCCTGCTCACCTTGCCCACACTCTGGACACTTTGAATACTCAGGATGTGTAAAAGGTAAAAAGGTAAAAGGTTAAGGACCCCTGGACATTTAAGTCCAGTCAAAGGTGACTATTGGGTTGCGGCGCTCATCTCGCTTCCAGGCTGAGGGATCCGACATTTGTCCACAGCTTTCTGGGTCATGACTGAACCACTTCTGGTGCAACGGAACACCACAGTGGAAACCAGAGCGCACAGAAACCTTCCTGCCAAAGTGGTACCTATTTATCTATTTGCACTGGTGTGCTTTCGAACTCCTAGGTTGGCAGGAGCTGGGACAGAGCAACGGGAGCTTGCTCCGTCTTGGGGATTTGAACCGCCAACCTCCAATCAGCAAGTCCAAGAGGCTCAATGGTTTAGACCACAGTGCTACCCGCGTTCCTACGTTCCTACATTTACTACATAAAATGTATTAACGTCTAATGTGGCTATTGTGGTAAAGGAATAATTTCTGGGGTGGGAGTGCCAATACAGCTCCTTGCCAAGGGTGCAAGGGACCCTAGGTACACCTTTGTTAACAGACCTAGCCACTCTCTCATTTTCAGAAGGAGAGTCACCATTGTAGGAACAATATCATGGTCACTTCTTCTAAACGCAGTCTTCCCTCGTCCTCTTTGTTTCATCTGCAGGGGTGTTTACTAAAGCAGCTTTCCCCAGTCTGGTGCAGCCCAGATATTGCTGGACCGCAACTCCCATCATACCTGACCACTGGCCACAATGGCTGGGGGTGAGAGGTGTTGTGGTCCAAAACATCTGGACAGACCATGTTGGGGAAGGCTGTCCCAGACAGTGAGATTTCCCACATGGTCTTCCAAATATGTAGGCTGAGCACATAATTGTGTCCCTGCTCTGACCTCCATGCATTGACTGAGCCTGAGTGCAGAGAGTCCTTGCACATGCAACTTGTATTTGGGGATATGCGCTCTCTCTCTCTCCCTCCCTCTCCTTGTGCAGATGGATCCTGGGTTTTGCATGGTCTGCATGGTGCAGTCCTACTTCCTGGTATATGGTGCATGGGATATACTATGTATTTGGATCAGCCTCTGCCCCTTCAGCTACCATTTTGTATCTGGCTCTGGCTGGCGGATCTCACAGTCCTTGCAAAGAAACAAAATAGAGCCTGGAATCTGTGGGATATTTACAATGCAGTCAAACCAACAATGCATGTTTGCTAGATAGGTACATGATAGGAGCAGAAGCTAACAGAGTTTTCCTGTAAGCTCCATTGCTCAGACACCATTTTAAACTAGACTGAAGTACCGTATTTTACCAAAACTAGGTCTCCCCCCAAAGAATAATGTAAAAAATTAGGGGGTGTCTTATACAGTATGTCTTTGTAACTGGGTTGCCATTTTAAGCCTGCCTGAACAAAGCTGCTGTCATCTGTTACTCTTCAACAAGTAAATATTATTTTTTACCTTTTACAAGACTGTGTGATTGCTGTTTTAAGGGGGGGGGGTGGAGAAAAGGAGGGAATACCAGGAGAATCCAGTGTGCCTTAAAGCATCCTGGATTTCTTAAACTAAAAGGCTAAAACTGGTCTATCTAAGCTTCCCTTTTAAGCTGCAGATGATTGGCACTGCGCTGAACTCACAAATGTGAGGAAGGATAATCTCTAATCTATCTATCTCTCTTCTTCTAGCATCTCTACACATCCCTGCAAAGTCTGTATCAGGGATGGGTGTGGAGTCTGCACATGGTTGATCTATAGAGCATCCTTCCAGAATGCGGCAGCTAGACCGGTGACTGGGAGTGGCTGCCGGGACAACATAATCTTGAGAGATCTGCATTGGCTCCCAGTACGTTTCCGAGCACAATTCAAAGTGTTGGTGCTGACCTTTAAAGCCCTAAACGGCCTCAGCCAGGTATACCTGAAGGAGGGTCTCCACCCCCATCGTTCAGCCCGGACACTGAGATCTAGCGCCAAGGGCCTTCTGGCGGTTCCCTCCTTGCGAGAAGTGAGGTTACAGGGAACCAGACAGAGGGCCTTCTCGGTAGTGGCGCCCACCCTGTGGAACACCCTCCCTTCAGTTGTGAAGGAAATAAGAAGCTATCTAATCTTTAAAAGACATCTGAAGGCAGCCCTGTTTAGGGAAGTTTTTAATATTTAATGCTGTATTGTTTTTAACACTTGATTGGAAGCCGCCTAGAGTGGCTGGGGAAACTCAGCCAGATGGGCGGGGTATAAATAATAAATTATTATTATTATTATTATTATTATTATTATTATTATTATTATTATTATTATTATTATTATTATTATTCCGCTTGGGACTGGTTGAGTCTGATCCTGAGCTCTTTCTGGAGGTGCTGTAAGACTTACAGGTGACCCACACAAGTCTTCAAAATGAGGAAGGGGGTTAAGTGCCATACAAGCTTCTGAAATGGACTGCTGGATGAAGGTGTTGCTTTAATCTGAAACTACAGAGAGAAGCATCATCAAAGCATAAAATGTTACAACCCACAAAAATCAGGATGGGAGAAAGCAGCCATTGTTCTGCTTATATTTTAGCTTTATTTGCAGCTCTGCCTTCAGAAGGGTAAAGAATCTTCCGCTCATAGTATTCCGTGTAACGCCTCTGCCCTGTTTTGTATGTACGGCCACAAAGCATTGTATAGTCTCCTACTTGCTTTGAAGGATTTGTGTGTGTGTGGTCAATTCAGGGAGACTGCTTATGGGCAGAAAAAACAGAGCGAACAAACAATTCAGCACAAGAAAGAGAAAAAGGATTATGTGCACACAGGGCGCTCCTGTCACATGCTTCATAACGTTCCAAGATTTACTAATGTTTTGTCTTTAATCAAGCCAGCTTGTATTGCTGACATTTCCATTAACAAAGAAAAATTGTCTCCCCTTTCAGACCGGTTATGTTGTTATTAATTGGTTCAGATGTTGTTTCAAACCGGATCAGAGTTGAATATAAACAGTCTCGCCAATGTTCCAGATAGCTGCGCCAGCATGTGGAGTTTATGCAGCAGTGAGTTTGCTCGGCCCCTGATCCTTTAAAAAAAATATATTCCACCTCTTGGATGTGCACATGCTTGGTGGGTATTTGGTGGCGCATCCACACATTATTCAGATCTGTATTAGAGTTCTTCTTCGAACTGAAAATATTATCTCTCAGCAAAAAAGCATTGCAACAAGTACTTCCCTGCTCATTTCTACAGTGGTTAAGGTGATTTATGAAAATTCTACCCCTGAGAATTTCAAAGATTATTTACTTAAATATGCTAAGGTAAATTAATTAGAAATACTTGCAAGAAAATAGATAGGCTAAGGATTTAAATATGTGAAGTTATAGAATACTATGTTTAAAGCAAAGATGAAAAGAAACAAAGATGTTAAGAGGATTAAGTAAATTTTATGAGAATCTGTTTTGGAAAACCGTTACAACGATATATATTGAAATTCAGTCAAGGGAATTTGAGGAAGTCACTTAACAATGTTATTAAGATTGGATTCAGTTCAGTTGTGATATATGTTGGTTTGTTAGTTTAAAATTTTGGAAAATTATTTAAAAAATAATTTAAAAAGAGAAAATTTCACCCCTGAAATTTTAGAGCACGTGCTTTGAATACACAGAACCCAAAGTTCAAACCACAGACTCTCTTAGTAGGTCAGACCCTGGAGAGCTAGTGCCAGTTGATGTCAACAATACTGGACTAGATCAGGGGTTCAGCAAACTTTTGGGGGAGGGGGCCGGTTTACCGTCCCCCAGAGCTTGTGGCGGGCTGGACCGCATACGCACACGCGTTGGAGGGGGCTTCTCGCTTTCCCCCAGCCCTCCCCCTGCCTACCTATGCTGCTGCCATCGGCGTTGCACTCTCCCAACCGCGGCTCCTGTGCCTGCCCTTGCGAGCGGCAGAGGATGGCGGTGGTGGTGGAGGGACAAGCAGCCCAAAAGGGCTGGCTGGCTCCAGAGAGGCGCTGCCCAAAATGGCGCTCAGCCCAGCCCCCTTACTCCACTATGCAGGACGGGGAGAAGCCAGGAGGAGGTGCTGTGGTGTGTGACAGGGAGAGAAATGGTGCCGCCAAAAGAATTAACAAAAAACAATTAACAAACAGAATCGCCGATCCACGGAACGTCCGCGGGCCAGATGCAATGGGCAATTGGGCTGGATCCGGCCCATGGGCCGTAGTTTGCTGACCCCTGGACTAGATGGGCCAATGATCTGACTCAGTACACTAGGACAACCTTCTGTGTTCCTGTGAACCACCAGAAAAGGGCAGGGCTACATACGGTTTTCCCAAACTTAACACTAAACCAAAGGTCCCCAGATTCTTCTCCCCCTGTGCCCAAGACCCCTTGAAAATTGCTGAGGGCGTTGGCGGACCACTTAATAGATTTTTCTCAGCCTGTTGTAGCAAACATAATGCAGTGTGCTAGATGCTGTATGATTTTAGCTGCCTTTTTTGTTGCTTCTGTTATTTCTGATGTTGTTTTACAATCCGAATTCCATGGAATGCGGTAGTGTGTAAAATACAATATAAGAAATAAAAGAAGCAACAACAGTTTAACTGAAAGGCATCAGTGCACCTGGACTGCACCAACCTCCCTGCCAACTCGCCTTTCTCCCTCCTGGAGAAGTGGCATTGATTAGGGAAGCTTTTAACGTATGGTGTTTTATCATGTTTTTAATATTCTGTTGGGAGCCTCCCAGAGTGGGTAGGGAAACCCAGCCAGATGGGTGGGGTATGTATAAATAAATAAATAAATAAATAAATAAATTATTCATTATTATTGATTCAGCTTTCAACAAATCAGGCGAATACCACCTCCCAACCGTGCCATGCACTGCCACTCTCCACACGCTATATATCACATGTTAGCGGTCTCCTTTTACTTCTGTATCATTTCCTCTGTATCACCGGCACTGATTCCTGCCCCCTGGAGGAGTTTTGGTGCCACCAGCCAAAGCAAGTCTACCACAAAGTGGTGCAGCTAGAGCGGCCAATGCTTCCTCTTTCCCTCCTTTCTTTGGCGCACAAGCTGCTCTAGCCGCCCCACTTTGTGGTAGAGGAGGACTGCTTTGCTCTGCCACAAAGTGGGGTGGCTAGAGTGGCCCACATGTCAAGGAAAGGAGGAAAAAGAAGCGTCAGCCATTCTAGCAGCACCATTTTGTGGTAGACCCACTTTGGCAGGTTGTGCCAAAACGCCTCCAAGGGGCAGGAAGGGGTGGCAACGGTGGAGGCAGGCAAAGGGGTGGAAGGGGGAAGGAAGATGGTGCATACCAGAACCTCCTTTTCTCAAATAAAGCACTGGCCTGCTTCTTGGGAGAAAAGCAATGACAAACCTAGACAGCATCTTAAAAAGCAGACATCACCTTGCCGACAAAGGTCCGTATAGTTAAAGCTATGGTTTTCCCAATAGTGATGTACGGAAGTGAGAGCTGGACCGTAAAGAAGGCTGATCGCCGAAGAATTGGTGCTTTTGAATTATGGTGCTGGAGAGACTCTTGAGAGTCCCATGGACTGCAAGAAGATCAAACCTATCCATTCTTAAGGAAATTAGCCCTGAGTGCTCACTGGAAGGACAGATCCTGAAGCTGAGGCTCCAATACTTTGGCCACCTCATGAGAAGAGAAGATTCCCTGGAAAAGACCCTGATGTTGGGAAAGATGGAGGGCACAAGGAGAAGAGGACGACAGAGGACGAGATGGTTGGATAGTGTTCTCGAAGCTACCAGCATGAGTTTGACCAAACAGCGGGAGGCAGTGGAAGACAGGAGTGCCTGGCGTGCTCTGGTCCATGGGGTCACGAGGAGGCGGACACGACTAAACGACAACTATTACTTAAAATTCTATATTGCCCTTCATCCGAGGATGACAGGGTGGTTTATATGTTTGCAGTGTTTCGGCTGTGTGTGCCACTGCTTAGGAAAAACTATTTCTCATACATTATAAACTTCTCATACAGTCAGAGTGTAGAAACACCCAACAAGGCAGAAAACACCTGCTCTCACATCTCATTTCCAGCTCCCGATCACGGATGGCATTTGATTGTATACACAAGCCCTTAGAAAAGAGCACAAAAATATATCAACTGACCTAGAGGTGTTACATTTTCTTCATAAGCTTTGGACCCTCGCAAAGAAAGCTGAAATGAACACAATTGTTGAAAGAACACGCCTGGCATTTCCAGAAGGAAGGAATGTTCTGTCGACTGGGGGGGGGGGGGGCGGGCAGGGAAAAGCAATAGCTGTCTGGGCAGTGGATTTTGAAGGCTTGGGATTTTGATGAGTTTTTAGGAAGTGCAAAGAGTCTGGTGAGGCTGAAAATTTGGAATCAACAACTGCAAAATCAGCAGAAAGATTTATCTCTCTTCATTTGGCGGATCAGGAATTCTGTTTGATTAAATTTTCATGCTGGTCGCACCGTGCAGAAAGATTAAAAACAAAAGTGTGGTTGCAAGAGGTTCTGAATAAACATGTACACACAAATGATCTCAAGCAGTATTGGAGACCTCTTTTATTTCAATAGCAGAGGTGCATAGTAGATATAAGGGGCACGGGTGGCACTGTGGGTTAAACCACAGAGCCTAGGACTTGCCGATCAGAAGGTCGGCGGTTCGAATCCCCGCGACGGGGTGAGCTCCCGTTGCTCGGTCCCTGTTCCTGCCAACCTAGCGGTTCGAAAGCAAGTGCAAGTAGATAAATAGGTACCACTCCGGCGGGAAGGTAAACGGTGTTTCCGTGCGCTGCTCTGGTTTGCCAGAAGCGGCTTAGTCATGCTGGCCACATGACCTGGAAGCTGTACGCCGGCTCCCTTGGCCAATAAAGCGAGATGAGCACCGCAATCCCAGAGTTGGCCACGACTGGACCTAATGGTCAGGGGTCCCTTTACCCTTTACCTATAGTAGATATGCACTATGTGTTCCTGGTCAGAACTAAGTCCTATTAAGCTTTACAGGATTTCCTTCCAGGAAGGTACCTTATATGGCTTCAGATCATTGGTCAGTATCGCCTATGTTGTCTCTCATCTGCTTTCCGGAAGCTGGACTGGTGACAGGGAGCAGCACCCAGGACCTAAAGGATCTACATTGGACCCCGGTACGTTTCCGAGCACAATTCAAAGTGTTGGTGCTGACCTTTAAAGCCCTAAACGGCTTTGGCCCTGTATACCTGAAGGAGAATCTCCACCCCCATTGTTCAGGCCAGACACTGAGATCCAGCTCCAAGGACCTTTTGGCAGTCCCTCACTGTGAGAAGTGAACTTACCAGGCGGAGGGCCTTCTCGGTAGTGGCACCTTCCCTGTGGAATGCCCTCCCATCGGATATCAAGGAGGTAAATAACTATCTGACTTTTAGAAGACATCTGAAGCCAGCCCTGTATTGGGAAGTTTTTTAATGGTTGATGTTTTATTGTGTTTTTAATATTGTTATAGATTTAAGGGGGGGGGGTCCCACCTAAACCCTATAAGTTAATAAATGCCAGGATTTGGATTAATTGGGGTATCAATTAAAGCTGCAGAGCTTTGCCAGACTGGCAGCCCTGCATAGGGAAGTTTTAAATGTTTGATGTTGTATTGTGTTTTTAATATCTTGTTGGGAGCAGTCCAGAGTGGCCGCGGCAACCCAGTCAGATGGGCAGCATATTATATTTATATTTATTATTATTTCAGACAGGGGGCATTCCCAGCCCTACCAGGGATGAAGACCGTCTGCATTCAAAGCAAATGCTTCACCACTGAGCTATGACCATATACAGTGCTTTTTTTCCTGGGGGAACGCAGGGGTACGCATACCCCCTAAACATTTTGTGAATCTAAGCTTGGCCTCATTGAGGGGCAGTATCTCAATATGAGGAGGAAAATGAGAGTACAGTGGTACCTCAGGTAACAGATGCTTCAGGTTACAGACTCTACTAACCCAGAAATAGTACCTTGGGTTAAGAACTTTGCTTCAGGATGAGAACAGAAATCGTGCAGTGGCAGGGCAGCAGCAGTGGGAGCTAAAGTGGTACCTCAGGTTAAGAACAGTTTCAGATTAAGAACGGACCCCCAGAACGAATTAAGTTCTTAACCTGAGGTACCACTGTACCCCTAAACAGTTTTTTAGGGGGAAAAAATATTGACCACACAAACACACACACACACACACACACACACACACATACATACACATTTGAAAAGATATCTATAAACAGCTATGGTGGGTAGATTCTAGCTACCGAGATCTGATCTAACTGAAGTTTCCAAGTTGTCTTTAAGAGCAACCTCACACTGCAGTAAATCCAGCTCAAAGGTTACCATGATGTCTGTCACCTTGGCGAGGGTATCTGAGGACTTGCAGTTTGTAAAGCGTGCTGAGAGCTGTTAAGAGATTCCTGTTGCCCATATAGGTCTATAGTTCTTGGGCTGACTTAACAACCTATCCTTCTTCCCAGGGATCTCTGAAAACTGTAGCTCTGTGATGGGGGTGAAGGTGTTCTCAGCATCCTTGACAAACTACAGTTCCCAAGATTACTGGGGGGGGGGCTGGAGCAGCTTAAAGTGGTATGATAAGGCTTTAAATTGTTTTAAATTTAAATTTAAATTGTTGGACTCTCAGAGGAAGAGAGGAGAACTAACCCCGCTGTACGTCGCAGAGGGCTGTGTGGAGAGAGTCTCTTCCTTTAAATTCCTAGGAGTTTATCTCAGTGAAGACCTTACTTGGAAAATCAATACAACCCAGGTGGTTAAGAAAGCCCAACAGAGACTCCATCTCCTCAGAGTATTGCGAAAGAACAATGTCAGTCAACATTTGATGATCTCCTTCTACCAGTCCACAATAGAAAGTGTCCTTTCATACTGCATCACGGTGTGGTATGCTGGTTTGACATCAACTGATAGGAAATGCCTACAGAGGGTGGTGAATACAGCACAAGATACTATGGGCTGTCCCATGAATCCGCTGGATAACATTGCGGAAGACGGTTGCCTCAGGAGAGTGAAGAAAATTCTCAGGGATGATTCACACCCTGGCCGGCACTTTCTTGATCTCCTGCCCTCAGGCAGAAGATATAGAAGCATGATTAGCTGCACCAACAGGGTAAAGAACAGCTTCTATCTGCGGGCTGTTAGGCTGCTGAATGAAAAGATAACAACAGGGCAACTGACTTTCGGGTTTGGTGTGTGTGTGTGTCAGTAAACGAGGGGAATTAAGGCTAAGAGAGCTGAGTCAAGGGTACTCGTGTAATCTCACTGTATACAAGTTGTACAAGTGACAATAAAGTATTTCAGTGTTAAATGTATAGTGTAGATGGGCCATGAACAGACCATAAACAGGTAGAGGGGAATATAAGATACAATCCAGGCAACTTTTAAAGATCCATTTATTTCCATGAGAAAGATAAATGTTTTGTTTACCAACCTTGATTGGGCTGCTAGCTAGGACCATTTTTGGACAGAGAGGTTTGTATTTTACTATGTGTGCTTCCTTCTCAGAAAACATTAAAAGCCCCATAATAAGACAAACCTCCTCTTGGCTACTTTTGTGTCCTGCCTGCAACCTAGTCTTACATTATTTCTTCAGATTTTTTGGTCAGGAACTGTATGCTTGCTCCATAGCAGTTCATTGCACCCCCTCATTCGGTGGCTAATGGGTTTTGGCACCTGACTGCATATTTGATATTTTATCCGTAACGTCGGCAGCATAATAACATTTTCTTTCTATTACTAACATCACATTTCCTCTTTTCAATCCAGCTTTGACAAGCTTGTTATTAATTATTGTTTTTGTTTATAATACAAGTTAATTATTTTCTGGCATAGCGCCCAGAAGCAGATTCCCATTAATCTTTGATCTGGAGAAATACAGCCTCATTCTAGAAGACTTCATAATTATACAAGATTGGCAGGCCTAACCTGTGGTCCAGTATTATCAAGAGCCAAGAGGCCATAACTGTCCTGGTCTTATGCCAGGAAACAGCCGTTGTGGCCCTTCGCATTCTCAGAAGCAAAACAAAAGGGCAATTCTGAAGAAACAAGAAGTAACAACATTGGCAGACGTTTCCGCTGTGTCTTTGGCCATTCAGTGCCACTCACTGAAAATGAAATGTAACGCCAACAGAACCGACTCAATCTATTGTAGATATTAATATTGCGCAGTCTGAAGCAAATGGAAGCATAAGAACTGGCTCCATTTTGAAGAAATCATTGTCCAGACCCATCAAAATATTATTAAAACTTTCACTTGCAGAACTCTTTAAAAACAGAACATAAGCATCAAAGATGCATTCAAAATATCCATACCATGTCTTGCGCTGTCCAGCAATGGCTCGGCTTCTTAAAAATACAGTGGTACCTCAGGTTACATACGCTTCAGGTTACACACTCCACTGAGCCAGAAATAGTGCTTCAGGTTAAGAACTTTGCTTCAGGGTAAGAACAGAAATCGGGCTTCGGCGGCACGGCGGCAGCAGGAGGCCCCATTAGCTAAAGTGGTGCTTCAGGTTAAGAACAGTTTCAGGTTAAGTACGGACCTCCGGAACGAATTAAGTACTTAACCCGAGGTACCACTGTTAAAGGTAACCTCCAAAAATCCAAACTGTCTCTCTCCTCCATTCCAGCCTGTCTTAGCCTGCCTAAGGCTATGCAGCTTCTTGGAGAACGATCATTGCATGATTTTATTCTCTGATTTAGAGAAGGGTTAACAAGGCAACACCCTTTAAAATGGTGAATTTGCAACCATATAGCTTTGTGACCTGATCTAAGGTTACAACACTCACATGTTAGCTACCAGAAAACAATGATTAGGTAGCCATCAACTCAACAGGAGCTCAGAGACAACTTCGAAAACTACTGTGGGAAAACCCCAATGCTATCAATACACATTTTCCATTTTAAGCCTTCATTAATACACATACATTTTCCATTAAATCCATTATACATAACACAATCAGCATACAGTTTGTGTGCAGGAAATGTCTTATTGCTGGTTCCCCTGACTCCCACCCAAGACACACAGACAGACTTACCCTTGTAAGCAAGAAAGAGATATTTATTCAGACTTGGAAATAGAGACAATGTTCAGGACACACAATTCAGGAGGAATTCAGGAGTGGGGCAAGAAGCTCATAACTGGATGGAAGTGCAAAAGATGTCCCTACAAGTTTCCACATCCCTCCCACCAGCTTTTAAAGATGAAGCACAGCATACTCACCAGACCTTGTGGGAATGCCAAGGTTGCTAGTGCACAAACTCCATTGTGGTGGCTGGGTCTGCTGCCATTTGTGAAATAGATGCCAGGTTTTAGCTGACAAGACTGCAGCCTCCTGTTCTGGCTTGGGTGGGGCTCATGACATCTCTGTTACAGCTGTCTTCATCCTGTTTGCGGACAGATAAAGTGGGGGGAACATTTAACCAAAATTCTTCCTGGGGAAGATAAAATCTCCAATGGTTTTTTGAGTTTGGGGTTCATCACTTCTCAGTGATGGCTCCAACCTGGTAGAATGCTCTGTCCCCTGAGACTAGGGCCCTGCAGGATTTAACTTCCTTCTGCAGGGCCTGTAAAATAGAGCTATTCCACCTGCTTTCAATTTGAACTTAGCCTGATCTTTTATTCAACTTCCTTCCCTCCCCATCCCCTTTTTATGAAGATTACCCGCTCTGGGATCCCACAGCTAATTCTCCCCTGGTCTCCTCGCTGGCCCAAATAGGACTAATTTAGCCAGCTAGCCCTGGTGATCATCTAATGCTTTTTGGATGGATTTCCCCCCTAAATTGATTTTTGAATTCGGAATTTATTGTTATTCACGTTTTATACTGTATTTTATGCTGTTTTTTGTTGCATCAATTAAGTGTTTTGAATTTGTTGTTAGCCGCCCTGAGCCCAGTTTTCTGAACTGGGAAGGGCAGGGTATAAATAAAATATTATTATTATTATTATTATTATTATTATTATTATTATTATTATGATCAATGACAATGGCACAGCTTCTTTCTGCCCCTCCCCCAGGCCAAGAAAATGTTATTTGTTCTTGCTGTTGCAGGTGACAACAGCAGCAACTGTGCTGGCATGCTGGCTGGCATTTTTTAATCCCCTACAATGCTATGAACCGCCTATCATTCTGGGCCACTCAGTTGGGGCAGGGGCAGTGGCAGGTGCTACGAAAACTGGGAAGATTTTTATGAGAAAACTTTGCAAAATGGGGATGAGAGAAAGAAAGAAAATCAGGAATTTTATTAGAAAAATGTCTTCTGACAAATCTCAGCTTGACTTCAATTACTGCCTTTTCTGCTGCAGATGCCCTGAGGTCACCCTGCGAGGAAGAATGAGGCACGACTCACATTATCCTTTCTCGCTTGCTTCCCTTAAGTGATCAAGTGACACTTGCATGTGTGAAATGGAGAACAGATGACAGTTCTCCTCATTTGTTTCAGGGCTGCCTCTACATATGTGGCCTTTTAAATGTGTTTGGAGGAGAGTAAATGGTGTTGTTTTGTTATTATGTTATGGATTTTGTGTTTTCATACTGTGATCTTTGGAAGAAGGGCAGTATATAATAACATATCTCTTGATACCACGGCATTCAGTAACAGCAGAATGTGTGCGTGGCAGCCACCATGTCAGAGGTGATGTGATGTTTTTTATTACAGTTCCCATCATCCCTGACCACTGGTCCTGCTAGCTAAGGATGATGGGAGTTGCAGTCCAACAACATCTGGGGATCCAAGGTTGAGAAAGGCTGTTCTAGTGTATTGAGATACCAAGTGTATGTGTGAATTGGTACCACATCTGATATACAGGTATCAACAAAGACAGAGGTCTAGCATGGTGATTAACATCTTCTGGGTTGTATACTCTCCTCAGTAGTGCTCTTCCCCTCCAACCAAACAGCTATGAATGGATGAATGAATTCCCTTTGTTGGTTGAAGTATCTCTTTACATGAAGTATAGTATGACAGTTACCAGCGTTAACAACTGTAAATTCTTTAAAGTGCAATGCTCTCCTGTATAACTATTGTCAAAAATAGTTGTCAATATAAATATTGTCAAAAATAGGGTCATATACTCAAGCTTACTCGAAGTCAGTCTGCATGCTTGTCACAGAATACAAGATCCAAACATTGTATTAACCACAGTTGTGTTACTGTATTGGAAATTGTATGGAACTGGAAATCCCAGCCCCATACACTCTTAAAGACGAATCCCTCACAAATTAATGCAAGGCTGTCCAAGTTCTTGATGCACTCTGATGGATCCTGAGTAGGGATGGATGGATTAGTCTATTTCTGGTGCATGCCTGTTTCATATGTCTACTCTGCCTCATTTCCACATCATTTTGCAAATATTTGAAAATTCATAAAAATTCACCTTTCAATGTCATTTTTATGAAATACACTTTTCACATGCTTTTACCCCCAAATACTAATTTTTGCATGCATTTTGTATACATCTGAACGTATGCATTTGTATAGGCATTCAAGCAACTGATTTTAGGCTGAGCAACAGATCCTCACTACGTGTGTTGTGTCTGTCTGGACACTACATTCCTGAAGATAGTCAGCGTGATTTGAAGGACAGTAATTTGCACTTTCCTGGAGAGATATAGGTGCAGCTCCTTGCTTGATCTTGGGGCTCCATTGTCTCCCAAGATAGACGAATGCCAACAGCTACACAAAGGATTAAAAGCTTTCACTCCTGCTTTAGGACATTAGCAATGCTCTCCAGGGCTGTTTCCTAACAGGCAGAAAAACTGACAGGAGCCGACACTATTCAGTTGAAGAGTTGTGTATGTGTGTGTTGAACTGAGAAGTGCACTGCAAAGTTCAGAAAAGTGCAGAAACTGAAGGATAACTGTGCTCTAATCCGTGCATTCGTCCAGGAAGTGCAAATCATATTGGTTTGCTTAAACATGTGGCCCAGACAAAATCATCAAGCGTCGCTAGCCCAGTGGCATCTCAAGGTCACCAAAGAACGTGAAGAAGAATAGAATACATAGCTTTCTGGGATAGCTTAGTGTGACGTTAACATATGAGAGTGCTGGAGGTGAAATAGTTAAACAGGTTACCCAATCAGAACCCAGGGGGTGGAGTCAGAGGGACTATAAAAACAGCTCTGGGAGGGGCGAAGAGGGGAGTTCGTTGGGTGGTTGGCTGGAGTGGGAGTGAATGGGAATAGAGTCTGTGGGTAGGTTGAGTTAGTGTAGCAATATAATCTGAGTCAGGAACAGTTAGGAACTAGGAAGACAAGTAAATATCTGAGAGGTGGTTTAGTGAGTGAGAGCAGGTAGCAGAAGTTATAGGTCTGGATAGGCAACCCATGATTGTAATGGACTGGTACAGTTTATGAAAGCACACGCTTGTTAAACTGTAATAAATAAACAGAAGTTTATGTTCCAATTTAACCCTGACTGGACTCAGTATTGTACCAGGTAGGGCCTGGGTGGGGGCAGCGAGAAATAAAGTGGTGGCACAGGGATCAATAGACGGTGAAACATCCGGGGACCCTGTGTGATCATCTTGGTTTGCTTAAACATGTGGCCCAGACAAAATCATCAAGCGTCGCTAGCCCAGTGGCACCTCAAGATCACTGAAGAACATGAAGTAGGATAGAATACATAGCTCTCTGGGATAGCTTAGTTGGTAGAGCGTGAGACTCTTTATCTCAGGCTTGTGGGTTTGAGCCCCACTTTGGAACAGTGTGTTGGTGACCCTCATGGTACCGTCCAACTCTATGATTCTAAGTAGGCACTAGGGGTGCAGAACGTCACCTGCTGTTACCAGTTTGCCCACAATGGGACAACGAGAGAGTGATGGGAGAAAGAGGTACAAACCATAGCACCACTGTTCAGAGGGTTTCTGAGAATCACAGCAAGAGTTCAACAGTGGTGAGAGAGAACAGTAGCTAGGTTCATTTGGCAAGTACATGGAGGAGAGTGGCAATGTTGCAGGAGTGGGGTGTGAAGATGGGGTGTGGGGAGGGAGAAATTGGGGGTGTGTGTGTCTCAAATCTTTTTGCCGTGTGAAGTTTTATTGAGTTTTTGATAAGCAGCTTTCCGATTTAGCCACTCGGCTGCCGGCTGGAAGTTTTAAACGAATGTTAAGTAAGTCTTAGTTATCCACTTATCACTTTTCAGTTCTTGCCATCTGGGGAGATTAACATTCATGCAGCACTTTAACACGAATCCATTTTGCTTCATTAGCTTTAAGTAATAAATAAAACTGAATTTCTAGAAGGTCCGCCAGCCCATTCCCTTCGGCCTTTATTGCTGCAATATACTGAGCTGCAACACTCCACCAAGGCAGGCTACTATTAAATTCAGGTTACTTCACCGTGAAATGGATCACTCCAGTGAGCATGTGAGAACCGCAGACCAAAGGCAGAAGGACTGAGCCGTTGCCAAATGGGGAGAGGAGAATATAGCTCATAAACATAGCCGAAGCTGTATTTAAATTAAAACAATGTAATGACAACTGGAGGCTGGATGCCAAGAGCAGGTGAGCGTAACAAGGCCATCAAAATCACCTTTCGAATCATAGGGCACTCTGCCGGCCATGTATCTCGTGGTGTCTCTGGAGAAATATTAAATCAATAAACCACCTAAAGGTTGCTGCCAATGTTCTATAAAAAGATTAGTTTTTTCATTTCCTCTGCTGAGGGGCAACATAAGGGCAGAAGATATATTTGGAAGAAAACAGGCAGGCCATTGCACTGCAGCCCCTTCATATTATGACTCTTGAACATCTACACTCATTTCTATGTATTGCTTGTCTCAAACACAACCTCTTTCTTGGCAAAAAAAACCCTAGTGTCGTTTGTGGGCTGGAATCTCCTCCCTGCCTCCCTCATTTGCGACAGTACTTTGGAAAAACTGTGCTTTGGCAACATGCAACCCAATCAATATTGTTAAATTGTTCCATAAACTTTCTCTAACTACTTCCCCCACTGGTAGCATTTGCAACATTGATCGCCAAAGAAGGGCAATGTGGATGTCACCAATCTGTGATAGTCCAGTGGACTCTGGTTTGATTCTGGGGCTTGCATAGGCTCAGAAAAGATATGGCTTTATTGCTGCAGCTAGAAGAATTCTTGCGAAGCCTAACCCTACTAATGAGCTTTAAAAAGGCCAACCGTGAAGGAGACATATAGACTGGAGAGTTTGAAAATGGCAACCAAGCATATTGCACCTACTTTCCACCTATTCTGAAGCTCTATGCAAAGTGGGGGATGCGGGTGGCGCTGTGGGTTAAACCACAGAGCCTAGGACATGCTGATCAGAAGGTCGGCGGTTCGAATCCCTGCAACGGGGTGAGCTCCCATTGCTCGGTCCCTGTTCCTGCCAACCTAGCAGTTCGAAAGCACATCAAAGTGCAAATAGATAAATAGGTACCACTCCAGTGGGAAGGTAAACGTCGTTTCCTTGCGCTGCTCTGGTTCTCCAGAAGCAGCTTAGTCATGCTGGCCACAAGAACCGGAAGCTGTACGTCGCCTCCCTCGGCCAATAAAGCAAGATGAGCGCTGCAACCCCAGAGTCAGCCACGACTGGACCTAATGGTCAGGGGTCCCTTTACCTTTACGCACAGTGGATGTGGTGTCCATGGTCACATGGACATCAAACGTTGAAAGCATATGGTTGCCCCCAAAGAATCATAGGAATTGTCATTTGCTAGATTCCCAGGACCACTAATAATTACCGTTCCCAGGATTCTTTGAGGGAACCATGTGTATTCAGTGTATGGTGTGGGTGTGACCATGGTCAATGCTGCATGGAGCGAGATTTGCCCTCCTAGTTCTCCGAATGTTGTTTGGGGAACAGACTGGTTGAAAATAAATTTGCCGGTGCAGGAGCTGGAAACCTGTGATCCACCAGATATCACTGGACTCCCATGACCCTCCAATGAGCTTGGATAGCAGTCACGGATAATGGGAACTGTAGTCCAGCAATATTTGGAGGGGCACACTTTCCCCACTTGCGTGGCCTAAGACCATTTTTTTAAAGGCTGAAATATTCACGTTGAATTAGAACAGATACGAATGTTACGCTTCACAAAATTCTCAAAAGGACACCAGCTTGATTTATATGTTTTCCCACCCACATTCCTACCAAACTTAGGTCAGTACCCCTAAATCTTTCCCCCCCCCTATTTCAGGGCTGAAAACCATTTTTGCAGCCTGAGGGCCACATTCCCTGAATCCAGGGGCCGCATACTAATGGTGTGAAGGGCAAGAGTGGGTGGAGCAATGGATGAGCCTTTCACTTTCTGAAGTAGGCTGCATTCCAACCACACAAAAGCCATATATTAAATAATAAATTATTATATATTAAATAATAAATTATTATTATTGGACTCACAGCTGTCCATGGAGGCGCAGGTTAATTCTGTGTCCAGGGCGGCTGTCTACAAGCTCCACCTGGTACGCAGGTTAAGACCCTACCTGCCCGCGGACTGTCTTGCCAGAGTAGTGTATGCTCTGGTTATCTCCCGCTTGGACTACTGCAATGTGCTCTACGTGGGGCTACCTTTGAAGGTGACCCGGAAACTGCAATTAATCCAGAATGCGGCAGCTAGACTGGTGACTGGGATTGGCCGCCGGGACCACATAACACAGGTCCTGAGAGATCTGCATTGGCTCCCAGTACATTTCCGAGCACAATTCAAAGTGTTGGTGCTGACCTTTAAAGCCCTAAACAGCCTCAGCCTAGGATACCTGAAGGAGGGTCTTCACCCCCATCGTTCAGCCCAGACACAGAGATTCAGTGCCGAGGGCCTTCTGGTGGTTCCCTCATTGCGAGAAGTGAGGTTACAGGGAACCAGACAGAGGGCCTTCTTGGTAGTGGCGCCCACCCTGTGGAACACCCTCCCTTCAGATGTGAAGGAAATAAGCAGCTATCCTATCTTTAAAAGACATCTGTAGGCAGCCATGTTTAGGGAAGTTTTTAATATTTATGCTGTACTGTTTTTAACATTTGATTGGGAGCCGCCCAGAGTGGCTGGGGAAACTCAGCCAGATGGGCGGGGTATAAATAAATATATTATTATTATTATTATTATTATTATTATTATTATTATTATTATTATTATTTTCAATACACCCACTCCCAACAGACATTTCTCTATCTTCTACCATTAGTTACTTCAAGTACACATTGCAGCCATATTCATATTGAATAACCAGATTCATGGTAGCTGTATTTGCTTCATATAATCCTTATTCATTTGCTTCATCTCTTCCAGCAGCACCAGCAGCAACAACAACAATCCAAATGGTCCACAGAGCTTCGTGTGCTCATAACTTCTTTCCATCTATTTTTCTTAAGAAGCAAAAGCTGGATGAGGACCACTTGCGGGCTAGTGTTGCAAATCACACTTTCAGGGACTAGGAACCTAAGCCATTTCCAGCTGCTTTGATGACCTAGTTCTTTGGGTAGTCTTCCGGAAAAAATATCCTGTCAAATTCTCATAATTATAAGCAGCTGGAGCTACGTAGCCCTATCAGTTACCCTGATAGAACTTCATGGCCTCTGAAAATTGGTCTCCATGGAGTAACTAAGAAAAGGATCTGGCCCAACTCCCAAGTAATTGACCTCTCCTGCTTGAGGGAGGTTAATTTTCACGATCCTCCTCTTAAATCCTCTGTCAATCTTATACAAAATCTTTGCTTCCTTTAAGCTTAAGAGTTCTTGTTGTGGATTTCCTCAACGCCTTTAGTGGAAATCCTGTATAAACTATATCATAATTATCCTGATTTTGACGCCTTACCTCCAGCAGGTTTCTGCATGGAGAGAGACTGGAATATGTCAGAATTAACCATGTCAGAAACCCTTTTCTTTTCTTGGTTTTATTCAAAGACTGAACCCATCCACAAAAAGACATTTAAATAACAATGAACCTTAAAATGCCTTACCCATTACTACTCTGAATGGCTGTCAAAGAAGGAAGGTGTAGTAGGTTGCACCACATGTTACAGATTTAGCAGGTGCATTGTACAAGGTATGACCAGAAAGATCAGTGAATGGTCACAGAAATTGGACAGTGAGAAATATTCAAACATACATGCCTTACAGGCCTTCAAATTAGGCCTTCAAACACATTCAAAAATCACATTTATGCTGTTTTGTGCCAAAATTCACACCCTGGTAGATGCTCATATCCAGATCACCCAAAGCTGGTGTGGCCAGGACAATTCTGGAAACTTTGCATTTCCACCTTACACAGAATACAGTGGTGCCTCGCAATACGAAATTAATTCGTTCTGCGAGTTTTTTCGTCTTGCAAATTTTTCGTCTTGCGAAGCACGGATTCCCTGGGTATTAACGGTTTTAAGAAAAAGGAAACAAACTTGCAAGATGTTTTCATCTTGCGAAGCAAGCCCATAGGGAAATTCGTCTTGCGAAGCAACTCAAAAAACGAAAAACTCTTTCGTCTTGCGAGTTTTTCATCTTACGAGGCATTTGTCTTGCGAGGTACTACTGTAGTCCCTTACTCAGTATGACAACAATGCACTGAACCAGGAACATCAGCTGGCAGCTTCTTCTCAACACGTACCTCTCCTTCTGCAGTTAACGAGATGATTTGATTTGATGGAAACATTTGGGAATTCGGTTTAATCTGGAAGATGCTGGGTATAATGGAAAGGTCCGTAGCGTTCCTAAATCAGACTTCCGTGAACTCAAATTTGAAATGGGGGGGGGGGAGAAGCTTCCTCAAAACCCCCATTCATGTTTGCTTAGTTGTGCACATTCAGAATTCACTCCATAGAATAAGGATGGAGGTGATGGTGGAAGGCTTTGCCCCAGCTTGACATACATCTAGGCCTCAGACCAGCGCTTGGCAGAAAACTTTCAAATCAGGAGAACAGAATACGGTAGTTATTCCTCTCGGCTATGGCTCTTTGTTCCAAAAGAAATGACAAGATGCAGAAAGTGCAAGTCACAGCCTACATGCAGCCTTTCCGCATTGGCACATATTTTCCAGTTAAACAATAATCCCCCACTGTTGCAGGGTTTACCAATCAAACAATGGCCTGCAGCAAGACATGTCCCCACTTGAATGCTGCATCGAGGAAGAAAAAACTTGCACCAGCAAAAGGAAACCAGAGAAAAGAAAAGAAAATGTCACTGGGAGGAAAATACAACAGAACAATTGCATTGTAGTCTCAGAATATGCTTTATATGACACAGGAAAATGTAGAATGTGCTCACTCTTTTAAAAAGCAAGTGATGACCAGATTCTTATCTGGTCCACTAGGTTTTACAGAAGATGATATGTGTGTGTCTTTCCCCCTTCCTATAGGGATATATATTTCTTTTTTAAAAGCTCCTGTAAGAATAAAATAACCTAGCTGTAGAATTACACCTGGGTTGTTGTTTTTTTAATAAAGAAATCATTGTTATTATTACAGAACAGACGCCATATCTGCTTAAAAGAAATTCAATTTATACTGGAATTCAGTTTCTCTGGCCTCCATGTTACCATTATGAGAAACTTAAAGGATGTAATAGAAGGAAAGCTGTTGTAGCCCCTTGACATTTGAGGCTGGTGTTACGAAGGATAATATCTGAGTTAGTAGGGAAAACTAGGGATGGCTAGCAGCAGCAGAGGAGACTGAAAATGTGTGGATAAGGCCCAGAGCAACCTACTTAAATCTGATTCCTCCCAGACGTTGTTGAATTCCAGCTCCCATCAGCCTTATCCGGTTTGGCCAAAGGCTGAGGATAATGGGAATTTTAGCCCAGAAACATATAGACAGACGGTCCTAGGTTTGTGGTGGCTGGTCTACAGGTTTCACAACAGTCCTGAGGAAGGACATACAAGTGGCTTGTGTCAAAGAAAGTAAACAAGAAATTGAGCTGAGAATTCTAAGTGTTATGTACTGAAGTTCTCACCCTGGGCCAGCAGGGGGATACTGTAGATAGTTATGCAAATAAGGGATCGAAAGTGACGTTCAGTGATTGGATAGTTTTAGAAAATTGTTACAGTTACGTTGTACTGGAGCTCTATATAAGCAGGCTGACTGAACCCTTCAGTTCAGTTCTGTCCTGGCCTGTGAATAAACAAGAGCTGTTTGAAGAATCGCTGTGTCATCTGATATGTTCACCCACAACTTAACACTAAGAGCTTTACATAATTGCTCTCCCATTGAATTGGCAATGCAACCAACACAGCAGGCATAGGGGAGAGAGAGATATATATATATTTATCCCCGTTTGCAGAACACAACTTCCAATCCCAAGATGTGTTTTCACTGAGCTCCTCAGGTGTTTAGTACTGTACTGAGGCTCGACTATGCTCCAATTTCTATAATTGTGCAATTGCGGCAGGCAGGTTTGACAGTGAGCAGCACAATGGACGGTTGTGCTTTGTCCGCGAAACAATAATCCAATAGGAACCTCCTTTTTTTTTTACCTTTTCTGACGAAACAAAGGAGACCGATTTACCTTGCAAAACTGTAACGGAAAACTTGCGGGAAGACATTGTAACATACCAATTGACTGCTATGATTGATCGATAGCTGTGGAGAGGCTTACCATAATAAAGAAGGTCCTGTGATCTTTGAAATAGGGGAACTTTTACTTACCATTCTTGGGAGATGGCGAAATGAATGCAAATGAATGAGTCATTGCTCCAATCAGTATGAAGTGCCCTCTAATAGCCATCCTCATTCTGTTTGATTCATCATTTAAAGAATCGTGCACATCTCCAGAATGTATAAATAGTGATCATTTAGGGCATATATTTAACTCCCAGATTTTTCATAATCATTTGATACACAAGAACACTTTAATCCCACGAGGCCACAGGCAAGCTACAAGTTATGTAGATTGACTGAATGTCCTGTAAGATCAGTAAAATAAATGGATTTGCACTAAAAATAAAATAAAATTGTGGCACTGGGCCCGGATTGATGGTGGAGATTTAGCGTGTTAAAGGTGAACTTGTAGAACAGCATTTTCATCCAGCAAATTATGCTTTCTGCAAAAATGAATATAAATCAAGATACAAGGGGTGCAAAGGAAGGAAAAGACATTTCCTCAATATGGGGGGGATGGAGAGAGACACACATTTTTCTTTAGCGCTCCTGGCTTGAAGGCAAGAGCATCATTTTTCTTCTTCCATTAGAACAAGCTTTTTTTCCTGAGACGTTACAAAGAAAATATGCACTTTGGATGCATGTAAAAGAGGGGTTATATTGAGCACTTGAGCAGAAGTTGTTGGATAAAATAGAGGACTGTGCACCATTACAGCTATTTACATGTTTGCACTAATGCGAATGTAAGAGGAACCCAACTAGATCAGACCAAAATCTAGTTCGGCATCACAGGTACCTCTGGAAAGCAAAGAAGCAGGGCTTGGAGACAATAGCCCACTCCATACTTGCTTCCCAGCAGGTGGTAGCCAGGTGAGTACTTGTTGACATGCAGAGGGCTGGGAGGCCAGCTGGCAAGCCCCAGCTATGCCGTCTCCTTCCATCGGCCCGTGCTCCGACGTAAATCAACGACACCGACTTCCAAAGCCAGGGCACACTATTAGCAGAATGTACTGCACACACGGAATAGGGGTGAGGCTTGTGGAAGCATACTACAACTACAGATTTATTAATCATAAATCAGGACAAAGAAACATGTCGTCTCTCTCTCTTGTGTTGTCTCAGAGAGAATGGGGAAAAACAAAAGCTATACAAAAATGGAAGTTCCCAGCATACTGTGCTGGAATGTAAACAGACATGTGACATGGGACAATTCCACATGTCTGTTCCTTAAGGTGAAACGGAATTCTCAACAGTACTACCCCCAAGTATGGACGTTCTATATAGCCATTGATTGATCCCTCCAGTAAAGGTTGACAGAGTTGGGTATGCTTAGAGAAAATTAGTTCACTGTTGCTTCAGAATGTACATCCTGAATCAACAGGTTCAAATTACAAGAGGATTTCTGCTAAACATTCCTGATGGTGTGAGCTGCTTGATGGCGAGCCATGCTGCCTCAGAAAGTGGTGGACTCTCAGATGATGAATGGCCACCTCTTATGAACGCTACAGTTATGGATTTCCTGCATCAGTGGGGAGTTGGAATGGGGGAGCTGAATGAATGAATGAAACTTTATTTGCGTGAGCCATCAGCCATAGCAACAAAAAACATTGTGCAATAATAATAATAATAATAATAATAATAATAATAATAATAATTTATATCCCGCCCTCCCCAGCCAAAGTCGGGCTCATAGCGGCTAACAACAGTAAAAATAGCACAGTTTAGTTTACATAAAATCAGAGTCAATTAATTGAAATACATTCTAAAATCAATCAAGAATCAAATTAATGGCAATCATTGGGCTAGAGTTCTATGAGGATTAAAGAAGGAGAGAGGGGGTCAGGTTGTGTCCTGGCCAAAGGCCTGGTGGAACAGCTCTGTTTTGCAGGCCCTGCGGAAAGGTGCCAAGTCCCGCAGGGCCCTAGTCTCTTGTGACAGAGTGTTCCACCTGATTGGGGCCACGGCCAAAAAAGCCCTTGCTTTAGTTGAGGCCAGTCTAACCTCCCTGTGGCCCGGGATCTCCAATATGTTTTTATTTGAAGACCGGACACGGAGCAATGGATCCAAACTACAAGGAAGAAGATTCCACCTAAACATTAGGAAGAACTTCCTGACAGTAAGAGCTGTTCGACGGTGGAATTTGCTGCCAAGGAGTGTGGTGGAGTCTCCTTCTTTGGAGGTCTTTAAGCAGAGGCTTGACAACCATATGTCAGGAGTGCTCTGATGGTGTTTCCTGCTTGGCAGGGGGTTGGACTCGATGGCCCTTGTGGTCTCTTCCAACTCTATGATTCTATACTATTCTATACTATTTCTGGGTTAGCAGAGTCTGTAACTTGAAGCGTCTGTAACCTGAAGCGTCTGTAACCAGAGGTACCACTGTATGTATGGGACAGCTGCATATTGGACTCGATGGTCCTCAGGGTCCCTTCTATGCTTCTAAGATAGTGGCCGCAACTACATCTAATAACTAAGCACTCTACGAATTGTGCATTGTGAAAGAATCGCTGAACTGGCCGTACCACCAATCAATTTCATTGAAACCGAAGAGCGAACTGATCCCTTAGCGTCCAATGAAATTGACTGCAACAGACAGCCAGATTTGCACGTATGAAACATCTGCCGTACATCAGACCATGATGTCTTGCTATGACAGCTACTTTTCAATAACACTGCAGCAAAGGACACTCTATACTGCTTAGAAGGTAACCTCTGTCTCCAATAATAACCCCTTTCCCAAATGTTCTGCTTGCAATAGCTCTCAGCCTCCAACAGCAGCCTCACCTCTGACAATCCTCCCATTACACAAAAACCGTCATTTTATCAGGATATATTACCTGTTATATCTCAGCATGTAGTTGTATATGCCAGAGTTTATAGCGGCAGAAATGAAATTGGAGGAGAATAGTGAGGGTGCCCCAGCTCACAGGTAGAGTAGATGAGGTCGGGATCCATCACCCAACCATAGTTAAAATCCTCTCCTTAAATTGTGGTTAATAATTTCAGGCATATTCAGAGTGTTTACCGAACACTCTAGCATACTTGTAACCTTTGAAACAACTACTTTAGAATTCTAATATTGATATGAGGGCGGCAGGGCTGGGGGCTGGAAGAGATCACTAATAAATTCAAAGATAAATTCATATTCTCATCTGCCAGATGTTGCTCAGCATTTAAATGTGTATCAATGTTCATTAAAAAGGGATATATCTATTTCTCGAATGGGGTCAGAGCAATGGTCCTGCTATGCTCGAGATCCAACAACCCTGGTATTTTACACCAGTGGTGTAATGTCAGTGTAGCTTAGACTGCAATTCTACATATCCCTACTCAGAAATAAATTTCATTGAGTTCAATGAGACTTCGGTCTTTGGTCAGGGGCGGACTTCGGTCTTTCAAATTTCAGCGGCGCCTTGTCTGAGGCCAAAATTCAATGCCAACTGCCTCTCGCCTTATGTTCTGCTCAATTCACTACGTCATAGTTGCAGCGCCCTGCAGCGCCCCCTAGGTTTGGTGCCCAGTGCGGCAGAACTGGTGGTGCTGCCCTAAATCAGCCTCTGTTGCCTCCCAGGTAAGTGGGTAAGCTTTTTAAGGTTTAAGGTTTTATTATGTTTTATATATTTTGGAAGCAGCCCAGAGCGGTTGGGGCAACACAGTCAGATGGGTGGGGTACAAATAAGAAATTATAATAGTTTTCATTATAGGGTTGCCATACGTCCGGGATATCAAAGGTAGAATTGACATGGGGAGGCGGTTCTGAAAGGTGGCGCTTTGTCCTGGATCTTAGGCATGTCAATTGGTTTTTGTTGGGATGCGTCCAGGGAAGCGGGGGAAATTGACAGGCCCCCAGCTGACTCCAGCCCACTGGCGGTCGGGCAATCTCCAGTCCTTTGATCAGCATGTACCGTATTTTTCGCTCTATAAGACGCACCAGACCATAAGACGCACCTAGTTTTTGGAGGAGGAAAACAAGAAAAAAAATATTCTGAATCTCAGAAGCCAGAACAGCAAGAGGGTTCGCTGCACAGTGAAAGCAGCGATCCCTCTTGCTGTTCTGGCTTCTGGGATAGCTGCACAGCCTGCATTCGCTCCATAAGACGCACACAAATTTTCCCTTACTTTTTAGGAGGGAAAAAGTGAGTATTATAGAGCAAAAAATACGGTAACTGTGACTCGAGCTTCAGAAGCCTTCAGAAGCTGAGCATGCAAACCAGCAGAGATAAGAACTCTTTGCAACAGAAGGGCAGATAGAGGCTGTGTAAAGCGTATTTACAGGCATTTTATTCAGCATCAGGACCAAGAGGAAAACATGTCTTTTCCCCTTCGTGTCCAAGCAAACAGCATAAGCAAAAGCTATACACACAAAGGAAGTTCCCAGCAGGCTGTGCTGGAATGTAAACAGACATGTGACACGTAACAGTTCCACACATCTGTTCCTCTTAAGTTGGAACGGAATATCGTAACAGTTTTTACTATATCATTATGGCTGTAGCAGTGCAGATCCTGGGCCTTTCCAAAATCCAGCATAACTGGATTGCACTGTTAGCTGCATTAGGTAGAAAAGGTAAAGGTAAAGGACCCCTGGACAGTTACGTCCAGTCAAAGGCGACTATGGGGTTGTGACGCTCATCTTGCTTTCAGGCTGAGAGAGCCAGCATTTGTCCACAGACAGCTTTCCAGGACATGTGGCCAGGATAACTAAGCCACTTCTGGTGCAATGGAACACTGTGATGGAAACCAGAGCGCACGGAAACGCCATTTACCTTCCCGCCAGAGTGGTACCTATTTATCTGCTTGCACTGGCGTGCTTTTGAACTGCTAGGTTGGCAGGAGCTGGGACAGAGCAGCAGGAGCTCACTCCATCACGGGGATTTGAACCGCCGACCTTCTGATCGGCAAGTCCAAGAGGCTCAGTGGTTTAGACCACAGCGCCACCTGCTCCCTTTTGTTAGCTGCATTAATATGAGCTAGGCTGCTATCCTAAGGGCACTTGCATAGGACTAGACCCCAGTGAATGCAGTAGGACAATCTTCTGGATAAACATGCGTCAGATTGTGCCGCAACTTGCTTGTTTTAAGAGAATGAAAGAAGCCTTGTGGGTTTGCACTCTTTGCTCACGACATACACAGCCATTGCTCTAGTTTTCTTCCTTCTCCAGCGTAGTAGTCTCAGAGCTGTCTCTCTGTTTATTGACAGGTCAGATCTAGTTGACAAGCAGCTGCTTGTACCGCAATCCTTCTAGGACCGCACTGCTGCCGTGCAATCTGCCCCATCCACCAGGTGTCTAAGGTGAGCCGCTGAGATATACAATTCAATGGCATATTTTATGTCAGCGGAATTGGCAGGCAGCCTCCACCTGACTCTTGACCCCAAGCTTCCCTTTGGCTCGGTCTATCTCTCTAACCACCTGCTTTCTGCTTTTTATCAGCTTTGAAATATTGCTGAGATAAAGTTCCACCCCTGGGCCAGTGCTGTGACCTTCATTCTTGCTTGCTGCTTTTAAAAAAAAAAAAAAGGTTGCTTACACTCAAAGCTTTTATAAGCTAACTTCCCAACAAACTCTCTGCATACCTGTGAGGTGAAAAATCCGGTGGCATCCAAGCAGGCTGAATGCCCAGTTCTATTGTCACATTGCAACAGCAACAGCCACTATGCTAACTAATGGCATAATGACCGCATAGCAAAGTCGCAGTCGGGGAAGCTTGGAGAATTTGATTCTTGTGAATTCTGACAAGAACGATATGATCTGCACCTCCCAGCAGAGGTGAGATTTGCAACACAGTTATCCATGGGTGTTTACACTTCTCCAAATGCTTTGATGTAAAAAAATAAAAATAAAAATCAATATTGCAATGACAAGAGTTTCTAATTTAGAAGTATCCCTTTTAATATTAAGAAGTTGGTAATGTGAGAACTTACCCGCAAGTTACATGATCCAGCCAGTTGCACAAGTTTGTCTTGGAGACTCTGGAGAATAAAATTGTTTCAGATGCATTGCTGATTCCTTTTGCCGGAACCATTAAAAATATGTGTTTAAAAATGCATATTATGTAATAAATACATTTAGGGATGTGTACTTAGAGATAAAATACATAGAGAAATGACTATGCCAAGAGAAAGCACATATTTTAAAAATGCATATTAAAGGATATATTTAAATATAGCAGCAAGTCTATAGCACAAAGCTAATGTAGCACCACTGATACACCCCCCCCCCCAGTGTCACCAATAGCTCAATCTCCCGGCCAAAATGTTGTGCACTAACAATGCTATCCATGAAGGAAGGTGCCAATAAACACAGCAACAACAATGCTATTATGTCACCCAGTTTGGACATACTCTCCAATCACAGCACACGAGTAAGCAGCCATGTCACCAAAGGCCATCCCCAGGGATATGGGGGAGAACATTCCAGTGCCTTTGTTCGCAAAAGGGGGAGATCAGCTGAGGTTCCACATATCACTTTAAGAGAGCACCAGATTCCAGTCAGTGGGGAATACTTCCCTGAACATGCCTGCAACGAAGTACAATTATCTGCAGAGCCTAGTGGCAGGAACGTGCCCCCCCCCCGAGTGCAGGGGATGAGTTAGACTCAGAGATTGAACTAAATGAACGAGGGTCCGACTCTGCAGAGGAGAACTGGCTGTCAGAATTGAGAAAGGGCAGTTCGACTCCCCCTTCCCAGAGAAGACTCTATTAGCTCTCAAGGAGAGGAAGAGGTGGAAGGTAGCCAGATCGTTGCTAGGCAATCAGCAGATAAGCAGAGGTCTGAGTCTGGGTTGAGTGGGAGTGAGGAGGAGGGAGAGGTCAGCCTCTCAGTCCCCGATTCAGGCACCTGGATAAAATCAGAAGGCAACAGAAGGGCAAGAGGGGAAAGGCGGGAGTCTGGCGTCCTTCCTGCTGTGGGAGGAGCGAAACTTCAGGCTGACCAACAAACGTAAATGCGAGCAGGTGAAATGCTGAGCTCTGGATGTGTCTTTTTGTAAAATAAATGTACATAAAACTGCCGGAGGGTCATTACTTCTTATTGGGGCTCGATTGCCTGCCAGAGATCATTACACCTAGGAGCATCTCTCCCCTTTCCTTAGCAAGTAGGGGGCGCACATTTACATACCCTCCAGCAGCCAGGTGATCCAAATCAGGACACGGGGGTTTTCTGTCCCAAGCTCTCACAGGAGCCAGCAGATGTGCACAAGACCAAAAAATGAACATATTTTGGTCCAGAGAGCCAGACCAAAAAATGGGACATTCAAGGATCCAATCAGAAGCTGGGGTAGTTTCTGTGATTCTAGGATGTCCCACTTAAATCGGGATGGTTGAGCGCTATGCATTAATTTTTAAGACAAATAAATTCTGGAACAATTGAGATGTTTAACAATAAAAAGTTTCACTAATTTGCACTAACAATTCAAAGTAAGATCACACCCAGGACATGATATTAGATCATTCCACTTATAGACATATGAATGAACCAACCAACAAATGACTGAATGAATGAAATTATCCCTTTATTTTCCAGGGGCAATTTGTTTATTACTCCCTTTTTAATATCACCGATTAATATTATTCTAATGCATGTTGCACGATTACTGTTTGATCGTTCGGACTGTAAAGACTTCATATGTTTGCATCTGTAATCAATTTCAAAGAAAGTTATTTTTAAAAGTAACATCCGTCAACTTGAATTTTACATCCGTGGGGAAACTAGGCATATCATAGGCATGGGAAAACAGAGGGGAAATGCACACCCAGAACTCTGCAAAGGGGAAGCAGGTATGAAGAAGCTGCTCAGAGACAGGAGGTGCAACAGCAAAGTGGGAAGAAGGGTGAAGCCCTCCTGCCATGCTGTTGCTTCTCACCAAATCATCTCCTCAGAGAGCTGCTTTTCCCTCACAGAAGCAACTGTGCTGGTTCTGCTGCCTAAGTTTGCAAGCAAGGTGTCATTCCACCTTTCGTCAAGACTTTCACAGCTTTCATGGAACAGGTTTCTGTAGGTGGTTCTGAGGGAGAGTTTCTTCCAAGTATCTGAGCTGTGATAGGAAAGACCTTGCTCCGGTCCCTGGCATTTTTTTTTTCAAAGAAAGAAGGGAAAGTGATATTGGAAGTTTAATAAGATAGCTGGCTTTATTATTCAATCAGAGAAACAAAATGGAGAATGCTGGGGGTGGTTGAATCTGTCCATGCAGTGCGCTCGCGCTCTCTCTCTCTCTCTCTCTTCATGAAAATTCATCAACACCTTGGTGCGAATTTCTCCTCATGTGCACATTTGTGCTCAATTTTCCCCAATATACACATTTTTGCAATGCATTTTCCCCATAATAGAAATAATAATAATAATTTATTATTTATACCCCACCCATGTGGCTGAGTTTCCCCACTCTGGGTGACTCCCAATCAAGTGTTTAAAAAAGTACAGTACAAGTGTAAAAAAAAATACAATATTAAAAACTTCCCTGAACAAGGCTGCCTTCAGATGTCTTTTAAAGATAGGATAGCTGCTTATTTCCTTCACATCCGAAGGGAGGGTGTTCTGCAGGGTGGGCGCCACTACCAGTGAGGGAACCGCCAGAAGGCCCTTGGAGCTGGACCTCAGTGTCCAGGCTGAACGATGGGGGTGGAGACACTCCTTCAGATATACTGGACTGAGGCCGTATAATTTCACAATGCAAGAGATAGGAGATGTCAGGGAACTGCCATCGGAGCCAAGAGGAGAGGTAAGGCTCCCCAATGATGCTGGAGAGGGAACTAGCAAGGAGAGAGGGAGAGCTTCCGCTGGGGAAGGAAATCAAGGTGACAACAGGAAGAAAGGGGAGGCTGAGAGTACTTTGGAGGGAAGGCTCCGAGACTCTTCCAGTGAGATCAGCGGGGAGAGCACAGGACCTCCGCTTGGCACGCCTACGCTGCGCAGAAAGCTTCCGCGCAGAGAAGCTAGGAGGAGACTGGGTGTCAAGGAATTTCTATGTTGGAAAAAGTTTAGGAAACGCCCACTGACGGATTCTGCCAGTGACTGAGACAGTCGAGTTTTAAGGGCTGTCAAGCCAGGGAAAGGTTTAGCCATACAACCAGCGTGGAGCAGTTGGTGGCTTACGCACAAGCAACCCCAATTCCCATAACAGGAGACAACAACACATGAAGTCATGGGAAAATAAGGCAAGCTCACATATGATTGGAAGCTTATTTCATATGTTTTACAGATTTATAAGCTGCTTCACAGCATTAGACAAAAGCAAACTAAAAATTCAAAAATATACAACTTTCACTGCAAGACTGTGCACATGGCTGGGAAATATTAGTGTGAAGGAGATGCCACAATGCAGGTACATAATTGCACTAGTTCAATAAATGTTTTTGGTGAGTTTTTGGTAAGTTGTTTGCCACAGTTTCCAGCCTACAAGGTCCTCTGTAATCAAACGATTCAAAACGAGTACCCACAGGATAGTTTCCCATTATAAACTATGGTCACATTTTAATAAAAGTGCAAACTACACACTGATCACAGTTATGCAAAACTATCCTAGATGCAAAGCTACTCTTATCCATTTCAGCCCACCCCTTAATTTCAAGGTCCATAAACCTAAGTAAACAATGTGCTTATGTATCAACATGTAATAATAAAACAAACCAGTAATCAGTAACTAGTGTCACTAGTATTTTCCCTTGGGCACAACAATTTCCCCATTGCATACTGGTTACAGTAGGGCTAGGGGAGAAATGTGCCTCCATTTAAAGATAACTTAAAGGTACCTAATTCACACTTCCTAAAATGATACAAGAATCAAAACACAGTCATCCTCCGAATCTTGGGCTGCAGTTCTACAGCCAAGTAATATGCACAAAAAGGCATATACTGAGGTAAAACGTGCATTAAAATGCATATATCAGTGAAATTAACATACCAAAATGCTTTCTACTTCTCCTTTAAATAAGAACCAGTGAAGGCGGTGAAGGTCCTGTGTGAGTGCCTAGAGGCGGTTGGAGGATGGATGGCGGCTAACAGATTGAGGTTGAATCCTGACAAGAAAGAAGTACTGTTTTGGGGGAAAGGGTGTGTGGGGGGGGATTCCTTGGTTCTGAATGGTGTAAGTGGTGTGCCCCTGAAGGACCAGGTCATGGGAGTCATTTTGGACTCACAGCTGTCCATGGAGGCGCAGGTTAACTCTGTGTCCAGCACGGCTGTCTACCAGCTCCATCTGGTACGCAGGCTGAGACCCTATCTGCCTGCAGACTGTCTTGCCAGAGTGGTGCATGCTCTAGTTATCTTCTGCTTGGACTACTGCAATGCGCTCTATGTGGGGCTACCTTTGAATGTGACCCGGAAACTGCAATTAATCCAGAATGCGGCAGCTAGACTGATGACTGGGAGTGGCTGCTGAGACCACATAACACCGGTCCTGAGAGATCTCCATTGGCTCCCCGTACGTTTCCGTGCACAATTCAAAGTGTTGGTGCTGACCTTTAAAGCCCTAAACGGCCTCGGTCCTGTATACCTGAAGGAGCGTCTCCACCCCCATCGTTCAGCCTGGACACTGAGGTCCAGCTCCGAGGGCCTTCTGCAAGAAGTGTTACAGGGAACCAGACAGAGGGCCTTCTTGGTAGTGGCACCTGCCCTGTGGAATGCCCTCCCAGAAGATGTCAGAGTTGGGAAGATCTTGTTGCAAGTGTCGACACTGCTTCCTACACCAGTGAATTCAAGAAGAAGAAGAAGAAGAAGGGGAAGAGTTTGGATTGGATATCCAGCTTTATCACTACCCGGAGGCGTCTCCAAGTGGCTAATATTCTCCTTTCCCTTCCTTCCCCACAAGAAACACTCTGTGAGGTGAGTGAGGCTGAGAGACTTCAGAGAAGCGTGACTAGCCCAAGGTCACCCAGCGGCTGCATGTGGAGGAGCGGAGATGCGAACCCGGTTCCCCAGATTACAAGACTACCACTCTTAACCACTACACCATACTGGCTCTCAGTGCCTGAGTGGGCAAGGTCAGCCCAAGACTAGTAGGCTGCCTAGGCAAATGTTCATGCAATTCAGTGGCTTACCCAAACCCAATCGCTTCTGATTTTAGCCCCAGCACCTGCTCAGCAGCCACATTATAAACAATGGCAACACTAAAGCCATAGGTAATTGAATCAATTTACTAATGGAGCAAAAGAATGGAAACAAAACCTGTGTCTAAAGAGGAGCACGCAGAATAGAATGCCAACAGCTAGGAAATGCCTTCCTCAATGGAAAAAGTATTCATCCGATATAAAACGAAAGCAAAGATGTGGACAGATGGATCTCTTTGGGAAGAGCATTAGACCCATGCACATGAAACCATGACAAAATATACATTATTTGTACACAACATTTCCTACTACATTTCTACCATCTGTGAAGTCGTCTTTATAGTGTTGCCCAAGAATAGAGGGTTTGCCTGACCACATATTATAAAGAAATGGTCATCACTGAGATATTTCTTGAACGGCCAGATGGTTGATGGTCCAATGGCACTTGTGTGTGGGAGTGCTGACATCTAGTGTCCACCTACATACATAATAGGTCAATTAAGTCAAAGAGTTATTAGGCCAAACAGTTCAGTCATAAACAATGATGGTAGAATTCCAGAAGTCCCTTGGGAGTTAGGGAAAGAAGCCCACATTTGATAAAATCTGCTGCTGTGCAAGGATGTCACATTTTGAACTTCTTATGCAGGCCGATGTTATTATTGGAAGACCATACAAAGCTTAACATTGATCTCACACATGTCCTCTTAAGTACTTTAATGATTTTCAGCAGATGGGGATACAATGGAGATTCAGAATGATAAAAGCATAATCCATAGACTGATCGTGCTGTACAGATCATGAAGGTCATCTTGTGTGGACTCTCATAAGGTGGGTTCCCCCAGACTCATCTATAACCCACATTGCAAGCTGCTGGAAGAAGAGAGTAGGAACTGGCAAGGAGAAAAAAAAAATGCTCAGGCAAATGAATCTGCTTATATGTTGTAGATGAATACACAGTTCATCCTTCCATTCTTGCTGCTCTCCATCAATGTTCAGAGAAGAATCAGTGAAGATGCTTATTATTTGCAACATTTCTATGCACCCCTCCATTCTGATCAGATTTCAGAGCAGTGTGCAGTCAACACAAGTCGTAACTAAGGGAATGATCACAAAAAACCCTTAAAGTAAATCTATAATTTGACAATTTAAAATGTCCAGTTCAATAAAAAATATTTTTTCTGCTGCTCAAAATATAACATGGGTGGGCCTCTTTTTGGGAGGATATTCCACAACCAGGGCACCAGTGTTGACAAATCTTCTCCTTTGTTAAGGAGCACACCTCAAACAAGGGAGGTCCCTGGAGCAGGGCCTCAGCAGACGATCTTAACACACAATGTTGGGAAGAGTGCTTGTTCGGCTATGTGAGCCCAAGGCTTTAAAGGTGAGTACTTGCTCCTCAAGGGACACGGGTGGCGCTGTGGGTTAAACCACAGAGCCTAGGACTTGCCAATCAAAAGGTCGGTGGTTCGAATCCCCGCGACGGGGTGAGCTCCCGTTGCTCGGTCCCTGCTCCTGCCAACCTAGCAGTTCGAAAGCACGTCAAAGTGCAAGTAGATAAATAGGTACCACTCCAGCGGGAAGGTAAATGGCATTATCGTGCGCTGCTCTGGTTAGCCAGAAGCGGCTTAGTCATGCTGGCCACATGACCCAGAAGCTGTACACTGGCTCCCTCGGCCAATAAAGCGAGATGAGCCAGTCACGACTGGACCTAATGGTCAGGGGTCCCTTTACCTTTACCTTACTTGCTCCTCAAATTGGGCTCTCATAGAACACATGAGGGGGTTATCTCATTGAATCATAGAGGTGGAAATGACCCTGAGGATCATCTTGTCCAGGGGTAGGCAACCTAAGGCCCGGGGGCCGGATGCGGCCCAATTGCCTTCTCAATCCGGCCCGCAGATGGTCTGGGAATCAGTGTGTTTTTACATGAGTAGAATGTGCCCTTTTATTTAAAATGCATCTCTGGGTTATTTGTGGGGTGTAGGAATTCGTTCATATTTTTTTTCCAAAATATAGCCTGGCCCCCCACAAGGTCTGAGGGACAGTGGACCGGCTCCCTGCTGACCCCTGACTTGACCAGCCCCCCGCAATACAGGAATTTGCAGCTATCCCTTACGGCAGTGTTTCTCAACCTGTGGGTCCCCAGATGTTGTTGCACTACGACTCCCATCATTCCTAGCCAGCATGACCAGTCGTCAGGGATGATGGGAGTTGTAGTCCAACAACATCTGGGGACCCACAGGTTGAGAAACATTGCCTTACGGGGATCGAGCCTGCAAGCTTCACAGTGTCAGCACCATGCTCTAGCCACCTTAACTCAGATCAGAACCAAGCATGCAGCCAAGGGAAGACTGGAAAAATGAGAAACAGAAACCAAAGCTGAGAGATTCCTCTATCCCTAGCTTGGAGAGAAGGTGCCTTTTTACCACATTGCCTCTGGCATTAAAATATCCCAGGTCCCACACTGCCACTGTCAAAGAGACACATTCTCTTCAGCTGTGGAAACCCCTTTTCCAAAAGGGAGAAGGAAAAAAACCTAGCAAGCAAACCTCTGGCTACATACAGATTTCTAAAATTTATATCCCTCATTTTGGCTTCACACCAAAGGAGGAGAGAGAATTTATTTTTATAAGGGTTTTTGTTGTTGTTGTTGTTGTAGAAAAACGATGACCCAACATGGCAGCACTACTATTTGTGGTACCCATTGCCACCAAGGCCTCAGAAAAGGTGTGAACAATCACCACGGTAATAATAACATCCGAGTGACCCCTCGCAGGAGATTTATTCAAGAGCTTTTTTTTTTTTACCCAGCTGCTGCTACAGAAGACGCCTTCCCACAAAATGTTATTTTTCATTGTTCGCCTCAGTGCAAGAACGACAGCTGATTTACTGGTTTCACCCAAAGCGCGGAAACATAATTTTCTTTTATTGAGCTCACTGGGGGTAGCCGCTGCTCTCTCAAAAAATGCAGATGGTCATCTTGTTCTTATTCATCCTGAGAGGATGAACGCGGGCGTGCTGCTCAGGTAAGCAAAGAAACAGCCGCTTGTAACAGCGTGATCAATGGGCAGCGTTAACTAACCATAGTTAGCCATCTTCAGCACGGCCTCTATAAATTGCTGTTTCACAAGGACTTCAGGAATATGCATCATTAGCAATGATTTACAACGTGTATGCTCTGTCATCCAGTCAGTAGTAATATACTTGCAGCAAATAGAGAGCAGGAAATGTTAGTCTGCAGAATACCTCGAGTCGCAGCCAATTTTGCTTTGTATTTGTTGAATATATTGCAGTTAAGTGATTCAGTTCTTTTTGCACACTATTTCCCCCCTCTGTCCCCACAAGGAGTTGTTTCCCAGACCCCTTCCTTTGTTCCTATGTTGTTTAACTACTTTAAACTTCGAATATGTCTATCCTGTTGCATGGACGCGGGTGGCACTGTGGGTTAAACCAAAGAGCCTAGGACTTGCTGATCAGAAGGTCGGCTCCCGTTGCTCGGTCCCTGCTCCTGCCAACCTAGCAGTTCGAAAGCATGTCAAAGTGCAAGTAGAGAAATAGGTACCACTCCAGTGGGAAGGTAAACAGAATTTCTGTGCGCTGCTCTGGTTCACCAGAAGCGGCTTAGTCATGCTGGCCACATGACCTGGAAGCTGTACGCCGGCTCCCTCGGCCAATAAAGCAAGATGAGCACCACAACCCCAGAGTCGGCCACAACTGGACCTAATGGTCAGGGGTCCCTTTACCTTTACCTTTTATCCTGTTGCATGGCCACCTGACATGTATGATCTAGTTGAGATTCCTGCATTGCAGGGGGTTGGAATAGATTACCCTCAGGGTCCCTTCCAACTCCACAATTCTGTGATTCTACAATTGTCAGGAAAACCCGAGGTCCCTGGCTCTCTCATAAAACATGACTGTGGGAGCCACACTTCCTTTGCCTCACTTGGCAAGTCTGGTTACTTTTGTTTCTTCTGTTCAATTATCTTGATAGAAAGTTCCTCAATTCATTTTCTTGTTGCTTTGCTGGTAGCGATTATTGCAGACTAAATATCCATAGCTAACAACCTCCATCGAATATGCCACAGTGCAGTGACAGGACTTGACATGAAACAGGACTTGGCTGGAGATATCCAATTAAGCTGAATGCTGTTACAATCAGAGCAGACAAAAGAAATTATTTCTTAGCACGGTACATAGTTAAACTATGGAATTTTGCTTCCACAAGAGGCAGCGATGGTTACCAATTTGGGTGGCTTTAAAAGAGAATTAGACAAACTCATGGAGGATAAGGCTAGCAGAGGCAGGAAGTTTTTTGAATACAGGTCCTGTATACCTGAAGGAGCATCTCCACCCCCATAGTTCAGCCCGGACACTGAGATCTAGCGCCAAGGGCCTTCTGGCAGTTCCCTCATTGCAAGAAGTGAGGTTACAGGGAACCAGACAGAGGGCTTTCTCAGTAGTGGCGCCCGCCCTGTAGAACGCCCTCCCTTCAGATGTGAAGGAAATAAGCAGCTATCTTCTCTTTAAGAGACATCTGAAGGCAGCCCTGTTTAGGGAAGTTTTTAATATTTAATGCTGTATTTTTAACACTTGATTGGAAGCTGCCCAGAGTGGCTGGGGAAACTCAGCCAGATGGGTGGGGTATAAATAAATTGTTGTTGTTGTTGTTGTTGTTGTTGTTGTTTACTAGAAATCACATGAGCAACGTGTTTAGCTGAAACTCTTCTTTGATGTGTCTAGATCCAGCCTTGATCCAACAGCTCTTCTTGTGTTCTTCTTGTGCCTTAGAAGATCATGCCTACCAGATTTCTGTGCTTTGCTGAGATTCTTAGCCAGCTTTCTTTACAGGCAACTGAACAGCGTGCAGATCAATAGAGAGGCAACACTTGGGGGGGGGGAATCTGTATTGAGAAAAACAACCACAAGCTTATCCTCCACTCGACAAAGCCCTTTTCTCCTTCTTTTCATATACAGTGTTCCATTAATAGTTTTCCCCAGCAATAAACTATGTGCTCTCGACTCCAGTAAGTGGATAATGCATGGCCCATATATTTAAATGGGCAATATAAATCTAACTTAAGTTATTTAGAATGCCACCCATAGCAGTAGCTTCACATTAGGTAGCTCACATGTTATCAAAATTATCTGGCTGCATTTAATAGCATTAAAGTTCAATTTTGTAAATAGTTCTAAAAGGATTAGGTAGATGCTTTGGCAATTAAAAAAGACTGGTAAATGTTTATGAAGTGTAAATATATGCAGCAGGCTAAGACAGGGTGGTCAAATGACCTGGGGCAGAAGTAGCATGGTCTGCTTCTCTGCACCTTTGGGAGAAATTAGAAGGTGAAGTTTTTGTGGCATCAAGGTCAACCCTCATCCCCTGCTAATAACTGCAGATGAAGCTGCTGTTAAAGGCACAGGAGGAGGAGTGAAGGAAAGTTGGCAACCCTCGCCAAAGCAGTTGCTTCTTAGTATATGTATGGGGTGGAGTACCGCTCTCCAAAAATTCTCACCCTAGAACACAATTTTAAAGCCACTGATTTAGGTTACAAACACACCCAGGGCAATTGGAATGACAGCAGCAGCCATTTCCAATGTCCCCATCATAACAACAGGTAAATGTCTAAACCACTGAGCTCCCATTGCTCTGTCCCAGTTCCTGCCAACCTAGCAGTTGAAAGCATGCCAGTGCAAGTAGATAAACAGGTACCACTGCAGCAGGAAGGTAAATGGTGTTTCCGTGTGTTCTGGATTACGTCATGGTGTTCTGTTGCACCAGAAGTGGTTTAGTCACACTGGCCACATGACTTGGAAAGCTGTCTGTGGACAAACGTCGGCTCCCTTGGCCTGAAAGCAAGATGAGCGCTGCAACCTCATAGTCGCCTTTGACTGGACTTAACCATCCAGGGGCCCTTTACCTTTTTTTTTACCTTTATCATAACAATGGCTCAAAGCCAACTCTGAGTTAACTTAAGCATGCTTAAAGGTAAAGATAAAGGGACCCCTGACCATTAGGTCCAGTCGTGAATGACTCTGAGACTGCGGCACTCATCTTGCTTTATTGGCTGAGGGAGCCGGCGTATAGCTTCCGGGTCATGTGGCAAGCATGACTAAGCCGCTTCTGGCGAACCAGAGCAGCGCACGGAAACGCTGTTTACCTTCCCGCCAGAGCGGTACCTATTTATCTACTTGCACTAGCATGCTTTCAGACTGCTAGGTTGGCAGGAGCAGGGACCGAGCAACGGGAGCTCACCCCGTCGCGGGGATTTGAACCGCCGACCTTCTAATCGGCAAGCCCTAGGCTCTGTGGTTTAACCCACAGCGCCACCCGCGTCCCCACTAAGCATGCTAAATTCAATGTATACTTATCTACTCCTATGAGGCCAACATCTGTAATTCCACCTCCTGATGTGCTGACAAGCATATGCTATTCACAAAAATAATGTGCCTGTAATTTCCCTGTGGTTCCCATCAAGCATTTAGTAGCTGCACATGAAAATGAAATGGAATCTCAGCGAATCATTATTTTTGTCTGATTCTCTCATCAACCAGCTTCCAGTAATATCCTCCAGAAGCCAATGGCCGCATTCCTGCACAAATTATTGTAGATATAGCTATCACTTAATCGCCTTCCACGTAAGTCCCAAGACGATGTGCAAAATGCAGCAGAAACAGCTCAAAATGCCAATTACAAACACAGCACACAAAAAAGGCAAAATGTGAGTTTTAAAACAATACAAACTAGACGCGCACCTGTGCCAGAGACCTATTCATCTAGCTGGGAAAGCTTGTTGGAGGAAAAATGTCTTCAATTGTTTCCAGAAAATGCAGATTGTGGGCACCTGCCGTATCTCAGCAGGCATGCTGTTTTGCAGAAGAGGGGCAGCCTGCTCAGAAACATATCCAGGAATGTACAATCAAAAAAAGTACTTGGACTGCTCAGAGCAGGATTTTAACGCAGGTGGGAACATGCTGGAGAAACCTGCAAGATGCACGCAGTCAGCAGGGATCTCTATTTTAGAGATCAAAATGAAAAGGAAGGAAGGAGAAGCCAGCCTCAAGCCCAGCATTCAATCTGCATCAATAAGAACTTGTATTGCTGCACTAAATAACCTCCAGATAGTGACATTAATGGAAAAGAAATAGCACCCTTCCTTTTAAAATGGATTATCTAAAAATAAATCCCTTTAAAACTTAGTTTTTATTTTAGCTGGGCAGGAAGGAGGTTCTCTTCATACCCTACTAATTGAGGTGGCACAGCAGGCCTGAGGAAGGACCACACATGGGTTTTAACTAGTCAGAGGTGGCCATGGAAACAAGATCCAGCCCAAGATGAAATGGAAATATAATTGGATGGGTCCAATTAACTTGTCTGAATAATGAATGGGAATGGGGAACTTTTGGCCCTCTGGGTGTTGTTGGACTCCATTTCCCATCAGCCTCAGCCAGCATAGCCAGTGGTCAGAGGCGATGGAAATCTTAGTCCAGCAGCATTTGGAGGTTGTTGGTTCACTATCACATGCCAACCGTGGGTGGCCCTGATGCAAAAGAGGGCAGAGGAATAAATGCAAATGTGTATGGTAGACTAGTTTCCACACACCTTTCTGCATCCTCCACCCAGAGAAACAAGAGGCTTATCAGAGTTTAAGGATATTTCTCTAATGAAAATTTGTTGTTGTTGTTTAGTCGTTTAGTCGTGTCCGACTCTTCGTGACCCCAGGCACGCCAGGCACTTCTGTCTTCCACTGCTTCCTGCAGCTTGGTCAAACTCATGCTGGTAGCTTAGACAACACTGTCCAACCATCTCGTCTTCTGTCGTCCCCTTCGCCTTGTGCCCTCCATCTTTCCCAACATCAGGGTCTTTTCCAGGGAGTCTTCTCTTCTCATGAGGTGGCCAAAGTATTGGAGCCTCAGCTTCAGGATCTGTCCTTCCAGTGAGCCCTCAGGGCTGATTTCCTTCAGAATGGAGAGGTTTGATCTTCTTGCAGTCCATGGGACTCTCAAGAGTCTCCTCCAGCACCAGAATTCAAAAGCATCAATTCTTTGGCAATCAGCCTTCTTTATGGTCCAGCTTTCACTTCCATACATCACTACTAGGAAAACCATAGCTTTTACTATACAAAAATAGGGACGTCCTATTTAATAATAATAATAATAATAATAATAATAATAATAATAATATTAATATTTATTCCCTGCTTATCTGACTGTGTTGTCTCACCTACTCTGGGCTGCTTCCAACATATATAAAAACATAATAAAACATTAAGCATTAAAAAACTCCCTTATACAGGGCTACCTGCAGATGACTTCAATGAACTCAGTGTCTGCGCTGAACTATGGGGATGGAGACATTCCTTCAGGTATACTGGGCCAAAGCCTTTTAGGGCTTTAAAGGTCACCACCAACACTTTGAATTGTGCTCAGAATTGTGATGGCTTTCATTTTCTCCTTTAGCTTCCAACTTTTGCCCAGCAGAGCAAAGGCAAAAGTAACTAAAAGCAATTTCTCTTGTTTTTAGGGAGAGCGGCCTAAATGAGTTGCCTATAGCAAACCAAAGCAACTCTGAAGCTGTTTGATTAACTTTGTCGCTTGTTGCAAGAAATATGCTTCTCTCTCTTTCTCTCTCAAACACACGCACCATCCTTTGATTAATTTGTGTGGAGTCAAACACATTGCACCATCTCATTATGCTATCTAATCTATGCAAAAGACTTCGGCATGGCGTATGATTTATTAATATCTGTCAAAACCTTAAGCTGGATAATGACTGTAATGAAGATCCCACAGAACGGGAAGGGTGTGGAAATCTCTCCCGTCTCAACATTTAGGGGAGGGAGGGAAAAATCCCCTGTGACTATCGTGTCATCGTCCCTTTCCACCTTGGGATAGAGCCAAGAAATGCTTCTCCTACTGTAACCAAAGTGACTTTCTAACTGCTCGTTGTTGTTTTTTAAAAGCCTACAAACATTTTCCTGTTGCCTCTATACAACACAATTTGGTACATGTCAGGAGCAAGTGGATGGAGGCCCAAAGTAGCAAGTGGGGGGGGGTGTTCCCCTGGGCGCATGAAGGCTGTCAAAACATAAGCGTAGCAAAGGGGAAGATGTGCATTTTGAGCTGTCATCATGTGCAGCTCACATTTTCAACTATGGCTGTTGCATAAATACATGAACTGGTAACCGCGCTTTGGATTGCAACCTAAGAGACTCGGAGGTATCAGGACCACTCCACGTCTATATTAATATTCTATCTGCTATCGAAGACAGCATAGCTACATACTCAGGCAGTAAATCCCACCCTCCTATTTACATTCAGGCTCTCCAGGTCCTGCAGGATAAATTTGATCCAGTTTGCATTTGAAAGGCAAACCTACCTCTTCCACAACAATAGTGAAACACAGACATCCTTCAAAATGTTCAGTTCTCCGAATTTTGCAGTTCTCCAGTCAAGTAATGAAAAATGTGTACACTAAGGTAAAGTTTGCATAACGAGGCAGTGTATAGACTGCTGAAGATAATGTACAAAACTGCATCCTATTGCTTTGCAAAAATATGCATAATAGGCAAAACTGCATATAAGCATGCCTATATTGGGCAAATTTAACACCGAAATGCTTGTGAATTTTCACGAGGACGTAAAATCTGCAAACACGTTAAAACTGAATTTAAGATTAGAAAAATGAGCAACAGAGAAAAATCAAAACTGACAGATTCGCTCATCCCTACTGCATACATGCTAATGCTATACTAATACTATAATCTGTGAGGAATGTGTTTAAGCACTTTGCTAACATGGGACAAAATTACATTGTGAAGTCTTTTTCTTTTCTTTCCCAACTAATGCATCTGACAAATTGTGGCATCAGATGCACACAAATGCAGCTGATAAAATGAAAGCAGTTTATAAGCTTATTTGGTGCCAACGCTGTGAATCTTTTGGAAATTTATCATAGTGCTATCTTACACTTTTCTTTGGCACAGATCACCTCCAGAATGTCAGTATTTTGCAGGAGGGATTCTCGCACATGCTGGAAAAATATGTTTGCACAATTAAACTGGATTAAGGTGCTCTGTTGCCCTGGCAAAACAAATAATTTTACATAGATACACTTTTTGCTGTTAGGAAAGCGATGGGGAAATGCATTAGAAATTGTGGAACGAACAAATGATTTATGAGAAGACATAGGAACACTGGGTGCGCCAATGAGAATGCTCATTGTCCAATAACCTCCCTACAAACAAACCAGAGTGAATGCTCATTCAGGACAGGATATAGTCTAACCTCTGTGTAAGCAAATCAGGATGAATGCAAATCAGGATGAAAAGGGTCACCTGAAGGCTTGGCTGAGCCAGTTTGTGATGAAAAATAAACCAGGAATGGAATGGAATAGGGTTTAAAATAAATCATGCCATAAACCTACTGGCTGCCTCCAACAAGTCTGTCATAACCGAATAGAATTGCAGGCTACTGCTTGGTTTATTTTTGAGGAGATAAGGAAGTCCAAATATCCTTATGACAGCTGAGGATTTATATTACATGTGAGATGCAGAAGCCGGGAAGGAAAACTGTCACTTCTGACTCCCAGCTTACCTCACTAACATGACTGTCATGAACCTGATAGGCTTCTTCTCACAGCCCAATTCTTCTTCCTGCTACTGGGACAATAGCATTATGTTTCGGTGATAAGATGAAACAGTAGAAAATAGTCGTATTTGTCATTTCACCTCTTTAATTACAGGGGGGATATTACAGCTCCTTATCACAGGGAAACATGGAACAAAGAGCACGGTATGCATTTATTTGACCAGCTGTTTACTGATTTCTAATCCTCTCCATTTATTAAAAATCCTATCATGACATACATAGTTTCAAATATCACCTGCGTGCTGCTTCAGCAATTATGCCATTTTGACTTCCTTTCCGTTTTCTGTTAGGATTTTGGTTTGAGGTTGTGTGTGTGTGTGTGTGTGTGGTGTTAAACCAAGGTGTATACACAGACTAAAGCTGCAATCCTAAACCCATTCATTTGGGAAGAGGAGTGGAGGAGAAAGTTAATTCAGTTCACATTTAGAGACGAAACTATCACATTCACACTTTACAAACGAGTACACAAACTGAAACACAGCCATCCTTGGACATTTCGCTTCTCCAAATCTGCAGCACAGTTCTCCAGTTCATGAGGTACAAGAAAGAGTGAACCAAACCATAAGAATAGATAATGTTTAATATTTCCCAAACATCACAATTTCAGGTGTATTGGGAACAGCAACGGTGCAAAAAACAAAAGCATTCCAATATGCAGAGGCTAATTTTTCAGACAGCAGAAAATAAAACAGACTGCTATTATTGTATGTTGAGCTGCAATGATCAAGAGAAAGCTGTGTTAACAATACAAATAATATTAATTTTCAGAATGCTTCACAGGAGTTGCCTTCGTTTTAACACTAATGGTTACTGCATTCAACATCAGTTCCTACAACATGTTTTGTGTGGGAGCTTGTTAATGAAGGAAAAATGTAAGCCACTGTTTGTTCACTAGAGAGCGGGGGGGAGTGGGAATGCTATAAAATCTCAGCAGTGCTAAATTCATGTTTGATCAACCCGGCTTGTGGTGTTTTGTTTTGTTTTTCTTGAGGCATCTCACAAGCTCTGTCATGTTTTTAAGGAACCCTGGAGTTTCTAGTCTGGAATTATGAGAATTTCTCAACCAGCAAATAGTAGACATAACAGCCAGTTAAAGGTAAAGGTAAAGGGACCCCTGACCATTAGGTCCAGTCGTGGACGACTCTGAGGTTGTACCACTCATCTTGCTTTATTGGCCGAGGGAGCCGGCATACAGCTTCCGGGTCATGTGGCCAGCATGACTAAGCCGCTTCTGGCGAACCAGAGTAGCGCACGGAAACGTTGTTTACCTTCCTGCCAGAGGGGTACCTATTTATCTACTTGCACTTTGACGTGCTTTCGAACTGCTAGGTTGGCAGGAGCAGGGACCAAGCAATGAGAGCTCACCCCATCGCGGGGATTCGAACCGCCGACCTTCTGATCAGCAAGTCCTAGGCTCTGTAGTTTAACCCACAGTGCCACCCGCATCCAACGACCAGGTATACATGCATTTTAACTTTTCCCTGCGACCAGGTATAAGTGCAGGGAAATAGTTAAATTGCATGGAGATGCAATGAGGTTGAGGGAACGTTCTTTCATATGTGGTGGACCTGTAAAAGAGTATTCGGAAATAATCCGTAAATGAATTGAAAAAGATGTTTAAAAGTATTCTCCCCCCCCCCCCAACCCAGAGTCCTTTTTGTTGGGGATAATTCAGACCAAAATTCCCAGGTGTTGAAAAAGGTTATTTATGTATGCCACTACTGCGGCCCGTGTTTTGTTAGCCCCAAAATGGAAAACGAATGAGGTCCCAACTAAAGAAGAATGACAAGTTAAGCAGACGGAATATGCGCAGCTTGCAGACTTAACATATAGAATAAGAGAACAAGAAGAATATGCGTTTAGAGAAAAATGGAATATTGAATATATGGGGGGGGGAATTGTGTACACTTGAAAACGTTGGCAGCGTTAAAATAAGTTTTGATGGATGTAATAATGGAATACTAAACAGTTTAGCTTTTGTAAAAAAAAATGCAGGGATTTATGATATGCAAAATGAACCATGGAAAGAGAAGAAGGGAAGTCATTGATATTTTAAGGATGTTTAAATGAGTATTCTAAATTGTAAGACAGATAGATATATAGATATAGATATAAAGATATAAAAAGATACATATATATATATACTCTCTCTCTCTCTCTCTCTCTCTCTCTCTCTCTCTATATATATATATACTTTGTTGTGTATTGAGTCAAAGGATTTTATATCTGTATTATTATTGTCTGTATTTGCATTAGGGTAAAGTAACTGCCTTTTGGTTCCAGAGGGTACAGCTACTATTGGTTCATTTAAGCTGCTGTATTTGGATCCTCTGTCTTATTGGTTTCCTCCAAAAGGCAGGACTGTGATTGCCTGATATTGTTCCCTCCAAAATGTAACCTTTCTAACTAGTTCCCTGTCCCTATAAACGTAGCTCTCCCCTCCTCAGGTCTCAGTCTTGTTTGCTTTAATAAAGAAGTGTTACTAGAGAACTGTCTCCAGCATATTATGTCAAGAGAGTTGAAATCACAAACCCCACGTCACAACATACTTCAAAAATAAAAAGGGCAAAAATGCCCCCTCAAGAACGGGAAAATGGCAAAAAAATGGCACAGAAAGAGCAGAGAAACAGCTAGCAAGCCCATTAGCTAAAGTGGTACCTCAGGTTAAGAAGCGTTTCAGGTTAAGAACAGACCTCTGGAACGAATTAAGTTCGTAACCAGAGGTACCACGGTACAATGCTTATATGCCAAAGTGCTCAGCAAGGATTGGTCCATAAAGCCCCAAAGTCCCTCAATGGAAGCTGATGGATCGAAGCAATCCACAAATGCAAATTGCCATCATTTTGTAGAGGCCATGAGACGTTAGGTTTTACAGGAAGTGGGTGAAACATACCAGGAGGTGGGCCAGGGGGAGTCAGTATAAATGACAAGGAGAAACAGAGGTACCCAGAAGTTTGGCAAGGGTGCATTAAAAGTTCAGCGCGAAAGCTTGAGCATACGAATGCCGTTGTCAGTCAGACAAAGAGCACCGCTTCCGATGTTGTCAGTCATGTACTACTGAGAACTACAAAGTTTCCCCGTGAACTGGTTAGGGCCCAAGAGAATTCGCCAGAAATGAAAAGCTGAATGAAGAAATGTCAGGAAGGCAGTGGAGCATGCAGGACGTTATATATGAAAAGAGGATTCTTAAGCCAAGGAGGTCCAAGAAAGAAATATAATTCCAAAGTGCTTCTTATGTGCAAACAAGGCAATTGCCTGTGCTGAGAGTGGCCTAATCCCCTAAATATTTCAAGCACCAGTCTTCAGTTTTGCCAGGGCAAAAGCATTTTCAAAGTTATATTACAATTTTTTAGGTTTTTATGGGAAGCCGTTAAGAGGGAATTGAAGCAGAGAAAAGACCCTTTCAGGTTTTTATGACAGGCCTCACAAATTGTTTTATATTCAGAGGAAATGGCTGTCCCTTTCCCCACCAAGGATAGTAATGATACCAGGAAATGGTTACCTCAGAGAAATCCATTTTAAACCAAGTATTCCTCTCCCCCCCCATCTCCCTTATTTTACATTAAAGAGACTTTCTGGAGATACTCTAGTCATTAAATAGCTTGACATCCATTGGCCATGTTGAAATGTAGAGGTGTACAGCCAACATCATACCGACACCCTGCTAGAATTATTTATGAAAGCCTCCGCGAAAAGAAAGAATATGGATCTGACAAATAAGCTGCTTAACCTAGAAATTCTCTCCGAGAAAGGGAGCAAAGGTTCCCGGGAATGATTTAGGATTTAGTCGCTTCTGTATCTTATACAATTTAAGTTGGAAAAGCTACTTATTACCATTCTCCTTTTGTGTAATGAGAGCAGAGGGGAGACAGCTCGCGGCATCAAACAAAAGAAAATGCTCAGATGCCTGGGTTCAGACACCTGCAACAGATGTAGAAACTCTGATGCATGCATGTTTTTGCAGGCCCACAACATGAGGTGACCACCCACTACTTCACAAAGCACGGTCTTCTACTTAAAGGGGTGTCAGAAGACAGTCATGAAACGTGATTTGAAGTCCACAACATGTTGTTCTTTGAAGGAGAACTACTTGAAAATGATTTATAGGTGGTATTTAACTCCCAGTAGGCTTGCTAAGAAGGGACACGGGTGGTGCTGTGGGTAAAACCTCAGCGCCTAGGACTTGCTGATCGCATGGTCGGCGGTTCGAATCCCCGCGGCGGGGTGACCTCCCGTCGTTCGGTCCCAGCTCCTGCCCACCTAGCAGTTCGAAAGCACCCTTAAGTGCAAGTAGATAAATAGGTACCACTTTATAGCGGGAAGGTAAGCGGCGTTTCTGTGTGCTGCTCTGGTGCCGGTTCGCCAGAGCAGCTTCATCACGCTGGCCACGTGACCCGGAAGTGTCTGCGGACAGCGCTGGCTTCCGGCCTCTAGAGTGAGATGAGCGCACAACCCTAGAGTCTGTCAAGACTAGCCTGTACGGGCAGGGGTACCTTTACCTTTACCTTTAGGCTTGCTAAGATGTATAAGACGGAATCAGATAAGTGCTGGAGATGCAAAGAGGTTGAAGGAACATTCTTTCATATGTGGTGGACTTGTAAAAGGGTAAAAGAGTACTGGGAGATAATATATAATGAATTGGAAAAAAAGTTGAAAAGTTGTTGTTGTTTAGTTGTTTAGTCATGTCCGACTCTTCGTGACCCCATGGACCAGAGCATGCCAGGCACTCCTATCTTCCACTGCCTCCTGCAGTTTGGTCAAACTCATGCTGGTAGCTTCAAGAACACTGTCCAACCATCTTGTCCTCTGGCATCCCCTTCTCCTTGTGCCCTCAATCTTTCCCAACATCAGGGTCTTTTCCAGGAAGTCTTCTCTTCTCATGAGGTGGTCAAAGTATTGGAGCCTCAGCTTCACGATCTGTCCTTCTAGTGAGCACTCAGGGCTGATTTCCTTAAGAATGGATAGGTTTGATCTTCTTGCAGTCCATGGGACTCTCAAGAGTCTCCTCCAGCACCATAATTCAAAAGCATCAATTCTTCGGTGATCAGTCTTCTTTATGGTCCAGCTCTCACTTCCCTACATCACTACTGGGAAAACTACAGCTTTTACTATACGGACCTTTGTTGGCAAGGTGATGTCTCTGCTTTTTAAGATGCTGTCTAGGTTTGTCATTAACAGCATCTTAAAAAGCACACACACACACACACACATATTGGTTTTTCCAGATATTTTCCATCAAAACATCCATCTTGTATACAAAATATAAAATCATTTGGCTATTTCAGCCTGAGACTTCCCTCCTCCTCAACTAATGGTTTTCCAAATTAATCTCTAATATGCATTTTATTTTTAATAATGACCGCTCCCCACATTAAATGGCCACGTGCAGCCCCCTGGACTGTATACGGCACCATTAACACAGGCTGGGCTTGGCCTTCCTCAGGTGGGATACCTGGAGGTCTCCACCTACCTCAGCCTAACTCATAATCTTAGGTAATCAAATTATAAATTTCCTTTATCAATAAATGATAAATTAAACCTACAAAACTTCTTGTAACCCTACGAGAGATGTCAATCGTTTAAAGTTGTCTTTTAAATACAATATAAATTTATTCCAGTCTTTCAAGAAATTCTGGTCCTGCTGGTTCCAAATTTTCCCAGTCAATGTCGCTAATTCAACCTAATCCATTAATTCCATCTGCCACTCTTCTTTCGTTGGTATATTTTCTCGCTTCCATCGTTGGGCTAATAACATTCTCGCTGCAGTTGTAGCATATAAAAACAATGTTTTATCTTGTCTAGGTATTTCTCTACCAACAATTCCTAATAGGAATAACCACTCACATGCTGTAATCAATAAAGGTGTGGCCAAATTAACGCCAAAAATCTTAAACAAATATTCTGTGTCCTGTGTGATTTATTTTGGAGGGGGTTTGGGGGAGTCTTCTCACGCAAAACACCGCTCATATGTCCCTATGTAACATTTTAGCTTTTTTTACTGCATTCAAACTCCACCCCACCCCATCCAATGTGTGTACACAGCCCAAGTCCCAGTGAACTCAACGAGGTTTACTTCTGAGACTTCATGTGTAAGTCTTACAGTGCACAATAGATAAAACGGCATGGCTTCAGATGAGTGGTAATGACAATTAAGGTACTGGAAGATATTTCAGTACCTCAACATCTTGGAGGTGCCAGGCCACAGAGAGGTTAGGCTGGCCTCAACCAGAGCCAGGGCTTTTTCGGCCATGGCACTGATCTGGTGGAACGCTCTGCCACAAGAGACTAGGGCCCTGTGGGACTTGACATATTTCTGCAGGCCTGCAAGACAGAGCTGTTCCACCAAGCCTTTGGCCAGGGCACAGCCTGACTCCCTCCTTTGGCAATCTTCACAGAACTCTAGCCCAATGGTTGCCATCAATTTGATTTGAATTAATTTAATAATTAAATGATTTTAGAATGTTGTATTATTTTATTGTTGTTAGCTGCCCTGAGCCCAGCTTCGGCTGGGGAGGGTGGGATAGAAATAAAAAACTATTATTATTATTATTATTATTATTATTATTATTATTTCTGCATGTGGCAAAGCTACCCTGTGACTGGGCTAACCACTGAGCTAAAGAAATTGTGAACCACGGGAAAGTGCAGGGGCTCTGTAGCTCTGAAACTCTATGGAACAACAGATGATGGGTTTTTTAGAAAAAATCTCCTCGGTCTGGCAAGTCATAACTATACAGCTCACAGCGGATCATGCACACAGCTAAGCAGTCTACCCGGGATACTGTGTTTCAGTACACGGAGACAAGCAACTTGGGTGATATATTGAGGCTAGTGGCCTCGCTGAATCTCTCTCTCTTCTGCAGCAAAATTCCTGCTAAAAGGCACATGTTGATGGATCATTTCAAATGAAGCAAAAATACAAGGCAGGATCGTTCCTTTACTCCCCATCCCCCCTTAACATTCTGGTTCCGTTGTCAAGTGCTTAGCAACGAATCGCAAGGATATGTGAGGGATTTGAGATTTGGCAGTAAACTGATGAGATCACAAAGCTGCACACCTCTCAGATATATAGGGGTGCCCTTCAGAAATAAAAGCACAGCCCGTCAAGTATTCTGCAATATATAACATCCCATGGCAGTGGGTAATGTCATCACAAGTTTAACCAATAAGCAGCGCAGGAAAGTTACACTTATTGTCTCACAAGGACAGAGAGGCAAAAGTTCTCTTCCTTCATCCGAGTGTCAAAGGCAGTATTTTATTTTATACTTTAAAAAAAGATTTGGGGTCTTACCGCCACAAGCAAATATCTAACTAACAAGTGGAAAGATATTTTATATGAGGAGGCCTGCATGTCAGACACCAAATAGTAGGTTTTGAAGCTGAAATACTGAAATTGATTATTATTATTTTTTTCATTTTGAGGAGGACTTAGTTTGAGGTGAATTGTTTAATCATCATGATACAGTCGAGGGGCAGGTGTAGCTGGTGAGGTGGGATGGGAGCTACTCTTGCCTCCAGCCACTGAGCAGCACCCAAGGGACTTCATGACCTCATCAACTGATAGATGACATCAGAGGTGGAGAAGCACCCTGCAGGAACACGGCTGCTGATTGGCCAGCAGCATCACAACCACACAACACTGTTCACCAGCCACCCAAGTCTCTAATTATGCATCTTATTACATGCCAGTGTGGATATGGGCTCCACTCCCTCATCTGTTGCTGTACGTTTCTGAGCACAATTCAAAGTGTTGGTGCTGACCTTTAAAGCCCTAGACAGCCTTGATTCAGGATACCTGAAGGAGCATCTCCACCCTCATCATTAAGCATGGACACTGAGTTTCAGCTCCGAGGGCCTTCTGGTGGTTCCCTCACTACGAGAAGCCACGTTACATGGAACCAGGCAGAGGGCCTTCTCGGTAGTGGCACCTGCCCTGTGGAAAGCCCTCCCATCAGATGTCAAAGAGTTAAACAACTACCTGACATTTAGAAATCTAAAGGCAGCCCTGTTTGAGGAAGCTTTTAATGTTTGATGCATTACTGTATTTTAATATTTTGTTGGAAGCCGCCCAGAGTGGCTGGGGAAGCCCAGCCAGATGGGCGGGTTATAAATAATAAATTTATTATTATTATTATTATTATTATTATTATTATTATTATTATTGCTGTGTTGTGGGTACAGATGGACAATTCTGTCACTTTCTGTTTCATTCAGTTTCTTATTTTTCCAATATTAGCTCAGTTCTCCATATTCCCACATCAATTTGCAATTTGTTTTAGTGCATAGATTGGTAGAAACATAGTGTTGGAAGGGAACCCAACCCCCCTGCAATGCAATAAAAACTCATCATACATATTAGTATGTATTCCTCCTGACACACATTTGTGTATGCAGTTTTGCCTGATCTGCACTTTTTTTTTGCAAAGCAATTTCCCCCAATAAAATGGGTGTTTTGTATATTATTTTCACTAACTGATGCATGCTTTACTTTGTTTATGCATTTTTGCATACATGACTCATCTGGAGAATTTTAGTCCAAAAGTCAGTGGCGTGCACGTTCTGAAAGAGGGCTGTGTTTCAGTTCATGCACTGTTTCAGAAAATGTGGATTACCCTATTCTTCGCTCCATAAGATGCACCAGACCACAAGACGCACCTAGTTTTTGGAGGAGGAAAACAAGAAAAAAAATATTCTGAATCTCAGAAGCCAGAACAGCAAGAGGGATGGCTGCGCAGTGAAAGCAACAATCCCTCTTGCTGTTCTGGCTTCTGGGATAGCTGCACAGCCTGCATTCACTCCGTAAGGCGCACACACATTTCCCCTTACTTTTTAGGAGGGAAAAAGTGAGTCTTATAGAGCAAAAAACACGGTACGTAGGCTTGCCTTTAAACAGAAAGAGAATCAACTTCCTCCTCCCGTTTCTAGCTGGGAGCTACACTACATCAAAATGTAGCTGCATGGATTTTATTTAAGATTAAGCGCGATAGCTTGCTTGTGAGATATGAAAATAAAAACTGAAATATGAAGTTTCAAAAACATGCAGTGCTGTGCATTGTGAATGCCCCTTATGTGATAAGCTACCAATATCATGCACTAAGCAGTGTGAAGCTTCACAAGAACATTTGCTAAACCACCACCAGCCATTTACATCTGACACTATCTTATCTAGGTCCCCAGTTTTGCAGCAACTTGGTGGTTCTCATCAGAGATATCTGAGGCAGCCTAAAAATAAAGATGTCATATCCTCTGCCTTGATAGATTATCGAGTGTTCTCAGTAATTTGTCAGGCTCTTGGTGCCAACGGCTACATGGTGAAGTGCCGAACTAGTCCATCATTTTGGGCTGGAATACAAAGCGTTTGCTCCAGTACATCAGGAGCCCAATATGAATGTGCATCGTTGTAATTCAGACAGCTGCCAAATAATTCTACCATGATATCCATCTTGGAAAATATTAAAACGCCAGGATTTTTTGTTAATAATTTCAATGGGCGAGGTGATGGATATATTTAATATATTTTTGCACAATTGGCAGTGGGCCAAAGCTGGCGACTACAGGGTCTAACATAATGCTAAGGAATATAATCCCAAACCTGGTGGCATTCAAATGGAGGCTGTAATATTCCTTCCTTCCTTCCTTCCTTCCTTCCTTCCTTCCTTCCTTCCTTCCCTCCTTCCTTCCTTCCTTCCTTCCTTCCTTCCTTCCTTCCTTCCTTCCTTCCTTTTTTCCTTCTTCATCATACCTTCAAGCTGACTACACATGCATGTCTGAGCTTAGCAACGAAAACACTGTTTTTGAACTTAGATTTTGTACTTTGGTAACCTAGAGTGGATCCACACTCACGGTTTTTAAAGTTAAAAAAGGATTAAGGAATGGTTTTTATAACATACATGGACACATGACGTCCTACTTTTAACATTCATAATGTGTTATTAAAATGTGACACCAGAGGGTACTGCAAAGCAACCAGCAGTAGGCAGACAGCATTTTGATGAAAAAAAAACAAAGGTAAGAAACGCTTTAATTTACAAGTATGTTCCATGATGTTTTGGAATGATATATCTAATATTGTTGTAATAACTTTAAAGAGGTCAGTGTAGATCCAGCCTTAGATAGTGGTTACAAACCTGCCTTCATTATGCTACTTTAACTGCTGCTTCAAGACCTAGATTATGTAAGTAAATACTTTTACTTTTTCACAAAAAAATGTTTGTGTGATTGTTGTTTTTAAGGGGGGAGGGGTAATACCAGGGGTAATCCAGCCTGCCTAAAAGCATCCTGGATTATTATTATTTTTAGAAAGTTAAATCAACTTTGTCTAAGCCTCCAAATGATGGTACTCTACTAATTTCACTCATGTGAGCAAATCATGGATAATATCTAAACAATATATCCTCTCCTAGTGTCTAAATGCATTCCTAAAGTAACAAACACACCCAGACCCACAACCCAACCTGCATTCAGATGTACAATGCCACAAAATTATTTAAACTGGTTGAGATATTAATCTGTTCTGAAGCTAACAATCTTTCTGGATGAAACCACATTTTAGGTGGGTTATCATGGCAGCTTCGTAGCCCTCGGTTTTTTTATTCCTCTAAAAAAAGGTTTTCTGCAGCTACTCTGGGTCTTTTAGCAAATAAAATTGATAACGGTATTTGCAGAAATTCATGCTTTCTATCATTACATCTAATGTCTATAGGTTAAAGCTTCCAAAGAGGACAGAGTCTATATTGCGTTTGTCCTGAAACAAGCAAAATTCCATGTGACATGCTTATTAACTGTAGTGCAGGGCCATGCAGTTGTGCATTCTTAAGAGCAGTCAAGTTAATTTGTACCTTGTTGTACCTTGGTTCTTGAACATAACACATTCCGAGAGTCCATTTGACTCCCAGAACCATTCAAAAAACAAGACGCGGCTTCTAATTGGCTGCAGGAGCTTCCTGCATTGAATCAGAAGCTGTGTTGGACATTTGGCTTCCAAAAAAACATTCACAAACCGGAACACTCACTTCTGGGTTTGCGGCGTTCAGGAGCCGATTTGTTCGGGAGTCAAGGCATTTGACTGGTTTGGGGCAAAACCCTAATCTCTCTCTCTCTCTCTCTCTCTCTCTCTCTCTCTTTCTACCCCACACCATACATTATTTTAGACACCACTCTCATGTTCCCCTTTGCTGTCCTTTTTTCTAAGCCAAGAAACTCCCAATGCTATAACCTTTTCTCATAGAGGAATTGCTCCAACCCCTTGATCATTTCGGTTGACCTTTGCTGAACCTTATCCAGCTCTACAATATTCGTTTCGAGGTACAAATATTGAAAAGAAGTTGGCACCGATATAGATTTATATCCTTGCTGACTTCAATCTCAGACCTGTGATAGAGAAATCTCACCCAAATAATTTACTATTATACACACACACACACACACACACACACACACACACACACACGATGGTGAGGACTACTATTTCAGCAGAAACAAAGAAGCACCAATTCTGCATTGTGCAACTGTTTGTAGCTTATGCACAGCACTGAGAACAAAGTGAGCACTGTAATCAATATATCGCGTAAAAGACAGTTACAAGGCAACAGTGGAAAGGAAGGCTGTGTGCCTTAGGAACAACCATATAAAATTAGGAAGAGAGTAACAGTGCAATCAGTGCTCTCTCTCTCTCTCTCTCTCTCTCTCTCACACACACACACACTTTGAAAAATATTCTTCCTTTTTTTTATTAAATTTCTATACTGCCCCTATACCTGTAGACCTGTTCACAACACAAGATCACAATATAAGAAGAAGAAGAAGAAGAGTTTGGATTTGATATCCCGCCTTTCACTCCCCTTCAGGAGTCTCAAAGCGGCTAACAATCTCCTTTCCCTTCCTCCCCCACAACAAACACTCTGTGAGGTGAGTGGGGCTGAGAGACTTCACAGAAGTGTGACTGGCCCAAGGTCACCCAGCAGCTGCATGTGGAGGAGCGGAGACGCGAACCCGGTTCCCCAGATTACGAGACTACTGCTCTTAACCACTACACCACACTGGCATAATGCATAATGCATAATAAAAACAAAGACATTAACCCCCCATTCCACAACACATTTAAAAGGACATAAGATATCTGTCGGCCTGGATGAAGAGGAACGTTTTCGCCTGGCGACTAAAGGTGTACAATGAAGGCACCAGCTGAACCTCCCTGAGGAGACCATTCCACAAATGGGGAGCCACTGCAGAAAAAGCCCGTTCTCATTTCTACTAGTTACCCGGCTACTTTATGCAAATATACTACTGAAGAAAACATGGCTGCTTCAGTCCTGAAGAGAGGAAAGGGCCAGTGCAAGAACTCAAGGTTAGCCTATGCTCTGTTTTATAATGTTCAACTATGGTTTTAACGGGACGCGGGTGGTGCTGTGGTCTAAACCACTGAGCCTAGGACTTGCCGATCGGAAGGTTGGCGGTTTGAATCCCCGTGACGGGGTGAGCTCCCATTGCTCGGTCCCTGCTCCTTCCAACCTAGCAGTTCGAAAGCATGTCAAAGTGTAAGTAAATAAATAGGTACCACTCCAGCAGGAAGGTAAACGGCATTTCTGTGCACTGCTCTGGTTCACCAGAAGCAGCTTAGTCATGCTGGCCACATGACCTGGAAGCTGTACACCAGCTCCCTTGGCCAATAAAGCGAGATGAGCGCCGCAACCCCAGAGTCGGTCACGACTGGACCTAATGGTCAGGGGTCCCTTTACCCTTTACCTTTATGGTTTTAACCCAGAGATGGGGAACCTGTTGGCCGTGCTGGCTGGGGACTCCAACTCCCATCAGCTCATCAGTATGGCCAATGGTCAGGAAAGATGGGAGTTGTAGTCTAGCAACATCCAGAGGCCCACAGGTTCCCCACCCGGGTTTTACCCCCCCCCCCAGCACTCTTCCTCCCATGGCATTCTTTCCTGCCAGCCTTCCTCTGAGATTTTGGCTGAGTTTATAAAAAGATAAAGGCAAAGGACCCCTGAACGACTCTGGGGTTGCGGCGCTCATCTCGCTTTACTGGCTGAGGGAGCTTTTTCCAGGTCATGTGGCCAGCATGACTAAGCCGCTTCTGGTGAACCAGAGCAGCGCACAGAAACGCCGTTTACCTTTCCGCCAGAGCGGTACCTATTTATCTACTTTAACGTGCTTTCGAACTGCTAGGTGGGCAGGAGCTGCGACCGAGCAACGGGAGCTCACCCCATCGTGGGGATTCAAACTGCCAACCTTCCGATCGGCAAGCCCAAGAGGCTCAGTGGTTTAGACCACAGCGCCACCCGCGTCCCTTGATCTGAGTTTATATTTCGTGCTAAAGGCCTTTTACTGGAGACGAATGCTATGGCCTTAGTATAGGGCAGAGAAATCCTAATCTGGCCTGGGGGATGCTTGGAGTGGAGAGCTTCTACTGCATCCAAAAGTCTGCCCATCAGGGTGGAAGGTGAGGGGCAGTTTTTATACCAGCTCTAGGGTGGTGCAGAAGAGGACTTGGATGATAGCCATTGCAAGGAACTGGATAGCCTTTAAGTCCAGTGGGTTTTGTGGCTGTCTCAGCTCTGTCCATTAAATGCCCTATTTCTGGACCCTCCATCAGCTGCTGCCAGTGATAGCCCCCAACTTACTCCAGTAGAGGTCAGGTGTCCACTACAGGAGAACCCCCAACACCAGTAGTTCTCCCCGCCATCAGTGGAGGCCAGCAGAGAGTGGAGGCTGTGTTTTATCCCATGTCCATCATCAACAATGGTGGGTTGCAGCCATAGTCATTATTTTAACCTGTTGACTTTATGATGTTTTTATGATGCAAGCTTCTTCGAGTCGGCTTTGCCCAAGGTGGTGGCATAAAATGGGCTGAAATAAATGAAAATCAAATGAATAGCTGAGAAACCTGATTGATGGGTTGGGTGGCCCAGTGATGTATTTCCTGAGCCCCTGCCTTTAATGCAGCTCAAGTGATGAAAACTATACTGCCACGTTTGCACAAAGTCAGCCTAATTAATAAGAGGAACCAGTATGACTAGCTCTAGTGTAGAGTAGAATCTAGTCTTAGTTTTAGTGGAAACATCCATTAGCCACTGAATTCATACCCACACACCTAATTGTGTGCACATGTTTGCAGTGAAACTTTAGGGGAAATGTTAGAATTCCTGCTCCATGATTGCAGTCATGGGAGTGTTGTTTATCACATGACGGTGTATGTTTTGACTCCACAAAGTGGGAAGTGACGGAAACAAGGTGTTTGTGTTACTGTGTTTCATGAAGTGGGACAATTGTCCTTTGTTCTTCCTCTTTGCTGTCTGATGCTAGAGAGAGAGGGAGCCATGTTGCAGTGCTCCGTGTGTGTTTATATGTAAATAAAGTAGATTAGCCAAAATGCTGAGTTGCTGAGGTCTGTTACGCAAGCTGCAAAGACTCTGCCGATCCCTAAGTGTGCCGATGTCTGTTGGCATCAGTTGCTGTGATGTTCGGGCTGAAGAAAGCTTTTGAAGCTCCTGAACAATCGACCGGAAGGAGAGAACATGCCAGTCGGGCATGTGTCTCTGCCAGGGTCCTACTCGAGTGTAGGACAAGCTTCTAACAGTTTGCAATGAAACTTTAGGGGAAATGTGAAGGAATGTATTTCAGGACTGGGGAATCTTTAGCCCTTCAGAAGTTGTTGGACTACAATAATTCCTAACCATTGGCTAGGGCTGTTAAAAATTGAACAACACCAGGAGAGCCATAGGTTCTGCAGGCCTTGTGTATTTCAGCTTAATTGATTTTTTCTGCTGCTAAAAGGCTTTGATTATTTCTTGCATCTGATTCTCCTGGTTTTGTTTCGTTTCGTAAAACGTTAAGAATAAAGTTATCTTATCCTATTCGTCTAAGAACAAGGTAGTTACTTTTGCATCCAGAGACAATTTTTTGCTTTTCGCAATTGTGCAATTACCCAGAAATAGAAATGTTGATCGTTGGTCATTTGCACTTCAAAGTCCAAACTGATGGATCTGATCTGACTGTGCAGCTGAGCAATTTCATAATGCAGCAAACTCGCAGTTCTTGGTGCCATCTGACACTATTGGTGAAGCATTGATCAAACATATGCTCCTTAGACTGATTGTTTTCAGGCTGGCTGTCAGATGCAGATTCCGTTGCTTACAGTCAAGTTCTACAAGAATGCCACAAGCATTCCCTACAAAGTTTTGCTTTAAAAGCTTGGTAATCTTCATAAGGGTAAACACCTTTCCCCTTGCATACTTCTACCTATACTCAGCATAGGAAACCAGCCATAGGAACAACCCATATTGATGCTCATTAGTCCATACCAGCCAGATCAGCAGAGGTTGAAGCTCTCCACTAACCTGAGTATTGTGAATCCCTAGTACAGTGGTACCTTGGGTTAAGAACTTAATTCGTTCCGGGGGTCCATTCTTAACCTGAAACTGTTCTTAACCTGAGGTACCACTTTAGCTAATGGGGCCTCCTGCTGCTGCCATGCTGCCACCACGCGATTTCTGTTCTCATCCTGAAGCAAAGTTCTTAACTCAAGGTACTATTTCTGGGTTAGCAGAGTCTGTAACCTGAACCATCTGTAACCTGAAGCATCTGTAACCCGAGGTACCACTGTAGTGAAATAAGGCACATCTGATCCTTGATGTTAGCCCAAAGGAGCTCCAGGCTGGTTGCTTTTACAGCATATTAGCAACATATCTAATCTGTGTGACCTTCTTCCCTTAACTCAGACCCTCCAAGTATGCCTATTTTCCAGGGACCATTCCAGATATACAGAAGCCATCCCGGTTTCTGATTTGATCCTGGAATGTCCCACTTTTCCTTAAGACGTCCCTATTCTCTTTTCTTTTTTAAATAATATTTATTACTTTTCCAACAATTTAAACATTACAAAACAAAATAGACAATACAATACAATACAAAAACACCACACAACACTAACACATTAAACTAACACAACAAAATAAAAACAGTTTAAAACACATCATACAGTTTCATCATCCTATCCTTCATTCACTTATTTCAACGACCTCCTCACACCTCCCTTTTTGTATTCCACTTCTGTTAATTGTTTCAGCAATTCCTTTCCATCTTCCTGTTTTCTATCCTATAATTATCTTAACATATTCTAACCTTATTTTTTCTTTTAATACTCTAATAATCTATTTATACTTTTATACTATATACTTTTATATATACTATTTATAACATTTCTACTAAAGCCATATAACTTCATTCCCATATTTTTCTAACATTCATTAATTTTACAATATTTCTGTAAATAGTCTTTAAACTTTTTCCAATCTTCTTCCACCGACTCTTCTCCCTAGTCTCGGATTCTGCCAGTCATTTCCACCAGTTCCATATAGTCCATCAACTTCATCTGCCATTCTTCCCGGGTGGGTAAATCTTGTGTCTTCCAATACTTCGCTATAAGTATTCTTGCTGCTGTTGTTGCATACATAAAAAGAGTTCTATCCTTCTTTGGCAAGACGTCCCTATTCTCACTGCAGAAACGTTGGAGGGTATGCTAACTGTGCTATTATCAGGGCCGTCTTAAACATATCTGGCGCCGTGGTGCAAAGATCCCTCCGGCGGCGACGCCCCCCCCCATTTCCCAGAGTTGCCGACCTTTTTTAGGGAGGACGGCACTGCCGGCGACACGCCCAGCTTTGCGGGACTGGAGGAGGCGGGCAGCGGCTGGAGGGCAGCTCCTCCAGTGGGGAAGAGGTGGAGGCTGGAGGTGGCAGCTCCTGGCTCAGCTGGCTGCTTCTTGCCATTGTGGCCACGGCAGGCAGAGGCACTGGCCGTGGCAAGGGTGGCGAGCTGATGCTGGGAGGCATCAGCATCCAGCACCTCTTCCCTGGTGCCCTCCAGAACTTGGCGCCCTGGTGCCCTGTGCCACTAGCCTCTATGAGTAAGATGCCCCTGGCTATTATTTCCCCCAGTGCATCCCTAACCTATGCTAGCATTACTCCCTTCCATTTTTCTTTTTTATTTGTCTGTTTCCTCCATTGCTGTCCCTCTACATAATGGCTTACTCCTAGCCAAAGAGTAAAGCAAAAGCCATGGTTTTCCCAGTAGTGATGTATGGAAGTGAGAGCTGGACCATAAAGAAGGCTGATTGCCAAAGAATTGATGCTTTTGAATTATGGTGCTGGAGGAGACTCTTGAGAGTCCCATGGACTGCAAGAAGATCAAACCTCTCCATTCTGAAGGAAATCAGCCCTGAGTGCTCACTGGAAGGACAGATCCTGAAGCTGAGGCTCCAATACTTTGGCCACCTCATGAGAAGAGAAGACTCCCTGGAAAAGACCCTGATGCTGGGAAAGATGGAGGGCACAAGGAGAAGGGGACGACAGAGGACAAGGTGGTTGAACAGTGTTCTCGAAGCTACCAGCATGAGTTTGACCAAACTGCGGGAGGCAGTGGAAGACAGGAGTGCCTGGCATGCTCTGGTCCATGGGGTCACGAAGAGTCAGACACGACTAAACGACTAAACAACAACAACAACAAGCCAAAGAGACTAGGTAATGGACCTGAAGAAAGAAGAAAGAAGGGAAGCATGTTAACATTGCTAGGCTGGTGCAAAGCCATCTGTCTCTGGGGGAACCTTGTTTCTTCCTGCCTTGGGGACAGAGGCAGGTCTAAATGTCCTACTTGCCCAATGGTATTCTCATCATTCACTCTTTGGGATACTGCACAGGCCCAATTCAGCCTCTGCCAATTAATACTGCACAAATGCAAAACAAGTGTCTCTTCCTTCCAGCCCCATCTTTAATCAGAAATTTTTCTTGAATTATGGCCCTGAGATCTAATTTTTCATTTTTACTTACTGAAGCGCTCCTTTCTTGTGACTATAATAAGTGATGAGTGATTAGGATAAGTGATGATTACAGCTTCGCTAAAGTTACTCTTTTTACATCTGTGGTGTGGCTGAATGAGAGAAGACAGGCACATCAATTATACTGAAGATTTCATTTCCACTGTCATTGCTGACCAAGATATTGCCGTGCACACCCACACGCACACCCACACACCCTTCCTTCCCATTAAGGCCAAATTCTGGGTCAAGCTGACTTTCTAGTTTGAGCTTGCAATTGCAAATCTCAAATACGGCTTTGCCATCATTAGGTGTAATGTGGCAGCAAGAGGGGAACACTTTTTATTCTATTGCGGCCTGACTTTCCCTTTTAGAAATCAAAAGTGCCATTTAACCTCACAGCAGAAAATAACATTTTTGTTGAGGCAAGCCTTTGGCCCTTGAGAGAAGCTTATGGGGTTGTATTCACCCAAGTCCTACTCAGAGCAGACCCACCAAAATTAATGATCCCAACTTAGTCATGTCTATTAACCCAAGGTGCTTTATTTTAATAATGTTCTACCTGCCTCCTTCTAATGTTTTTACTTTCTTTCTTTTTCTCTTTATTGTATTTTACTACATTTGTATTGCTGTCAGCTGCCTTCAACCCCATTTGGTGGAAAGGTGAGATATAAATTTTAAAAAGAAAAGAATAATGACCCTCAAGTGAAAGCTGGACCATAAAGAAGAACGATTGACGAAGAATTGATGCTTTTGAATTATGGTGCTGGAGGAGACTCTTGAGAGTCCCATGGACTGCAAGAAGATCAAACCTGAGTGCTCACTGGAAGGACAGACAGTGAAGCTGAGGCTCCAATACTTTGGCCACCTCATGAGAAGAGAAGACTCCCGGGAAAAGTCCCTGATGTTGGGAAAGATGGAGGGCACAAGGCGAAGGGGACGACAGAGGACGAGATGTTTGGACAGTGTTCTCGAAGCTACCAGCATGAGTTTGACCAAACTGTGGGAGGCAGTGGAAGACAGGAGTGCCTGGTGTGCTCTGGTCCAGGGAGTCACGAAGAGTCGGACACGACTAAACAACTAAACAACAACAACAACAAGGCAACAGGGACGTGGGTGGCACTGTGGTCTAAACCACTGAGCCTAGGGCTCGCTGATCAAGAAGGTTGGCAGTTTGAATCCCCACGATGGGGTGAGCTCCCGTTGCTTGGTCCCTGCTACTGCCAACTTAGCAGTTCGAAAGTTCGAAAGCACTTCAAAGTGCGAGTAGATAAATAGGTACGGCTCCAGCGGGAAGGTAAATGGTGGTTCCGTGCACTGCTCTGGTTCGCCAAAAGCAGCTTAGTCATGTTGGCCACATGACCTGGAAAAACTGTCTGTGGATAAACATCAGCTCCCTTGGCCAGTAAAGCGAGATGAGCGCAGCAACCCCAGAGTCGTTTGCAATTGGATCTAACGGTCAGGGTTCCCTTTACCTTTATCTTTTTAAGGCATGTTAGGCTGGTCAGGCAGGTGCCCGGGGACACTGAATAAGTTCAGTGGTTGTGCAGGAACTAATCACAATAATTAGCACTTGTATGCTACCTTAGAATGTTGTCATTTCCCATATATTACCTTATCCTTACAACAACCCTGCAAGATTTGTCTGCGCTTTAACATAGGTGTGCGGTGAGCTGAGACTGCAAGAATAGTCTCAAGAATTGCAGCACAATTTCATAAATGTCTGAGTGGAAATCGCACTTAGTTCAATGGCGCTTATTTCCAGGTAAGCGAGTAGAGAGGATTACAACTTTAGTGAATTAATGGTTGAGGCAAAATTTGAAACAGTAGCTTCCCAGTTTTACATTCTTAGCTACTGCATTGCAATGACCTTCATATATCTCAGAGCATGGATTTCTTACACCCAAGCTGACCAGTCCTGTGCTCCATTGGCCATAGAATCATAGAATTGTGGAGCTGGAAAAGACCAAGAGGGTCATGCAATCAAAGCTACCGCAATGCAGGAATCTTTTTGTCCTATGTGAGGCTCGAACCCACGACTATGAGATTAAGAGTCTCATGCTCTACTGAGTGAGTTATGTCTATGTGAATCGTTTCCTAGCGCTTCATAGGTCTTCTTTCAGCCCAGATCAATTCTACAGGCAGTGAGCTGCACATTAAAATGGAAGCTTATTTTGCCAGAGAAACCAGTAGCTGCAGAACGATAGAAAGCAAAGCGAGCATTTGAAATCTCAAAAAGGGATATTGCAACTATAGTGCTTCTCTGAACCATGCAACATATGGAATACTTAATTACAGGAAGAAAATTATATGTTCCAGCCGAGAGAGTAACCTAATCAATACTGTTTACACTCAACTCTAATTCACTTGTCCTACAACTCATTAAGTTTGAGATGTTATTGATTATTTTTCCCTCCCCCCGCAACCCCCTCCCAGTAGATGGCTCAGTGGCTAAATAAGAGCTTTTATATATATATGAGGTCTTGGATTGAGTTTGAGCCATAAACCTTCATCACATCAGTTTGGTGGGTCTTACCTGATATCCATGGCAAAACTGAGAAAAGAACTCACCCAGAGCAAAAATAAAATAAAATAAATTCCAGGACTAGAGCCAGGCATAGGCAAAGTCGGCCCTCCAGATGTTTTGGGACTAGAACTCCCATCATCCCTGACCACTGGTCCTGTTAGCTAGGGATGATGGGAGTTCTAGTCCCAAAACATCTGGAGGGCCGACTTTGGCTATGCCTGGACTAGACCTGTCCTCAACCTTCTGAGAGGATAGAGCGTGAAGTGAACTGTGAATTCATTTTAATTATGTTGCTCAGCTTTTCTGTTTCCAGCTTCACCTGCTATGGCTTTTGTCCATTGACCGAGACGCAAATAATACAGTAAGCCTCAAGCCGTTAAACCTCGTTTTGTGAGGTAAAGTTGATGCCAAGAAAGAGAGGCACTACAGCGTCGCAACCCCAAACCTCACCTACACTGTAGGCTACTTTCTTTCCCCTGCCAATTATGGATGATCATTTTGTCTTTTAGCATTGCTAAAATGATTTTGGAGAAGAAGAAGAAGAAGAAGAAGAAGAAGAAGAAGAAGAAGAAGAAGAAGAAGAAGAAGAAGAAGAAGAGAGAGAACACACATCAGAAACTCAAACAAGCCACAGTTTCAATCCCCTGCTAGAGATTAGGCTCAAAAACCCCAGGTTTAAATGCTAAGAAGTTGCTATGGCAGCAAATTCAGCAGTTTCTGTATAAGGAGGCCAGGCTGCTAAATGCATCCTCAGCATCTTCGCAAAATGACAGCTTCCAGGATTCCTTGGCTAGGAGAGCCAGAATAACAATTAAATCAGGGCGCATCTTTATGGGAGACAAATGTGTGTGCAGTTCACAACTAAAACCTTCCCTACACCCTTCAGGGCTGGCCCCAGATATTTTGCTATCTTGAGGTGAAGGAAACTGAAAAGGTGAATTCTACTTCACCCTTGAGAACCAGTGACACCCGTCATCACAGCTCAGGTCAGCAAGGTTGCTTAGGGGGTGGCAGGGTTGGTCATGTGGCACACCCTCCTTGAGGGGGCCTGGGGGGCTGACACTGCTCTCTCCCCACATACTCCAGCCAGCCCAAAACCTGGTAAAGCAGGAATATGGATGGGGGGCTCTGTTCCTTTTTATCAGCAGAAGCAATGACTGCCGGGGGCTTTATGCACTGGGAAGGTTGGAGGGCAGATCTGGCTTGGCAAACAGTTTCTTTGTTAGGTAGGCTGGGCTCAGGGAGGGACTGGGGCCAAGGTCACCCAGTGAACTTTCATGGCTGAGCAATGAAGCAGCACTGGATCTAGGGCAGTGTGAGTGGCTCCCCCCCCCCCACAGGGCGCTGAGCTGAGGGGCCACAAAATTGGGAAGATCCACATTGGAGAAGATCCATTTGGGGGCACCAAATTTCTGCCTCCTCAGGGTGCCATGTTAGCAACGATTACCACAGACCCTCCAAGTGTCCCTATTTTCCAGGGACTGTCCTGGATTTACAGAAGCTGTCCCAGTCTCTAATTTGATCCTGGAATGTCCCGCTTTTCCTTAGGACGTCAGTATTTTCATCAGAGAAATGTTGGAGGGTATGGATGTTCAATGTTTCATTATGTTTTTACATATGTTGGAAGGCATCCAGAGTGGCTGGGTATTATTATTGAATAAAGGTAAAGGTAAAGAGACCCCTGACCATTAGGTCCAGTCGTGACCGACTCCGAGGTTGCGGCGCTTATCTCGTTTTATTGGCGAAGGGAGCCAGCGTACAGCTTCCGGGTCATGTGGCCAGCATGACTAAGCTGCTTCTGGCGAACCAGAGCAGAGCATGGAAAACCATTTACCTTCCTGCTGGAGTGGTACCTATTTATCTACTTGCGCTTTGACGTGCTTTCGAACTGCTAGGTGGGCAGGAGCAGGGACCGAGCAACGGGAGCTCACCCCGTCGCGAGGATTCGAACCGTCAACCTTCTGATCGGCAAGTCCTAGGCTCTGTGGTTTAACCGACAGTGCCACCCACGTCCCTTATTATTGAATAGGACATCTCTATTTTCATTGGAGAAATTTTGGAGGGTATGTTACCAAAGCCTGCCCCTGAGGGAAGTGAATCCAGGTCTCCCTAGCAAAGTTAAATAGGCTAACTACTACACCCACCTTTTCCTGCTCATTGTTTTATGGCTGTCAGCTGATCATAATCAAATGGATATTATGCTACGTACTGCCACTCTTTGAAATAGGGGTCATATTTATGAATGAAGTGAAGCAGTGCACTCTGTCTAATGGATATATGAAATGGATCAGACCCTGCCAGGCCCCCCCACATACCACTCTACATCAGGATAGATTGACTGAGTTTACTTCTACACCACTTTCCCACTTTTAGGCTGAGCGCAAAGCAGGTTACAGCAAACATTTAAAACAGGGGTAGGCAACCTATGGCCCGGGGGCTGGATGCGGCCCAATCACCTTCTCAATCCTGTCCATGGATGTCTGGGAATCAGTGTGTTTTTACATGAGTAGAATGTGTGCTTTTATTTAAAATGCATCTCTGAGTTATTTGTGTGGCATAGGAAGTCATTCATTCCCGCCCCCCTAAAAAATATAGTCCGGCCCACCACATGGTCTGAGGGACGGTGGACCGGCCCACGGCTGAAAAAGGTTGCTGACCCCTGATTTAAAACATCAAAATTAACGATGAAAGAAGAATGGAGGATGGAGTTGATGGACTATGCAGAATTAGATAAATGAACAGGAAGGATTCGAAACCTGCGAGATCAGAGATTCTTAGAAGACTGGAGTAAATATATGAACTATTTGAAAAGTAATTGTGATGAACAGACTACGCTAGTAGGACTGCAAGAAGTTTTGTAAGGTGAATTATTTGAAATAATGCAAGAAAGACTAGGAAGAGAAGTATTAGTTAAGGACAAATAAATGTAATATAAAAATAAGAAATGCAGAATAAGTGATAAAGAACGGAAAATCATCAGAGGTGTTGATGGAAGTCTAAAATATTGTATAAGATGAGAAATTATGTTGTATGACTGTTGGAACTGATATGTTAAAAAAATCAATAAAAATGTGTGTGTGTGTGTGTGTGTGTGTGTATAAATTTTAAAGATCAAAATACAGAGCATTGGAAATACAAATGTACAAAATGCAGAACATGTTGGTAAATTCAAAAATCAACAACTGGGCAAACACAAAATAAATCAGGGCTGATATATTCCACCAGCACCACCCAGCAGTGCCATAGCAGGGGTTGCCAGTGCCCAGGGGTGTGGGAAGGAGGGAAACAGATGGAGTACGCATGCGCATTAAACTGCTTAATGGCGTCCACGTCACCCAGGAGCTCGCAGCCACAGAGATAAGAAAAGAAGAGTGGTTCTGTTGCCTGGGGAGGTCACTTCCTGGTTCGCATGGAGAAGCTGTTTTCAATGGAGTCCAGCAATAGAAGCATGCAGCTGCATTGAGGCAGGACCAGGTGTTGACATTTTGCACCCCTAACAATTTTGTGTCTGGGGCAACCACCACTGTGCCCCCTTACATCACTGCCACATCAGACAGGTTCCAATTATTTCTATAACTACACAATAAGTAGACATTCATGGGACGCGGGTGGCGCTGTGGGTTAAACCACAGAGCCTAGGGCTTGCCGATCAGAAGGTTGGCAGTTTGAATCCCCGCAACGGGGTGAGCTCCCGTTGCTCGGTCCCTGCTCTTGCCAACCTAGCAGTTCGAAAGCACGTCAAAGTGCAAGTAGATAAATAGGTACCGCTCCGGCGGGAAGGTAAACGGCGTTTCCGTGCGCTGCTCTGTTTCGCCAGAAGCGGCTTAGTCATGCTGGCCACATGACCCGGAAGCTGTACGCCAGCTCCCTCGGCCAGTAAAGCCAGATGTGCGCCGCAACCACAGAGTCGGCCACGACTGGACCTAATGGTCACGGGTCCCTTTACCTTTACTAAGTAGACATTCAGATTCCTCCATCACCGTATCACCATGCTAGAAAAAGTTGCCATTGTTTGCATTCTGTCATTTGTGAAATGTTTTAAGGCACAGGAGTTCTACCAGAAAAAAGGAAAACTAACTTCACATACCACTTTGCCTTCAGTGCTGATTCTACTGCTGACCTCGGTCATTCGCACTGCAGGCAGGGGAGAATGTGGTCTCTACAATCTCCACAGCAGGACCCCACGTTCAACTTTCATGATTTGAGATTTTTCAGGCACTTCTTTTGTTCTTTCTGAAGGAGAGAAAAGGAGGCTAGTATAGGATCCACTTTTTAAAATCATGAAATATGAGAATTGCTACCCAGAAAGAGAATGATGGATGACCCGTCAGGAATGATTAAAAAACAGCAAAAAAGAGGGCATGAGTTAACAGATAAGCTGTCTATGGTTATGATTATGACTATGATATTCATTATCATTATTAAGAGATATAGAGAAGCAGCCATGGCAGAGTTTTCAGGACCAAGGAACAAGCAAGGAAATTATGAGGCTCTCTAGATGTCATTTTTGAGCTTGTTTGGAGGTTCTAGCAGGGGAGCGCAGCTATTGTATACCCTTGACCGAAGAACGGTACACTCCTTCTATCTGGGATGGTCGTCCTCTTCCACCGAGCGCGCAGCTTCGGGAGGGACGCACATGGAGCGGTGAGGGAGGAAGGGGACACCCGCCTAGCGAGCCAGATCAGCCGAATCAACCCTGGCGATCAATGGGGTGACAGATGTTGCAGCCAGATCACCCTCACATCCTCTCTAAATGTCATTTTTATTGTGCATCTGACGGCGATTTGTACTAATGATGGTATCAGGGTGGTTAGACATGATCCCACATAAGCATAGAAAAGTTCCAGAGATAATTAAATTGTTTATAGTAATAAAAATAATTTCTGTGTGGGTAATTTTACTTCTGGAACTTTTCTATTCTTAATGTGTCATATCTATCATCTATCTATCTAATCTATCTATGTTGTTGTTGTTGTTTAGTCGTTTAGTCGTGTCCGACTCTTCATGACCCCATGGACCAGAGCACGCCAGGCACTCCTGTCTTCCACTGCCTCCCACAGTTTGGTCAAACTCATGCTGGTAGCTTCGAGAACACTGTCCAACCATCTCGCCCTCTGTCGTCCCCTTCTCTTTGTGCCCTCCATCTTTCCCAACATCAGGGTCTTTTCCAGGGAGTCTTCTCTTCTCATGAGGTGGCCAAAGTATTGGAGCCTCAGCTTCAGGATCTGTCCTTCCAGTGAGCACTCAGGGCTGATTTCCTTCAGAATGGAGAGGTTTGATCTTATTGCAGTCCATGGCACTCTCAAGAGTCTCCTCCAGCACCAGAATTCAAAAGCATCCATTCTTCACCAATCAGCCTTCTTTATGGTCCAGCTCTCACTTCCATACATCACTACTGGGAAAACCATACCTTTAACTATACGTATCTTTGTTGGCAAGGTGATGTCTCTGCTTTTTAAGATGCTGTCTAGGTTTTATATGTGTGTGTGTATAGATGTATATATAGATGTATATATAGATATATAAAGCAAATAACCTGAAACAAGCACAAATGAGCTACGGTTATATTATTGATTTCTAAAAATGGTCCTATAAACGCTCAGTGTTTTTCTCTTTTTCCTTTCATAATATAGCCATGCATCTTCTTTCTCTCTCCTTTTTCTTTTAATCTTGCCACTTGGTATTGAGCTGCTCACAATGACTTCTAGATTTCTCCCAACTCAGTTGTGAGCGGCATATTGAGAACCTGTCAATTTGTATGAATATTTCCCCAAATTATCCTTTCCATTTCCACACACTTGCCCGTATTGATTTTTTCTTTCTTTTTGGTCCGCTATTATGTTACACAGTTGCCTACTTATTTGGAAGGTTTGTTGACTGGCCACTTCTTTTCTGTCCTGCAACTTTTTTTCCCCAAAAAAGACAGAGAGCTAAAAGAGCGTTCAGTTGGCTTTCATTGCACCATTGCTTTTGTATGACTTTATTATATGCTTTCCCAATCTTTTATTTCCCCCCCTCCAAGGACCCTGCTGAGAAATTGGATCTCCATGGGAACACCTCTACCTGCGGTGAAGACTACCCCAGACATCACAGAGCAGCAAAGAGAGCAAAGAATCCCGTATAGTATAACAGATTGCCTAAATTGCCCCAGTATTATTATCCACTCTTTTTTCTCTCTCCATATTTTCTTCCTGCACCACTTTGGATCCTGTTCAACTATCACTCCTAGCACACAATCACACGGATTGCTTTTAAGCACAATGTTCCTGTTGATACACTGAGGGGAGAAATGTTAATCCAGTTTCGTTACTGCTTCATGCAAGCACCCAGAACTGTGGAGCTCAAGCTCCAAATATTGTCCAAGGGGGAAGAGATATATTGAGCATTGCTTTGTTTTGTTTTAAAGTCTTTCAGCCTTAAGAAATAGTTGGCTCACATTTTCCTTTGCTATCAGAAATGTACTTTTTCAAAGGTGGCGCAGAGGGAAAGGGAGAGTGGGAGAGAGAGGGAAGAGAAAGAAAGAAAGAAAGAAAGAAAGAAAGAAAGAAAGAAAGAAAGAAAGAATCCAATGAAGTGGGATAAGTGCCAAAAAAAGATTGTAAGAGGCACTGTTTGCGTGGACAGGCAGAGTCCCCCCAACCCCAGGCGACCCCAGAGTGGATTAATGACTCAAGACAGCGTGCTATGGGATTAAAATTGGCCACAACTTTATTAAGTTTCAGGTGTAGGGAGACCTTGGCTCATGCATTGGGCGTTTATCCTTCCCAGCCCCCATCCAGGGATCTGGGAGACTTCAGGGTTATCCAGAATGTGTGGGGATTGGGCTGGCTCTGGAGAACATATGTTCAAGCAGAGAGCCTGCCCCCCGTTTTGCGGCTGTTGGAGGGGAGAGCAATGACAACCTCCTGACGTATGGCCAATGCGTCCCCTCAAGACTCCTTTAACGGGAAACCCTGGTATCCCTGGCGCGAGGGGTCACCACTTCATGCCCCCCCCCCATTTAGGAAGTTAGACTAAAGGATTCCGCCCAAGGCCTGAAACCGCCAAAGTTGTGACGTTTTGCTACGGGAAAGGCAAAACCTGCCAATGCAGGGAAATTCCTTTCAGGCCCTTCAACAGCGACCCTGACATAGCAGTGCCTGCGTACCTGTGGAGAAGAGGTTAACCTGCAAAAGAAGACTTAACTGAGGGAGAGGAGGGTGGGAGAAGCTCTGGAGCCGACTGCCGCTTCACAGGTAAGATTCACCTTCTGTTGTGTGGGCAGGGCGGTCCCTCCCCTTACCTGGCCAATCCCCTGGCAACGCCTCCCCAGGTGGGATTGGGTGATTGGCTGAGGTAGGCGGAGACCTCCAGGTATCCAGCCTGGGGAGGATGAAGCCAGCCTGAACTACCAGGAGCCCCCATTTGATGTGGGGAGCGGTCATTACTTGATGCTTATAGGATTGGCCTCTGCTGTTTTCTGTTCAGATAACATAGCTGACTTTTTTCAAGACATCAGTATCTGTACACGAAGGTTCGAATCCCCGCAACGGGGTGAGCTCCCGTTGCTCGGTCCCTGCTCCTGCCAACCTAGCGGTTCGAAAGCACATCAAAGTGCAAGTAGATAAATAGGTACCGTTCCAGCGGGAAGATAAACGGCGTTTCCGTGTACTGCTCTGGTTCGCCAGAAGCGGCTTAGTCATGCTGGCCACATGACCCGGAAGCTGTACGCCAGCTCCCTCGGCCAGTAAAGCGAGATGAGCGCTGCAACCCCAGAGTTGGTCATGACTGGACCTAATGGTCAGGGGTCCCTTTACCTTTACCTATCTGTACACGACCATTTGTGGGTCCAGGTGAAGTGAAGCTGTGGGCCAGTCATGGTGAAGTTACACAGCCATTTGGGGATGGCCACAGCTTTAGTGATTACAGATCTCACCAGGTTTCAGCGCAGGCAATGGGTGTGTATCCGGTATCAACCAGCCTGCTGCTAGCGGATTGTTTGGCAGGGTTAACCAAGAATTGCCCTCGGACATACATCAAATTGGGGCAACCCTTCCAGGATCAACATTTTGGGAGTGCTAAGGCCCATCAGCCCCGGCCTGGGCATCTGGACAAAAGCACGTCCCCCTGGATCCCGTCAACAGGATACTTTGGGAGGTGTCCACCTTGACTAAGGATCCAAATTGGTAGAGTGGTTTTTGGATTTTTTTATGTTTAAAATTTTTATTTTTTACTAACAACCAAAACATAAACAGTGAACCCCCCCCCCCCCCAAGGCGGCTGATACATTGGGTGTACATAATCAATAATAACATATTCAAATCAACCATATCTACAATTTTATATACGCTAACACTCCTCCATCCACAAGGTTTATTTAACTTTTAACATTTTAATTGCCCCAAATTGTTCAAACCTACCCAAATAATTCAATATCTTCTCAAACCAATCCTCCTCTTTCTCACTGACCTTAAACCCTTTCATTCTGTGTATCTTCACCGTTAGATATTCTAAAATTATAATATTATTCAGTTTTTTCCTCCATTGGTTCACGCCTAGCTCTTTTGCATTTTTCCAGTTACTCGCCATAACTTGTCTGGCTGAAGTTACCATCGCTTTTACCCATTTACATTCCTCTTTTGTTTTTAACTTGGTGCTACTCAGACTAATAAGAACCATTAATTTAGATAGTCCCACCTCAAATTGGTAGATTGGTAGATTCGCCCATCCCAGTTGGTACTGGCGGTCCTTAATGGCAGTCTCAGCTACCCACATTGCATTGATCATATGAGCAGGTGGGACTCAAACCAATGGCTTCAAGTTACAAAAAAGGAAATTCCGACTAAATATCAAGAAGAACTTTCTGACAGCAAGAGCTGTTCGGCAGTGAAGCGGTCTCCCTCGGGAGGTTGTGGACTCTCCTTCCTTGAGGCTTTTAAGCAGAGGTTGGATGGCCATCTGTCATGGATGCTTCAGCTGAGATTGCTGCATTGCATAGGGTTGAACTAGATGGCCCTTGCAGTCCCTTCCAACTCTACAGTTCTATGATCTGTATGAGCCTTATAGCAACAGTGTGTAGGATTCGGCCAGCCAGCAGAACTTTGCAAAGCTTCTGTGTTTCTTCCTTGCTCTGTTTCCTGTTCCCTTCCTACGAACTTGTTTACGATCAGGGTGCAGGGAGGAGAAGAGGAAGCACAATGACTTGGAAATTAACTGAAGGCTTCGAGGCATGGGGAGCTATTTGACAGTAATCAATGTAAAGCCATATACCCAGAGAGAGGAAATAAAAAGCAGCAACAGGTATAAAACATGCAGAAAGGGCTAAGCAACCATGCCCATTGCAGTAAAGTGCCATTATTTTATCGTCTCTTCTTAATGGGCCATTTTAATCTAAAGCAAACAAGGATTTCCCAATAGTCGTCAGGAGGAAGAAGCAAGAGTGGGAAATGGAAGAGGGAGAAATACATAAGCCTGGCCATTATGAATCTAATGCTTGTGGTTTGTCTGGGAGACCCATTCGAATTCCTTTCTTTCTCGTGGACACCTTTATAAGCACTTGGAGATGAAGAACTGGAGGGAAGCTCGGGCTCAACAAAAAGTGGTTACTCTGAGCTGTCTTCCCAAGCATGGCGCATTTGTATATGTTGATTGGTTGTTCTGTTTTCACATTCGCATTAGTGGTATTGTTCTTGAAAGAATGGGAGATAGCTCTGCTCTAGTGTCCTGAAGGATAGGTAAAGGTAAAGGGACCCCTGACCATTAGGTCCAGTCGTGGCCGACTCTGGGGTTGCGGCGCTCATCTTGCTTTATTGGCCGAGGGAGCCGGCATACAGCTTCCAGGTCATGTGGCCAGCATGACCTGGAAGCTGTTTCTGACGAACCAGAGCAGTGCACGGAAATGCTGTTTACCTTCCCGCTGGAGCGGTACCTATTTATCTACTTGCACTTTGACATGCTTTCGAACTGCTAGGTTGGCAGGAGCAGGGACCGAGCAACGGGAGCCGCCAACTTTCCGATCAGCAAGTCCTAGGCTCTGTGGTTTAACCCACAGTGCCACCCGTGTCCTGAAGGATAACTGCAGCCAAATTTGAGGCAGAAAAAGAGGGTGGAGTCACAGCAACCGCAGCAGCCCTTGCATGGACTGCCTCTTCTCTCTGTTTTGCTGCATGAAGGGAGCGCAATTACAATGGACAGAAAGGTGCATGGGGAGAGTCTTCCCACTGCGATTCCCTCCCCCTGTAAATGGTGCTTGTCCCAGCCCCATGGAGCAGCTGTTTGATGGGATGGGTGCAACTGCAGTGGGGAGGGAGAGAGTCAAATCCCGCAGGCGGGAGCCAAGGAGCCTTAGGCATAGAGACAGTTGTTGAGTTCCACTGAAAGTCTGCAAAGCCCTTCTGCAAATAATATATAATACAGTGGTACCTTGGTAGTCGAATGGAATCCTTTCCGGAAGTCTGTTTGACTTCCAAAACGTTCAGAAACCAAGGCGCAGCTTCCGATTGGCTGCAGGAAGCTCCTGCAGCCAATCGAAAGGAGCAGCAACAGTAGAAGAGTTTGGATTTGATATCCCGCTTTATCACTACCCTAAGGAGTCTCAAAGTGGCTAACAATCTCCTTTTCCCTTCCTCCTCCACAGCAAACACTCTGTGAGGTGAGTGAGGCTGAGAGACTTCAGAGAAGTGTGACTGGCCCAAGGTCACCCAGCAGCTGCATGTGGAGGAGCGGAGACACGAACCCGGTTCACCAGATTACGAGTCCACTGCTCTTAACCACTACACCACACTGGCTTGTCGGATGTACGGCTTCCAAAATAATGTTCGAAAACTGGAACACTCACAAGCAGCAAGGATACTCGTCGCTAAGTACTGGAAAACTCAAGATTTACCCACGCTGGAAGAATGGCAGACGCAACTGATAGGCTATATGGAATTGGCTGAAATGACTGGCAGAATCCGAGACCTGGGAGAGGAGACGGTAGAAGAAGACTGGAAGAAATTTAAGGTTTATTTACAAAAATACTGTAAATTGTTTGAATGCTAAGCAGGATGCTAGATTATAAATAATTCGGCACCATTAAAACAGATGAGGTGAATTATGAGGATAAGTTAAATTTAATTAGACAATGATGAGGTTAAACCAAATTTTTTAAGATATAAAACAAATTTATTTAAAATGTGTGATGTAACATTGGAAAACTAGTTAGTAAGTATGCAAACAAGGTGATAAATTGCTGGATTAAATTTTCTATAACTGGGAACGCAGAAACGGAAGACGTGAGGAAGTCCAAAGATGACTAGAAAATGTGTTATGATATATATTATTGTGTTTTATTTATTTGTATTGCAATTAAAAACTTTTAATAAATATTTTTAAAAAAACAAAAAACGAAAACTGGAACACTCACTTCTGGGTTTCAATCGTTTGGGAGCCGATTTGTTCGGGAGCCAAGGCCTTTGAGATCCAAGGTACGACTGCATATGTTATGATCCCCATATCATCTCACACATAGTAGGTGAGTTTCAAACAGAGAATAAACTTCAGTGTCTTACTGTTGTTTTCGTAAACTGCTCTGGGCAACGCACAGTAGTAAAACCGCATCCGTTCTCCCATACTGCAACCGCAATCATCCCATTTGAAATACAGATCAAAATTGATTTCACATTTAAAAAATCCATAGAGATAAAGAGTACTGGGACTTCCACTGGATATCTAATGTTTTCTCATAAAAGTTCACTAACACCTGACTTTATTTTAAAAGAACACACACACACAACTGTGCATTGCTTTCTACTGATATATGCTTGTTTGTTCATTATTTTAAATTTTTATGTCCTGCCTTATTTTCTAAAACAGGCCCAGTGCGGCTGTGTTAAAGATGAGTCCTTGCAGATCAATCCTGGTAGCTAATGCCAGGTACTGAGGCTATATACAGTGGTACCTCGGGTTACATACACTTCAGGTTACATACGCTTCAGGTTACAGACTCCGCTAACCCAGAAATAGTGGTTCAGGTTAAGAACTTTACCTCAGGGTGAGAACAGAAATCGTGTGGCGGCACGGCAGCAGCGGGAGGTCCCATTAGCTAAAGTGGTGCTTCAGGTTAAGAACAGTTTCAGGTTAAGTACGGGCCTCCAGAATGAATTAAGTACTTAACCCAAGGTACTACTGTAGTGCCCCTCCCGTTGAAGCTGGGCAGTCCCTACTGAGATGACACCAGTTCAACAAACAAAAGAATGTATGCTAAATTAGTATGATTTATCTTTAATACAGAGCTGAGTTTCCTTGGAATAGATTTGATCTTTGGGGCTCCTTTATAAATAGCCCTCATTCCATGAATAAGAAATGAATACAGTACACATTTACCACTCAAACATTCATTTCTGTTTATGAGAAACATCTACTAGTCGGTGCTTACGTGCTTGAGCAATGCCAGTTCTTAATTTAAAAATTAGACGTCTTGGGTCCTGAATTCAACCTTTTATTTCCTCTTATGTCTGGCTGAGCATGGAGGGAAAGGACCTCTGCACATGTCATGTGTCCTACCATCTCATCCAAGGCCCATTTAAAGTTAAAGAAGCATCAGAAAGGAAGAAGTAGAAGAATTTGGATTTGATATCCCACTTTATCACTACCCTAAGGAGTCTCAAAGCGGCTAACATTCTCCTTTCCCTTCTTCCCCCACAACAAACACTCTGTGAGGTGAGTGAGGCTGAGAGACTTCAGAGAAGTGTGACTGGCCCAAGGTCACCCAGCAGCTGAATGTGGAGGAGCAGGGAAGCGAACCCGGTTCACCAGATTACGAGTCCACCACTCTTAACCACTACACCATGCTGGAGTGGAAGAGAGGACTTGAAATTGCCTATCAACACTGAGCACTCAAGCAGCAAACTGCGTAGGTCACAGTCTTCCCCACAATGATTAGAGGGACTTGTTTCTATTTAAATTATAGTCATTATTTTTAAATTGCATCTATACATATAAATGAGTACATAGCAATTTTATGCAAATGTCTGTCTGCTTTTTTTAGTGATGCATTATTTTCCGTTTTTGGTAACACACAACTGTTTGCCCCAGTTCAGAGTAAGGATGTCTGCGAAATTCACCAAATTAGCATTTAGGTACAAATTCAGGGTTTGTCCTCAACTATCCTCCTCCCAACTTATATTCTCCATCAGTTTTCATGGCAAAGTAATGAGCAGCTCCACGAAAAGTTATTTTTAGGCATAACACAATGACGCACATTATACAGATGTTCCGGCTTCCAAACAACACCGCTGACCACTGCTACTATGGCAGCAAATCACCGATATTTGAGCAGATCTTTCATGATGCAAAGGCCCATTCTTTCAACAAAAGGGAATGTGCTACAGGGTCTTCTTAACTAAAGGAAGTGGTTTGTCATTTGTTGCAGTCATCCTCTTCTACACACTCAAAGCCGGATGGTGTTGATAAATGCTTATTTTTTTAAGGGTTTCACAAGTTCTCAATAGGTTCAGCCTCCTTGGGATACATCACTCCTAATATATTATGGCAGCCAAACAATATATATGACCATTTGCTGCAGTGGTAGTAATTCACTTGCCTTTGGATAAAGCAAGAGTTATGCAAAGGTCCATTCATCCCACAAAAGGGAATGTGCCAGGCAATTAGGGGTGGAGAAGAAATTCAATTCTGTTCACATTTATTACTATACTGGATCTTAGCCGAAAAGCTGAGAAGCAACTATTCAGTTCACATTTAAAGGTGAATCTACCCAATTTGCTGTTTCCAAAACAATATGGAAACAGAACCACATATATCCTTCAAAATATACATATTTTCAAATTTTGCAATATAGTTCTCCAGCCAAGCAATGCGCACAAAAATGCATATACAAAGCTAAAGTGCACAAAGGCATGCATATACTGGTGAAAATGAGATACAAAAATGCATTATTTTGGGATAACGTAATAAGGAAAAATATGGTGTATTAGGCAAACTTGCATACAACTGTAAATTGGCATAAAGGTAAAGGGACCCCTGAACGTTAGGTCCAGTCGTGACTGACTCTGGGGTTGTGGTGCTCATCTCGCTTTATTGGCTGAGGAAGCCGACGTACAACTTCCGGGTCATGTGGCCAGCATGACTAAGCCGCTTCTGGCAAACCAGAGCAGTGCACAGAAACGCCATTTACCTTCCCGCCGGAGCAGTACCTATTTATCTACTTGCACTTTGAAGTGCTTTCGAACTGCTAGGCTGGCAGGAGCAGGGACCGAGCAACGGGAGCTCACCCGCCAACCTTCTGATCGACAAGTCCTAGGCTCTGTGGTTTAACCCACAGCGCTACAAAAATGCTGGCGATTTTTCATGTGCACTTTTAAAAAATGCAAATTGATGTGGAAATATGGAGGGCAGGACTGAAGTTAAGATTGGGAAAATGAGGCACACAGAGAAACCAAAATTAGCAGATCATCCCATCCCTACAAGTAATCTTAAGAAAAGAAACTGCTTTGACCTTTTTTTGCCATCCTCTTCTTAAATGGTAAAGATTAAGACAGGCAGTGCTTGAACATGATTATTCCCTATGTAACCAAAGCATAATGAAGACATGTGAAGCAAGTGTGATGAACAGCACAAAAAGAGCATATAATTTTCTGGGGAAGGGGCAGGACCGGCAAAATCCTCCTTTTACATGCAGCATGGACAACAGGATAAAATGCGGGTGGCACTGTGGTCTAAACCACTGAGCCTATGACTTGCTGATCGGAAGGTCAGCAGTCCGAATCCCTGCGATGGGGTGAGATCCCGTTGCTCGATCCCTGCTCCTGCCAAGCTAGCAGTTCGAAAGAGCATCAAAGTGCAAGTAGATAAATAAGTACCGCTCCGGCGGGAAGGTAAATGACGTTTCCGTGCGCTGCTCTGGTTTCGCCAGAAGCGGCTTAGTCATGCTGGCCACATGACCCGGAAAAACTGTCTGCGGACAAACACCGGCTCCCTCAGCCAGTAAAGCGAGATGAGCGCCGCAACCCCAAAGTCATTCGCAACTGGACTTAACTGTCAGGGGTCCTTTACCTTTACCTTTTTAGCAAGACAGCAAGGTAGAGACTGGAATATCCTTCATTCAGGGTAATTATTTTCTTTATTATTACTCTATATATTCCAAGTCTTTGGTTTGACCTTGAATACCAAATTTGGGGACGGACTCAGATGTGCCCTTGCCCAAATTAAACCCCTATCCATGAGTGTGCATTTATGAGTCAGTGAAAAAAGCACGATATCCTATTACCACAACTCAAAGCCTGGAAATAAAAGATGGCATCGCAATTAAGTGCCTGCTTAGAGGAAGATTACCATCCATCTGTCTGATACCCCTCTTGAAACCTGGAAGATGTTCATTTTACACACCATTTCCAGTGAAACCATCTAGGTTGCTATTCCCATACAAAATGCAGAGGAACAAAACAGAACGAGCAAGGACAGAAATTTGCCAGCAAAGCAACTTGGCATGAACAGAGGCAGTCTTTCTCTGAGGGGCCAGGGGGAGACAAGTGCCCCAGTCTGTTTATTTCTGCCATTAGGTCCCAATCTTTTGAATAAATTGGTATATAAGATGTTCAAGGAGCCCTGAAGAGCCAGTGTGTTTTGCTGTTCGGTTCCTCTGTGTACAAGCCAGGAAACACTCAACCAAATTGGGAAAACATATACAGTGGTACCTCGGGTTACAAACGCTTCAGGTTACAGACTCCGCTAACCCGGAAGTAGGACCTCCGGTTAAGAACTTTACCTCAGGATGAGAACAGAAATCATGCGGCATCAGCAGGAGGCCCCATTAGCTAAAGTGGTACCTCAGGTTAAGAACAGTTTCAGGTTAAGAACGGACCTCTGGAATGAATTAAGTTCATAACTAGAGGTACCACTGTATATTGTTCTCTTTTTATACAAGTCTTTCAGATGAGATTGAAGCATGATGAGCTGCCTAACATAAGGAGAGAAGGGAGAGTGTGGTCCCGTTTGACCAAATAAACCTTCTCACACATCTGTGTCGTAAAAGCGAAGATCATAAATAAGATGATATGGTTTTTAGAGTACCACCGGTGTTATACTTCCTCTGTGTTATTTAAATGCCACTTTATATATCTTCAAGTACGTGAATTGGTATGGTACAGTAGTCCACTTCTGCACTAGCCAGCGCAGCTGACAATGGGAATCAGAAGTGCATGCTGTGTCTTTGAAAACCAATCACTGAAAGGTTTGCTTTTTGAAGTGCCCGGATCTGGTTCAAGTTCTACAACTCTTCAAAACTCCTATTTGCGCAGTGTAGCTTCTCTTGCCTCCGTTTCTGTATTGCAGTCATAAAGCTGTTCCAATTAATGAGGCCTCTTTTATGGAAAGGGGAAACTGTAGCAACAGTAAACCCTATGCAGTTGGTTAGGTGATAGTAAATAATGTTTAAAGCTTCTATAGCGGGTTGCCCAGATTGAAAAGTTCTTCCAGGCCTGACCTGGTTTCTAGGAGTGGTGCTATCAAGGCAGGATTTGGGGGATGACTACAAATGATGTGGTTTGGTGCATTGTGACTCCAGCAACCACAGGGCTAGGTTATGCCAGCAGCACAGGCAGAACTTAGCAAGATGCACACACACACACACAGACAGGGGAGGGGGGGAGAGAAAGGGAACTCACCAAATTGTGTTGGACCAGTTTACTGCAGCTTCAAGTAAAAGAGAGGTGTTGTTGTTGTTTAGTCGTTTAGTCGTGTCCGACTCCTCGTGACCGACTCTTCGTGACCCCATGGACCGGAGCACGCCAGGTACTCCTGTCTTCCACTGCCTCCTGCAGTTTGGTCAAACTCATGTTCGTAGCTTCGAGAACACTGTCCAACCATCTTGTCCTCTGTCGTCCCCTTCTCCTTGTGCCCTCCATCTTTCCCAACATCAGGGTCTTTTCCAGGGAGTCTTCTCTTCTCATGAGGTGGACAAAGTATTGGAGCCTCAGCTTCAGGATCTGTCCTTCCAGTGAGCACTCAGGGCTGATTTCCTTCAGAATGGATAGGTTTGATCTTCTTGCAGTCCATGGGACTCTCAAAAGAGAGGTGAGCATGGACCAAAAAGCAAACAGTCTAGAATCACAGCTGCAGTACACCAGAGAGACCTTCTGCTGTCCATCAGACAATGGCTTTTTTCACCTGCCTTGTCCCACCTTCCAGCCCTAGGAGGCTTTCCCAGACCCAGCTGTGTGTGTGTGTGTGTGTGTGTGTTCCTCCCAAAGAATCCTGAGAATAGTAATTTCCCTTCACAGAGCTACAGTTCCCAGCACTTTTAATAAACTACCAAACCCAGGTTTTTTTTTTGGGTGGTCGTGCCCTTCAAATTTGCGCTGAGTGTGCTTTCACTATGTGGTACAGTCAAACCTCGGTTCCCAAATGCCTCCATTATCATACGTTTCAGCTCCCAAACCGCCGAAGTAAATGCTCTGGTCTCCAAACGTTTTTCAGAACCCGGACGTCCGACGCAACTTCTGCTCGAGTGCAAGAAGCTCTTGCAACCAACTGGAAGCCGCACCTCGGTTGCCGAACGTTTCGGAAGTTGAATGGGCTTCTGGAACAGATTACAGTGGTGCCTCGGGTTACAGACGCTTCAGGTTACAGACTCTGCTAACCCAGAAATAGTACCTCGGGTTAAGAACTTTACCTCAGGATGAGAACAGAAATCGCGCAGCAGCGGGAGGCCCCATCAGCTAAAGTGGTGCTTCAGGTTAAGAACAGTTTCAGGTTAAGAATGGACCTCCAGAACAAATTAAGTTCTTAACCAGAGGTACCACTGTACGTTCGACAACGGAGGTTTGACTATATGCATAGGATCCAACCCCTATTTGAGGGGGCTGCCCCCCCCCAATTGATGGGTATTGCCATTTGAATGGTGTGTGTGTGCTGTGTCCTGTGATCGATTATGTCGGGTGGGGCTTACCTGGGAACCCCCAACATTTTATTCAAGCTGGCACCCTTGATAGTGTCCTTAAAGTTTGCCTTCTTCAGTGCATTCTTACCTGGGAGTTAGCTTACTTCTGAGTAGACAGGCCTCGGCTTGCTCTGTCAAGCAGTCAGATAATCGCCTCCTATTCAGATCGAGCGCGGACAGGAGAAGAGAAGCACACCGCCGCACAATGGCTCAGTGTGACACAACGGGCGCACTACGAAACGGGCGCACTACCAATAAATCACTAAGCCTGACACATATCGTGCTCCTCCCAGCTGGGCACATTCGCTGCACAAGCCAGACACTCAAAGGCTTGCAGAACGGAGGAGAGCAGCTCCTAAACTTTCCCAGTCACTCAGCTCACAGCATGCCTGAGGAATAACTCGCCTGCTCTCCTCAAACTGTTGGGAATCCAATCACATAAAGAGGATCAAGGACCACTTTAAAGGATGTTTGATCCCCAAACAGTGAGAGCTCGGCTTCTTCTTCTTCTTTTTACTTTTCCTCCTCTTTACACTGAGGCTCCCTCTCTCTCCCACTCTCATTCACTTGTTCTCAGAGATTAAATTTCTGACGCGTTGTGCCCGGAGGCTGCCAATGTACCAACAGAGAAAAGGCTGAATAGAAAGGAAGGCTGCGCTGTTTGAAGTGAGCTCTGGTATTAAAACATGTAATTATGAGCCAGCAATATTGGGGCTGTGTGAAATTCGTGGCAGGTACTCATGCAGATGGAATTGGTTTTGGTTTAATCCCCACAGGATCTCAGCCTGAGTGTCACTTTTGCTTACGTCCCAGCTCTCCGAGCAAAACAATGTGGAATCTGTCATGTTCCATTGCAGATTTGTCCTGATTTGAGTGGAAGAGCTTCAGAACACTCCAGGTCCACCAGAATGGTCTAGTTGCCTCAGTGAATCCAGCAAGGAATGGCTTGCTGGTTTGATTTATTATGAAGAAGATTTGAAGCAAGGTCAGCCAATCAAAATAGGGTGCCTGGGGACGGGGAGTGGGGGTGAAGCTCCCACAGACAACCATTTGAAGAAAGAAATGGAATGCAAACTATCTTTCTGGTTTATTTAATCTCCTCCATTCGGTTTTCCCAGTAGTGATGTATGGAAGTGAGAGCTGGACCATAAAGAAGGCTGATCGCCGAAGAATTGGTGCTTTTGAATTCTGGTGCTGGAGGAGACTCTTGAGAGTCCCATGGACTGCAAGAAGATCAAACCGATCCATTCTGAAGGAAATTTATAATTTGATTACTGAAGATTATGAGTTAGGCTGAGGTAGGTGGAGACCTCCAGGTATCCCACCTGAGGAAGGCCAAGCCGAGCCTGTGTTAATGGTGCCGTATAGGGTCCAGGGGGCTGCACACCACCATGTGACCATTTAATGTGGGGAGTGGTCATTATTAAAAAATAAAGGCAATTAAGCATGGAGCTTTTTGAGAACATCCGATCATATGTTTAACAGTTGGTTCAAGCATAGTTTCTGGCATGCTATATAGAATCATAGAATCATAAAGTTGTAGAGTTGGAAGGGACAAAGAGGGACATTTGGCACTGGTGGTGGAAGGGGTGTGTGGTGGGTGTGGTCTGCCCCAGGTGTCATCCCTGTGGGGTGTGACATTGCCGCACTGCCCTCCCTGGGGCATTCGCCATGCCGCGGCCCCCTGGGGAAGCTCGCTGCCCCACCCTCCTGGGACGCTCATCACCCCGCCCCCATGGGCTGCTACTCCACCTCTGTCATTTGGTCCAACCTGCTGCAATGCAGGAATCTCGACTACATCATACTGTCAGGAGCTCAGCCCTACACTCGAGTAGGACCCTGGCAGAGACACATGCCCAACTGGCATGTTCCCTCCCTCCTGGTCGTTCGTTTGGGAGCTTCAAAAGCTTTCTTCTGCCCAAACACCACAGCAACCGATGCCAACTGACACCGGCACACTTAGGGATCTGCAGAGTTTGCGCAACTTGCATGACACACCTCAGCAACTCAGCATTTTGGCTAATCTGCTTTATTGACATATAAACACACACGGAGCACTGCAACATGGCTCCCTCTCTCTCTAGCACCAGACAGCAAAGATAAAAAGAACAAAGGGCGATAGTCCCACTTCACGGAAGACAGTAACACAGACATCCTGTTTCTGTCACTTCCCACTCTATGGAATCAAAACATACGCCGTCATGTGATAGACAACACTCCCATGACTGCAAGCATGGAGCAGGAATTCTAACACATACATGACAGATGGCCATCCAACCTCTGCTTAACCCACCCACTCCAAGGAAGGACTGTAACACTTCAGAATGTATCTCAGGGGAGATGCCACTGCCTTGAGAGAGCATCCACATCAAAATCTCCCTGCATATGAAAAACCAGCACCATAAATTAAGAAAAGGCTTGGCATTAACCGTTTGATGTGGCGTGCTAGCTTTTCTATGAGCAGAGGGATTTGGTTGTGGGGACGCTTTCCCATGTTGATTCTGTTGTGGTACAGCCCCATGAGAGGGCTGGAGCAGGTAAGTAAGCTTTCTGTCAACCTTCCAGCCACCTCCTCCAGCCCTGAACCACTTCAGCCAGAGTAGATGCATCAAGATGGCAAACGTCCTTTGACTGGGGGCACCTGGGGGCTTGTCCATCAAGCCTTTGCAAACATTTCTCAGCATAATTTATGGTAAGTACCTGAGCTCGAAGAACAGGCAAGGCAAACTGAAGCATGCCTTTAGTCTTGGCTCGAGCTGTTTAAGAAACAAGTTTGATGGACAACACCTACATATCCCCGTCTCCCCTGACAGTCTCCATTTAATTCATTTTTATTGATTTCAAAACTGGCCCATTATTTTTGCAATGGCCAGACAGCGGAGAAGCAAAACAGAAAAAGAGCTCACACTCTGCTTATTCAAAATTTAATAGCCATCAAAGTCAAGATCCTTGACAGATTTAAAAAATAAAGGCCTTATTTATGAACCATAATTTTTTATCTGAGCACACAGCAAGAATAGGCAGGCAACGATAGTAATACAGCACTGCATATGATATATACATTTTACAATTAAGTGTGTGTTTGTGTGAGAGAGAAAGAGTGCTTTTCTCCTATAATTCTCCCAGACTCCCTTTCTAATTTGGGGGTGGGGTGAGAAATCAATGATTATGACATTTTGCAATATAAAGCCATGACCTTCCAGCCTTGCATTTATTAAATTTATTCAAAGGAGAGAATGTGATGGGTGGGGAAAAAATACCCAACATACCTTTGAAGCTGTCAATACAGTTGATGGACAATCCACCAGGCTGTTTTCCCCAGTGATGGCTGGTTTTGTGTCTGCTGTCAAATTACACACACACACCACACACACACACTGCTGGATGCTATGGATTTGCATGTAGTTTTATGAGAGCGGCTTGGGGGGCGGGGGGGGGGGGGAGATGAAATTATTTTCATAGCTGCTTCAGCAATTAATGTGCACTTAAAATGCAAGCAGGAAACCTCTTACCCCTTGGGTCATTACAGAAAACAAAACCTGTGGCTGGAGATGAAAACTGAAATAGGAGTAGGGATAGCTGGATCTCTCCATTTTGCTTCTCTTCGTCTCTCAGTTTTTCAACCTTAAACTCAGTTCTGCAGTTTGAGGAAATGAAAAATTCAAAGTGTCTCCTGTTTGCATGCTGTTTCAGAAAGCACACACTTTCTGAATGCATAGGTTTGCTTTAAACCAGGGGTCTGCAAACTTTTTTCAGCAGGGGGCCGGTTCACTCTCCCTCAGACCTTGTGGGTGGCTAGATAATAATAATGAATGAATTCCTATGCCTCGCAAATAACCCAGATATGCATTTTAAATAAAAGGACACATTCTACTCATGTTAAAAACATGCTGATTCCCGGACTGTCTGCAGTCCGGATTTAGAAGGTGATTGGGCCGGATCCTGTATACCTGAAGGAGCATCTCCACCTCCATCGTTCTGCCCGGACACTGAGGTCTAGTGCCGAGAGCCTTCTGGCGGTTCCCTCGCTGCGAGAAGCCAAGTTACAGGGAACCAGGCAGAGGGCCTTCTCGGTAGTGGCAACCGCCCTGTGGAACACCCTCCCACCAGATGTCAAAGAGAAAAACAACTACCAGATTTTTAGAAGATGTCTGAAGGCAGCCCTGTCTAGGGAAGCTTTCAATGTTTAATAGGTTATTGTATTTTAGTGTTCTGTTGGAAGCTGCCCAGAGTGGCTGGGGAAATCCAGCCAGATGGGTGGGGTATAAATAATAAATGATGATGATGATGATTATCCTGCCCCTGGGCCTTAGTTTGCCTACCCATGCTTTAAACGGTCAACTTTACCCATTTCCTCCCCATTCCTAGATAGTTGTCTGCATTGCTTGAAGACTGCAAGCATTCTATTCCAAGCCTCTCTCATAACTTAGAGAGGTTTTGGATCGGTTCAGAAATAAGTCAAGCTACTCACTATTGACAGCCGCCCTCAGGGGTAATTCCGAGTAAGGATGCTGGCGAAATTCTCCAGAAACAAATGACAGACGAGCTTCACAAGCCCCCAAACCCTTCTCTGGCTCAGATCAAAACCCAAACTAGAGAGAACTTCTACTATCTGCTCTCACACCATCTGTCACCCTTTCCCATCCCTAAAGGCCAATCCCCAGCCAGAAAACACTCCTTTTTCTTATTTTGAAGCTATGTGGCAATGGGGAAACTTTAGAAGCCCTTGTGAGAACTGGCTCTCCCTCAGTGCCCTGTATCCTGGTATGCTGTTGCTACCTAATGCAATGGGGCAACAGAGAGAGGGAGGGGAGAAAAAATCTCATTTTTCTTCCCTCGTGCCTCTGTGGAATCCCCTACCACCACCCAGCTTGTAGGTAAAGAAAAGGAAGAGAGGGCAATGAGAGCTGGTGGGGGCTGGATTGGGACACAAGGAAGGGAGGCAGAAAAGGCCCAGTATCCACCTGCTCCCCCCCCCCCCATCACTGGATATAGCTCAGTGAGGACCCTTGGTCTAAACCACTGAACCTCTTGGGCTTGCCGATCAGAAGGTGGGCGGTTCGAATCCCCGCAACGGGGTGAGCTCCCGTTGCTCTGTCCCAGCTCCTGCCAAACTAGCAGTTTGAAAGCACACCATTGCAAATAGATAAATAGGTACCGTTCCAGCGGGAAGGTAAACAGTGTTTCTGTGTGCTCTGGTTTCCGTCGCGGTGTCCCATTGTGCCAGAAGCGGTTTAGTCATGCTGGCCACATGACCCGGAAAGCTGTCTGTGGACAAATGCCAGCTCCCTCGGCCTGAAAGTGAGATGAGCGCCATGACCCCATAGTCACCTTTGACTGGACTTAACTGTCCTTCACCATTTTACCTTTCCAAGGATAGTCATGACTAAACTAGGCCCATTAATCTTAATGGGTCTACTCTGTTTAAAACCAAGTTTGAGATAGCCCAAAATAGGCAGGGGGTTATCAGTCCCAAAGTGTCAATACAATAACTGTGAATTGATTTTTATTTTATTTTTTAAGACAGAGAGAGAGAGAGAGAGAGAGAGAGAGAGAGAGAGAGAGAGAGATGATACTGGGGAAAAAAAGATGTTAGCCAGAAACCCTTAATTTCACTTCACTAGTGACAAATGCTGCTGTGTTTCAGGATCCCATTTAGCAATGAATCCTCTGGCACACTCGAATTGTCAACCGTAGATAAAACGGAGGAAGAAAGAGAGGAGACAGCTGTTACTTTTACACTAGCGGAGGGTTTGCCTGCAAGTCTTGCCTGAGATGCACTGTGCTTTGTTGCTCACCTGCATATCCATAAAGGCAGGCCTCATTTCCAAAGCAGCTGGATGCTCAAGTAATTTGGGCCTGTCTCAGGGAAGGCAGGAGCCGCTTGGAAAAGGTGAGGTGCGTCAACAAAACTCAAAGCAAGCCCTCGCCGCTGCCCCCGCCTCCCCCGGCATTTCTCCTTAAACAACTGTTTATTATTATCGACATGCCACTCTGGCTGCCACACAGTAATGGTTTTCTTCAGGTGAGGGCAGCTTTTTCTTTTGCCAGGTGTGTGCATTCTGCGTGAACTCAGGCCAGCCGTCACGTAGAAAACAGCCTCTATGAAATATTCATTTATGTCAAATCACGGCAGCATCTATTTCATCAAATAGCTGACAGCATCTGTGCTCAGCTAATCGAACCCACCAGCAGGAGGCTTAAGGCACTGAGCTTCGAGTGTGGAGAAGGCTGGGGTGGGGAGCATCTGAATGCATAAGCTCAGCATAGATTTCCTAAGTTGAAAGAAAGAAAGAAAGAAAGAAAGAAAGAAAGAAAGAAAGAAAGAAACCAGAAAAAACAGAAAAAGAGGAGCTGGTGGGCCACACAATTGTTCCTATAGCAACCTTGCAAGTACAGTGGTACCTCGGGTTGCAGACGCTTCAGGTTACAGACTCCGCTATCCCAGAAATATTACCTCAGGTTAAGAACTTTACCTCAAGATGAGAGCAGAAATCGTGCGGCAGCAGTGGGAGGCCTCATTAGCTAAAGTGTTACCTCAGGTTAAGAACAGTTTCAGGTTAAGAACGGACCTCCAGAACGAATTAAGTTCTTAACCGGAGGTACCACTGTACAGGGCGGGGTAAGAACACAGTTTCATGCCACCTTTAGATCATTATCTCATCACATAATCTGCACCTGCAGCCATTTTTTATTAAAAATTATGGGGTTCTCAGCAAGAATACGAGAAAGCTGGAAATTAATCTTGCGGCCACAACAGGCAGTCCTAGGAAGTAAATATTCCAATCGCTTTAATTCATTAACGGTGCCATTCTGATAAGCAAGCATAGGAATGCTCACTTCTACAACCCAACACACAATTACTGTGGAAGAAGCCCCGTTGAAAACAGTGGGACTTGCTTTGGTGTAAAGATGCACGTTCACAGTAATCCAATAAATACAGTTTAGAAATAGAAATGTCACTATAGATTGTATGTGTAAACAGGTGTGGGGAAGCTGTGGCCCTGCAGATGTTGCTGGACTCCAACTCCCATCCGCCTCAGCGAGCATAGCCAATGGCCAAAAATGATGGGATTTGAAGTTCAGTAGCATCTCTAGAGGGTCACAGATTCCTCACACCTGGTGGTAAAAATTTTTGGGGGGTTTTTTCTTCAAGGAGGGGACCATATTTATAAAATAAAATTTTATGTGTTAACACGGGACTTGAGAAATGAGCTTTGGAAAGCGGTAAGGTAAAGTTAAGCCACATGCAATGCAATCTTGTTCATGTCAACTCATAACTAAGTCCCACTGAATAGGGCTTATGTTCCAGAGAGTTAATCCTATTGAATTCAATTGGAGTTTTCTTCCAAGCAAATATGCTTATTTATTTTATTTTAGTTTTGATATTTTTATCCTACCTTTAAAAATATTTTTTCTTAAAAAAAGATAGCTCATGAAAGGAGAAAGCAAAAACCAGGAAAAGAACAATTAAGAATCATACTGGTTTCAATAGATTGTTAAATGTTATCAGCATTGAATGTTTTATGAAGCTATGGTTTGTTGTTGGCTTATAAACCTTGGTTTGGTTTAACTGTGTTGCATCTGAATCCAGCAATCTTAACCGTGGTTTGACTACCCTGTACCAGATGCTCACCATACCACAAAGACCTGAGGCAAGACCAGCTGGAAAACAAACACAACTTTGAAGAAACAAACCATGGTTTGCTTCATCATCTGTGGGAAAACTTGTGATTATCTCATGGATTGTTAAGCAATTCATGGTTTAAATCAGAGATGGGGAATAAATAATCCAGATGTTACTGGACTATAGCTTCCACTCTTGGCCATGCTGACTGGGACTAATGGGAGTTTAGATTCCAGGAGCATCTGCAAGGACTCCTCATTTCTGACTTAAATTTATATGTCTTAGCATTGTGTGTGAACCAGGTTAGAAACACATCAGCAAAAAAGGGGGGGAAAGAACATCATAACTAAGAACCAGCAAGAAGAGGAGGAAAATAGCTTCACAGAATAAAAAAGTTTTTAAAAAGAGAGGGGTCTTTGCTGCATTTCTGCAGAGAGAGAGTTCTGCAAACATGGCACGGCCACCAAGGAGATTCTACCCTAAGTACCCACCAGCCTGATCTTAACTAGCTATAGTCTGGAGAGTCTATACAGGACCCCTGCTGCCAATCACAGCTCAGGCTTTGTGGTTACAGAGGATGAGCTTCCTTGTTGATGTTTTTCGTTGCCTTCCAGCCATCCCAAAATCATCTGAGAATTGTTCCTACTGCCCAGGGCAAATTATAGGCATCAGCCTCGCTTCACATTCCTGCCTGCTGCACGGTGGCTTTCAGAAGCCAGACGTGGGCACTTCAATCAGCACACAGCTCCGCCTCTTCCAGTAAGAGGCTTTCAGAGGCTCCTCTGCTTTGATTACAGCTTCAGCAAAGTGAGTGGTGTTAAAAGTCAGCCAGGTTAAAGCAGTCGGCCTCTCAAGGTGCAGCAGTGGACATTTGCTCCAAGAAACCAGCTTTTTGATTGTTTGCTTTGTTTTTCTCCATGGAGGGAAATGTGGTTTTTTTTCGGGGGGGGGGGAGGTTGTTGATTTCCATCTATTAGAGGGCAACCCACTACAGTGGTACCTCAGGTTACATACGCTTCAGGTTACATACGCTTCAGGTTACATACGCTTCAGGTTACAGACTCCGCTAACCCAGAAATAGTGCTTCAGGTTAAGAACTTTGCTTCAGGATGAGAACAGAAATTGTACTCCGGCGGAGGGCCCATTAGCTAAAGTGGTGCTTCAGGTTAAGAACAGTTTCAGGTTAAGTACGGACCTCCGGAATGAATTAAGTGCTTAACCTGAGGTACCACTGTACTCTTCTTCATCTTTTGTTAGTATTGCTGCATTTTCTGTTTGCAACACATTGTGGGGCTCAGAACACCTTCCTATGCCGATCTTTTTTAAAACACACACACACACACACACAGATTACACGCTTTATATTTTGATTGTCTGTTGTAGGTGGATTGTTTTGGAGGAGACCCACCATACATTTTTTATTAACCTATACTGAACGTTCAATTCAAATTCCAATTTAACATGACCATAAACCAAAAGACGACTTTGCATTAATCATTTCAGTGTAAGGCATACATCAGTTGGTGAAGAAACACCGTGTAATAATATACGCCCGATATACCTGACATTAGAGTGGGAGGTGAGTAGAAATGAATGCCCGTACCTAATCTATGCCAAATAAAAATGAACTTAGTGGGGACTTGCCAGCCATGGGTCTGCTTCTTGATATGAGCCACAAATGGCCTGTTTTTATTTACACCCTTTAGAGAAGCGAATGTTGGTTGATTGGCATCTGCCAGTCTCAAGAGACAATGGAATGTGCCTCTGGGGGTGAAGTCAAACTGCTGGTTAGCAGCACTGAAGTGAACGCCCTGGGGCACAGGACTGGGCAGTGTGTATGGAGGTCCTGGGCTGCCCAGAGGACAAGACCCCTCTCTTGGCCTCGCTGATGTGGTCCAAAGGAAATCAGAGCAATACATTTGGCACCAGCTTGGCTGCAGGAGTGGCTGTAAAGAGGCGTACAAGACGCCATCCAACTGTCTTAGGGACTTCACTCCGGATTTTCACAGGGTTTAGCGCTTAGCTTTTTCTTCTTCTGAAGATACCCTACAAGGCAGCAGACTTTTCCTTCTCCTAGATGGGCTACCTCATGGGTAGGCAAACCAAGGGCCGGGGGCCGCATCAGGCCCAATCACCTTCTCAGTCCGGCCCATGGATGGTCCAGGAATCAGTGTGTTTTTACATGCGTAGAATGTGTCCTTTTGTTTAAAAGGCATCTTTGGGTTATTTGTGGGGCATAGGAATTCGTTCATTTCCCCCCCAAAATAGTCTGGCCCCCCACAAGGTCTGAGGGACAGTGGACCGGCCCCCTGCTGAAAAAGTTTGCTGACCCCTGTACTACCTCCTCAGATTACACCATTTAGAGATGTAAACACTTAAGCACAGTGCTATTTTTCCAGAAAAAGAGGTGCTGGAACTCACAATGAACACCTCCCTCGTTCTCTTGGAATGGCAGCAGTGCCCACCTGAGAGGTGCTGGAACTGAGTTCCTGTGAGTTCCAGCTTTAAAAAATGTTTAAAATAACCTTTGTTAAAAAGCCTGAAGCCTTCCTTTTAGGCATTCTAGGTGCCGAAATCCCAAGGGAGCAGAAAAGACTATTTATGTATGCGACCACGGCTGCATTACTGGCCCAGAGATGGAAAGAAGATAAAGTCCCTACCAGAGAAGAATGGCAAATGAAGTTAATGGACTATGCTGAAATGGCTAAAATGACCAGAAGAGTCAGAAATCAGGAAGACCAAAATTTTAATAAGGAATGGGGAAAATTTATAACTTATCTTAAAGACCATTGTAAACAGTTAAAATCATTAGTAGGATTGGAGTATAACTTGTAGTTTAAGGTTGAATTCTGTACATAATGGAAGAGGCAAAGGATTTGGAGTATCATAAAAGATGCGGGAAGATAGATATCCAGGAGATTCCTAGGAATTTTGTTTTTATGATTTATGTTTGATATATCTCAGTAAAAAAAATTAATTTGAAAAACCAAATAAATAAATTTGTAAAAAATAAAAGGTGCTTAACCCATTTAGATTTATGTTTGGTACAAAGGCGGAATTAGGGGAGCATGACTGATTCTGTCTCACTGGGTGCGGAGCCTCAGGAGGGGACACGGGGGGCACAACTAGGAGACAGAATGAATGAAAGGTGTGAGGCAGAGACACCGAATTTTGGCATTGCTCAGGGCACTGCTGAAATCTGAGACCCCAATTTTTGTCACTGCTTGACATTGGAACAAACAAACAAATATGGCACCTACATTCTTCAAGAATCAGTCTTGCCCATTTGATACCCACTGCAAAATAGTCCTCCACCAAAGATGCCCATCTACCTTCAGCCTTGGTGTAGCATGGAGGCGAGGAATGGGTCATTCTTTGCATTGCTGCCAGTGTGTCAGGGACTGGCTGGTTGAGGAACAGCTGGCAGGCGGCAAAGCGGGAGATCCCCAGCCGCGTCCTGCCTTTATAGGGCAGGCCACGCCCCCGAACCAGCCAATTGGCCAGCTAGGGGGTGACACAGCCGGGAATCCCCCCAATCGCGCGGGGCTGGCCTCCACCCACCACGCGCGTGATTATACCAGCGGTAGCCTCTCACTGGTGGAAGGGGATCATAACAGCACTGCAATTTTTCCGCCATCACGAGGAGGTTAGGGAGTGACCTGAGCCGGCCCAGTGTGCCTGTAACTCAAGGGCAGAACTCCCCAAATAGAATGTGTGAAATTTCAATGGCGGCATGGAAGAGATCCCCGCAGCAGAGCATTTATTGAGCAATCATCTCCCATGTTCCCTTTCAGCTTATCTTGCCACTCTCCTTCACCAGAAATGCAGCTGAACAAGAATTCCCTCCGGTCAAGCCACAGAGGGTGTGTGTCTTCCTTCCTCTTTAATCAACTAGCCATGCAGGTAGAAATCCACAGTTACACACCCTGGCGCAGAAGGATCTCCAGTCAATTTGTGTTGATTTAGTACAGGAGCTAAAAAACCAGAATGTTCTTTCCATTAGCTTCTATCAATTTTTACAATATATTTACCACTGGCAAGCAAGGATCCTACTGTGGTAGGTGCCTTTTGCTGGTAAATATTGTGTTAAATCAGCTGTAAAATGCTAGTTCAAAGAGCCGTGATTATTGTTTTTATGACTGCGGGAGAAAGCCAAAAACACACGGATCCTCGATATCCCGCAAAACTAGAAGGCATATAAAGAAGAAGAAAAACCAGTCCCCGGTGCATTATTCTTGCAAATTTCACAGCTCTGTAATATTGCACGTTTTTAGGCGGAAAATACTGCCAGCAAGAGACCAATGCAAAGGGTTTTTATGAAACCGAAGGGCTGAGTCAGTTTCTTGAAAGGACCGGCTGGCGTTCAACTCTGTTGTGGAAGTTCACAGCAAAGCCAAGATGTTTCACAAGCTGGCATCCTCATTATCATAATCATTGCCCACTTGAGTTGATAAATACTGGTGTCTGGGTGAGAGCAAAAGGCAGGTGATCGAACAAGGAGATTGCAATGGTGAAGAAAAGGAGGAGGGTATCAGGAGAGGGGAATCTAGTCACTGGGTATTCTGTTGGTGTATGGGACTTTGGCAGGTGCCCAACCATGCTCATGCGTGACCCTGGTCCTGATCCCTGAGGATGTCTTGTCGGTTGATAGATCCCCAGCCGCAAGAGGACATGTAAGGGTGGTTAACTTCCTCCTGCTGCTGTGGGACAACACAAGCAGGAATGGAGAGTGGAGGACCAAGGAAGAGGTGGGTAACAGCAGAAGCTGATGCTTTCCAACAGGAAGGGGTAGGCAAATCTTGCCATGTCAGTTCCTCTTGGTTCCTCATTGTTCCACTCTTGTGTTCAGTTCTCCACATAGCCCACATCAACATCAGGAAGAGCTTTATGACAGTAAGAGCTGTTTGACAGTGGGACAGACTCCCTCGGAAGAAGAAGAAGAAGAAGAAGAAGAAGAAGAAGAAGAAGAAGAAGAGTAGTTTGGATTTGATATCCAGCTTTATCATTACCCTAAGGAGTCTCAAAGCGTTTGGAGTCTCAGTACGTTTCCGAGCACAATTCAAAGTGTTGGTGTTGACCTTTAAAGTCCTAAACAGCCTCGGCCCAGTATACCTGAAGGAGCGTCTCCACCCCCATCGTTCTGCCCGGATGCTGAGGTCCAGCTCTGAGGGCCTTCTGGCGGTTCCCTCACTGCGAGAAGCAAAGCTACAGGGAACCAGGCAGAGGGCCTTCTCGGTAGTGGCGCCCGCCCTGTGGAATGCCCTCCCATCAGATGTCAAAGCGATAAATAACTACCTGACATTCAAAAGACATCTTAAGGCAGCCCTGTTCAGGGAAGATTTTAATCTGTGATATTTTACTGTATTTTTGGTTTCTATGGAAGCCGCCCAGAGCGGCTGGGGAAACCCAGCCAGATGGGCGGGGTACAAATAATACATTATCATTATTATTATTAAAGCGGCTAACAATCTCCTTTCCCTTCCTCCCCCACAACAAACACTCTGTGAGGTGAGTGGGGCTGAGAGACTTCAGAGAAGTGTGACTGGCCCAAGGTCACCCAGCAGCTGAATGTGGAAGACGGTGGACTCTCCTTCCTTGGGGGGGGGGGTTAAGCAGAAGCTGAATGGCCACTGATCATGGATGCTTCATTGCAGGCGGTTGGAAGAGATTACCCCAAGACCCCTCCAACTCTACAATTCTAATAATAATAATAATAATAATAATAATAATAATAATAATATCCAGCCCATCTGGCTGGGTTTCCCCAGCCGCTCTCGGCAGCTCCCAACAGAATATTAATAACAATAAAGCGATAAAAGATCAAACATAACAAACTTCCCTAAACATGAGTCTATGATCTATGATTCTAACTACACACTTACATAAAGTTAAATTATTTGTATATTTAGGGTGAAAAAAATAGAAAACAATGACATACAAAATAATTAAAAAACAACAACTATTATCTAGGAAACTGATCTCAAAAGCAATACAACATTCACTTAGAAGGCTTGTTAAAAGACAAAAGTCTTCAAGCAGCAATAGAGAGGGTGCTCATCTGAAATGTAATGGGAGGGAGTTCCCACTAGGAGGGTGCCACCACACTAAAGATCTTATCCAGACATTGCTCAGATTTCCTGATAAGATGGTATCTGCAAGATCCCCTCTCCTGCAGTACACAGTTGTTGTTTGGGTATATAAAGGATTAAATTATATTTTTGGTATCTGGCTCCCAATCAGCACAGGACTTTGTACAACCAGGATTAGCACCTTGAATTTAGACCGGTCGCAACTGGCGGCCAGTGCAATTCTCCGGACATTTGGTGTAATATGATAGCAATGTTCTGCCCCAGTAGAGTGGTCAAGCCACCATGTTCTACACAGCTGAAGCTTCCAGGTCAGCCTCAAAGGCAAGCCCACACAGACACATTGGCAGTCTGGACGTTACACGTGGACAGCAGTGGTCAGGGCTATCACAGTCCAGAAACCAATGCAGCTGTATTTTCAACCAAAGCACTCCTAGCCACTGAGGTCACCTGGGTTTGTAGCAACCAAGATGAATCCAGGAGCACCTCTCAGATGATGATGAGTATCCCAGCATGATATACATGTTTTCAAACATGAGGCTGTCAAATTCATGCCTGCTTTCGGTGTACCGTTAAGCTTTATAATGTGTGAAATAGCATTAGCTGGACCCTTAATATACAAGCCAAGTCCCTGTATATTAAGCCTGCTTATAAGCTTGCCAAACCTTTCTGGATTTGACCCTGCAGCCTGCTTCACTGTCCTCCCTGGTTGTGAAAGGAATTTTCGCCAAACATTTTCCGCATTCTTCTGATTTTACTCATTTCCAAGAGCTCACCCTGGCCAATTTCCCTGGACTCCCAGCACCTAACAAATGCTACTTTCAAGAAGGTGTGCATGGCTTGGCAGAGTCAGGTTAACACATCTGGGTGTTTTATTGCCATAACCTTCCTGTGACCACTGTGGAAAAATGGATGCATGAGATACAGAGAATGGATGACTGACTTCATTCAATATATGGCTAGCAATCCCTCTGTAACATCTAAATCTAGCCTGATTGCTAGAAAGCCTCTGGGCACTTTCTCTCGCCCATCCTTCACTTGGAGTCATAGAAATGTCCATTCTGCAAGAAGGCTGCAGAGTAATGACTGGGGGGGGGGGCGCGGCGCAGTCATTAATGCTCCACCTTCCTGGCAGTCCTGTTAACAACATCAGAATATTCAAAAGGAAAGGATTGTTAATTGTCAGTGCGTTCTGCATCCACCCCGGCACCAATGCTACTTGCTTCATTGTGTCCCTGAATGGTTTCCGTTCCAGCTGGTGATTTTTTTAAAAAAATTACTATGTTTCAGGAGTGAGCCAGCAATAAATCACACGGAGTAAGTGAAGTTAACTCTTTATTAGAAGAAACAGGATCTGCTCAGGATTGCCAGACCTAGTGAGCACAGCAACTCATCTCCGGCAGGTCTTTCCGGATGAGGTAAAAAGGTAAAGTCCAGTCAAAGGTGACTACGGGGTGTGGCGCTAATCTCGCTTCAGGCCGAGGGAGCCAGTGTTTGTCCACAGACAGCTTTCCGGGTCATGTGGCCAGCAGGACTAAACCACTTCTGGTGCAACGGAACACCGTGATAGAAACCAGAGCACACAGAAATGCTGTTTACCTTCCTGCTGCAGCGGTACCTATTTATCTACTTGCACTGGTGTGCTTTTGAACTGCTAGGTTGGCAGAAGCTGGGACAGAGCAACGGGAGCTCACCCCATCCCGGTCCTGGATGAAGCAGTTGCTGAGACTGAAGGTCTCTGCCTTCCACAGCTGCCTAAGTCTCCTCTTCTCCTGGGTCTTTCCCAAGCAATCTGAGACAACGCCAGTGTGCCTGCCTTTGCATCTCCCATTTCATACCACTCCTGGTCGTGGGAGACAACTGAAGAGGGGAGCTTGTTGCAGCTTCCCACCATTCCTCTGTGTCCAGACAGTCCATGACATCATGTCACTTTAAGATATAGCATGTGAATTTGCTTGTTTTTCCACTTCTGTCCTTATCCCTTTTACCTTTTCTGTTATGTATTTATGGTGGTTAGCCTGTCTTGTTTTTATGGATCATATGTAAACTGCACTGGGAACCTTTTATGCTGAAGAGCATTAAAATGCATTAAATAAATGAACCTTTTACTTTGGGACTGCATGGTTTATCTTGAAACATTCATAGTTCATAGAAAGGAAGGAGGGCTTTGTGATCTTTCACAAGTACCAGAACCCCTAGATACTGCTGGAAAAGAACTAGTTGCTGCCAAATTCAGTTCCCTGAGGAAGGTTGCACACAAAAAAGGGAGGGTGAGTGTAGATCTGCGGTATGTGCATCACTCAAGAGAAACATCTGAGCTCAACCTAAGGTTTGTTATACTGAAAAGAGAAGGGAGCGGGTGGTGCTGTGGTCTAAACCACTTAACTTTTTTGGCTTGCCGATTGGAAGGTCAGCGGTTCAAAACCGCACAATGGGGTGAGCTTCCGTTGCTCTGTCCTAGCTCCTGCCAACCTAGCAGTTCAAAAGCACACCAGTGCAAGTAGATAAATAGGTACCACTGTGGTGGGAAGATAAACGGTGTTTCCATGCACTCTGGTTTCCGTCAAGGTGTTCCGTTGTGCCAGTAGCAGTGTAGCCATGCTGGCCACATGACCCGGAAAGCTGTCTGCGGACAAACTCCGGCTCTCTCGGCCTGAAAGCAAGATGAACGCCGCAACCCCATAGTCACCTTTGACTGGACTTAACCGTCCAGGGGTCCTTTGCCTTTTACCTATACTGAAAAGAGCAGTGACTATTCAGTATATATCATGCAAACAATCTTGGACAGAAATATTTTGAATACCTACACACAAATCAAGCTGTAGACAAGCAAAGAAAGCTTTCAAGGTTTTTTAGTGATGACCTGCATTTCCTTCTACTCAATTTAATTACTAGCATGTGTGCAAAATGGCATCCCCGACAATTATCAGCAACCTTCTTTCAGGGAACAGTGACATGTGAAACAACAGGAATTTCTTCAAACCACTTGTGAGTTTTATGTAGATCCCCATTGCTCAGTAAAGGTTTACTAAGCTAGCGAAAATGTCACAAGCTAAGAGGTGCAAGGCTGATTGGTGCCTGTCTGTGTGTTTTGCAGAAGCTTGCCATATAGGAAATAAAATGGAGAGCAGTATTTTTGCAGCTTACAAAGCACAGCTTGCAATAGGAAAGCTAGATGAGGTCTTGACAAGTGAGAAACCTCCCAGAGGCATTTTGCCAGAGGCAAGCACACTACCTCCAGGGGAGCTGGGAGTTTGCTTGCTGTGGTGGTTGATGCAGTACACATTTAAACAGGTGCAGCGTGTGCCATTCCTGGGGACTGCGAGAATGCCTTTCCGAGTGATATTTCTTGGGCACAGGACCACACACTCGAATCCAGAGGACAATTCCTGCAGCACTTAATCAGTCCTGGCTGCCCAGCCCTTGGAATTGAACCTAACAGACCTCATAGCTGTGGCCCTGTAAACAAAACAATTATCTGATGCCAGACCCTCCAAGTGCCCCTGTTTTCCAAGGACAGTCCCAGATCCCGGAATATCCCACTTTACCTTGTTGTTGCCTAGTCATGTCCGACTCTTCTTGACCCCATGGACCAGAGCACGCCAGGCACTCCTGTTTTCCACTGCCTCCCGCAGTTTGGTCAAACTCATGCTGGTAGCTTCGAGAACACTGTCCAACCATCTCGTCCTCTGTCGTCCTCTTCTCCTCTTTCCCAACATCAGGGTCTTTTCCAGGGAGTCTTCTCTTCTCATGAGGTGGCCAAAGTATTGGAGCCTCAGCTTCAGGATCTGTCCTTCCAGTGAGCACTCAGGGCTGATTTCCTTCAGAATGGAGAGGTTGGATCTTCTTGCAGTCCATGGGACTCTCAAGAGTCTCTCCTCCAGCACCATAATTCAAAAGCATCAATTCTTTGGCAACCAACCTTCTTTATGGTCCAGCTTTACCTTAGGACATCCCTATTTTCATCTCAGAAATGTTGAAGGGGGGTATGGAGTTATGAGACCTCCGAGAGTTATGAGACCTCAAAGAGACAAGTAACTATACAACCTTTAGAAGACATCTGAAGGCAGCCCTGTATAAGGAAGTTTTAAAAATGTTTAATGTTTTATTATGTTTTTACATATGTTGGAAGCTGCCCAGAGTGACAGGGGAAACTCAGTCAGATGGGTGTGGATGATGATGATGATGATGATGGAATAGGACAGGCATAGGCAAACTCGGTCCTCCATCTGTTTTTGGGACTACAATTCCCATCATCCCTGACCACTGGTCCTGTTAGCTAGGCATCATGGGAGTTGTAGTCCCAAAACATCTGGAGGGCCGAGTTTGCCTATGCCTGGAATAGGATATCCCTATTTTCATCAGAGAAATGTTGGAGGGTATGTGACACTCATTTGGTATCCTCATCAGCAATGTTACAAGGTAAGTAGATTTTCTTCCACCCACTGAGCACCACAAGCTGCCTCCATCAGACAACCACTTCACCATGCAGTTGTAAGAACATAAGAAGATCCTTCTGGATCAGGCCAATGGCCCGTCTACACCAGCATCCTGTTCTCACAACCTGTCATTTCCAGTGTTTGGTATTCAGAAGCATACTACCCCCAACTGTGGAGGCAGCCGGCCGAAATGCACTTTGGATTTGCCGTACAATAATCCCGGTTCCAGATTGCGAGTGATGATCCTAATAGAAATAATAACTTGCAAATAAGAGTATATTTCTTCCACAGTGAAGAGACACAGTCAACTGATTAGAAAAATAGGAAGCTTTGCCATGGAGTAGACAATGCTAGGAGGGTAAAAAAAAACACCTTGGCATGCCTTCTCAGGCAACATGCCAAATTGAACTGACCCAAGGGTCTTCAGCTGAATTTGCCTGTCAGATTCAGTCAAGTGGACTCCTGTTTACACAACATCCCTCTATTGGGGCTTTGTTTGCCCAAGCTTCTTCCGTTCTTTTCAGTAGGTAAAGCATAAAACCTCAGCAAGTGCCTATCAGCAACTCACATAGGGCAGGTAGAAGCCAAAGAGCCCTGTCAGTGGTGTGGGGTGAGGACACTGGCTGGGGAAGGGGGGTTCAGGGGGTGTGGCCCACTCCAGGTCCCATCCCTGGGGGGAGGGACATCGCCGTGTGCCCCCCACGCAAACTGCACCCCCAGACCCTCGGCACATAGGCGGCGGGAAGCTAGCGGTGGCCCTCACCCGATGCTCGCCATGGGGGCAGTGAGAGGCTAGCGGACCCCCTGACGTTCACTGCACGGGAAGCAGGCGGCTAGGGACGCTCATCGTGCGGGTGGCTAGCCCCGCCCCTGCGCCACTCCAGGTGCCCAAGCAGGTAGCTCCGCCTCTGGGCGAGGAATGACACACAGGTGAGTGAATAAAGGCATCTGCCAGTGGGTTGGTTCCCACAAGGCAAGACACAGTGATAACAGCAAGAACCTTTCTGGAACTAACAGAACTCCACAACAAGGGCCAAGCAACTGCTTATGTACACTTCTTAAGGCCTGGGGCACTCCCACTAGCAACGTGATTGGCTATCTAAACTTCCGAGCTGCGAATCATGACTCAGAGTTTAAGGGCCAATGGCAGAAGCCCAAATCCTGACTTGTTATGTGATTGGATATCATGTATTGAATCAGAAGACAGGGGCTCAGAATCCTCAGTCCAGACTCAAGCTCAAGCAAACACAGACCACTGAGTACATAACAGTCAGAACCAACAATGGAGCTGAAGATCCCTTGCGAGGGACAGTGACTGAGAATGTAAGAAAGACTCTACCTAGGCCAAATTCACACGATACATTTAAAGCACCATGGTACCACTTTAAACAGCCATCATTTCCCCAAAAGAATTCTGGGAGCTGTGGCTCGCTAAGGGTGCTGAGGGTTGTAAGGCGATGGTCAGGAGCGAGCCAGCAGGAAATCACACTGTGCAAGTTGTAGTTTATCAGCAAGAAAATAATCTGCGCAGACTTGGTGGAGTGTTAGGCTTCAAGTCACAAGAAAGGAGATTCCAACTAAACATTCGGAAAAGCTTTCTAAGGGTAAGAGCTGTTCTGCAGTGGAACAGACTCCCACGAGAGGTAGAATCATAGAATCATAGAATTGGAAGAAACCACAAGGGCCATCGAGTCCAACCCCCTGCCAAGCAGGAAACACCATCAGAGCACTCCTGACATATGGTTGTCAAGCCTCTGCTTAAAGACCTCCAAAGAAGGAGACTCCACCACACTCCTCTGCAGCAAATTCCACTGTTGAACAGCTCTTACTCTTGTGGACTCTTCTGCCTTGGACGTTTTCTAGCAGAGGTTGAGTGACCATCTGTCATGGATGCTTTAGCTGAGATCCCTGCATTGCAGGGGGTTGGACTAGATGACCCTTGGGGCCCTTCCAACTCTACAATTCTATGAGCACAGCAGCTCATCCCCAGTAGATCTTGCCCCCATGGATCAGTTGCCAGGACTGAAAGTCCCTCTCTCCCTACAGCCATCTAAGCTCCCTTCTCTCCAGGGTTCTTCTCAAGCCATTGGAAAAACTGCACTTGCATGAAGTTAACCTCTCCGCCACCCTTTTCATGCTTCTCTGCTTCAGAGAAACTGGTGAGGGAGGGGAGGTTGTTGCAGGAGGGGGAGAGACCTGTGACTCTTAACCAGCCTAACCCATCTCCCCCTCTTAATAATAATATTTTTTTATTTATACCCCACCCATCTGGCTGGGTTTCCCCAGCCATTCTGGGTGGCTTCCAACAAAATATTAAAATACTGTAATACAACAAACATTAAAAGCTTCCCTAAACAGGGCTGCCTTCAGATGTCTTCTAAAAGTCTGGTAGTTGTTGTTCTCTTTGACATCTGGTGGGAGGGTGTTCCACAGGGCGGGTGCCACTACTGAGAAGGCCCTCTGCCTGGTTCCCTGTAACAAACTGACAACATTCATATAAGACAGGCAGGTCTCTCCAGAACATGAGTCATGTAGAACTAAGAAAGGGGAAGGCAGGGGAAGGAAGGAAAATGCATTACAGTGGCACCTCTGGTTGCGAACGGGATCCGTTCCGGAGGCCCGTTCGCAATGTGAAAAGCCCGCATCCTGAAGGGCAGTATCTGCGCAGGTGTGCAGCACGATTTGGCGCTTGTGCTAAGCGCGATTTAGAGCTACTGTGCATGCATGAGTGGCGAAACCCGGAAGTAACCCTTTCTGGTACTTCCGGGTCGCCGTGGGATGCAACCTGAAAAAACGTAACATGAAGCAAACGTAACATGAGGTATGACTGAACACCTCACTTTTAAAACCATGTCTGTGGAAGACAATCTTACTCAGCTACAAGTGATTGCCAAAGAAGCAGCAGCCTAGCATCTTGTTACCCAGAGTAGACAGACTATGGGAAGCCCGCATGCAGGACAGGAGGTAACATCTGCCTCCCAATCTAGCTTTCCAGCAGGGACTGACAACTTGTCAAACATTCCTGCCCTAAGGCAGGATTCCCCTCACAACATTCTAACCCACTGCAGTGCAAAGCACAATATGCAAGAATGGTGCATCACTGGCAGAAAGCGCCTACGGAACAGGGAGCTCACAGCTGACTCGCCACAAAGGAGCCCAGCCACATCCTACAAGAGAAGGCAGAAGTATGGTCCCAATACTCGTGGAGAAACTGCTTTTAAAAAATCAATTTCACAGTGCAAATGAGTCCTAAAATAGCTGGCACTTCGCATTATTGGCATTATTTTCCTTTCTGCCTAGCTGCCAGATTGTCTTTTTATTTTAATTTACTTTGTTTTTGACAGATTAACTAGAAGCATAGCAAGTTTGTGAATTGGAAAGCTTCAGATCATTTTTTTAAAAAAAGGAAAATCTTGCCTGTGCATTCAGATCTGCCATGGGCATGATCAGAATTATTTCTGGAGTCTGCATTACAAAAAGACTTGGCTAATAAAACACTTGGTAATGAAGTCAGAATGTCGAGTCCAATAAACTGAATCTAATTCATTTTCAGAAGAGTTCTAAAGATTTATAGAACGACTATTTTCCTAGCACCACCTCCCTTCTCTGTCTCTCCTGACTTGAGAAAATGCATTCTGTAACAATTTTCCTTGGGCTATGCTGTCCCAACCATTATTGCATTAAAAAAGAAAGACAATCAGAAGGGTTTGTAATTATGTGCATTGTGAATAAAGGAATATGGGGCGGGGTGTATGGGGAGGGGAGAGGAAAGACTGTTCTCCTTTTACAAATGCCTTTCGACATGTAAATCAAATCTTGTGTATCCGTGATATATGAGACAAATACATTTTGCATTTATGCATGCTACTTTCATCTGTTCTGAAGTGTTTTGTTACTTTCCGAAAGGTCAGAATTAATTTTATGCAGCAAACCATAAGGAAGAACATCAAAGTGCTTTCTTTCTTCAAATAGGAAGATGTACCAATTATTAGTCAAATGGAAACTCTGAACATCAGAAAAGCAGGAGAGCAAAGCAGGGGGGAAACGTGATTTAAAACATCTTTTTAGCTCCTGCAAACCCCGTTGAGCTCGTTCTGGTGCCCAGCCAATCCCCAGGGGAAATAAAAAAAGGGGAAATGGCTCTCGATAGATTTTCATTGGTGCCAAGTTCTACAGATGATTTACGCCATCTAGTTAATACTGGCTTTGAGGGTGCTTTTCCTATTGCAGTGTGGTTTGAGCTGAACTGAACATCACAGGGTAACGGGAGTGTGTGGGTGTGGGTGTGTGGGTGTGTGGGTGTGTGTAAACACAGGGCTTCCTTTTCTTTTATCTGATCACCTGGAAGGGGTAATATGGCTACTGGGTCATAGAGACCATGCTTGCTTGGAAACAAATCACACAACATTCAGTCTACATAGAAGAAGAAGAAGAGTTTGGATTTGATATCCTGCTTTATCACTACCCGAAGGAGTCTCAAAGCGGCTAACATTCTCCTTTCTCTTCCTCCCCCACAACAAACACTCTGTGAGGTGAGTGAGGCTGAGAGACTTCAGAGAAGTGTGACTGGCCCAAGGTCACCCAGCAGCTGCATGTGGAGGAGCAGGGAAGCGAACCCGGTTCCCCAGATTACGAGTCCACCACTCTTAACCACGACACCACACTGGTGTAGTGTGCATGCAAATATATGAGGTGTGAACTAAGTGGGGCGAATTCAAGGTCCCGAGAAAACGCAGTTGTGGGAAGGGCCAGGAAGCCTCAGGCAGAAAGCCTCATGGTGGAGACTTACCATTTCCGCAGCTTTCCTAGAGGACACAATGAAATATCTTTCCTTTAACCTCATATTTTCAAGAGCTTTGTCCTGACTAAATGCTTGTAAGTGCCACTTAAATCCCATTGAACTCTATGGGGATTAGTTCCAAGTCAACATGCTTAGCATCTAGCTTCCAGGCAACTCTGGAAGCCACTGAAACAATAATTTTGAAAAAGGCAAGTTTTTGAAGCAACTCTTCAGCATGGGTGAATCACGCTTCCAGCCTTCAAACACACATGCCCTTTAGATGTCCTCCCAGCTGTGTAGGAAACTGTCTATCTGTCAGGGTTTAAGCTGGGATGGCCTGATCAGATGGATCAGCTTGCACTCACAGCACACATACACAACACAGTGCTGATCCTTACGTAAAGACCTACACAATCTCTCTCCTCTGGGCCCGGTAGAAATTTGCCTGTAGACAAATTGTCCCATTCGGAGGTTTTGCCTTTCCCATAGCAAAATGTCACAACTTTCAGTGGTTAAGGCATTGGGTCATCAATTCTGGGGTGAAGAAGATCAAGAGTTTGGATTTGGTACCCCGCTTTATCACTACCCGAAGGAGTCTCAAAGCGGCTAACATTCTCCTTTCCCTTCCTCCCCCACAACAAACACTCTGTGAGGTGAGTGAGGCTGAGAGACTTCAGAGAAGTGTGACTGGCCCAAGGTCACCCAGCAGCTGCATGTGGAGGAGCGGGGAAGCGAACCCGGTTCCCCAGATTACGAGTCTGTCGCTCTTAACCACTACACCACACAAGCGGTGCATGACCCTGTCCTGAACCAGCAGCGGATTCAGGGTACCCCATTAGAAAGGTGTCGGTGGAAATCTCTGTCCAGAGGCCAAGCTTGGGCCAAAACCTGAGCCAAAGGTCCACCTACCTCTGTGGTCAATAAAGTTGTGGCCCATTTGAATCCAGATTGTTGGCTGTTTCGGTTCACCTTAAGACACCTTAATATAACCACTTGCAGGGGGAGGATGGCACTGCGACCGGGCCTACAACACATACACACACACAGCACAGTGCTGATCCGTATATAAAGATCTACACAATTTCTCTCCTCCATGTTTGGGACTTTTAAATGTTAGTTCAACCACAAAGAAGAAGAAGAAGAAGAAGAAGAAGAAGAAGAAGAAGAAGAAGAAGAAGAAGAAGAAGAAGAAGAAGAAGAGTTGTTGTTGTTGTTGTTGTTTGGATTTGATATCCCACTTTATCACTACCCTAAGGAGTCTCAAAGTGGCTAACATTCTCCTTTCCCTTCCTCCCCCACAACAAACACTCTGTGAGGCTGAGAGACTTCAGAGAAGTGTGACTGGCCCAAGGTCACCCAGCAGCTGCATGTGGAGGAGCGGAGACGCAAACCCGGTTCACCAGATTACGAGTCTACCGCTCTTAACCACTCCACCACACTGGCTCTCAGAGGCGAAAGAAGGGGTGCGGTGTGCGGTGGGTGTGGGCCACCCCAGGTGTCACCACTCAGGGGGGTGACAAAATACCGTGCGGCACTCACCCCGGGGCCTGCAGTGCGCCCGAGCCACGCGTCTCTCCTGGGAGAGATAAGGTCGCTTGGGTGCGCTTGGGCTCCATGCTACCCAAACTGTCAACCCGCTGCCTTCCTCTGCCCTCCCCCCAGCTGTAGGGCGGCTGAGTGGGAGGAGGCAGGCAGATTCTGGAGGCCCCGCCCCTATCAGCGGCTCGCTCCGCCCCTGGGCACATCACCCCAGGCACCCAAGAAGCTTCCTCTGCCGCAGCAACTACATGGGGAGCTGCTAGTGAATAAGGGGCACCCTTACAGCTGAGAGAACATCTAAAGCTGGGGTAGGCAACCTAAGGTCCGTGGACTGGATCCAGCCCAATCGCCTTCTCAATCTAGCCTGTGGACGGTCCAGGAATCAGTGTGTCCTTTTATTTAAAATGCATCTCTGGGCTATTTGTGGAGCCTGTCTGGTGTTTTTACATGAGTAGAATGTGTGCTTTTATTTAAAATGCATCTCCGGGTTATTTGTGGGACATAGGAATTTGTTCATATATTTTTTAAAAAATATAGTCCGGCCCACCACATGGTCTGAGGGACGGTGGACCTGCCCAAGGCTGAAAAAGTTTACTGACCCCTGATCTAAAGAGCATTTTTGTCTCGTCTGAAAAAGGAATCTGCTCCCTCCCTTCATTATTTTTAATATTGTGATTGATTGATTGATTGATTGATTGATTGAATTTATATACCGCCCTATACCCAGAGGTCTCAGGGCAGTTCACAGAATCGAACCAAAATATAAAACCACAAAATACATAATCAAAATAAAAACAATAACCTCAATAACTGCCCCCCCAAAAAAAACCATTTTAAAAGGGTATAGGATGTCATTCAAATCAACCAAAGGCTTGGTTTTTAAAAAATGTTTTTGCCTGGTGCCTAAAGGTGTATAATGAAGGCACCAGGAGGACTTCCCTGGTGAGAGCATTCCACAGTCAGGAAGCCACTGCAAAGAAGGCCTGTTAACCATGAGACACAAGTAAGGGATGGATGGATCTGTCTATATCCTGTCTATCTCAGTGTCTCATTTGTTCATTCTGTCCTGTTTCCATGCTCCTCTGAGATGGATGGATGGATGGATGGATGGATGGATGGAGATGATAGATAGATGATAGATAGATAGATGATAGAGATAGATAGATAGATAGATAGATAGATAGATAGATAGATGATAGATTAGATAGATGATAGATAGATAGATAGATAGATAGATAGATAGATAGATGATAGATAGATAGATAGATAGATAGATAGATAGATAGATAGATAGATATAGATAGATGATAGATAGATAGATAGATAGATAGATAGATAGATAGATAGATAGATGATAGATAGATAGATAGATAGATAGATGATAGATAGATAGATAGATGATAGAGATAGATAGATAGATAGATAGATAGATAGATAGATAGATAGATAGATGATAGATAGATAGTTAGATAGATAGATAGATAGATGATAGAGATAGATAGATGATAGATAGATAGATAGATAGATAGATAGATAGATAGATAGATAGATGATAGATAGATAGATGATAGATGATAGATAGATAGATAGATAGATAGATAGATAGATAGATAGATATAGATAGATAGATGATAGATTAGATAGATAGATAGATAGATGATAGATAGATAGATAGATAGATAGATAGATAGATGATAGATAGATAGATAGATAGATGATAGATAGATAGATAGATAGATAGATAGATAGATAGATGATAGATAGATAGATAGATAGATAGATAGATAGATAGATAGATGATAGATAGATATAGATAGATAGATAGATAGATAGATAGATAGATAGATAGATAGATAGAGATAGATAGATAGATAGATAGATAGATAGATAGATAGATAGATAGATAGATAGATGATAGAGATAGATAGATGATAGATAGATAGATAGATAGATAGATAGATAGATAGATAGATTAGATGATAGATTAGATGATAGATAGATAGATAGATAGATAGATAGATGATAGATAGATAGATAGATAGATAGATAGATAGATAGATAGATAGAGATAGATAGATGATAGATAGATAGATAGATAGATAGATAGATAGATAGATAGATAGATAGATAAATAGATAGATAGATGATAGATAGATAGATAGATAGATAGATAGATGATAGATAGATAGATAGATAGATAGATAGATAGATAGATAGATAGGTGATAGATAGATAGATAGATAGATAGATAGATAGAGATAGATAGATAGATAGATAGATAGATAGATAGATAGATAGATAGATAGATAGATATAGATAGATATAGATCTCACACCCAAAACACACCTAACTAACATTATCCAGGCAATGTACAATTACATAGCTTAAAACTACAGTGGACACTCGGTTTGCAAACGTGATCTGTGTGGGAGGTACGTTTGCAACCCACAGCATTCTCAACCTGCAGCGCCGCGTCTGCGCATGCGCATGTTGCGATTCACAACCTGAAGCATTGTAACCCGAGGTATGACTGTATTTTAAAACATCCCTAGCAGTTCAGCTGGACACAGGTAATAAAATGCACCCAAACCAGAACACAGAACCAAGACCATTTTGACAGCCATCGTCATGTAACTTGTCACATGGGCTCAGGAAACCACCTCACAGGGCTGGGCCACGTCATAAAAGCAATGAAACGATATCAGCATTACATTTTTGTTTTAAAAATAATAGCCCATTGTGTAAAAAATAAAAGTGGCCTTTGGGATCTGAATCCTGCAAATAATAATAATTTTGCAATGGACACTTTATGTGCAGAGATGCTAAACAGGTACAGTTTGCCCATACAGAGGTTCTGTGCCCAAGATCAGATGGGTACATAGTGGTGAGGGGGCAGAGCAAGCAGGCACGATGCCTCCGCTGCCATCCTCCCTGTGTAGCTGCTCACACGAACAGGGCTACTGTGATGTGTGAAGGAGCTCCCAGCTAGGATCTGGAAATCCCAGCTCTGGGCAGTAGTCCCGTAGCGACGGATTTTGACAGAAGCCTTACTGCTGTAGAGAAAAGCGAAAGGAGAGCCAGTGTGGTGTAGTGGTTAAGAGCAGTAGACTCGTAATCTGGTGAACCGGGTTCGCGTCTCCACTCCTCCACATGCAGCTGCTGGGTGACCTTGGGCCAGTCATACTTCTCTGAAATCTCTCAGCCCCACTCACCTCACAGAGTGTTTGTTGTGGGGGAGGAAGGGAAAAGAGATTGTTAGCCGCTTTGAGACTCCCTCTGGTTATGATAAAGCGGGATATCAAATCCAAACTCTTCTTCTCTTCATCCCTCTAAGTGTTTTCTTTTCCGAAAATTTCCTCCTGAGCCAGAAAGCGTTTTATCTGCAAGTTCCCATCTCCAGCCCTCCCCCTCCACTCTTTGCTTGAGCTTAACAAACAAAATAAATCACCTCATAAATCTTTGTTAAAATGGTATTAGAAGCCTTGTGATTATCGTTATTAAATTTGCTGTTTTTTTCCAATGACAATATTCTTTTTCTTACTGCCAGAAACCAATTATATCAGCCATACAGTGGTCCTGAGAAAATGAGACTGCCTTGTAAAAAAAAAAAAAAAAGCGGGTGAGGTTTGTAGATGTAAACTTCCAGAGCCTATCAAAAGCACGACAAAGTGAGCGTGTTTACAGGACCGCGTTCTTCTTCAGGACCAATTAATTCGAGATAAATGTCACCTCCTAGGTATTTTTCTCACAATCTCTCTTCTCCAGACTAGAGCTGCTCTACTGCAGTCGCAGATGCATGTTGAGGGCTCTGTGTAATGCCACCCACTTTAAACTTGCTCACACTATCAGGGTAGATGCGCAGGCGATATGCAGAGGGCTATAGGCCAATGGCAGAATGCATGCTTTCCCTTATTGCCTTCCGAGTTCAATTACCAGCTTCCCCCATCGTTCTGCCCAGACGCTGAGGTCCAGTGCAGAGGGCCTTCTGGCGGTTCCCTCACTGCGAGAAGTAAAGCTACAGGGAACCAGGCATAGGGCCTTCTCAGTTGTGGCCCCTAGCCTGTGGAACGCCCTCCCATCTGATGGAGTCCAACCAGCTTAGTAGAAATAGCAGAGCTGGTTTTAGAGGCGCAGGTCAATTCTGTATCCAGGACAGCTGTCTACCAGCTCCATCTGGTATGCAGGCTGAGACCCCACCTGTCCACAGACTATCTCGCCAGAGTGAGTTATCTAGTTATCTCCCGCTTGGACTACTGCAATGCGCTCTACGTGGGGCTATCTTTGAAGGTGACCTGGAAACTACAACTAATCCAGAATGTGGCAGCTAGACTGGTGACTGGGGGCAGCCGCTGAGACCACATAACACTGGTCTTGAAAGACCTACATTGGCTCCCAGTACATTTCCAAGCACAATTCAAAGTGTTGGTTTAAAGCCCTAAATGGCCTCGGTCCAGTATATCTGAAGGAGCATCTCCACCCCCATTGTTCTGCCCAGACACTGAGGTCCAGTGCAGAGGGCCTTCTGGCGGTTCCCTCACTGCGAGAAGCAAAGCTACAGGGAACCAGGCAGAGGGGCTTCTCGGTAGTGGCGCCCGCCCATCAGATGTCAAAGAGATAAACAACTACCTGACATTTAGAAGACATCTGAAGGCAGCCCTGTTCAGGGAAGTTTTTAATGTGTGACATTTTAATTTTTTTTAATCTTTTAATTTTATTTTTAATCTTTGTTGGAAGCTGCCCAGAGTGGCTGGGGAAACTCAGCCAGATGGGCGGGGTACAAATAATTTATTATTATTATTATTATTATTATTATTATTATTATTATATCAAGGGAATAACCCAAGCTCTGTGGTAGAGTGACCACTTTGCATGCAGAAGCTCCCAGGTTCAATTCCCAGCTTCTCCAGGTAAGACTGGGAAGGTCTTCTCTCTGAAAACCTGGAGAGCTGATCCCAAGTCAGTGTAGGCAGAACTGAACTAGATGGATCAATGGTTTGACTTGGAAAAAGGCAGCTTCCTGTGTTCCTATATTCTAGTGCAGTGTGTCCCAAACTTGGATCCCCAGCTGTTTTGGACTACAATTCCCATCATCTCTAACCACTGGTCTTGCTAGCTAGGGATGATGGGAGTTGTAGTCCAAATACAGCTGGAGACCCAAGTTTGGGAAACCCTGTTCTAGTGCATCAGGGTCTGGAATGAGACTGGGAAAGTTGGCTGTGAATCCAGTTGGGCCAGAGGCAGGTGAGGGGTCCCAAGGAGGCAGAGGGAGGATGAAAACCACAGACTGAGATCAGGGAGAGGGCAATGCTCTCATGCCTAAGAGAAATTGCCTGAACTGGGAAGCACATTCCGAGGCTAAGCCTTTATTAGGCCCAGTGGACAAAGGCTGGTACTTGGCTTCAGCTGACCAACTGCAGGTTTTGCAGCCTAGATGATGCCCTTGAAGCACCCCAGGGATGCTCTGATGAGGAGTAAGAAGATATGCAGTTGGCAAGGCAAGGCAAAGTGCTTTTGCCCATAACTGTCCACATCAGTTTTGACTTTTAAAGTGCTTCATGGCCTAGGACCCTCGTACCTACGGGATCGCCTCTCCTGGTATGCCCCACGGAGGACCTTAAGGTCCATATATAGCAACACCCTAGTGGTCCCGGGCCCTAAGGAAGTTAGATTAGCCTCAACCAGAGCCAGGGCCTTCTCAACACTGGCTCCGGCCTGGCGGAACGCTCTGTCTCTTAAGACCAGGGCCCTGCGGGATCTGATCTCTTTCTGCAGGGCCTGTAAGACAGAGTTGTTCCACCTGGCCTTTGGCTCAGAATCAGTTTGATTCCTTCCCCCTTTTTCTTTTTCCTTTCTCCTCCTATGATGAGATTGCTCCCTAATTGTTTTAATGTTGTATCTTAATCTTTAAATTGTATTTTAATCAACTTGTTTTTATTATTGGTTGTTAGCCACCCTGAGCCCGGTCTTGGATGGGGAGGGCGGGGTATAAATAAAATTATTATTATTATTATTATTATTATTATTATTATTATTATTATTATTATTATCATCATCATATGGTCTGGAGGAGACTCTTGAAACTCCCATGGACTGCAAGAAGATCAAACCGATCCATTCTGAAGGAAATCAGCCCTGAGTGCTCACTGGAAGGACAGATCCTGAAGCTGAGGCTCCAATACTTTGTCCACCTCATGAGAAGAGAAGACTCCCTGGAAAAGACCCTGATGCTAGGAAAGATGGAGGGCACAAGGAGAAGGGGACGACAGAGGATGAGATGGTTGGACAGTGTTCTCGAAGCTACCAACATGAGTTTGACCAAACTGCGGGAGGCAGTGGAAGACAGGAGTGCCTAGCATGCTCTGGTCCGTGGGTCACAAAGAGTTGGACACGACTAAACGACTAAACAACAACAACAAGTCCACATCAATTGGTCCGAAGCCCTTATAGTGCCTGCTCTTTCCATGTCCCATTTATTGCATCTATCAGGTCTACCGCACTAGAACTGTAGCAGATGGACTCGCCCTCAACTTCCAAGTCTTCCACACTTTCCTTTCTCATCGTGTCTGCAATATACCCATAACTGAGATGACTTGCCTCACTCTGCCTAATGGTAGGAACGGCACCAATTATTTTTGAAAATCTTCTGCGGATTTATTTTGTTTTTACTTTATATATTTTTAAAAAAATATGGCTCTGTGGTTTGGACAATGGGAAATTATTGCCAGATTGAACAAACGTAAGCAAAAAGCAGGCCCTCCCTCCAAAGAATTTAACTATCCAAATTTAATTGCTTTTCTGCTTGCCCTATACATTTTTCTTCTATTAGAAAAGAAATGAAGTCTGCTTTATTGACTTTTGCAAGTCTTAAAATATGCCCCTATCAGCCCACCAAGGACAAAAACAATAATCCCCAAGGCAAAGACTTTCAGATGAAACCTTATATTTTGGTAAACAAAGGATTACAAGTTTCTAATGAGGTCATTAAGGCTTTAGAGAATCCAAAATACTAATCCCTAAACTGGAAAGAATTATAATAATCACTGGCTTAGTACTCTTAATGTTTTGATAAGCTTTCTGTTGTTTGCTTAGGTGCCACACTTGTGATCTTCCTTGTAGATTTGCTTGTTTAGTTGCTTATGAAAAACAAATCTGCCCATTAAGACTCCACTTCAGAAGTGTTTCTACATTTATTTTCAGGTTAACATTTTAAGTGCTCTGTCATACAAAAGAACGACCAGTTCTATGAGGAACTAGACCAGCCTGGCAGGGGGGTCCCAGCCCACAAACACTTATTCCTGCTGGGAGATTTCAATGCCACAGCTGGGAAAGATCATCACACAAAAGACAACTGCACCTGGTTCCTGGCAGCATCAATGAGAATGGGCAAAGACTGCTTGAGCTACACACGTATCACAACCTCTGCATCACAAACTCGTTATTCTCCACCAAGGCAAAACACCGAGTGTACTGAAGACATCTAAGGTCACCAGCTGGACTCGACTGTCATCAGGTGATCGGCCCTGAACTGTTTTCATGTCACATGGAGCTACTAGACTGCCAGCTGTGATCCAGATCAGTCCCTGGTGGCGAGCGAGATCCACTTTCAGCCAAAGAGGGCCCATAGACCAGGCTTCCTCAACCTCAGCCCTCCAGATGTTCTTGGCCTACAACTCCCATGATCCCTATCTAGCAGGACCAGTGGTCAGGGATGATGGGAATTGTAGTCTCAAAACATCTGGAGGCCAAGGTTGAGGAAGCCAAAGCAGACCAATCAACGCTGCCAGAACAGTCATACCTGAATTTTGTGAATGCTTCTCTGATTCCGCCAAACAAGCTCTACTAAACTGCCCCAGGGACAGTGTCGGGGCCACATCAAAGAGGCAACCTACAATACAGCTATGTTCTCCTATGGGAAAAGAGGGCAACAGATCCTAAGCCCCTTTCAGTCCTTTGAAATTTCTTTCAGCCCAATCCTTTCCTGATCGCTACTTGCATGTTGAAAGCGAAAAGTACATTTGAAACAACGAAACACGTCATTAGGAAATGTACTCCAGGAAGAGAGAGACTGAGAAGGGCTATGTCCGTTTGTGGAAAGTGTTCTGCGATGCCAAACCCATGTGGTCATGAATATCACTGGTGGCAAGTGCGTGTTTGCTGTCAAATACTCTTATTTTCCAAAAGCCACTGTATACTGGCTGTCCGATACTGTCAAAATATTGCTATGCGCTGCACGTCTACTGTCAAAAATGAGCACTAGGGAACTGTCATCCATAAGTGTCAATTAAGATGGAATGTCAAACACAGAAATCAAAGGCTGCCAGCTGCTGTTGTATCTGATGTCAATTATCAAACATTCAGAGAATATCTGGCCAATATCGGAAATCAAGACTTGTGAAGGCTTGAGTGTTTCTGTTCAAGCACATAGATCTCCCTTTGCCTGTGTATGAGGCGATGGCTTCCAGATACTTACAGGTGATGTGGGGAACGTGTTGCTACTTTGGTTTTCTAAGTGTTCTTATTGCCTCAAACTGCGCCCTGGAAAAAGCAGAACTAGCCCTCAGGAACAATGTCAGCAGTGCTCAATATACTCTGTGCATTTGGGCTGCCATTTGACCTCCTGGTGAGTGTCCCCATGACACATTTTTCCTTCACAGCCTCTGGGTCAGTTTTGTTTTCAATGCCATGTCTTTAAAAATGATGCACAAACTCCCCTCTCCCCAACAGACACATCACTTAGGAATAGCATCCCCTCCAACATTTCTATGATGCAAATAGGGATGTCCTATTCAATTAACAACAACAATGTTATTATTTATACTCTGCCCATCTGACTGGGCTGCCTTCAGGTGTCATCTAAAGGATGTATAGTTACTTACTGGGTCAGGGGTCGCATAACTCCATATCCTCCAACATTTCTCCAATGAACATAGGGACGTCCTACCATACCCTGCAACATTTCTCTGATGGAAATAAGGACATCCTAAGGAAAAGCAGGGCATCCCTAGATCAAATCAGAATCCAGGGCGGCATCTGTAAATCTGGGACTGTCCCTGGAAAATAGGGACACTTGTAGGGTTTGGATTAGGTTTTGCAAGCTGAGCATTTCTGAAATTGGGAAATGTACCATGTTCCCAAATACAGTCATACCTCGGGTTACAGACGCTTCAGGTTGTGTTTTTTCGGGTTACGGACCCGCCAAAACCCGGAAGTACCGGAACGGGCTACTTCCGGGTTTCAGCGGTCACGCATGCGCAGAAGCGCTAAATCGTGTGCAGACGCGGTGCTGCAGGTTGCGAACGCTGCAGATTGTAATGTGCCTCCCACACAGATCACATCCGCAACTTGAGCGTCCACTGTAACACCCTCAAGAGTGTGGCAGGGTCTGGACATCTACCACATATGTTGTTGTTTAGTCGTTTAGTCGTGTCCAGCTCTTCGTGACCCCCTGGACCAGAGCATGCCAGGCCCTCCTGTCTTCCACTGCCTCCCGCAGTTTGGTCAAACTCATGTTGGTAGCTTCGAGAACACTGTCCAACCATCTCAACCTCTGTCGTCCCCTTCTCCTTGTGCCCTCCATCTTTCCCAACATCAGGGTCTTTTCCAGGGAGTCTTCTCTTCTCATGAGGTGGCCAAAGTATTGGAGTCTCAGCTTCAGGATCTGTCCTTCCAGTGAGCACTCAGGGCTGATTTCCTTCAGAATGGAGAGGTTTGATCTTCTTGCAGTCCATGGGACTCTCAAGAGTCTCCTCCAGCACCATAATCTACCACATACGCCCACTTAAACTCCTTGATCAGCCCCCAAACCTCTTACTTGTGAGACCTGAACCCTGCTCTGCTCTCCCATTCCAGTGGAGGCTACTGGTATCAGAATGCTTTGAATGTATGGTTTGCATGCGGCCTTGTCTCTTCCCCTCCCCAGCTTAATGGGAGCCAGATCTGACACCCTTGTGTTCAGTTGTATAATCAAACTTACGCAGGTACTGCAAACACACAGTTATGTTTCCAGTGCATGCGCCTCACAATTAAAGTGGCCCTGTAATGGCTGCCATCAAGAATTTCCAGCAACTTAGTGGGGAATCTGCAGAACTGTTTAAATGGCAAGTTTGAGAACACAGTTGGTCAAACTGACAAGTTGGTTAGGCAGGAGGAAACCACAATTAATCAACACAGCATCACATAACAGCAACGTTGCTCTGACATTGCACGCACAAATATTTAGGACTGCAGATAAGATTCTTTCTCCCGACCCCCCTCCGACCCCCCCCCCCCCGTTCTTGAGCTGTGCTAGATTAGTCCTGTATATTTCAGATGGATCTAATGATATCATTTTGGAGTACCTCATTCCTGGATTGCAGCTGTAATGGGCTGAAAATGAGGCATTTGATGTGTTAAATAAATCTCTTCTGGAAAGGAATACAGAGACAGAGCAAAATACTTTTTAAGGGAAAACTCTGCACTTCTTCAATAGATTATTTTAATGGCTGCCTCTCTGACAAAAATAAAGTTGAGAAACTATTAGACACCAGTTAAATTAAATGAAATCACACTGTTTGGAATTCTGCCACAAAGACTCCGTACACGCAATTCATACAAAATCAGCCGGGGGGGAATCAGAGCTCTCTCTCCCTGAGATTTTCAGTTTTGTCTTCAACATACTTATGAGGTTCTATTAAAGTTAAAAGCGCTGAGGTGATGATCACAGCGGCGGCATGAGTATGAGTTATTTGTAATGGAACTTGTGCTGCTTTTATCACATAATTAATTCTGGAAATCCCATTCAAATAGGTTATTTAATATACATGCAAGGTACCCACTAGAAAGGGTACATTAAACGCTCTGGCTCCCACTGCACGCGTTCACTTTGAAGTTTGTCCTCACGCGTTCACGGGCCTCGCTTTCCAAATGAATTTGTGTGGTGTTAGGGCGGAACCGGATGCAACGCGGCACACGCACTTGCACCTGTAAACAGAAACTCTGCTATCTCCTGCTCCTCTCTCTGCCATAATGCGAAACATACGCTGTAATAATATCGTGAACCACATTTTTCCACCAGAAGAGAACCTCAGGGTGCACTGGAGCTGCTATGCTAGGTTCCTGGCAGGTATATCACTGTCACTGACAAGGAAAGGGGGAGGTGGGAGTTGGCAGAGAGGTTGCCATGGTGCAAACACACCAGCAGGGGCCATAGCTGCCAACTTACAGATTTGAAAATAAGGGACCAGCAGCCTCGAAAATAAGGAATCAGCAGCCAAAATAAGGGATTTTCCAGGCACAGGTATGTTCAACTTCTGAGCCCCTCCAAGCCAAAGGCAGAAAGCCCAGCCAGCAGCCAAACGAAGCCTCAAGCGGTGGTTCCCACAGCACAGCTACCCAGCAAAGGGGATGCAGCAAGGAAAACCACTGTCACCTCTCCGCTGGGAAGCGCTGAGCAAAGGCGAGTCCCCAGGCAACGCAGCCGATTTGATTGGCACAAGGCATGCAAGCTCCACCCCCCAGTCGTTCTTAGACTCCTTATTGGGTGAGCAACGCAGCCAAGCAACACAGCTGGAGCCTCCCTCCTCCCTGGCTGGCAAGGAGGGAGGGAGAGCAGCTGCTTCCTTTGAAACCCGGGAAATTTAAGGGACATCATCAATAAGGGACAGCAGCGGGACACAGCGCTGGGATAAGGGACTTTCCCGCCAAATAAGGGACTGTTGACAGCTATGGCAGGGGCACTGGATTGGCTCTGCCAGTGCATTTGCAATGTGCTGACCTCCACACCATGTCAACCTCACCTTCTCCCTCTCAGTAAGTGACAGTGAGCCTCTGCACCTGACAGGCTGCTTTTGTTCTCCCTCCCTCCCCCCACTCCATTTCATTGGCTGCCATTTGAGGTGAAACTTGCTGCGTAACAAGATTACATCATGTGTGTTGCTTTATACTACTATAGCTGGCAATGATTGGGGAATCTGTTCATTTTCTCTCCATTTCTTATTTCTTCGCTCTTATGTTCAGTATGCCCCATTTCTGTGTCACTTTCTAATTATGTTTAAGTCCACACACAGAGAGAACTGCATTTTTTGCATACGTTTCTTCCAATATGTATGCACTTTTGCAAGCAGTTTCCCCAAATACAAGGCATTTTTTAAAAAACATTAATTTCACCACAATTTTTGAGGCACATTTCAACCCAACCTGACATTTTACACACATTTTCTGGTTGGAGAACTGGATTGCAAAAGTTAGAGAAGTACACATTTTGAAGGATGAGTTGCAGTTCGCCTATTGGTTTAGTGCAGGGATGTCCAACAGGTCGATCATGATCTACAGGTAGATCGCCGCGAGGTTTTGGTAGATCTCTGGCTTCCTTTCTCTGTACTGCTGTTTTGATCCATAGCGATATTTTTGTGAGTGACTTCACCCCTGCGCCCCCCCCCCCAACAAAAAACCTTTAAAATGGGGTTTTTCCATTTCCTAAAAAAAGCTCACCACTTTGAGCTGAACCACCCAAAAACGGGGGTAGATCACTGCCAGTTTTTAATTCTGAAAGTAGATCGCAGTCTCTTGAGAGTTGGCCACCCCTGGTTTAGCGAATTAGGTAAGTTTGCATTAAAATGCAAAACCAACAAATCCTTAGTGATTCGATGGTGCTAGTGGAGAGGGGAGATGATGATTCAGGCCTTCTGCTTTAGTTAGCAGAACTATGTGTACCATAGCATATAGCTTTGGCGGACTGGGGCCATGCTGTTGTTGTTTTTTCATTCTTTTCAGCACTGCTGGTGCTAAATGCTTTTAATTGCACTGTTAATTATGACACCCACAACCCAACCTAAATTTTGCCAACTGCTAAACAATAACTTACATAGCAGAGAACACTGAAATTGAAACCAAGGAAAAATGGGCATGATTGTTAACCTTGACAGGGACATTCTATTCTAAATCAGTATCACTGCTGGGGGGAGGGGGCCCCTTTTTTTTGCACACTTAGATTTTTATTAGTTTTTCATGGTACATATAACACATACACACACCCGTCTGAAGCTCAGGTACTGTAGCTCCAGTGCCCACCTGCAATCCCCATAACCTCCTTGACCCCCACTCAAACTCCAGCCCACCACAGGCCTGCCTAAACCCTGGCAATTGCTTCATCCAGGCAAGTCCTGCCCATGGAGCTCTCCATTTGTATTTTGCCACTTTGAATAAAAAATCAACTTTAGTGCTCGCTTCTGAGTCTCTGTGCTGACCTGCAGCTGAACCAGCCCTGGCAGTGAGGGCCGCTTCTAAGCACCTGGGGCCCCTTTGACCAGGGCTCAGCTGTTTCTGGTGCTCAATAGATCTGCTAGGACAGCAGTTCTCAACCTGTGGGTCCCCAGATGTTGTTGGACTACAACTCCCATCATCCCTGAGCTCTGGCCTTGCTAGCTATGGGTGATGGGAGTTGTAGTCCAACAACATCTGAGGACCCACAGGTTGAGAACCACTGTGCTAGGAGGTCACAGGGGGTGGTCAATAAGGTGTGGCTTTGCAATGTTGAGTTTCTGGCAGGGATCTTTCCCAAGCATGTCCTGGAGATGCCAGTGATTGCCGATGGGACCTTCTGCATGCCAATCATGTGTCTCAGTGCTGAGCCGAAGCCCTTTCCCCTAGTCGGATGGGACTGCTTGAGCCTGCAGTCATGCTGATTTAGTTATGTAAGCAACAAAGGACTTGTAACGTCTCTTGTAAAGGTAAAGGGACCCCTGACCATTAGGTCCAGTTGTGGCCGACTCTGGGGCTGCGGCACTCATCTTGCTTTATTGGCCGAGGGAGCCGGCGTACAGCTTCCGGGTCATGTGGCCAGCATGACTAAGCCGCTTCTAGCGAACCAGAGCAGCACACGGAAACGCCATTTACCTTCCCGCCGGAGCGGTACCTATTTATCTACTTGCACTTTGACGTGCTTTCGAACTGCTAGGTTGGCAGGAGCAGGGACTGAGCAACGGGAGCTCACCCCGTCACAGGATTCGAACCGCCAACCTTCTGATCGGCAAGTCCTAGGCTCTGTGGTTTAACCCACAGCGCCACCCGTGTCCCTTAGCGTCTCTTGTACCCGACTGCTTTTGTCTGGCCAGCCCAACAACAGCCAGCGATATAATTAACTGAAAATGCAATCCCCGGCAAAGTCTATGCCAGTGGATGCTTAATACACATTCTCGCAGTTTGGGGGATAGGAGGCTGTTATTTGCAAACATTCCTGCTTTACAGAATGTGTGGTCGCCGGTCCCGCTGCACATTTTTCATGCTCTGATTTCACAAGCTCTGGTTGCACAAGCCAGTTCATTAGGCACAGCCGTGATTATCTGCTACTCCTCCACTTAGCCTATCATGGGTTTAAATTATTCCAAACAGCCAGCTTTGTTTCTCTGTTAAACTCTGAAAAAATTTTCTCCCACAGTCCGTTTCTTGCGAGGAATTTCAACGACTCTGTCCCAGCCTTGTCTAATGTGGTGGCAATCCAGATGTTTGTTTTTTTCAGGCTCCGATTCCTGACAGCTCCTAGCCTGCATGGCCAAGGATGATGGGAATTGTAGTCCCCACACCATGGAGAGGGCACCAGGTCGGGGAAAGGCTGCTGTGAGCCGAGAGAGGTTTCTGCTGTTGAAAGCTCCCCATTAGTTTTGTCCTGACAGATGAAGGGTTGATGGTACAAATTTGTCTTTCCCACATTCCAAGCTGATCCCCAGCACAATGAATGTGACGGCATTAGTTCAGGGGTCAGCAAACTTTTTCAGCAGAGGGGCTGTCCACTGTCCCTCAGACCTTGTGAGGGGCCGGACTATATTTTGGGGAAAAAAATAATGAACGAATTCCTATGCCTCACAAATAAGCCAAAGATGCATTTTAAATAAAAGCAGACATTCTACTCATGTACAAACACCAGGCAGGCCCCACAAATAACCCAGAGATGCATTTTAAATAAAAGGACGTATTCTACGCAAGTAAAAACGCACTGATTCCCTTACCGTCCGCTGGCCGGATTTAGAAGGTGAATGGGCCAGATCCGGCCCCCAGGCCTTAGTTTGCCTACTGTCAGGGAACTGACATCGGAGCCAGAGGTGGAGGCAAGGCTCCCAAGTGATGCCGGAGAAGGGCCCAGCAGGGAGAGAGGGAGCTCATCGGCTGGGGAAGGAAATCAGCGTAACACCAGGGATAAAGGGGGGCAGATGGGGGAATCGGCGAGGGGGCTCCAGGACTCCTCGCCGGAGACCAGCGGGGAGAGGACGGGTCCTCCGCTACCCACACCCACCCTGCGCAGAAGACTTCCGCGCAGGGAAAGTAGGCATAGACTTGGCGTCAAAGAACTTCTTTGCTGGAAGAAGTTCAAGAAACGCCCACTGACGGATTCTGCTAGCGACTGAAACAGCCACGAAGTGAAGGGCTGTCCAGCCAGGAAAAGGTTTAACCAGGCAACCTAGCCAGGAGTGGCGGCAACTTACGCACGAGCAACCCCATATAACCATTACACCTACCCATGTGTTAGTTCCATTCTGTGAAATGGAGCTAAACTGATTTCAGTTCAAAAACCTTAGTTCCATTAGGCCACAGAATTGCGGTGACTTGGTCTGCTTATTCCGTTTCTCTCCCAGGAAACAGTTTGGGTGTGGCCATACTAGAAACCCCTTCTGAATTGCACAGCTTTGTAGCTGATCTTGCACAATTCATTTCTCTCAGACATAAAGTAGCAGCTGTGTTGGTGGTTTAGCCAGCAACCGTAATCACTGCCTTATATAACAAATGGTTACCACATATTTATTTATTGTAAACAGAAATGCACTTATATTCTATATTAATAGAATGTCCTGGAAATTAAATCTCATCTCTCTCTTTTTAGGTTTTTCCTGCAAATATTTTATTTTTCCATTGTTTATCATCTCCCTCCTGTTTCCCTTGCACCTCTGTTTCTCTGCCTCTATCTCTCTCCTTTTTGATACTCTAAGTCTCTCCTCCCCAATGCTTCTTTATCTGTTTGCACACCAACCCCTTAACTTAAGCCAGTGTGGTGTAGTGGTTAAGAGTGGTGGACTTGTAATCTGGTGAACCGGGTTCGATTCCCCGCTCCTCCACATGCAGCTGCTGGGTGACCTTGGGCCAGTCACACTTCTCTGAAGTCTCTCAGCCCCACTCACCTCACAGAGTGTTTGTTGTGAGGGAGGAAGGGAAAGGAGAATGCTAGCCGCTTTGAGACCCCTTCGGGTAGTGATAAAGCGGGGTATCAAATCCAAACTCTTCTCTTCTCTTCTTCTTAACTCAAGGATGGGGAACCTGTGGCCCCTCCAGACTACATCTCCCATAATCCCTGACCATCTGACAACATCTGCAGAGACATAAATCCCCTATTCCTGCCTTAATTATCCATGCACTGTTAACGGAATCAGTACTGGGTGATGCATAGAACAAAGGGGAATGGTCATATCACTCAACCATTTTTTATTTTTAAGCTGCAGAAACAACAGGAAAAACAACTATAGCTTTTTATCTGGAAGTTCTGAAATATTTAGAAGATTCTAAACCATCTGAGTATGTGACATACCATTTATGAATATCCTGTATGTTTGACATCAGCAATTAGACATGAGAGACTGGCTAATGAGAACACACAGATTCGTTTAGCCAAATTGGTTAAAACTTGCTTACACTTCTTCAATTACAATCTAATGAACATTTTGGACAGCAAGTTAATTAGATTGCTCTTAATTAGTTGCAGACTTAGTTAAAACACCCCAAGTTCTCTTTGAGTCAATGAAGGTAATTCTTGTCTTATTCCAAGTTCGGACCAGTGACCCAGCCAGACCAGTATTGTCTACTGGTAGCATTTCCAGTTTCCCCATTAACTTGTGCCTTAAAACTGGAAATTCCAGCAACTGAACCCGGAACCCCTTACAATAACTATGCATTTCATGACCCTGCACTTGATTAATGCTTTTCTCTTTTAAGTTATCTTAAAATTCCAACACCCACCTTAAAGATGCATTAGATAAGGAGTTAGGAATAAAATAAAGTCGAAGATAAAACCAAACTTAGGTTTGAGGGGTGAAAAAAACATTCCTTTCTGGGCAGGCTTTTGGGGTCACATGCAAAACTAGGCCAAGCAAGCCATATAAACGTTACCTTTGTACACTAGTTTCTACACATATTCACACACCCGTTTCTGTCTTCTGTCCTGGCAAGCATTTATTACGGTTGCTCACTGGGGCAAGAAGGTTTGAACGTATTATACCGATCCTGACCGATTGCACTGGCTGCGAATTAGCTCCTGGGCCCAGTTGAAAGTGCTAGTTGTTACCTATAAAGCTTTTAATGACTCAGGAACGCAGTAGCTCAAGGACTGTCGCTCTCCCTACGAACCTACCCAGACCCTGGGATCATCCTCTGAGGTCCTTCTTCATATGCCTCCTTCCATGTGAGGTCTGGAGGGTGGCCACACAAGAACGGGGCCTTTTCTGCAGTGGCTCCCCATTTGTGGACTGCTCTCCCCAGGGAAGCTCGCTTGGCACCTTCATTATACACCTTTAGGTGCCAGGCAAAAAGCATTCATCTTCAACCAGGCCTTTGGCTGATTAATATCTGGTACAGTCAAACCTCGGTTTTCAAGTGTCTCAGCTGCTGAACATTTCGGAAGCTGAACGCCGAAAACCCGAAAGAGAATGCTTCTCCGTTTTTCTCAATGGAACTTGCTGGCAGCCCTTTGATCCTCGGTTTTCAGACGCTTCGGAAGTCAAACGGACTTCCAGAATGGATTGAATTTGAAAGCCAAGGTTCCACTGTACTCTTTTAATTGTCTTGTGGGAGGGGGTGGGCATGAAGGGGTTATTGGCTTCTTTTTCTTGTTTTATTATGAATTTTGCGTCTTTTATCTTGAATGTTTATGTTCTGAACGACCCTGAAATCTACGGATTAAGGGTGGTATACAAATTTAATTTAATAATAATATTAAGAATATTTTAAGAATAGCTACAAAATGTAACTTGGGGAAAATCCCAAGGACCAAATCACAGAGTCCTGGAATGCTGTGTTTGTAAGTGCTTCCAGATGAAACAGTATGTAAAAAAATATTACACAGGGAAGCTGTTTTGGTGGCATCTCCTTGTCAAAAAATACATGCACCCCAATCCTTTGCTGTAGCTCATTGTTCAAAAGCAAACATGGTCCAGCAGCCCTTCTCCTTAACATGGCCAGGATAAATTTTCAATCAACCAACCTCGGCTTTTATGTGGTTAAATCCATTCTGCGCATAACTCTGCACATGGAAGAGACTAACAAGAACCACATTTCGAAACACAATATCCTAAGTGAGCTTTTCTGCACAAATTGAGATGAACAAGGAAATACACTGACAAGTATGGAAAGCTCCGTAAGTGCATAACAGTGGGATTTGCATCTCATGTCTGTGTAAAATTAGAAAACATTTAAATGAATGTAAAGTCTTCCTGCACAATCATGCCAGATGCTAGTTCAAATGAAGTCAACGCCATCTACTTCCCCCCTCTGTAACAACATGAGAAGGCTGACATTGCAAATCTCTTTAGTGTCAGAAGGCAGAGGTGACAGCTTCTCTTACTTAGAATAATAGAGGTAGGGAACAAATGGACACTTCACCCACTTCGCTGCACAAAGGCAAGGCCAAGCAGCACTCAATCAAGACCATGTAGTGCTACAAACAGAGAGCAGGAACACTGTACAGGAGCAATGCACTTGGAAAATACAGAATGGCAACTTCAGATGACAGGAGAATCAAGCCATACACTATAGGAAATGACAACGCACCATCATTTTTCAACACCGGTCTGATCAGGGATGGAGCCTGATCAGGACTGGGAGCATGGATTCTTTCCCAGTATAAAATATAGAGATTAGTCACAGCCTGGACTTGAACAAAATCCAGGCACACTGAAGGCCATATCTGATGTGATAAACAGAGGACAAATAATGTCCATGGAGGCGCAGGTCAATTCTGTGTCCAGGGCAGCTGTTTACCAGCTCCACCTGGTACGCAGGCTGAGACCCTATCTGCCCGTGGACTGTCTCGCCAGAGTGGTGCATGCTCTAGTTATCTCCCGCTTGGACTACTGCAATGTGCTCTATGTAGGGCTACCTTTGAAGGTGACCTGGAAACTACAACTAATCCAGAATGCGGCAGCTAGACTGGTGACTGGGAGCGGCTGCCGAGACCATATAACTCCGGTCTTGAAAGACCTACATTGGCTTCCAGTACGTTTCCGATCACAAGTCAAAGTGTTGGTGGTGACCTTTAAATTCCTAAATGGCCTCGGTCCTGTATACCTGAAGGAGCATCTCCACTCCCATTGTTCTACCCGGACACTGAGGTCCAGCACTGAGGGCCTTCTGGCGGTTCCCTCCCTGCCAGAAGTGAAGCTACAGGGAACCAGGCAGAGGGCTTTCTTGGTAGTGGCACCCGCTCTGTGGAATGCCCTCCCACCAGATGTCAAAGAGAAAAACAACTACCAGACTTTTAGAAGTCTTTACCAGGTCTCGGAAAACTTACAGCTGGAAGTTAGATGGAGTCCAATTAGAACAGGTTTTCAAATTTAAATACCTGGGAGTCTTTTTTCACTACAACCTAAGCTGGAAGCCACAGATACAGTATTTACTGAACAAAGGGAAAACAATACTTTACACTCTACTCCAATTTTTTGCGGTCGACGGAGCCTCCCACATCCCTTCTGCATTGAAGGTGTACCACGCAAAAGTGGTTTCCACCCTCTGTTATGCTGCCCCACTCTGGGCCCCAGGGTCCAATTTAACATCACTGGGGACATTGCAGAATCAGTTTCTCCGTCGCCTCCTGAAACTCCCCATGTGTGTGAGCAATGCAGCCATACATCTGGAGCTAAGGATTGCATCATTGGAGACTGTCATCTGGAAGCGAGTCTTTGGCTACTGGCTGTCCAGCTGGCATAGGCTTCCCGACCATTACCTCTTTCAGTGCCTCTGGCGGGATGACTTTGTTAATCCGTGGGTAGAAAAATCCATGCCAAACTTCTGAGCATCGGAATTTCCCCAGCAGACTCCTTAAAGATGAACCTACGCTCAGCCAAAAGCCTTATCGAGCAAAGATTAGCAGACATTGAAAATCAACACAACCTCTCCAGGGGTGGGGGTGTCTGCTCCCCCAGGTATCATGGAATAACCCCACCACTTGGCCTTCCATCATATATGTCATCTCTTTCATCTGTACCACACCGACTTGCATTTATTCGTGCAAGGTTCAATGTTTTTCCATCGAACCTGCTGAGCCACAGATTTTCCAAGGGTTTGGTGTCTCCGCTATGCGAGTGTGACGGGAAAACAGTTGAATCTCTTCCACATATAATGTTCAACTGTCCCTTACATAGCATAGCCAGGACTAAATTCCTGGGTCCTGCTTTACTGCGCTTGGTTGGCAGGCCTGCTGAGTCACATGCCGCACTGCTTTTGCAGGATACAGATCCTTCTGTAACTCTGCAGGTGGCGAGATTCCTGAATGCGGTTATCTCACACACAAAAACCACCAAAAAACAACATCAACAACAAAAACTAATGGGACAGTTATGATGAGAGTGCATGACGGATCTCGTCTCCAGTTCTCCTTTTTCTGTGAACCGTCCCTTGGATCTTTCCAGGCCCCAAGCTGTTATTTGTCACTGCTCAATGACCCACCCTTGCATTGTGGTGTTCCCCTTCTGTTGTTAGATGTATTGGTTTTTATGTTTCTGTGCTTTTATGTTTGTACATATTTTATGGGCTAATAGCCGTAAATAAATAAATTTGAATTTGACTTTTAGAAGCATCTGAAGGCAGCCCTGTTTAGGGAAGCCTTTGATGTTTAACAGACTACAGTATTTTAATATTTTGTTGGAAGCTACCCAGAGTGGCTGGAGAAGCCCAGCCAGATGAGCGGGGTATTAATAATAATAATAATAATAATAATAATAATAATAATAATAATAAGAAGTGCCTCCTGTAATGTTTGCCATGCATCTTGCATGCTGGAGAGATGTGCAGGCTCCCACTATGGCACTTCTCACCACCAGGGGGAGAATGCAGAGAAACAGAAATAGGCAGTAGCAGGACAACCAGGAGTGCACACTTGTCAACTTTCCTCAGTGGCGTAGTGTGGGTTGCTAGCATCCGGGGCCATGCAGAGGGAGTGGGTAGGAGGGAGCGAGGGAAACAGATGGAGTAAGCATGTGCTTTCAACTGCCTAATGGCATTTGCAGCACTTAGGAGATCATAGCCACAGAGATAAGAAAAGAAGAGCCGTTCCATTGTCTGCAGAGGGCACTTCCTGGTTCGCATAGAGAAGCCGTTTTCAACACAGCCCAGCAACGGAAGCATGCAGCTATATTGAGGCAGCACCGGGTGTTTAAAGTTTGCGCCTCTAACAATTTTGCACCCAGAGCAACCACCCCTGTGTCCCCTTCCATGCTATGCCACAGCCTTTCCTGCTCTCTTCGCTTACCTTCACATCCACAATGGCCCTTAGTCTGTCAAAGGAAATGTGGGTGATAACTGCTGCTCAGTTTCACCCTACAGAAAACCCCTGTCTCTAAACGTTGATGTATCATTTGTGTGTCCAACTCACAGTGAAGTTCTTTTTTCTTCTCATAGGGATGCATATGATATATCCCTAATTAAATTAATAGAATTAACACCTGCTGCAGTGACTGACACTGAAAGGAAAACTGAATAAAATCAAAAAAACTTCCTAGGAGCCTTTCCAAGCTATACTGTAATTCGACAGCCAATGACTGCACTTTCATGTCACTCTCAGAAAATGTGGCAAGGACAAATGCAGCCCACTAAGTAAGGATGCATTCAGATGATTCAGCTCCTGTGATGTTCATTACAATTTCACCATGTGCTGGTTGTATCCACATAGAGCAGGGGTCAGCAACCTAAGGCTCTTGGGCCACAAGTGGCCCATGGGAGTCGTTTAACCGGCGCACGAGCCACCCCTGAACTGAGCCACCTGCTCAGCGAGTCCCCGCGCACTGCGCTAAACCGGTGCAATGTGGTGCAGAGACTCGCTTCCATGGCATCGGAAATCGCATCTGCACAGACGCCAGAAATCACAGGCACACACGCTCATGCAAGCGCGAGAGGAATCTCCTCTGGAGTGAACAGGCCCAGGTGAGGTACAGTGGTACCTCGGGTTACATATGCTTCAGTTACATATGCCTCAGGTTACACACTCCGCTAACCCAGAAATAGTGCTTCAGGTTAAGAACTTTGCTTCAGAATGAGAACAGAAATCTTGCTCCGGCAGCGCAGCGGCAGCAGGAGGCCCCATTAGCTAAAGTGGTGCTTCAGGTTAAGAAATGTTTCAGGTTAAGAACGGACCTCCGGAATGAATTAAGTACTTAACCCGAGGTACCACTGTAAACTTAACTGATTCCTGACATAGAGGATCACTCCACTGTGGGTGTATGATAATGTTTGTATGATAATAATGTATGCCCAACATTAACCTTTCGCCCTAATGTGCTAGTTTTCCACTTATGATGAGACACTTTTCTTCACATGGGAAAAAAATCAGAAGCTGTGTGTGGAGAGTGCCATTAGACTCTCATCACTAGCGAGCACAAGACTTGGTTATATCTGGTTGAAGTTAGACATTTCCTGTTGCTTTTGTCACCTGCTTTGAGGCGGACAATAAAGTTCTTGTCTAGCTTCCTGACTTAACGTGTTCTTTAGTCCTCCAAAATGTTACCGTCCATTCAATCACCTCATTACTACCTTGAGGGGTGGGGTGGTACTGCTGCCCTCCTTGTTCATACCATGGTTTTAGAGAAAAGCAGATACCATCTCCATCGCTGAACATTTCCTGTTCTTCTGCCAATAAAGTTGCATTTTTATAAGAGCTGGGAAGACTCTCTGCTAGCAGGCTCTGCAGCACCAGCCTCAGAGTTACAGTAAATTCAAAATCTCCATATTTTATACATGGCAGGCTGCCAAAACAAACTAAACATGCGATGGGAAAGCTACCTTCACAGGATCGGTAGGGGAAAGCTGCGACTGATCTATGTTGGCAAGAGAGTTTTCGAATTGTAGAATTGGCTTTTAAAAAGGAAGACATTGACTTTGACATTGGAAAGTTCAATTTGTTTAAAACACTTCTCATGCCTAATGGCAACATCCCACAAATGCATTTTTCAAGATGTTGCCACCCACTCATCTTTCCCTTCATAACCGAAATGGATTCTTGATAGCCTCCTCTACAAAACAGTCACCGGCATTCATTAGACGCAATAGGATGGGTTGCATTTTGCCCCTTTCGGCTATGGTGAGGTCTTTCAACCCGTAGAAAAAACTGCAGCATCTGAAGAGCCCTTAAGCACAAATTAAATGAAACTCGGCTGCAATTTGGAAGAAATTATAGTCATAAGTTTACAGTAGAGGTGAATCAAACGCTCTCTCGCTCTCGCTCTCTCTGCAGTATCTTAACAAACAGCACAGATCTCTTATCAATGTTGACACAAGTGCCAAGCCCCCTTCTGGTTATGAGATTATTAAAATGCCTTTACCCTAAAGGAAGGAGTCATCAGTATTAAACAAAAGCAGAAATGGGCATTCAACATACCAACAGGGATTAATATTTCCCAGCCGAACTACAGCTACAACATACAAATGAGGTTGTCGTGATGCAACATTTACTCTGTAGCATTTTACACATTGAAACATCCACGATTGGCCTGCTATCTATTCCTGAGAAGCTGTAATTTTTCAAACGAAACACACCAAGATGCCACTGGGTGGTTCAGGTTTGGGATATACATTTCTCCTGTTTTCTTGAATAGATTTCAGTGGGGTGTAAAAACAATTCATTCTGCTATTTGGATAATTTACTGGATTATAGTGCAATCCTAAAAGCATGCACCACTGAATTCAATAAGAGTTACTTCCCAGTAACCATGTTCAGGACTGCTGCCTTAGAATAATATCATAAACTAAATATATCCTCGTGGCCCAGATTAATTTCCCAGTGCCGTCGTTCAATACGCTTCTGTTAAAGCAGGGCCATCCATCTTAGAAGACATGCCAGAAACCTGCGCATTCCAACCACAGTGTGCCGGAAACGATGGATCCGCATCAAATAAGGTGGATCAGGGAACAAATTGTTAGCATTTCCCTCCTCCATTGCTGGATGTGTGATTGTTACATCACATGTCAATGTTTACTTTCTAGGTTTGGAAAGTGTGAGAACATTCTTATCTCTTTTCTGCTATACTGTACTTTTGTACTTTCTTTACTCTCTCTCTCTCGGAGAAGAAGTGAAAGGACGCCACGGTTGCTTTGTCCTGTATATATTGCTTAATAATTACATAGAATGCTCAATAACACCTACACTCCAGGATTTCTGCTATACTCTGCTGATAGAGTGTGCACATGTCTATCGATATGTGTCGCTGGTGCGCACAGGGACTGATTTGTGAACTTCCCGGGCTGCGCTTCATCAGAAAGACGCCCAGAGAGGTGTGTCTCATTCTGGGGGCTGCGTGTGCCCCCCGGGCATGTTCCAACACAAATATCACAGCTGGAGAGAGACCTGTTGAAATGTAATGTAAAAGTGTTGTCTAAAATGCATAAAATATTATTGGAATGGGAGACAAAGGATGAGCACGTAAAATCCAGAATGATAAACTGGGCAATAGATATCGGTCAAAACATAGACATGGAAGCATGAGAACGATTGTGGAATATGGGTATAAAACTTACGGCATGTTATGGTTTAAGAGAAAATTATATGAAAATGATATATTGTTTGTATCTAACACTGAGTAAACTGGCAAACACGTATAAATCCAAAGCAAACAAGTGTTGGGAATGCAAAGAGAAAGAAGGTTCTTTTTATCATATGTGGTGGTCTTGTAGTAAGGTTAAAGCTTACTGGTAAATGATATACAATGAATTGAAAAGGGTGTTTAAAATAATAATCTTCGTAAAATAAACCAGAAGCTTTTCTTTTGGGAATTATTGGGGACAGAACTACCTAAAGTGTATAGAAATTTATTTATGTATGGGACTACAGCAGTGAGATTGTTACTTGCAGGAGGAGGCAGTGGCGTAGCGTGGGTTGTCAGCACCCGGGGCAAGGCAAGTAATTTGCGCCCCCTAACCCGTGGATTTGCGCCCCCTAACCCGTGGATTTGCGCCCCCTAACCCTAACCCCCAGATGTTGCGCTCGGTGCGGCCGGCCCCCCCTGCACCCCCCACGCTACGCCACTGGGAGGAGGAGGGGGAGGAGGCCACAGCTGTGAGGCCTGGTGCCGCAAGGCCTTCCTCCAACACACTTGGAGGCAGGGCTGAAGACACCTCAGCTCTGCAGACTTCTTGCCTATGCTTTCATGTCAGCTGGCCACAAATTGCCTTGGAGCAAAACAAGCAGTTTAGCCTTTTGATTCTGTTTTGCAGTTTTCCCTACACAGTTAGCTTTCAGAGCTCTGCTTTTTTTCATGATGTAGACGGGAGCATGTCGTATCCAGGGCCACCACCTTGCAATTAGCTTATTTCAGGCTGCTCAGTATATCTCACTGATGGCTCCCCTTCTGCTAGCTGTAAACTTGCAATACATTTTGACTGATCATTTACTGCCTAATGGAATCAATGTTGGTGGATCTCAACCAAAACTCTCTGCTACTGGCTGCTTAGTCCGTGTAGTCCAGAATGACAGCTCAGGAACATAACTTGCTGAACAGTAACTTGATTTGTATTTGTTTTTATTATGTGCAGAGTATAGCACAGCTTTGTACAAGTTACTATATACACAGACTGGATTCAAACTCTACACCCCAACCTCTGAACTCCAACACCAAACTACTGTGTCATGCTGCTTATAAGGGAAAACTTTTAGCCAATCACAACCAGTTGCTAGGCTTCCCTATCTCCAGGCAGACTTCCTCACGTACAGTGGTACCTTGGGTTAAGAACTTAATTTGTTCCGGAGGTCTGTTCTTAACCTGAAACTGTTCTTAACCTGAGGTACCACTTTAGCTAATGGGGCCTCCCCCTGCTGCAGCGCAATTTCTGTTCTCATCCTGAAGCAAAGTTCTTAACCTGAGGTACTATTTCCGGGTTAGTGGAGTCTGTAACCTGAAGCGTCTGTAACCTGAAGTACCACTGTACTTCTTGCTTTACTTGGCTTCTTGCCAACTCACTAATTGTCCACTTCAAAGCTGCAGTTTCTCACAAACCTCAACAATCAACCCCCTCGCTCGATGAAGGCATCCAAGCCCCATTATGGGGCTTATTTTTAAAACATAAGCAGGACTAGGCTGTGTATCTGCAAGTGTACACCTGGTTACTTAGGAATAAGCCGTTCTGAATACCATTTACTGAATCGAGAGAAGCGGGGAGGGAGAGAGAATATTGATGCCGCTACAGGAAATAGGTTCATGAGGCAGCATGTTTTCGACTGCATGTCATGAACCTCAAACTGCTTCTTTTAGGTCAGCAGCTACGTTATCCAGTGAGCACTGACCCACTAGTATGATTTTCACTAGTATGTGTTATGTACTGAAGTTCTCACCCTGGGCCAGCAGGGGATATTGTAGATAGTTATGCAAATGAAGGATTGAAAGTGAGGTTCAGTGATTGGATAGTTTGTTTGCAAATGAAGGATCGAAAGTGACGTTCAATGATTGGATAGTTTTAGAAAGTTGCAACAGTTACAATTGTTCTGGAGCTCTATATAAGCAGGCTGACTGAGCTCCTCAGTTCAGTTCTGTTCCAGCTTACAAATAAAGAGCTACTTTGGAAGAATCGCTGTGTCGTCTGATATGTTCGCCCACAACTTGACAGTATGTATATTTCATTGATAATTATTCACTGATGAAGACTTTATTCCGAAACAGTTGAAATATTACGGATGCACTGTACTTTTGAGACTTCGGAGAGACGTCTTCCTTTGAGAGACGGTTTGGCGTTCCTTGCTATTCATTGGTTGTTTGAACCTTTGTTTGACTTTGATACGTATAACACCTTGCAGTTACTTGTATATTTTGTGAGATGTGTTGTATGATATATATATTACAGTGGTACCTCAGGTTACATACGCTTCAGGTTACAGACTCCACTAACCCAGAAATAGTGCTTCAGGATGAGAACAGGAATCATGCTCTGGCAGTGCGGCAGCAGCAGGAGGCCCCATTAGCTAAAGTGGTGCTTCAGGTTAAGAACAGTTTCAGGTTAAGTACGGACCTCTGGAACGAATTAAGTACTTAACCTGAGGTACCACTGTATTTTGAAGTGGCTTATTTGTATATTTTGAATGACATCATACCGATTATATATTTACTAACAGTTATTAGCTAGCGTGTTGCGTTTGCATTTTTGTAGATTGTCACATTTTGCAACACAGGGTTTGTGTTTGTTCTGAATGTTTTTGTCTGGCTGGATTGTGTCCTTGATCTCCGATAATGCCTCTTGCTTGTGCAGGTGGAGCACAGAAGAGGTAAGTCTGTGTGTGTGTGTGTGTGTGTGTGTGTGTGTGTGTGTGTGTGTAACTGACTGTACAAAGATAATGTTTGCATTTGTTGCCCTGCCCACTTTTCCCATGCACCGCCCCCACTGGCATATGGTCTCCACCCCTGCTGTAGGTTTAGGCATTTGAATTCTCAGGTGAGGGAGTCATTACACAATGTAAATAGAATATGTACCGTATTGGCCCGAATATAAGCCGCACCCACGAATAAGCTGCTCCTATAAAATTCAGGGGGGGGGGGGAGAAAAAGAGAATACCCGAATATAAGCCGCCCCCTTATAATTGGGTTACAGGCTGAAAATCGCTGTGGTTGGTAGAATTGTATCTCCGAGTCAATTTAAGCTTTTGATCCTGCAAGCTCGCAAAAGTTACCGTACAATCGCTAAAATCGCAAATCACTATTAAATTGCTACAATTCCGCAGGCACTCGCACCCATGAATGGCAAATGAACAGTCTGAAGCTCGCAAATTGGCAATAAAACATTTTTTTGTTCTGTTTTACTGTATGTCTGTTTCAGCAGCGATATCGTAAAAGCCAATTTTTGTAAGGTCGTAAATTTAAGCCGCACTTTAACTTTTCAGGGTTGGAATTTTTTTGGGGGGGAAGTGCGGCATATATTCAGGCCAATACGGTACTTTCTGTCTGTCTCCCTTTATGATGTTAAACTCTGTTTATGTTAAATTCTTAAAAATCTGCATCAACATATGTATAGCAGCCCAACCAAGGGAAGTAATAGTCCTACTCTATTCTGCCTTGGTCAGACCACACCTGGAATACAATTCAAGAAGGATGTTGACAAGCTGGAAAGTGTGCAGAGGAGGATGACCAGGTTGATCAAAGGTTTGGAAACTAAGCCTTATGAGGAACAGTTGAGGGAGCTGGATAGGTTTAGCCTGGAAAAGAGGAGACTGAGATATGATAGCCATCTTCAAATATCTCAAGGGCTGTCACATGGAAGAAGGAGGAAGTTTGTTTTCTCCATCTCTGAAGGGTAGGGCTCAAACAAATGGATTCAAATTACAATAAAGGAGATTCCAACTAAACACCAGGAAGAACTTTCTGGTGGTAAGAGCTGTTTGACAGTGGAACAGTCTGCCTCAGAAGGTGGTGGACTCTCCTTCCTTGAAGGCTATTAAGCAGAGATCGATGGCCATCTGTCATGGATGCTTTGCTTGAGATTCCCTTCCAACTCTACATTTCTATGATTCCACAGCATATTAATCATATATGATTATATATGAATCATATATTATTCATATAGCAAGGGGACGCGGGGGGCACTGTGGTTTAAACCACTGCACCGCTTGGGCTTGCCGATCGGGAGGTTAGAGGTTCGAGGCTCCGCGACGGGGTGAGCGCCCATTGTTCGGTTCCAGCTCCTGCCAACCTAGCAGTTCAAAAGCACGCCAGTGCAAGTAGATAAATAGGTACCGTTCCAGCGGGAAGGTAAGCAGTGTTTCCGTGCACTGCTCTGGCTTCGCCAGAAGCAGCTTAGTCATGTTTGCGGACAAACGCCGGCTCCCTCGGCCTGTAAAGCGATATGAGCGCCACAACCCCACAGTCATTCACAACTGGACTTAACTGTCAGGGGTACATTTTTATAGCATAGTAAAGGGCAGCAATGCAAACAATGCTTGTTGGAACGGAAAGGGAAGTGGTAGATTAATCATTGACCACATCCGAACAGCACTTAGCACAGGCTGATGTACCCATCATCCGATGTTTAACTCAGTTACAAGAAAGAAGATTCCACCTAAACATTAGGAAGAACTTCCTGACAGTAAGAGCTGTTCGACAGTGGAATTTGCTGCCAAGGAGTGTGGTGGAGTCTCCTTCTTTGGAGGTCTTTAAGCAGAGGCTTGACAACCATATGTCAGGAGCGCTCTGATAGTGTTTCCTGCTTGGCAGGGGGTTGGACTCGATGGCCCTTGTGGTCTCTTCCAACTCTATGATTCTATGATTCTAGGTATCATTCTCCCACTTACATATGTATGAGAGTATCTTTTGATTTCCTACTGCTTGTCACCCATCCTTTCATAGACAGACAGCTCCATGTAATATAAAAGACAATGCTACTGTAAATGTACTTTATACATCCTTGGCCCCAGGAGCCTGGAATAATGCTCCATTTACTGTAATTATTTAATTGCCTACCTGGAAAGCTTTGTTGGTGAACTACCTGAGCTGGCATTGAGTAATTGGGTGCTTTCCTCATTAAAGTGCTTCATGTGGTGAAGGTGTGTTTGTAATTTGCTCAAGTGGAGTGCAAGTTTATCGCAGCAGCAGTTTTACTTTAAGAGCAGTATTAAAACACACCGGGAATGTCACTTCAAAGCTATGCTGTACTGTCATGGACATAAACCTTTAACAAATTTACCATTTAATTCATTCCTTACCTGCTTCAAAGTATGTTCAAGGCAGATGGCAATAAACTAAAACAATGCAACAAAATTGTAAATAAAAAGATATGTCCAACAGATACAAATGTATGGTGCAGTCATATTTGGAATACAGTGGTACCTCTGGTTGTGAACGGGATCCATTCTGGAGGCCCGTTCGCAACCTGAAAAGCCCGCAACCTGAATCGCCGTTTCTGTGCAGGTGCACTGCGCAATTTGTCGCTTGTGCGCATGCACAAAGTGCAATTTAGAGCTACTGCGCATGGAGAGCGGCAAAACCCGGAAGTAACCCTTTCCAGTACTTCCAGGTCACCGTGGGACGCAATCTGAAAAAACGTAACATGAAGCAAACGTAACATGAGGTATGACTATATCATGCACAATCCTGGTTAGCCTATCTCAAAAAGTATGTTGTAGTCATAAGGTTGGAAAAAGACAACCAAAATGTTGATGAAAGGGGAGGGAATCAGCACTCTCACTTTAACCCTTCCCTTTCCAACTAGTGTTGCCTTTACAGTCAACCTCGGTTCTTGAATGGCTCCGTTGACTAACGTTTCGGCTCCCGGACGCCAAAAACCTGGAAGTAAGTGTTCCGGTTTTCGAACACTTTTCGGAAGCCAAACGTCCGATGTGGTTTCCGCTTGAGTGCAAGAAGCTCCTGCAACCAATCAGAAGCCACACCTCAGTTGTCGAACATTCCAGAAGCTGAATGTGATTACGTTCAACAACCAAGGTTTGACTGTATAGCCTTTTTCGCCACCCAGGCAAAATTGCAAGTGCAATTGCTGTGAGCAATGTCTTGGGACTGCCTCGCTCACCTGAACTCCGTCTGGCAGAGTGGCTGCAGAGTATTGGAACTGTATGTTCATTGTTGAAGCACAGTGATAGGAAGGGAGCATTAAATGCTTTCCACACACATATTGGCCCCAGTGAAAATCTCATGGGGTGGAAAAAGGGGACTATCCACCAGAGGCAGATTGAGGGCAGCACGACCGGTTTCCCTGCACTGGGCACCAAGCCAGGGGGCACCACAGGGCATCAGAACTAGGACACAGTGCACGATCAGAATGGAGGGCAAGAGATAGGAGGGACATCGAGTTTTGCCCTTGCGCAGGGTGCTACTGAAATTTGAGAGAACAAAGTCCACCCCAGCACCCACTTGGCAGAAGTCCAGATTCCACATCCAGCTAGAAAGAGAACAGCAATGACTGGATGCCGCAGAGATATTTCAGATAGTAAGTTAACCGGAATATGGATTGAGCTGAAGTTCATTTGCCTTCATTGTAACCAGAGCATGACGGTTGCTGGTTTTATTAAGGGAAATCCAATATTGATATGGACGTGTCCACTATTGGCGTAGTTTACATATAGCTGTATCTTGGGTGGAGTGATTATGATGTTGCCTTTGGCTGATGCAGTGTTATTTATATTTGCAAAACAGAAGCTTTGTGTGATGGTATGTGCTGTGGATGTAGGACGTTGAAGAATCCGTTTGATGCAGGAAAGGAAGATGGCGGTCACTGCTGACTGACTTGCCTTTGCTTCGTCTGCACACCCAGAGTAGTGTGGCGTGCTGCAAAATAAATGATTGCATAAACAACAGAAATAATCAAGTGCTAATATCCATAATCTCAGCACACTGATTAATTGCTCTGCTAGGATTCCGAACACCTGCAGGTGGGTCAGCAATTTAGCTTTGAGAATGGATATTCATCTTCCAGCTCTCTCCATTGTAAACATCGGGTTGTTTTTCTTGAGGAAGAGGGAGGAGGGAAGCTGGTCTATAAGGTCCCTGCTTGGACCAGAACAGCAGCTGCTGGAGGTATGAGTGTCTTGTTGGCAGTTTAGCAGCAAAGAACCCCTACTGTGCATCAGCTCTCAAATCATTAGTATTATCAAGCTGCATTGAAGTCAGAATTAAAATAGGCCTCATGGATAATTTAACCCTGAAACAATGAGGATGGTATACAGTTTCACATTAGAAGTGTTGGCAGCTGAGCTATGTTCTAATGCCCTTCCATATTGCTATTCTGCTGAAGCCTCTTAAGAGGCAATAGTGACATGCATAATAGCGGGGCGGGGGATTTAAATATTTCTATAAGGAAAGGGTGGGGAATTCAGCCCTTTGTGGCGATCACACAGGGTCCCCGGACGTTTTTGATTGTCTATTGATCTCTGTGCCACCACTGTGATTGCCTCTTCACTGCCACCAACCCGTTTCCCTCGGGTACACAGTTGTTAACATTAACAAATAATCAAGTTTATTTTTAAAAGCATGAACAAGTTTAAGGTTTCAGTTAATTTTTCTTGTCAGTTTCTTAATCTTAGTTCCTTTACTGACCTATACGTTCCTAACAACTTCAAACTGATTATCTCAACTATCTATCTGACTCCACCTAACAGTTCCTCTCACTCTCTCACAACACAACTCGACCAACCCACAGACTTACCCTCCCTCTTCCTTCTCCAACTCCCAACTCTCAACTGACTTCCACACAGCTCCGACTCTAACTCTCCTATCTCTGGCCAATCACATCACACTCATTTAACCCTTTCCTTATGACCCACCTAGGAGGCAAACGCCACAATGCCCTTCCAGATATTGTCAGACTCCCACCCCCATCAGCTCTCACTGGCTTGGCCAATGGTTAGGAAAGATGGGAGATGAAGTCCAACAATGTCTAGGGTGCCCACCCCTGCTTTTTAAATACCCCTAAAATTATGAGTACCTATGAAGTATTCCATGCTCCAAAAATAAGTGATGGTGTAACCATCACAGGGCTTCAAAAGGCAGGCAAAAAGTAAATACAAATTTGTATTGCAGTTTTGGAAGTTGCAATATGGAAACCAGTCATCTGAATATGCATGTTCTCTTGACTTGCTTACATCAAATTTCCTCTGTTGCTTACTGTGTTGATTTGTTCGTACAACAATTATTCATCCACCTTTCTGATTTCTACTTTAGAATAGGATAGGGAATGTGTGGCTTCTAGATATTGTTGGACTTCAGTGGTCAGGGATGATGGGAGTTGGAGTCCACCAACATCTGGAAGGGCACAGATTCCCCAGTGTTTAGATAAGGGAACGAGAATGTCTGCCCTTATGGTGAAATTCTAATATGCAGCAGATAAAAATAAGGAGACGATATTGGGACGCCATTCTTGTAAAGAATAACTTGCATGTGTACATGTGCTCACGCAAACAGCAAGCAGGCTCCCTACACACACAAACATATCCAGAGAGAGAAAGAGAGAGAATTAAACAATGATCTTCAGTTTCCTGCATTTACGCACAAACAGCACCAGAGCATAGCTGTCAATGTTCCCCCTTTTTAAAGGGAAATTCCCTTATTCCTAATAGGATTCCTCGCAAGAAAAGGGAAAAGTTATGCACCAGAGGGCTCAGAAATGGAAACAAGAACAATTACCAACGTTGGAGGAATGGAGAACGAAGCTGATGGACTATGCAGAACTGGATAAACTGACTGGGAAGATCAGATATCAACGAGATCAAAAGTTCATCGAGGACTGGGGAAAATTAACAGATTATTGGGAATGTTTAAGTGATAATGAAATAACGTTAGTGGCATTTAGAGAAGCTCTGTGATAAAATAAGAAATATTGTAAAAAAGTAAAATATAAGAGGGGGGAAGGTATAAAGGCAATATAAAAATTTGGAAATGTGTATTCAAAGAAACTAAATTCGAATGATTGTCAGAAAAGCCAAAGGAAGTCAAAAAATTGAAAAGTTTAATAGAAATTGTATTGTGGAATGATTGTATGAAAAATTAATAAAACATGATTATAAAAAAAAAAGTTATGCACCAGAGAGGAACTAGGAGAGACAAGAAAAGTAACCACCCCACAAACACACATACACACACAAACACACCAAAAAACAAGAACCTCCCACCAGATGTCAAAGAGGAAGACATCTGAAGGCAGCCCTGTTTAGGGAAGCTTTTAATGTTTAATATGTTATTGTATTTTAGTGTTTTGTTGGAAGCCGCCCAGAGTGGCTGGGGAAACCAAGCCAGATGGGCGGGGTATAAATAAATTATTATTATTATTATTATTATTATTATTATTATTATTATTATTATTATAACAGCACTGCTGGATCCCTATAGTTACTTGAAGGAAAGACAATCCTCAGCATGCTTAAAAGTTTACTACACCTTAAGCCATACTACTAACTTCAGAGGGAACATAGTACTTACTTCAGAAAGTTTGGGGTCAGTTTGAATGATACTCTGCGTTCCTTCCAAACTTGCCACCCTGTATCTGTGGGGGAAGAATGTATAAGAGGAAGCCTGCTAAATCAGTCCCTTTGTCAGAGAGAAACCTAGAGCTAGAGGGGCACTTACATGTCATCCCCCCCCCCAAACCCTAGGAAATTCATTACCAAAGTGGAGAGGGGGGCCCTATGAAGGGGCCGGAGCCCCATAAATTTCGGGGTAGAATAAAAAAAAAAGCCTAATGGTTTATTGAATATTTACAGATAAATTGAAAACAGATAAAAACATTGGCAGGATTAGTGTAATAACCTGCAGTTTTATAAGAGTATATATTTAAAGGAGAAAAATAAAAGAGCAAATTAAATGAATTTGGATTTGCAGAAGATATTAAAAAAAATAATTTAAGGAACCGCAGAAAGAGGGGGAAGGAAGTCAAGTTCTGAAAAGTTAAAGTGATTGTAAAATGAATGAAATGTATAAACCTGAAAAGTATAAATAAAATTCAGAAAAATGGGGTAGGGGGTTGCCTCTTTTTTTTCTTTTTTTGGATCAACAATTTTTGGTGGTTTCCTTAAAGAAAGCTCCACAATGTTGGGGTCTTCCTAAAAAAAAAAATCTCCACAACTTTCAGGGTACCCTGGTTGTTACTCTTTGAAATTGTTGTTGTTTAGTCATTTAGTCGTGTCCGACTCTTCGTGACCCCATGGACCAGAACACGCCAGGCACTCCTGTCTTCCACTGCCTCCCGCAGTTTGGTCAAACTCATGTTCATAGCTTTGAGAACACTGTCCAACCATCTCGTCCTCTGTGGTCCCCTTCTCCTTGTGCCCTCCATCTTTCCCAATATCAGGGTCTTTTCCAGGGAGTCTTCTCTTCTCATGAGGTGGCCTAAGTATTGGAGCCTCAGCTTCACGATCTGTCCTTCCAGTGAGCACTCAGGGCTGATTTCCTTCAGAATGGACAGGTTTGATCTTCTTGCAGTCCATGGGACTCTCAAGAGTCTCCTCCAGCACCATAATTCAAAAGCATCAATTCTTCAGCGATGAGCCTTCTTTATGGTCCAGTTCTCACTTCCATACATGACTACTGGGAAAACCATAGCTTTAACTATACGGACCTTTGTTGGCAAGGTGATGTCTCTGCTTTTTAAGATGCTGTCTAGGTTTTTCATTGCTTTTCTCCCAAGAAGCAGGTGTCTTTTAATTTCATGACTGCTATCACCATCTGCAGTGATCATGGAGCCCAAGAAAGTAAAATCTCTCACTGCCTCCATTTCTTCCCCTTCTATTTGCCAAGAGGTGATGGGACCAGTGGCCATGATCTTCGTTTTTTTGATGTTGAGCTTCAGACCATATTTTGTGCTCTCCTCTTTCACCCTCATTAAAAGGTTCTTTAATTCCTCCTCACTTTCTGCCATCTAGGTTGTGTCATCTGCATATCTGAGGTTGTTGATATTTCTTCCGGCAATCTTAATTCTGGCTTGAAATATTTCTTTGAAATATGTCAGCCCCAACTTTGAGGCCCTTCCTGCTCTTCCTATTTTTAAACTGGACTTATACTGCATGGACTTTCAGGGAATCCTCTGTAAAGTAGGACAAATGGCCCTCCCAGCTAGAATCTCCAACCACCAGACATCGAGTTTTTGTGTGTGGAGAGTTTTGCTTTTTGGGATGGAGGCTGCTGAGTCACATGATATTCCAGCTGCAGTCTGCAGTCATTTAACTAACTCAGTGACAAACTAGGCCTCGTCTCTGTGCGCTAATGGCCCTTTTGGAAACAGTTTCTTGAAACTCTTTATACTTCTCTATTCCATCTTTTCATAAAGAATTAATAGGCTTTGGGGTGTTTCTAAACAAGCTGAAGACTGTTTTACAACAAAGTACTATCTGCCCACACCCACCCACAGCATTTATTTTTAGAGCCACTTTCAAGCATTGCAACATATGTCTCCAACATACAGTAATTTTATACTGGTTTTCCCCAACGCTACAGAGTGTAGCTTCTTGATATATTTCAGTAGTTAACAGTATAATTGGCCTTTCTGTAGGTAGAAGACAGCCTGCAGACTCCTCATTGATTTTTCCTTGCAAAATTATATCATTTCCCCGAGACCATTATGTGCAGTATTAAAAGAAAAGAAAAGAAAGCCAAAAGAATATTTTAACTTTCGAATGAAAAACAATAGATACCTTCCAGCTTGGTGCATAAGCTACACGCTGAAACTGAAAGGAGGAAGGAAAAAAAAGTTTTCAGAGTAAATTCCAAGGCTATATTGATATTGAGTTACTTGGTAACGGTAATGTTTCCTTTTTCTTTACATCCATGTCTATGTATTATTGTAATGCCCTCTCAATACATGTAGAGCAGGGAAATGTCCAGACCCAATTCTTCAAAGGGAGGTCTGCAATAAGGCCGGCCCTGTCAATAGGCAATAAGGCAGCCGCTTCAGACACCTGATTTTGGGTGTCATGAAAGGGCAGTGAATTGTTACACTATTTATTTTATGTTATTTTATTATTTTTGCTGTTGCTTCTTTCAGTCCAAGGCACTTGTGAGACTTTCTGCCTCGTGGCTGCAATGGCTGCCAATTAGTTTCCGAGTCCAATTCAAAGTGCTGGTTTTGACCTATAAAGTATGGTTACCAGACGTCCCCGTTTCCCGTGGACAGTCCCCGGATTTACAAATCTGTCCCCACATAAAATCCGTCCCCAGATTTCATTTACTGTCCCCAGATTTATATTTTTAGTGTTGTAGATTTATTAGTAGGGAATGAATGTTGCGTGATTTGTTCAACGGCACAAGACACATCATATGGGGACTTCCGACGAAGCAAAATGGCGGGCGCCACGGCAGCGAGCAGCTCCTGAAGCCAGCCAGAGCCAACTGCGCTACCAGGCTGGCTCTGGGCTGCTGAGGCTGCTGCTGCTGCCACTGCCAAGGGGGAACCGGGGACACCCGGCTCGTCGCACTGTAAGGGGAATATGGCGTCTTCTAAGAAATCTCAGCACCCTTAGCAAACTCTCAGAACCCTCATAGCTGCACTACACCTGCTTCCATATGAATTTCACCACTGGTCACTCCAACAGGAGCTAAACAGCTAGCACCCACTTGAGAGAAAAAATGGAGGCTAGATACTGAGCAATAATTGCTCAGATTAGATGAACCAAATCAACATCTCTTCAGAAGAGGCCATACTACACACACTCTCTCTTTTTTACAATGTCTTTAATGGAAATGTATAAATTTAAGAGGGTACGGGAAGACTTGCAAATTTGTATTTCAGGAGATGGGTGGAATTGTATTTGCAGAACACGGCCAACCTGTTCATCTAAACAAAAGTATCGAGACTTTTTATAAGATTTTTTTCTTGCTCCATAGTACTTCACTCCAGCAAGGTTAATGAAATATTTGCCCATGTAACACACTGAATGCAAATTTTATGCATATATGGTGGAGGTGAAACGTACTCAGGCAGATTTTGGGAAGCGATTTTCCTCGTCATCAAAAAGATAATGAGAACAGCATTCTCATTAAATCCAGAAGTTTGTTTGCTGAATAATTTAGGCTCCAATTTTAAAACACATATACTGGGGTGTAAGTCCCATTGAATACACAGTGGGACGTATTTCCAAATAAACATGCATAACGTGGTGCTGTTAAAGGAAATAAACACAGACATTTAGTGGGCAGGTTGTTGACAGTTCCTAGAATTATTGCTGCAGAAACCTAGAAAAATAAATAGGAACTTTCAAAGGAAAAGTGGGTCAAGGTTTGGCATGAAATGTTGGTGAAAAAAATAACACCATCTGAATAAATGTGAAGAAACAATATGATCTCCCAAGCACTGGAACATTAGCAATCATTTCTTCTGTATTAGAATTATGTCAAGTATTATTGATTTCAAGTTTGTACATACCGTTTTGTTAGGGTCCTTTTATGCATGTTTCCTCCAAATGCATTATATCCTCCTATTATTTGTACTTAAAAATAAAAAAACTCCCAGCTATTGATTTCTGATTAAACAACCTTGGAAGCTTTTATGGCAAATGGTGAAATGTAAAAACTTTAACAATTCTGTCACATGTGAAGCTGCAAACAATAGTATGTTTCCTTGGAAGTAAGTTCCACCGAACATAGGGACAAATGTATAGGGATGAGCAGAGAAAACGGCCTTGAATGCCAGCGTAATAAATATACAGTGGTACCTCGGATTACATATCCTCTGCACACGTAATCTTTGGGTTGCAAACACGGCAACCCAAAAAGTGTATACTTCTGGGTTTCATCGTGCGCGCATGCGCAGAAGCGATTAGGTTGGTCTCAACTAGGGCCAGGGCCTTTTCAGTACTGGCCCCAACTAGGTGGAACACTCTGTCACAAGAGACTAGGGCCCTGCGGGATTTGACATCTTTCCACAGGGCCTGCAAGACAGAGCTGTTCTGCCTGGCCTTTGGATTGGACTCAGTCTGACCCTTATGTTTCCCTCCCCTTACGGTTTTGACTTTTAAAATGAGGCTGCATTTTAAATTGCATTTTAACCTGTATTTTAAATTGTCCCCCCCCCCTTTATTATGTTTTTACTGAAATTTTATTGGTGTTAGCCGCCCGGAGCCCGGCTCTGGCCAGGTATATATATATATATATATTTTAATTTTAATAATAATTTTTATTAAGGTTTTCCAAATTAAAACAAATTAAATCCAATTTATAAACTTTTTGCCAATAACCAGGACTTCCCCTCCCTACCCCCTCTTGTGTTCCAAATCTTCCAAATAAGCAATTAAATTCAACAAGTTCTTATCCCCAAATTACACTCATCATCAATAACCCAATTTATCCAGATTCCCATCCCCTAAGATCGATCTATTCCCTTCCACGAGTTTCCCCCTTTCAAACATAGTACAGATGGAAATAAGATAAATATGAATAGTGATTTTACAGCCTTTGGATTCCAATTTTCCCTCCCCTCTTTCCCCTTTGCGTTTCACCTATCCCTCTACTTCTAATATCTTCCTGGAGTTCCCACATTACACTATGTCCCTCAGGTTCTTTGCCAGTCTTTGATTACGGGTGTCCAATCGTAGAAGGAGTCTATCAAAAAAAGGGGCCCATTTCTTCTATCCAGGTTTTTATATCCAGGAGTAAAAACTCCAATTTTGTTTCCATAAGCTTGTCAAACCTGAATATCCCAAATGTTCCCTCTCCCAGTTCTGTCCAGTTCTTGTTATTTCCTTGTTCTTGTCAATCATTCTCCTCCTTTTTATTTCTCTGTTCTCCCACAGAAATGTTCTTTTTCCAAAAGTTTCTAGTGTCTCTGCAGAGGCTTGTTATTCATGGAGCAAAGCATTGCATCATGTTCCTTTCATTTTCCAACAAATAGTTCCATTGTTTCCTGTAGTGTATAGACCTCTGTAGACAAAATAATGTTCCATTCCTGCAGTTTCCCAGGAGATTAAAAGTTCCATTCAACTGTTCAAGTTTCCTGTCAAAAACACATGCAATATCCCTCGGCTCCTCTAGGTGGATTACAGTAGCAAAGTTCCCTTCCAGAATCACATCCACCAGTCCAAGTAGCTTGTTAACCGATATTTAAAACAGTTTATATTCAATTTATAACAAATATAACCGGCAAAGTCCTCATAACAAAATCTCTATTTTAATCTTCCTTTTTGACAGCTCTTTGACAGCTGTCAAAACCTCCATCACTTTTCTCCAGGCAGTTTCACGAATCGCTCCAGGGATTCCGGGGGGGGGTTGCTTTTTTTAAAAAACAATTCCACTTTTCTCCTCCAGCTCAATCTTATAATTTTCCCTCGCGAAGTTGCTGATTCGGCAAGATAAGGTTACACTCGATCTTAGTTGTCCAGTCCTTTGTTTTGGCTCTTCTACAATTTAGGGGTGGGCTGACTTCCTTTTTTCCGCCTCCCCCGTTCGCTCCGAATTTTAAAAATTTATCCCCTTTTTTTTTTTTTAGTCCATATTCCAATTACTCACGGGTTCTTCTTTAGTGCCAAATTTTCAATAGAAGAAGTCAGCGCTCTCCGCCGGATGGCATGCGGCTTGGCAGGGATAGCAGAGAACTCAAAGCACCACGCTTCTCCCCGGCACCCGATCCGTAGCCTTTAAAAAGGCTCCTTCACGAGTCGGGAGAGCGCTAACGGTGCCAGCCGAGTCTCCATGTCCACGCCACGGGGATGAACTTCACGGCATGTAATGCTCTGAAGGAAAATGTAATGAAAATGATATATAGGTGGTACATGACCCCAGTTAAACTAGCCAAAATATGCCATGTGCCAGACAATAAATGTTGGAAATGTAAGGAAAATGAAGGAACATTCTTTCACCTCTGGTGGACTTGTCCCAGGGTGAAGGTCTTCTGGGAAATGATATATAATGAGCTGAAAAAGGTATTTAAGTATACCTTCCTTAAGAAACCAGAGGCCTTCCTCCTGGGCATTGTCGGCCAGATGGTGCCAAAGAAGGACCGAACATTCTTTTTGTACGCAACAGCAGCAGCAAGGATACTTATCGCCAAGAAGTGGAAAACTCAAGATCTACCCACTCTGGAAGAATGGCAGATGCAGCTGATGGACTATATGCAACTGGCTGAGATGACTGGCAGAATTCGAGACCTGGGAGAAGAGAGGGTTGAAGAAGATTGGAGGAAATTTAAGACTTATTTACAAAAATATTGTGATTTGGTGGAAAGTTAAGTAGGATGTTTGATCATAAATAATTGGCCACCACAAAATCGGATCGAAATGGGATGTAAAGTGAGATTAAGAGAAATTAATTTACAGAGGATTATATTTAAATAAGTGGTTATAAAATTTGCAAATTAGATGATAAATTGCTGGGAAAAATTTATGATGATGAAAATGGCAGCGGGAGATGTGAGGAAGTCCAAAGAAGTCATGAAACTCTGTTGAGATAAAAGAAAGGTTGTTTATCTTTGTACTTTATTTTGTAAAAACCCCTAATAAAAATTTATTAAAAAAAAAAAGAGTCTCCATGTCCACGGCCTCCTCTGGCCGTGGTTTTTAAGGGTCCCCGCATCGCCGGTGCGGTAGGACCCAGCCCCTGCCAAGCCGGCTCCCTCCGGAGCTCGGAGGGAGTCCGCCATTCGGCGATGGCGCCGACCCGGAAGTCCTGGCCAGGTATATATAAATTTTTTTTATTATTGTTATTATGTGCCCCACTCATGCGCAGAAGTGCTCAATCGCGCTGCGCACGTGCGCAGAAAGGCGCCTTCGTTTACGGACTTTTTGGGATATGGCTGGGCCTCCAGAACGGATCCCATCCGTAACTGGAGGGACCACTGTATATTTTTAAGGGAACAGATGTGAGTCACACTTCCATTATTTTTGCATATCAACAGCTTCCAAGAAGGAAATACTGGGAGTACTTTTTTCTCATTTTCCCATTCTTCACTTTAGTTCCCCACATTTCTGCAACATTTATTGTTTTTAATCCCCACGAAAATCTGTCAGCATTTTGCAGCAAATTTATCCTAACAAACCCATTTTTGTATGCATTTTGCGTCATGATGCACATATTGTCGGAACATGCCTGGAGGCACACGCAGCCCCTGGAATGAGACAGACCTCTCCGGGTGACTTCCTGATGAAGCACAGCCCGGGACGTTCACAAATCTTCAGTCCCAGTGCACACCAGCGACACATCAAAAGACATGTGCACGCTCTATCAGCAGAGTACAGTTGTACCTCGGGTTACCTACACTTCAGGTTACATACGCTTCAGGTTACAGACTCCGCTAACCCAGAAATAGTACCTCGGGTTAAGAACTTTGCTTCAGGATAGAACAGAAATCGTGCTTCAGTGGCGCAGCAGCAGCAGGAGGCCCCATTAGCTAAAGTGGTGCTTCAGGTTAAGAACAATTTCAGGTTAAGAACAGACCTCCGGAATGAATTTCGGTAAGTACTTAACCCGAGGTACTACTGTATAGCAGGAATGATTGTGGAGCATAGGTGTGTGCATTCTAAGTATTTATTAAGTAATATATACAAGACAAAGCAATCATGGCATCCTCTCACTACTTCTCCAAGACAGAGAGAAAAAGTACAAAAGAGATCAGACTGACTTCTGTTCTCACACTTTCCAAACCTAGAAAGTAAACACTGACATGTAATGTAACAACTGCACATCCAGCAACAGAGGAGTGAAATGCTAACACATATATTGGCTTAAAGACTGTCTCAAGGCAAATTTTAAAAAATGTAATATAAACACCAACAACTGGGAAACACTGGCCTGCGAGCGCTCCAACTGGAGAACAGCTTTTACCGAAGGTGTCATGGGCTTTGAAGACACTCGAACTCAGGACGCAAGGGAGAAATGTGCTAAGAGGAAGGCACGCTTGGCAAATCCACACTGTGATCAACTCCCACCCAGAAACCAATGTCCCCACTGTGGAAGGACGTGTGGATCCAGAATTGGCCTCCACAGTCACTTACGGACTCACTGTTGAAACCATGTTTATGGAAGACAATCTTACTCAGCTATGAGTGATCGCCAAAGAAGAAGAAGAAGAATTTGCAAGCAATCCCCCCCCCAATATAATGCATTTCTGTATGTTATTTTCACAAACAGTTATTTTTATACGCAACAATTTCTCCAATATATGCATTTTTTGTAAATACTGCTTGGTTGGAGAACTTCATCACAAAATTCAGATAAGGGCAAATTCTGAAGAATAGATTTTTTGTTGTTGTTGTCGTCGTTGTTGTTCTCATATTGTTTTAGAAAGGATGGATTTGATATATTCTGCTTTAGCTGTGAACCAAATCAAATCTGCCCCCCCCCCATTATTATCCCAGTGCACACCATTAATGTTCACATCTTCTCACAGTGGCCTGTGAATATCCCAGGCTGTGGATGAAACACCCTTGCAATCCTTGTGTAGTTAACTTTCGTTTCAGGGTAAAAGCTCTATAATATGACAGCCTCTGACTCCTCACGACTAATCGGTAAACAAGCCCTTCAAATTCATCTCACATGTGAGCAAGGGGGAGTTTTAATTCAGTTTTGCATGCTCATTTAATCTTAAATTGTGTGACAATTTGGTTTGTGGGTTTTATATTTAGAAGCTCTGAGAGAAAGGAACAAGCTAAGAGACCGGGGCTATTTACAAAAAGAAATGTGCCCAGGGACCCATTTTAACAGCGGTGCTGATTATTCATGTCCATGGTATTGAAGGAGCAAGTGAGCATTGCAAGAGGCCTCAAAGTATTATGGTTTGGTGGCATTAGCTTAATTTAGTCGGTGATTTAAATGATTTTGCTGGTGGCTGCCTCTGTTATAAGTTATAAAAAGGAAACAGAATGAAAACTTAAAAATATGTAACATATTTACCCTTCACCAGACAAGTCTGGAGCTGCTTGCTGGTAATATTAAAATTTAATATTATGTATCCTTCTAAGGCAAAAGGAAGGTCATTCAAAATTGCACTTTTGTTAAAGAAAGATGCTGGCAGCTGTTGTTGTTTTTTTTAAAATAAATATCTGAACGCCATTTGTGTAACTGAAAACCAATATCTAATCATCACAATTTAGTCTAGTGCTGGGCAACTCCATGAAAATGTCAAGCTACTAGCCCATTTTTCATTTTCATATATAATTAACATGTTCCACATCATTTTAAAGATAATTCCTGAAAGTTTCATTATCTGGCAAGAGTTTTTCAAAACAGTATTTTACGCAGAAGTGTGACATGCAAGATGACTCCAAATTTCTCTAATTTTCCTAATCTTCAGTTAAATCTCTCTCCAAGAAAGTACACAATAGGTTAATGGCACTTTATCGTATTGATAGCTTTGATTTCTCGTCTGATAAACTGAGAAGACATTTTGTGTTAGGAATAAAATCAAATGAGCCTAGAACAATAAGACTTAATGTTGGCTGAGTGTGTTATATTCGTCACAAAAACGCATACTTTCTTTCACCTTAACAAATGAAAATCTGTATGTTTAAACTGTATCCTCTTATTTAAATAAGTTAACTTTAAGAAAATGTGATGAGATATCACCTGAAAAGTTTTTCACATACAACAATTGTTGGTTACATCATTTAAAACAGAACAAAAGGAAAGCATTTAAACTTTCTGTGGTGTATGTCTCGCTTATTTTTGTGAGGAAGCTCAACCCAGCTAACATATCGTTTAATGTTAACTGGAGTTCAAATAATATTAGCCAACACACAAAATATTATATGAAGAAGCTTATGAATGTTATGTTGGTCACTGCAGAAATATGCTGCTAGCAGACAAAGTTCAGTTAACTTTTTCTCACCGTGTTTTACACTCGCCTGTTTTGCAATTCCTCACATCTATCTGGCCCCTTGCTAAATTTTCATAAAGAATAGGATGAACGCGAGGTACACATTTGTTATGATAGGCAGCATGGCATGTGCCCCAACATGCAGATAAGTGTTTAGTAATTGCGAGTCAAATGCCTATGTACTGTAAATGAGGTACACTCCACAATAACCCATGAACTAGGGGTGGAAACAGTTGGCCTTTCAAACGTTAAAAAGGTAAAGAATACCCCTGCCCGTACGGGCCAGTCTTGACAGACTCTGGGGTTGTGCGCCCATCTCACTTAAGAGGCCAGGGGCCAGCGCTGTCCGGAGACACTTCCGGGTCACGTGGCCAGCGTGACAAAGCTGCATCTGGCGAGCCAGCGCAGCACACGGAACGCCGTTTACCTTCCCGCTGGTAAGCGGTCCCTATTTATCTACTTGCACCCGGGGGTGCTTTCGAACTGCTAGGTTGGCAGGTGCTGGGACCGAACGACAGGAGCGCACCCCGCTGCAGGGATTCGAACCGCCGACCATGTGATCAGCAAGTCCTAGGCGCTGAGGTTTTACCCACAGCGCCACCCGCGTCCCTTCTTAGCAAGCCTACAGGTATCAGTGTGCTACAGGTATCAGAATACATGAGTCAAACCAGGTGCACATTTTATTATCAGGCTTCCTCAACCTCAGCCCTCCAGATGTTTTGAGGCTACAATTCCCATCATCCCTGACCACTGGTCCTGCTAGCTAAGGATCATGGGAGTTGTAGGCCAAAAACATCTGAAGGATTGAGGTGGAGGAAGCCTGCTTTATATGTTCCTTCAAATTTCAACACATCTAAAACACATGTGAATGTTTTCAGATTGCTTTAAAATGCTTTAGAATACTTTTTTTTAAAAAAAAAGAACCGGGAGGTATTTTATTAAAATTCAGCTAAAATTAGAACAAAAAAGAAATCTGTACAATGCAAGGAAAAACAAAAGAAATTAAATTAATTGACAACAACATTACAAAGGCAACTTTCTATGGGGAGGGGGGGAGTTGTGGATGTGTTTGGCACCTTGCATTACTTTGAGAGGAAAGGCAGGATATGAATTCAGTAAACAAACATCTGTAGCCACTGTGTGCTCAAGAGATCCTCACCCATTGGCTCCCAGACCATTCATGCCAAAGTTAGCTAAAACTAAGACGATTTTTTAAAAAAAGAATAGATAATTCATCCATATCATGGATTGGGGTGCGGGGAGAAAGTTGGAGCTATATGTTTAATCAGCTAGTTTATCTGCATTAGATCAGAAGGAGAGTCAAACCCCTTCACTTCCTATGCTTTTGTTTGGAGAACCAGCAAGGGGTCTGTAGGTGGCATGACAATGACATGGACTTGATTTAGTCCCGTGTCTTGGTACGTACAGCACCACGATGTCCACCACCCAAAGCAATTACAATTATTGCCATTCCTGCCACTGACTCTTCTCCAAACTCATTCATAACAGAGCCTGGACTCTTGCCAGAAAGCCACACGAAGACTTTATGACAGGGATTTATATCAATATAAAACTCGGGTGTTTAATTAAAAGGAGCAAGCTATACAGAAGAGCAAGTTCAACATTTTATCTGATATGTAAAGAGAAGGAGGCCAGAGTTCCGAGGGAGAGTCAGCTTTAAGGGGGATCTTCTTAGGGGAGGAAGGAGAAAGTAATTTAAAGAAGCTTCGTTCTCTTACAAAAGCAGTTATCGCAGAAGAAGGTGTCGGGCTTTCTTTCCACAGTAATCCTAAACCAAAGCCAGGCTGTTGCTTTATTTAGGGCGTCATAGAATCATAGAATTGTAGAGTTGGAAGGGAATATGAGGATCACCTTATGTAGCTTCCTGCAATGCAGGAATATGCAGCAATCCCATATGGAGATTGAAGCTGCAACCTTGGCATTATAGTGGTATCTCGGGTTGCATACGCTTCAGGTTACAGACGCTTCAGGTTACAGACTCCGCTAACTCAGACATATTATCTCGGGTTAAGAACTTGGCTTCAGGATGAGAACAGAAATTGCGCGGCGGCAGCGGGAGGCCCCATTAGCTAAAGTGGTACCTCAGGTGAAGAACAGTTTCAGGTTAAGAATGGACCTCCAGAACAAATTAAGTTCTTAACCTGAGGTACCACTGTATCAGCATCATGTTCTAACCAACCGAGTTATCCATGCTATGTTTCTCTGGCAACATGTTCTTGGCACGGCACTGGCGTGTTAAGGGTGGGTTGTTTTCTGGTTTAGACTTGTAATCTGGTGAACCAGGTTCGCTTCCTCGCTCCTCCACATGCAGCTGCTGGGTGACCTTGGGCCAGTCAAACTTCTCTGAAGTCTCTCGGCCCCACTCACCTCACAGAGTGTTTGTTGTTGGCGAGGAAGGGAAAAGGAGATTCTTAGCCACTTTGAGACTCCTTAGGGTAGTGATAAAGCGGGATATCAAATCCAAACTCCTCTTCTTCTCTTTTTCCCACACTGCTGTTTCAGGCAGCACGGAACCTGCAGGTGCCCAAGCCACCACATCACTCCCAGGAGAGATGTGTGGCTTGGGCACGCTGCAAGCCCTGCAATAAGTGCCAGGCCCCATGGTGTGGTGCCCAGTGCCAGCTGCATTTCATTACATTTGTTGACTGAACTAAAAAGTTTCGTGAGCCTTAAATTATTTTTTAAAACTCATATTTTTGTCCTTTTGTCACCCCCCTCAGTGAAGACACCCAGAGCGGCCCACACACCCCCTTCCTCCACCACTGACTATGTCCACCTTTCCAGCTTGAATAGTAATAATAATTTATTATTTGTACCCCGCCCATCTGGCTGGGTCTCCCCAGCCACTCTGGGCAGCTTCCAATGAAGATTAAAAATACATTAAAATGTCACACATTACAAACTTCCCCAAACAGTGCTGCCTTCAGATGTCTTCTAAATGTCAGGTAGTTGTTTATCTCTTTGACATCTGATGGGAGGGTGTTCCGCAGGGTGGGCGCCACTACTGAAAAGGCCCTCTGCCTGGTTCCCTGTAACTTGGGTTCTCGCAGTGAGGGAACCGCCAGAAGGCCCTCGGTGCTAGACCTCAGCGTCCGGACTAAACGATGGGAGTGGAGACGCTCCTTCAGGGATACTGGGCCGAGGCCGTTTAGGGCAGCTAGGTCACTCCCTCCCCCCCCCACACACATGGAAACTTGTTTGGGGAAACTCAAAACACATTATTTCATCAGAAATGGATATCAGGATGGATGTGGATTGTGACTAATGTTGTGCGTAGACTGCTTCCTAAACCAGCAGTGGGATCTGAGTAAAGGCAAGTGTGTGTTGTAGATGTGACTGTTGCTTTAAGACAAATTCCCAGATGGCTTCTAGCCAGAGAATATTGGCTGCATGGCTAGAGTTTGGGAGGTTAGTTCATGTGGGCAGGGTGAGGCTTGTTAACACAGGCTAGGCAGTTGTTGTTAAGTAATTGTGGCTCGCCATATCACCTCCACAACCGATTTCAGACCAAAGAAATGCTGCAATGCATACACAGCCAAAAATTCTGCTGTTGTGTCTGAACCTAGAGGCAGACTTGCTGTTGTCAGAGCTTGCTTTTCATAGAATCGCAGAGTTGGAAGGGACCCCAAAGCTCATCTAGAACAACCCCCTGCAGTGCAGGAATCACAACAGGCAGTCCCCCATCTTATTTGAAACCAGACCAGACCCTGCTTAGCTTTGCAAATGTGCTAGTAGTTTTTATTATTATTATTATTATTATTGCTGCACCTTCTATCCATTTTGCCCCATCTTCACTTTTTCCATCCCATGCTCATTCTTGCCACCTCCCAGGTCCATTTCTTTCTTTATTAAAGTATTTTTAGGCTGTCTTTCAGAATGAAAACACACACACACACACACATATATATATATATATATATATATATACACACACACAGCATTTTATACTGTCTTCCTTGGGTTGGTAACTTAAACTTGTTCCCAACATTCTTTTAATCCCTCAAGGGAACTCTCATCAAATGCAATTCACTGCAATCAGACTATATATGTAACAAAAGAAACTGAATGTTGAACATGATTCATAATAAAAACGTAATGAAGGTGGCTAAATATAAGCATGTGCAAAAACAGCCTATAATTCCCTGTGCAAAAGAAAGGGACAGCAAAAATCCTAGTTTTTCATGTAAAACAAGGCAAAGAATTGTGAGAACTGGGGCTACATACAGGATGGCTAATAATAACAGAACTGCAGAGTTGGAAAGGCGAAGTGGAGGTTTGCACACCCATAAGTTAGACTACCCAAAGACAACAGCACTTTAAATATGATTTAACACGACAAATATGGGAACAATTCTTAGGAACTGTCGACATATTGCCAAATAATTTCCAACAGTTTAGACCCCTGTTACACTCAGTGAATGTATAAACAAACCAGAGGTTGAAATTAGTTCAAGGGAAATTATACTTGGATAATGGAAAATGCCAACAGACCCTTTGCGTGGTTGAGAAGCTGCCACCAGGAAATGGTAACCCCGGGTGGATGTGCAAAGCAAATTCATTTGCTCTGCTTCCAGAAAGACAAGTCATAATCATCGCATAAGAAACGCCTACAAAGCCAGATGCTGAAAAGGCTTGGAAATGTAATTAACCTCCCAACCTTAGAGGTACCATATTCCAAGGGGGGGAGGGGGAGAGAGACTTATGTGCAGTGTGTGTGTGTGTGTGTGTGTGTGTGTGTGTCCAGCATCGCCTGAGCTCTGCGAGTGCGGCTTTCTCCCGACTGAAGTGCAGAGTGTTTGAGGACCGGGAGATTCGCAGGGAAACCAAAATGCTTGTTTACAAAGCTATTGTACTGCCAACCTTTCTATATGCATGTGAAACATGGACCACTTATAAACGCCAGCTCCAACTCCTCGAAAGATTCCATCAACGGTGTCTCTGAAAATTGTTACACATCACTTGGGAAGACGGGCGAACTAATATCAGTGTACTGGAAGAAGCAAAGATCACCAGTGTCGAAGCAATGCTTTTTTCAACATCAACTTTGTTGGACTGGTCATGTTGTGCAGATGCCTGACTATCGTCTTCCAAAGCAACTACTCTATTCCAAACTGAAAAATGGAAAGCGTAATGCTGGTGGTCAACAAAAGGGGTTTAAAGACTGTCTCAAGGCAAATCTAAAAAAATGTAGTATAAACACCAACAATTGGGAAACACTGACCTGCGAGCACTCCAGTTGGAGAACAGCCTTTACCAAAGGTGTCATGGGCTTTGAAGACACTCAAACTCAGGACACAAGGAAGAAATGTGCTAAGAGGAAGGCACACTTGGCAAATGCACACCGTGATCAACTCCTGCCCGGAAACCAATGTCCCCACCATGGAAGGACATGCGGATCCAGAATTGGCCTCCACAGTCACTTACGGACTCAACTTTAGAATCGTGTTTATGGAAGACAATCTTACTCAGCTACAAGTGATCGCCAAAGAAGAAGAAGGTGTGTGTGTGTGTGTGTGTGTGTGTGTGTGTGTGTGTGTATACACATTTGTCCTGCCCTGGTCCTTTCTAGGAACAAATAGTGATCAACTCCCAGGTAGGTTCACCCAGTACTGGTACTGCAGAGGAATGCAACGTACTTGGCATTTATACCTGTCTCTCCCAGGTAAACTGGCCAGATTTGCTCTCAGCCCAGAAAGCACGCTTAGCACAACAAGAACTTTGCTAGGCAGCTGCAGTGCAAGATAACCTATTTGAAGAACCTTCAAAGAAAAATATATTGCTGTGTCTACTTAATTATACATCAAAGACTACTTAGGAATGAATTCTGTTGTCTGCAATGTTCAATTTTTTAGCTTTCTATCTCCATAATAATTTGAGAATATTGCTACTAGGGCTTAACCATGAATTTATATACTCTGCATTCAGATATTAGAGGTGTCCAAATGCCCTTTGCAGATCCACTCAACTCTTTATAACTGAAGTATTCTCAATTTATATTTCTTGGAAGTATATTCCATTGTGCTGAACTAAATGATTTCATTTCCTAATAACAGCAGCCTGTCAGAGAGATAGATGAGAATTTAAGCATAACAATCATGCACTTTTATTCCTACTTCCAGTTGTTTCTACTTTTCTCCTAACACCGTTTTCCCCTCAGCAAGTAGTCTGATCAAGGCCATCTCGTTTTACATAAACAAAAGTCTATTGAATTTTGATTGCCGTCTGGTACATTATCTGCCTGGAAACAACTTTTATTATATTTGTCAACGAATCGTCAAGGGTAAACATGCACTACAACGTCTGTAGATTTAGCTGTGTACATTTAATGGAGGGTAAATCTCAAAACAAAAACCTTTCAACACTCTGCAGAAAATGCAATGTGCCCCAACAGTAGTTAAGCATAATGTAAAATAAAATGCAGTCTCGTGAGCCTTGGAACTTGCTTGCGGATTTTCAAGACCAGTATATATTTAAATAGACCAGAAAGCACCCTTTTTGGTCAGGCCACTTACAGTCATTACCCTTTGCTAACTCTCTCATGTGCATACAATCCGAACAGGATAGCTGTTCCCAGTCATAAATCACTCTCAATGCAAATGCTGACAAGGAGAGTGAAGATATATTGGGACAAGGGAAATATGGGGCAGGGGGAGAGAGAGATTGAGATTCCAGTATAACTTTATTCCTCCATAAAGGAATATATGTAAAATGATAGCATCAGCAGAATCCTTGAAAAGCCGCAAGCAAGCCTCTCATCTTCCATCTGCAGATCTCTCCTGCAAAATCATCTATTCTTGTCCATGGGGATTCTGCTGCGGAATGGATTTTCCACATTTGGGACCCCAGTCTAAAACCCGTCCAACAGGGCTTCCACAGCTTCCGATAGGCTTCAGGGGCTTCCTACAGCCCATCAGAAGCCATGCTTTGGAAGTTGAACGTTTCAGAAGTCGAACGGACTTCTGGAACGGATTCTGTTTGACTTCCGAGGTATGACTGTAATTTTCCTCTCACTCTTGAGATTTTATGATGGGCAGGGTATAAATAGTAATAAAAAATATTATGATGATAAAACTTGCACTGGTCTTACCATAAAGCAGTCACTTCCAGGCAGCAGAATCCAGGAGGGGTGGTATCAAGTCCCACTTCCAACCTCCTTCTCAATGTGTCATTTTAAAAGTCAACTAGGGAAGGTGTCATTTTTTTACTTTATACTTCAAAAAATGTCTCAGGCTGGCACTGCTCGAGTCACCTAAAAATTATACCTTCTGAACTCACTTTATTTCCATGAGGGGCAAATGTGTTGGACTCTTCAGACTAGTTGTTTCTACGTAAATTTTAGCACAGGATGAGCTGAAAAGAAAAGGAAATAAGAAAAAATTGCTTGCCAGTAGCATCACCTCCTGGCAAATAGAAGGGGAAGAAATGGAGGCAGTGAGAGATTTTACTTTCTTGGGCTCCATGATCACTGCAGATGGTGACAGCAGTAACGAAATTAAAAGACGCCTGCTTCTTGGGAGAAAAGCAATGACAAACCTAGACAGCATCTTAAAAGCAGAGACATCACCTTGCCAACAAAGGTCCGTATAGTTAGAGCTATGGTTTTCCCAGTAGTGATGTATGGAAGTGAGAGCTGGACCATAAAGAAGGCTGATCGCCAAAGAATTGATGCTTTTGAATTATGGTGCTGGAGGAGACTCTTGAGAGTCCCATGGACTGCAAGAAGATCAAACCTATCTATTCTGAAGGAAATCAGCCCTGAGTGCTCACTGGAAGGACAGATCGTGAAGCTGAGGCTCCAATACTTTGGCCACCTCATGAGAAGAGAAGACTCCCTGGAAAAACCCTGATGTTGGGGGAAATTGAGGGCACAAGGAGAAGGGAACGACAGAAGACGAGATGGTTGGACAGTGTTCTCAAAGCTACCAGCATGAGTTTGACCAAACTGGAGGAGGCAGTGGAAGACAGGAGTGCCTGGCGTGCTCTGGTCCATGGGGTCATGACGAATCAGACACGACTAAACAACAACAAGCCTTCCCAGGTCTCCTGATGTTTGGGACAGAACTATGTGTCACCTTAGCAAATGCAAGACTCCTTTGCCTCAAAGTGCTAATGAAGGGGCAAAGGGGTCATTTGCTGATGAGAGGGGTGCCTTCTGTCTCTCCCCACATATTCGTCACCAGGCACGCCAACTCTATGGGGCCAAGGCCCCTCAATATCTGCTGGCAGGCAACTGGGCCCATTCAGAGCTGAATGTAGCACAGCTCAGTGGCCAGGTCCTCCTGAGTGTGAGGAGGAAATCCAGCAGCCTTTGAAGTCGTGCCATCCTGGACTCCATACTCTGCCTCCTCCTGACAATGCAGCCTTGAATCTTAGTTTAGGAAGTGTGGGTTGTGTAGGCTCACATTAACACACGAACATCCTTAAGTACAAGTTTTGGCCGAGAGGGAGGGTTAGGGCATATGTTGCTACTTGTGTATTACTTTGGACTATGATCTGAAGTGGATGATTGTCAAGACTTTCCACTTTGGATAATTAAACGTTAAAAGGATTGGCCACTAGATGAAGCCTGTTTCCAAAGTCTGACCTCCGGCAGTCATTTCTCTGCCTCTGATACTAATTCTGGAACTACACATTTATTTACTGCTCTGATGCCCTTTAGCCATTCTTCCAGTTGGCTGCAAGTGCACACCTGTAAGCTAGGAGAATGCTGACTGACCTCATCACACTAGCAGGAGTCCATTGCGCAGATTTGTGGGAAACATTTGTTTGTACATAAATTTTTATTATTTTCCTTTAAGTAACATTTCCAACATTACAATAACACAAAAAAACCTTTTTGCTCTGCCGAAATTACGACTTCCTTCCTTCCCTTCAACAGGTAAGCTAAAGGTAAAGGGACCCCTGACCATTAAGTCCAGTCGTGACCGACTCTGGGGCTGCGGCGCTCATCTCGCTTTATTGGCCGAGGGAGCCGGCGTACAGCTTCCGGGTCATGTGGCCAGCATGACTAAGCCGCTTCTGGCGAACCAGAGCAGTACATGGAAACGCCGTTTACCTTCCCGCCGGAGCGGTACCTATTTATCTACTTGCACTTTGACGTGCTTTCGAACTGCTAGGTTGGCAGGAGCTGGGACCGAGCAACAGGAGCTCACCCCGTCGCGGGGATTCGGACCACCGACCTTCTGATCAGCAAGTCCTAGGCTCTGTGGTTTAACCCACAGCACCACCCACGTCCCACGTTCAACAGGTATCCCATATCAAATCCAATCACGCAATTTCAATCTTTACTATACGTCCTCATTGTAGGATTTATTCCAATCCTGCTAGTGTCTTCAAATTTTTGCAATTGTCATTGGAATATACAATAAATTTACTCCAGTCTCTTTGGAATTTCTGATTATCCTGGTCTCACATCCTGCAAGTCAGTTTGGCCGACTCTGCAAAGTCCATCATCTTCACCTGCCACTCCGCAGTAGTAGATACTTCTTGTAATTTCCATTTTTGGGCCAGCAAAGTCCTTGCTACAACTGTGGCGTACATAAATAGTCTTTGATCCACCTTCGCAATCTCATTTCCCATCAAGCCTAGCAAAAATGCTTCCGGTTTTTTGGGGAAAGTATATCTAAACATCTTCTTTAATTCATTATAGATCAACTCCCAGAATGCTTTTACTTTATCACAGGTCCACCACATATGATAAAAGTCACGTTCTGAATCCATTTGTGGGAAACACTTGTATGTGTGGTGCCAATTCTATGGAAAATTCCCAGGTGATCAGACCTCATGGTGATCAGCTCTGTGCGGCTCTATGCCATGAGTTTGGGCACGAGGGAGCCAGCAAGGTGCTGAGGCGGCTGGCCAACTCTGCCCTCCTGCACACCTGAGATTGGCGTAGGGCCGTGGAGAGGCCTGCCCAGTGCACGATGCTTACATCATGAGGTGCCCATGGTTTGTTGCACTGGGCTCTTTATGTTTCCTGTTCTCTTTTCCTGAGCAGAGATAAGTGTGATGTCAGCACCCTAAGAAAAGGTCGACAACTCTGGGGAAACTTTCCTTAAAAAAGGTCAACAATTTTGGAGCCCCTCCCCCCTAAATAAAGGGCAACAACTCTGGGCAACCTGGGGGGGCTCGCGCTGGACGGATCTTTGCACCCCGGTGCTGCATATGCTTAAGATGGTACTGTAGCAGGAAGAAGGTCTAAGTCACGGCTGGGAAACCTGTTTCCCTTCAGATGTTGCTAGACTACAAGTCCACCGTCTCTGACTATTGGCCATGGGGCTGATGAAAGTTGGAGTCCAACAACATTTGGAAGTTCCCCACTCCTAGTCTGAGCACTCTTCGTTTCTAGCTGACTTGCAAGGGATTGACATACAAATAAGCGTTAAAATCATTTGATTCAAGCTTATGAACCCTCACACATTATATAGACACACACACACCGCTTCAAAGAATCAGTTCATTTTGACTGTTAAGATGGACTGTTTAAGAAGAGAAGAAGAAGAGTTTGGATTTGATATTCTGCTTTATCACTACCCGAAGGAGTCTCAAAGCGGCTAACAATCTCCTTTCCCTTCCTCCCCCACAACAAACACTCTGGGAGGTGAGTGAGGCTAAGAGACTTCAGAGAAGTGTGACTGGCCCAAGGTCACCCAGCAGCTGCATGTGGAGGAGCGGGGAAGCGAACCCGGTTCACCAGATTACGAGTCCACTGCTCCTAACCACTACACCACACTGGCTTAAGTTAAGGGGTTGGTGTGCAAACAGATAAAGAAGCATTGGGGAGGAGAGACTTAGAGTATCAAAAAGGAGAGAGATAGAGGCAGAGAAACAGAGGTGCAAGGGAAACAGGAGGGAGATGATAAGAGCAATCATAAATTCTTTAGGTTTCTTCTGAAAAGTACTTTAAAATTCTCATGGGGGGGATCCTAACAAATTCAACTTTCTTAGAGCTTCCATTATATATATTTTTTTAATAAAATCAAAGGATATAAATCATTAGACTGCATCGTGTCCTTACAGTGCTTAAAAGTGGATTTGCCAAGCACGTCACTCACATGATTGCAAAGAAAAGCTTAGAAATACATATGTGAAATGGCACAGAGGCCACAGAAGGAACTATATAGCTGGGCAAAACTTAAGCACACAGAGCAGTTTACTTGACTTCCTCAAATAATTGTGTGGTGTTTTTTTTAAAAAAAGGCATTAATCCAGCAAATGGCCAACAGTGATTTCAAATCTAGCAGATCCAATATTCTAGCCGAGTAATATTATTAAATAACATAGTATATATGGTGCAAATTAAAAGTGAAGTTCCGCTTCCCTTCAAACCATTATTGAAGGCAAACAGCTATAAGGCAGTGTAGAAATCGTAAATTAATAGAACGGAAGATGTAGTGTAAATAAGTATCAATAATAATAACTGCAACAGACGTTGCAGGAAATAGCGAAACCCACTTCACTCTACTAAAATGAAGTAGAATTCAGCAGTGTTCTGTTCCGCAGTGATGGAGATCAAGGAACAAAACCACCATCACTGCAACATTCCCATGCAATACATTGACCAAGAAGATTTTACTCACAAAGAGGACTGGTGGGCTTTGAAAAAATGGCGGACGAGGTGGACCAGCAACAAACCACAAATACTGTAGAAGAGCCCTTGGATCTCATCAGACTCAGTCTTGATGAACGAATTTATGTAAAAATAAGAAATGACTGAGAACTTTGAGGCAGATTACATGCTTATGACCAGCACTTAAAATATGATTTTGGGTGATTTTGAGGAGACTGTGACAACAATAGAAATTGATGAAGAAACCTATGAAGAGATTTATAAATCTACTGAAAGGAATATTCCGATGCTGTTTGTCCGAGGAGATAGAGTTGTTCTTGTAGCTCCTCCACTGAGGGTTGGCTGAAACCATGAAAAAAATGGTCATCATTTAGAAAATGTTGGACCTCTGGACACTGTCTTCTGATACCCTTAAACATTAAGATTCTGCCCTTAATTCTGAAAGACCATCCAAACCATATTGTTGTGAAGGCGTAAGATCATTTGGCATATAAGTTGATATAAGGGTTTTTTTCCGAAATAACTTAAGTGCAGGTGTCTTTATGTTTCAAATCAGTGGATATAACAATTTTAGTTGCGCTTGTGGCCGCTGATCTTTTTAAAGGAATAAATCTGTTTGGGTTTTTTAGAAATTTACAAAAACACACAAAAAACACACAAAAAACAAAGCAAAGAGGAGTGGTATTTCTTCTGCCCGAGGAAGAAAGGTGCATTCTATTCCACCATTACTTACCATGCTGTAAATGGGGCTCGTGGGAATGATATACTGATATCACTCTCTGTTTGCAGCAACCAATCTTCATTTCTTTTAAAGATGGTAAAGGGGGGCAGGGAATAACTATCTGATGTAGATTAAAATCTACTTTGTGCCAATAACGTTCTTTGGGAATTGTTAATCGGTGATAATATGACTCTATAAAAGCTAGCAAGATGCAATCATTAGAAAGATTTGCTGTTCTTTCATAATGTGGCATTTAGAAAGGTACAACTTATTTCAGTTCCAGTTCTCCCCCCCCCCCCGCCATTATTATTTTTACAACATAGCACTGTTTTCAGAAAGAGAGCTGTTATTTTACAATCAAATCCCACAAACACACACACACACACACACACACACACACATATATATATATATATATACAGATCCTATTTTCCAGGGACAGTCCCAGATTTACAGATGCTTTCCCGGTTTCTGATTTGATCCCAGAATGCCCCACTTTTCCTTAGGATGTCCCAATTTTCATCCGAGAAATGTTGGAGGTATGGAAGATGTCCCTATTTTCATCAGAGAAATGATGTAGGGTATGTATGTACATATACCTGTGTACGATTGAAAATTTGGCAAACAAGAGAACAACCTGAAATTAAACAGTCCTAGAACTCTCTGTCTTCTTATTCTGCAAGCACTTTTGCCCTTTGTTCTGATGAGCAAATAGGAACGAAATCAGCAAGGCACTTACTGTTGAAGTTTAAAGCTACCAGTGTTTCGGCAGGACTATAGATACTGTGCCAAACTTTCTACTTCACAATAAGAGCAGGAGTTGTCAGCCTGAAATTGCACCAATTAACTGCAAGCCCATTCATGGGGAATGAGAACACAACATTGCCCATTGCTCTGAAAGGAGAAGTCTATCCTTCGGGAAAGATTTCTCATACATAATTGGGTACAAAAGTACTGATGGCTCTGCGTGACCCTATCTCTCTCTTAAAAAAATGTCAGTATTAATCTATCTGGTATCAGGATCAAATATACCCCAAGAAAAACATACAAATATATCTGATTTGCACGTAAAACCAATACATGCCTTCATTAAGAACTTTCCTTCCTCAGTGAAGTGATATAGTTGCAAATCCAATAATATAAAGCACAAAAACTGACATGAACATTATGTGGGGTCCAAATGACCACACTGCTGTTGTTTGTTAACTTTGAGCCATTTACATACTTATAATTATAACCGTTGTACAGTATAATTGTACAGTACAGTATAGTACAAAGACCATGAGTTGTGAATCACATATTAATCAAGCAGCCTATTCATAACCACATTTCACATATTTCTCCGCTTGTTTTTTGCGAAATTTGTATGAAAATAGTATACATGAGAGAGATAATCCTGGCGTAAGAAACCTTTCAAATTACAGACTGTGGATCCAGGAGTGATGTGTGAGTGTAAGCAATATAAGGGACTTGCCACAAAGGCAGAAAGACTTGAATGTCCAGCATTTTCTAAGCAGGCACTACGAACGGAACTAGCAAGGAACACAGAACAGACAAGAACAAGGCAATGCAGTACATTTATGTCCCTTCTCCAAAACAGCATAGCTTTTGTGGGAGAAACAGTGTAGCAAGCTTGGGATGAAAGGTTCCCATTTTTGCAGACATCCTGTCTGCAAAGTGAGTTTAGGTAGGTGTGAAAGGATACAGAAATATAGGATGGGGTTGCCACTGTTCCAATTGCCTGTGAGCAAATTTAAACCAGGGCGAAAGTGTCATGGCTTCAGCAAGGAGGGAAACAAAGACAGGAATGTCCTCCCCAGTGGAAAGGTCAGACTTGCTCCTGTGATATTTCGATGCGATTGCACAAAACATTTTTGTCACACCCAGCTGTTGCCAGGGTTAGAAACTCTCTCGATTTTAGCAAATTCTCCTGCCTTCTTTTTACATTTATTTTGATTGCTTTTGTAGTCTGTTCCGTGCTATTTGATCTAATTGTAAGCAACTCTGAGAGGCATATAACTGATTAAAGGGGATGGAAATCTAAATAGGCATGGCAAATAAATAAAGCAGAGACGTTGACGAGATCCTGGCCGCAGAAGCGAAGTAGGGGGACGAGAGACAAAACAGCAGAACAGGAATATTTCAGAGCACACAACCTCTGTTACCCATAATTAAATAAAATATTATGCTTATCTTAAAATATATATCACTCATACTACAGGGGAATAAAATTGCCATAAACCATTGCATGAACCATGCAATGTGGTTCTTAAAATAAAATATAGATCTCTCACCTAATGTGTGTCGAGAAGCCAGGGGCTCTGGGACCATCAATTTTATCATATGTTCTCTACTTCCATTTTTCCTCAACAGAACATTCTAGTGAACACATTGAATAACCCCTTATCATAACAATAAGTTTCTTTCATCAACCTTGACAAGCGATTTGCAGCTTTTGTTATCTGCTCTCCCATAAGCCAGCAGTAATTCCCCTCCCTGTTTGCACACATGATTCCAGATGATTAAAAAGAATCCAAAAGAATGTTCCCCTTTTTTTAGCGGGGATAGGTGGGAGGGATAGCATTAACCTTTGGAGCAGAATTGAATGGATAGTTCTTTCAAAAAATAAAAGCCATCCTGTAATGAAGGAACATGAATAATATACATTACCAGGTGCATCTATTCACAGGCAGTGAATGGGAGCTCAGGAGGTACAAATATTGGAAAGAAGATAGGGAGGTGCTTGAGCCTTGCCCTGGAGAGTTATGAAATTGACTACCAGAAGACAAAGCTCTCCTCTGGGATGCCTGCAAGGGGAAAGGAAGGGAAATGGAAGAGGGAAGAGTAGAATCCTTTCCGTAGATGATCTCTCTAGCTGCATACACACACAAAATTAAAGCAAGTTCCCTAACACAAAAATAATTCTGGGAACGGTAATTTGCAGGCCTTCCAAGTGTCCCTATTTTCCATGGAGGTCCCTGATTTAGAGAAGCCATCCCAGTTTCTGATTTGATCCCAGAATGTCCTGCTTTTCCTTAAGATGTCCTATTTTCATTGGAGAAATGTTGGAGGGTATAGTAGGATGTCCCTATTTTCATTGGAGAGTATGGAGTTATCTGACACCCAAGCTGTCTGAAGGCAATCCTGTATAGGGACGTTTTGTCATGTTTAATGTTTTATTAGGTTTTTATATACGTTGGAAGCTGCCCAGAACGGCCGGGGGAACCCAGTAAGGTGTGTGGGGTATAAATAGTAAAATTGTAAGTAAGGAATGGGACGTCCCAATTTTCATCAGAGAAATGTTGGAGGAGTTTGCCAAGGATACTTGAAATTGTAGCTCTGGGTTGTAAGTTACAGTGACAGACCTTCCAAGTGCCCTTATTTCCCAGGGAGAGTCCCAGATTTACAGAAGCCGTCCCGGTTTCTGATTTGATCCCAAAATGTCCCGCTTTTCTTTAGGATGTCCCTATTTTCATCAGAGAAATGTTGGAGGGTATGCCACCACCTGGAACACACTCTTGGTTGCATGTGTGTCAGGAGACTGTTAATTATACAGGAGGCATCGCAGATAAAGAGGTGGCTTCTTGATATATGAAGTTCTGCATAGCAGTGAAGGGGATTAGGCATCAGTTTACACACCGAGATACTTCAAATATCTTAATGAACAGAGTTGGAAATTTTGAATATCCAATCAGTTTGCTGCACATCATCTTTTAAATACAAGATGATAAACAGTCAGGGTGAACACTGAGGGCTACCTGGGAAACATCATGAACCTGACGACTAGATCTAATTTGCATTTTTAGTTAGCATAATTAACAATTTGCATTAAGGACACCTTCAGGCTTCCTCCGTAGTTTCTACACATGAGCCACGTCAGTTTGAATTGCAGCCTTTTGCAGCATATCTTCATTGAGAAACACTTCTTGGCAGCTTCACTTGTACACGCCATTATAGGGCATGCTGAATTTTGCAACTTTCGACTTCCAAATAATGAGTGGTGCTTACAAGTTCTAACATGACTTGGAAATTCAAATAATATTTTGGTTAAATTGATATACTGTAATTTAGTTTTGCCTGGTAAGAAAAGTGTGTAAAATTGTATAGAACTCATTTTTAAAAATTGCCAGGACTTGCATGTGTATATTGTGTGTGTGTAAAATATTGCAATACTGACATTTTCAGAAGATAAAATTCTTTTGTTTTCCTAAAGCAGTTTACGTGCTTCTTCAACCAATGTAGATTTACCAAGCTAAATGTTTCCCAATCACAAAAAATAGCGGCTTTGAATTTCCCCACACACACAAAAAGCATGTTTTTAAGACCTTCTCACTAAATAGATTAGCAAAAATTAGCTTTTACCCCCTAAAATGCCATGCCCTATTGCCACAGCGACTTGTTTTTCAACAGCTGAGCTTCGGTCTCACTGAGGACCAAAGCAGATGTTGTCACAATTTGAACTGTTGCACAGAGCTTCAGCCTAAGCTGTTCCCCACCCCCCCACCCCCCAAAAAATCATATATTGGTTTACAATCCTAGCCAACTATACAAGATATATATATGCCATTGTATAATTGTGTAGGACCACAAACCAATATATGACTGGAGGGGGGAATTAGCTTTGCCTGCAATCTTATCTCTCGCTTGGACTACTGCAATGCGCTCTATGTGGGGCTACCTTTGAAGGTGACCCAGAAACTGCAATTAATCCAGAATGCGGCAGCTAGACTGGTGACTGGGAGCAGCCGCCGGGACCATATAACACTGGTCCTGAGAGATCTGCATTGGCTCCCAGTACATTTCCGAGCACAATTCAAAGTGTTGGTGCTGACCTTTAAGGCCCTAAACGGCCTCGGCCCAGTATACCTGAAGGAGCGTCTCCACCCCCATCGTTCTCCCCGGACACTGAGGTCCAGCTCTGAGGGCCTTCTGGCGGTTCCCTCATTGCAAGAAGTGAGGTTACAGGGAACCAGACAGAGGGCCTTCTCAGTAGTGGCGCCCACCCTGTGGAACTCCTTCCCACCAGATGTCAAAGAGAAAAATAACTACCAGACTTTTAGAAGACATCTGAAGGCAACCCTGTTTAGGGATGCTCTTAATGTTTAATAGGTTACTGTATTTTAATATTCTGTTGGAAGCCGCCCAGAGTGGCTGGGGAAACTCAGCCAGTTGGGCAGGGTATACATAAATTATTATTTATTATTATTATTCACACTTTCCCCCAATTATTAAATTGCAACATTTTTAACATATACAATCAAAACACTATTTTGTTTTTTCCCTCTTAATTTCTGTGACTTCCCACCCAGTTTTCCATGGAGTTGTTGTTTCTTTCCTTTTGGTGCACACTATCTACCTATTAAATCATAACTGCAGTATTAGAATCTAAATCTTGTACACCGCTGACCTGAAAGCAATTCGCACTGAACCACGGCTAACCTGCCCATTAGCTTCAAGTGGCAGGCTGGGAGGAGCTGGTAGAGGCAGCAAAACTGGAAACAAAAGATAGGGGGCGTCCTTGTGCACCTTTGCTGCTTCTCCTACAGCTGCAGGTACAGTACCATGAGGATCTTGCCAAAGCTGCCTGGGCAGGTCGGTTTCAAGGGCCTCCTCTAGTCACCTCAGGCCCATGGCTTCCCCATGGAGGCTGCCATGGGGCAGAGGAAGAGCCACCCTCAGTCGTGGCAGCCCCCAATGTCATTCCGGCCCAGAGCCAGGTAAGGGGCTTGCTTGCCACTGCCACTCCTTCACCTCAGGTGGCAAAATGTTTTGGACCAACCCTCAAGAGAGCATCTTTCAAAGTAAAGGTAAAGGTAAAGGGACCCCTGACCATTAGGTCCAGTCGTGACCGACTCTGGGGTTGCAGCACTCATCTCGCTTTATTGGCCGAGGGAGCCGGTGTACATCTTCCGGGTCATGTGGCCAGCATGACTAAGCCGCTTCTGGCGAACCAGAGCAGCGCACTGAAACACTGTTTATCTTCCCGCCGGAGCGGTACCTATTTATCTACTTGCACTGGTGTGCTTTCGAACTGCTAGGTTGGCAGGAGCTGGGACTGAGCATCGGGAGCTCACCCCGTCGTGGGGATTCGAACCGCCGACCTTCTGATCCGCAAGTCCTAGGCTCTGTGGTTTAACCCACTACGCCACCCACATCTTTCAAAGTAGACACGTACAATATTGCTCTGTTAGAATATTTCAGCTGACTGACAGGAGAAATAGCCCTGTGCTCATTGCAGGGAACTGCTTTAAAACCTTGTTGGAGAAAGCAGACACTGGCACAGAGAAGTGACAGCTGATAAGGATTAAAATATATCTATTTCTCAGTCCCCAAGTGTTCAGCTGTCTCGACAAACCGTAGCCGGTTCTGTTACTCTGATTCTAGATTTTTAATGCTAAACGTTTTACATACTGCTGCATCACTTTTCACAAAAGATCCCTTTTCTATCTACGCCCATAATTTTCAATCTTTCTTTGTCTTCCTTGTGGCTCGACGCCTTAACCCCAAATATCTGAGACAGATTTCAGTACCATCTTGCATTTAGATATTTTGACCTTTTTCTCTGTAACTCTCTCCTCCCCCAAAGAATAAGTTGCCAACTTCTCATATCCGTTAATCAAAGATGTGATTTGCAGTTCCATGTCTCTTTCAGTTCTATGGGCTTTGGGGTGGGGAAGGGGGTGTTTAACTGAAAAGCACTTCAAAGGCTACAGAAGTGGAAGGCTGCTCCACATTTTAACTTCCTGTCAGTCATCTGCTTACAGGTGTCTGCCTTGAGAGTTTTGCACCACAGGGTGGCTTACTAATTCATTCAATTAGTCATAAATAAATAACATTTCCCCCTCATAAATAAATAACATCACACCTTTCCTACCTACAGGAGGATAATACATGTATAAGATATCCCCTGTATCTTTTCTCCCACAGGGAAATAAAGGAGAATGTAGAGGGCAATTCCTGGCAGATGAATGACAGGAAGGGAAAAGGTTGAGGATTGCTTCCCTAGCCAACTTTTCCCACTCAAGATTGGCAGCCTGCCCCAGCTATCTTTGCTTTGTACAGGGGGGTTTGAAACAGCACAGAAAAGTAACATAGAAATCTGAAATATACTCGGAGTCGAGAATGGATTTCCTGCTCTTTATTCAGCTCATGGTGGTGAGGAGGAATGGAAGTTCCCCCAGAACAGAATGTCTGCTTTATATACATTATTTACACAATGGGCCCCACGTGATTGGCTAATTCCAGGATTCTCCTGCAGGCCAATCAGGTTGCGGATTCACTTCCACCTGGAGCTGGACTGGGTGGCTCCTGTGGACCAATCAGACTGCTGCATTCTGGATCCTATTGTTCTAGGACCAATCAGATTGCTGCAAACTGAATCCTATTGTTCTAGGACCAATCAAGCTGCTGCAATCTGAATCCTATTGTTCTAGGACCAATCAGACTGCTGCAATTTGGATCCTATTCAACTCAGTACATAACAAATTCCATGCGATGTCTCCTCGGAAAATGAGCTAGATATTTGTAAGTAAAGGTAAAGGTACCCCTGCCCGTACGGGCCAGTCTTGACAGACTCTGGGGTTGTGCGCCCATCTCACTCAAGAGGCCAGGGGCCAGCGCTGTCCGGAGACACTTCCGGGTCACGTGGCCAGCGTGACATCGCTGCTCTGGCGAGCCAGAGCCGCACACGGAAACGCCGTTTACCTTCCCGCTGGTAAGCGGTCCCTATTTATCTACTTGCACCCGGAGGTGCTTTCGAACTGCTAGGTTGGCAGGCGCTGGGACCGAGCAGCGGGAGCGCACCCCGCCGCAGGGATTCGAACCGCCGACCTTTCGATCGGCAAGTCCTAGGCGCTGAGGCTTTAACCCACAGCGCCACCTGCGTCCCTATTTGTACTGATTACCTAAATCCATTCATAAATCAGATTCAGTTTTGGATATTACCAGAAGTGCCAATAAGTATCTGCATACGTACCTTGTGATTGTACTTTTTGTGCTTCCACCATACTGTGCAAAGTGGACCCCTCAGAAGGGAGGTGGACAAGACACAGCTTGGACATCTCCCCAACCAGGCCTGGGGAGAGGCTAGGATACAGAGACTGCCTCCATGAACCATTCTTTTTTTGTATATAATTTTTATTAATTTTCCAATAAAAACAAATTTATAACACAATTAAACATTCAGAATTCATCAAACGTCTTTTTTCTTTTAGACTTCCATCAGCAAGTCTGATAATTTTCTGTAATTATTACATACCTTCACATTTCTTCATTTATATTGCACTATGTATATCTTATCTTACCTTGTTATTTAAACAATATTTCTACCAAACCTTTTTACAGAGCTTCTTGGAAACTTACAAACGTTATATCATTATCACAAATATTTTTAATATATTCTGTAAATTTATTCCAGTCTTTGGTCCCGTCGGTTGCGAATCCTCCCTGTTAATTTGTCCAGTTCTGCATAACCCATTAATTTCGTTCTCCATTCTTCAATCATGGGCATTTCTTCTTGTTTCCATTTCTGGGCCACAAGAGTTCTAGCTGCTGTTACTGCACACAAAAATACTCCATGAACCATTTTTAAGGAATTGGGCAGGTCGCAGCAGGTGACAGAGGGGTGGGGTGTGTTTTTTTCCAGCTGGTACTTGCTGGAACTGTTCCAGCCGCTCTCAGGTGGGCGCCATTGCCATTCTAAGAGGACAAGGGAAGCATTTGTGGTGAGCATTTTTTCTAGAAAAACAGCACTGCCTAAGGGGAAAGGGTGAAGTCATGAGGAGGCTGGTATGGTGTAAGCATTGTTCTCCTTGTTGCCTCATTTCTCCCCCATGTGGTAAGTGCATCAATGCTGGTGATGGGAGGCCAAGACGTACGATGGTGGCCCTCCCTACCAGCCAAGCCTGAGGCAGAGGACTGCAAGTCTAACCCTTGGTCAAAACCCAGGGTGGCTTCCGTGTCTCAGAGGTTATTTCCCTTGATTTTTGTTCAGTTCTGGCTCAAGTCCTTGCCTAGGAAAACCAGAGACTCCAGTTTGGAGGCCTGACTGACCTTTGCCCATCACACACATACAACTGAGATGCAGCCAAGCAAGAATTTACTCAAATTAGCAAGCAGCAATGGCGGCAACAACACAGACAAAACCACAATGAGAGCTCAAAATTTAAAGTTGCCTCACTTCTTCCCAACAGCCAGACGTGTCAATGAAAGTCTACGTCCTTTGGCCTTACTAATGATTAATCCAGCCATAGGCAAACTTGGCCCTCCAGATGTTTTGGGACTACAACTCCCATCATCCCTAGCTAACAGGACCAGTGGTCATGGATGATGGGAGTTGTAGTCCTGAAACATCTGGATGACCGAGTTTGCCTACGCCTAGATTAATCCAAAGGTGCATTCTGGTAGTTAGTGACCCTTGTTTGCTCTGCCAAGACGCTCAACATCTCAGAGTGTTGCGATGCAGCAATCGGGCAGGTGGCAGCAAGCAAGCTCCAGGAATTCCTTCAAAGGAGGAGAGCTTTGCAAAGAACAGGCCCACCAGGTGGCAGCAAACAGTTCATCCTGTCATTCCCTGTAATATTTGTAGCTTCAGCCAATCAGAATGGCAGCTACCAGAAACCATCCATGCTGTGATTCTAGCCAGCAGGTATTACAAAGCTGCTATGAGTGGTTCATGGCTTCTCACACTTTCAGCACCTGTTTCTGATTTGAAGCCATGGGAATTACAACACAGGATGTACTAAAATGCAAAGGTTAACAAGTCAAATGTTTTGAGTGTCCGTTCAGTACAACCATCGTTGTTCAGCTGCTATTAGAATCAGTATTGGTCAAAAGACCGCAGCGTGGTTCACAATATAGAAGACAAATGTCAACACAGTGGTACCTTGAGTTACAAACGCCTCAGGTTACAATTGCTTCAGGTTACAAACTCCGCTAAACTGGAAGAGTTACCTTGAGTTAAGAACTTTGCCCCTGGATGAAAACAGAAATCGTGTGCCGGCGGCGCAGCGGCAGCAAGAGGTTCCGTTAGCGAAAGCGTGCCTCAGGTTAAGAAAGGTTTCAGGTTAAGAACGGACATTAAGTTCGTAACTAGAGGTACCACTGTAATCACGTAATAGCTCTACAACATGAAAATCAAAGCAGTTACAAAAAATGCAGTTGTAATAATCAAGGGCTGCGTGTCCCTTTTTGCAGTGTGAGGTGAAATGGGATGTTTACCCCTCTTCATGGGCAGGACAGCCCTGGTAATAAGAAGAAACACATAACAATTGGCTCTTGTGGACTGTGATACAGCAACACGATCTCTAAGGAGATATGTTTTGGGACTACAATTCCCATCATCCCTAGTTAGCAGGATCAGTGGTCAGGGATGATAGGAACTGTAGTCAGAAAACAGCTGGAGACCCAGGTTTGGGCAACATTGCTATAGAGAGCAAAGCCTCCTGGCGAAGAGTTTGCAGGAGTGAGAGAAGTTACATGGAACTTTAAAGAGAGCAGTGAGTTATTATTATTATTATTATTATTATTATTATTATTATTATTATTTGTACCCCAGCCACTCTGGGCAGCTTCCAACAAAGATTAAAAATACATTAAAATGTCACACATTAAAAACTTCCCTAAACAGGGCTGCCTTCAGATGTCTTCTAAATGTCAGGTAGTTGTTTATCTCTTTGACATCTGATGGGAGGGCGTTCCACAGGGTGGGTGCCACTACCGAAAAGGCCCTCTGCCTGGTTCCCTGTAACCTCACTTTTTGCAGAAGGCCCTCAGAGCTGGACCTCAGTGTTCAGACTGAATGATGCAGGTGGAGACGCTCCTTCAGGTATATGGGCCAAGGCCGTTTAGGGCTTTAAAGGTCAGCACCAACACTTTTGACTTGTGTTCAGAAACGTACTGGGAGCCACTCATCATTAGGCAAAAAATAAGTCACACATAGATGATATACAGGGCTGCCTTCACCTGTCTTTTAAAGGTAATATAATAATAAAATAATATAAAATAATAATTTATATTATTATTATTATTATTATTATTATTATTATTATTATTATTTATATCCCACCCATCTGGCTGGCTTTTTCACCTCCTTGACATCTGATGGGAGGGCGTTCCACAGGGCGGGCAGCACTACCGAGAAGGCCCTCTGCCTGGTTCCCTGTAACCTCGCTTTTCATAGTGAGGGAACCGCTAGAAGGCCGTCGGAGCGGGACCTCAGTGTCCGGGCAGAACGATGGCAGTGGAGACGCTCCTTCAGGTATACTGGGCCAAGGCCGTTTAGGGTTCTAAAGGTCAGTGCCAACACTTTGAATTGTGTTCGGAAACATATCTATTTGTACAAGACCGCATAAAGAATCTGCTCACTTTAATAACAAACAAACAGATCTGCAGGGTCCCTTCCAGCTCTAAAATTCTTGGATTCTAGGCTTGTGCAATACCAATTCTTCCTGCCTTCAGTTACATTGCTAACACTGTAATCTTTTTTCCAAAATGTGCAAAGAGTACAGCTGTAGTTTGGATTCCCTCCCTCCCCATCGAAAAGGCACAATATGCTTCTTTTTTTGCTTCGTTCCCAGTTGAAGGGGCCACATCTGCTCTCCTCTCAAGGCAGATGGATGTTTCCTTACAATATCAGAGCTGATATTTCAAGAGGAAATTTCAACAATTTGGGTGTCATAGTTTAATCCAATAGAGCTGATTAGACTTTTAAAAAAGTTTCCTGCACTAATTGACTGATAGAACACTAGCTTCCTGAACAGACTCTTATTCATTTCACTGCATATGCTGCGATGTGGGTTACTGAAAGTCACATGGGGAAAAAATTAAGTCCAGGACAGCTAACCCAGTTCTTTCAATTTTCCAGCATTTCTCTTGAACTTTATTAATGAGAGGCTGCTAGGAAGCCATTTCCCAGGCTTTTCTGTTGATGTTGACTTAATAATTTGCTACTACTCTGTTTTGTGGTACCTTAAAGACTGGGCTGTGTACACATTGCCATTTACTCTGCAGCCAACACGCTCATGCTGCTGGCTTTTAAGTCCTGGTACACACGTTAGCCACAAGTAGATAAATAGGTACCACTCCGGCGGGAAGGTAAATGGCGTTTCCGTGCACTGCTCTAGTTCGCCAGAAGCAGCTTAGTCATGCTGGCCACATGACCCAGAAGCTGTACGCCGGCTCCCTCGGGCAATAAAGCGAGAGGAGCGCCGCAACCCAAGAGTCGGTCACAACTGGACCCTTTACCTTTACCTTTATATCTCTTGTAGTTTCATAGTTCTGTAGCTCTGCCCATTCCCTGGACCCATCCAGTCAGTCACCTGGGGCCAGCTTCAAGAAGCCAAGATAATCAAGGGGGTATGTGGTCAGCCACGCTTATTCAAGCTTGCTTCAAAATTGATCCAGTACAGATGGAACAGACATTGCACTTCATGCCTCCACTGGGCTGGATGACTTTATGTATTATGCCTAAATTATTGGAAAATTGAGACAGGTGCTTGGTCTATTTCCCGACCCTGCTGCCAAATGGCTTCATAGTCCAACCTCAATGCAATGTTTTCAAAATAGCGCTAGGTAGTTTCAAACAAAATTTGAGTGAGAAGTGGGTGGCGCTGTGGTCTAAACCACTGAGCCTCTTGGGTTTGCTGATCAGAAGGTGGGCGGTTCGGATCCCTGTGACGGAGTGAGCTCCAGTTGCTCTGTCCCAGCTCCTGCCAACCTGCCAGTTCGAAAGCACACCAGTGCAAGCAGAAAAATAGGTACCACTGCAGTGGAAAGGTAAATGGCATTTTCATGCACTCTGGCTTCCGTCACGGTGTCCTGTTGAGCCAGAAGTGGTTTAGTCATGCTGGCCACATGACCCAGAAAGCTGTCTGTGGACAAACGCCAGCTCCCTTGGCCTGAAAGCAAGATGAGCGCCACAACCCCATGGTCGCCTTTGACTGGACTTAACTGTCCAAGGGTCCATTACCTTTAACTAGAAAAGCACTATTTCTGACAACTTGTCCCACAATGGCCAGAGTTGCAGCACAGATCTACCCTACAACTCAGAGTGTTATGAAAGAGCTCTGCTCCTAACCTAACTAGGATAAAGATTAGCAGTAATAAGGGAGTCTTCCATTCCCTTTGACATTGGCTAGCATCCAGACAACTTTGTCACTTGTCCACACACCCCCGCGGCTTTTGTTTTCTCAAAGAGGAGCTTCTACAAGCCACTTAAAACTACCAATTCAAAAGCCATTTGTCAGTGGCATGGTTGTCAGTAGCTGAAGTTGTGAGTGGAGGTGATGGGAAAAAACTCATTGTATGTACTAAGCCAAAATAGCTATTTGCGTCCTGGCCAATATGCCTCAGTTCAGGGCAGGTAAGGTTAATGGCGTTTGAATTTTGCCAGTCCTTTTCTAGCTTGCCCATAATAAAAATATTTTATTGATAAAGGCACTTAGATAAAAAGTTAGAAACTTTGTAAAGCTTATTAAGAGAGACTTCAAAATATTGAGATAATTCATTCCAATCATGGAATGCTAATTGGGGGTTTGGGCACAATGACTATACTGCTGAAACACTTTCTACCAAGGAATCAGTATTTTTTATGCTTTATTTTTTTCCAAGCATTTAGCAATCTGACTTTAGTCGTGTTGGGGGGGGGGGGGAATCACTTGTGCATTCCAAGAAAGTAGATAAATGTCAGCTGGAGAAACCCAGTGGCAAGCTACCAAATAAGCTGTCTAAATAGCGAAAGAGAAATCTAGGAGATTTAGGTTTTGAAGTGCCAGTTAAAAACACTGAATAAAAATGCTTTAAGCCTCTGAGACAGAGCCTGCCTTTCATTCTGTCTAAATAACGATCATCTACGTGATATGCTTTTCGCATATCACAGACCGGCAAGATAACCAATTTTCAAAGTGTGAAGTTGAAATTCTAATCTAAAGCCTTTTTCAAAAACCCTCACGCCTTGTGCAGAGGGAGATGTGGGGGAAGCTTCCGCAAAAACCAACAGCATGTCGCACAGAAGGAAGGAAGGAACTTGTTAGGACGGGGTGGGGAATCCCGTGGCCCTTAAGATGTTGTTGCTGGACTCCCACTTCCATCAGTCCTATCCAGCTGGGCCAATGCGCAGGGAATTAGTTAAACACAATTTTTCAATTGACTGTGAAGGTCTATAATTAGAAAGTGCCTGCCCATTATGCAAGGAGCCATTTACCAAACCAGCTGGGGCTGGCCCACCTGTAAGGCGAGGTGAGGCAGTGGCCTCAGGCTCTGGGCAGCTGGGAGAGCCGGTGTTATGTACTGAGTTGAATAGGATCCAAAATGCAGCAGTCCGATTGGTCCTAGAACAATAGGATTCAGAATGCAGCAGTCTGATTGGTCCTAGAACAATAGGATTCAGAATGCAGCAGTCTGATTGGTCCGCAGGAGCCACCCAATCCAACTCCAGGTGGAAGTGAATCCGCAACCTGATTGGCCTACAGGAGAATTAGCCAATCACGTGGGACCCATTGTGTAAATAATGACTATAAAGCAGACATTTCGGGGGAACTTCAATTCCTCACTACTATGAGCTGAATAAAGAGCATGAAATCCACACTTGACTCAGAGTATATTTCAGCCGGCAAATCTGGGCCAGCCCTGAATCCAACATACAGCTTTGCAGCCATTGTATAGTAAGGACTTGGCCCCTTCAGTTCTGGGGGAATACAAGCAAGCCTCCACAGCTTACCTTTTTGTGATTTGTTGTCCTTAGGAGAGTTTAGGTGATTAATTCAGGTGCCTTCATGTTGCCTATTTCAGACCCTCCAATTGTCCCTATTTTCCAGGGACCGTCCCGGATTTACAGAAGCCATCTCGGTTTCTGATTTGATCCAGGAATGTCCCACATTTCCTTAGGATGTCCCTATTTTCACCGAGAAATGTTGGAGGGTATACAGTTATCCGACCCCCCCCCCCAGCCTTCTGAAGGCGGACCTGAATAGAAAAGTTTTTTTAATGTTTATTGTTTTTATATATGTTGGAAGCTTCCCAGAGTGGCTGGGGCAACTTGTTGCGGAATAGGACATCCCTATTTTCATCAGAGAAATGTTGGAGGGCATGTATTAGGCTGGATCAACACCGTACATCCTATACTGCCTGACATTCTGTTTTGATTTTTCTCTATGTGTCACTTTATATGGACTTGACACCAATATAAATGCCATTTTGGCTGTGGACTGAAAGACAGCAAACCAGTTGCATAAAGGGGAGTCATATTTTTTCCAATATCGGGCTCAGGCTGAAACTCTAGCTGAGTCTAGAGCACATTGCAATCATCCGGTCTCATCCAAAGGCTTATGTCACCATCGCCACATCTGCTTCCTCTAGGAACAGACAGCTGATGCACCAGCAAAATCACTCCTTGTCACGGCTGCCACCTGGACATTCAGGAGCAAAGCCAGGGCCATCAGAAATTCAATATCTAATACACATGTAATAAACAGCAAGGTGGCCTTGCTGCAGGCTGGTGTTGTCTTGCAATGGGTAGGAGAAATAATTGCTGCTGGAAACAGAGGTGGATTAAAGAGGAGACAGAAGCATTTGCAAGGAGGAGCGCCCATCCTTGAAGCACTGTTTGCTTATTTAACTATAAAAACACCTTAATAAGGAAGAGACCTCTGCTTCCTAATAGAAGCAGCATGTGCAATATTTAGATTTATAGCACCATTAGCTCTATATCTTGCATTGTACATATCCTTACTTTTATGTAACTGTGTTGTCATTCTTTTTTAAAAAAAAAAAATCAGAGAGCATTCGCTGGAGGTTCGGCAATTTGTTATTATAGCATAGGTAAAAGTAAAGGGACCCCTGACCATTAGGTCCAGTCATGGCCGACTCTGGTGTTGCAGTGCTCATCTCGCTCTATAGGCCGCGTACAGCTTCCGGGTCATGTGGCCAGCATGACTAAGCCGCTTCTGGCTGTTACGGAAATTACGGGGGGGGGCACATCTTTAAAGTTAAAATGTTACAAGTATTATGCCTGAATGTATCCTTTCAACCTAACAGCTCAGGGAAGTTACCTAGCTTTAAAAATAATATAAAATCATCTCCTTTCCCAGTTTCCCCAATTCCAAAGCTGGTATTTTCCCCTTGCAAAAGGACTCCAGGAAGTTCTCAGAGGTGACAATTGCTGGGCTCATTGTTAGCCAAAGGAAGCCAAATCTCATCACCTGACTCGCCTCAGACTCCAGACATGCAAAGGAACTTCTATTGTACTTTTGGGTGGTGGGTACTTAAGACATATTTGTCTATGCTAATCTTATACCTGAGTCTTGCCCTGCCATGTCTGCTTATGCTAATCTTGTACCAAGGATTTGTCTGGACATGTTTTCCAAGGTTGATCTAGTGTAACCCCTGTCTACCCCTCTCCTTTTGTGACATGTCAGTGATGTAGCAATGATGCTGTACAAACTGTATTCTGGGATATGGTGGGAAAGTTTTAAAAGTCTTTGTCACCCCATCCTTGGGATTCAAAATTTGCTCTTTGAACCTATTGCGCAATAAACTTTGGTCTACAGCTATTTGCTCCAGTTGGCTGGACTCCTTCCTTTATTCCGCAGGGACCCGCGGGCTCTGCCCAACGAGCTGGCTGACTGAGCAGCCTCGCACCTAGATTTTTCCCTAACATGGCAAAACAGAGCAGCGCACAGAAACGCCGTTTACCTTCCCGCCAGAGCGGTACCTATTTATCTGCTTGCACTTTGTGCTTTCGAACTGCTAGCTTGGCAGGAGCAGGGACCGAGCAACGGGAGCTCACCCCGTCGCGGGGATTCGAACCGCCGACCTTCTGATTGGCAAGTCCTAGGCTCTGTGGTTTAACCCACAGTGCCACCTGCATCCCCTTATTATAGCATATGATTGCATAAATTCAGAAGAGGCATGCTGGTGCTAGGTTTATTCAAAGCCCAGCCTCACCCCTGTAATCTCAATATTTTCCTGGGTGGTCATGCTTGCCCAGTGGGAAGAGAAAGCCATTCTGCCCATCCTGAGAGTCAAAGAGAGGGAAAATGCGTTACCTGAGACTGTTTCCGGGGATGCTTATGGGAAACAAACTTCCCCAATAATGGAATTGCTGAGACAGTCTTGGCACCTGCCTTAGTGTCTCTGAACATGTGCAGAGTGTCTCCCTTGCACAGTATTAGAAAGCAGTGCCTCCTTGCCACACACAGAAGCTCAAGCCTTGGCAATCGTCATTTTCTTACTAGGAAAGCAGTGCTCTTCTGTAACCTGCATTTTTCTTCATTTGCACACACACAGAGGCACACTGTGCTCCATGGAGACGAGAAGCTGCAGAGGAGCATGAAGGAAATGTTTGTAAGCCTTTCGGTTTTAATCCTCCAGTCATTCTAAATTAAGCCTCATCATCTGCATGCTTTGTAGTGCTCCAGACATGAAGCACCTGCAAAAAGACAACAGTGGAATGGTATTGCCACAACATCGCGGCATTCCCATGGCGGGTAATAGACGTACTGCAGCGTGGAGAAGAATAATGGAATGTGCTGTTGCTTAAAGGGAGGGATTGTATTAATCTACAAGCAGAACAGGTAGCTGGATGCAAGGGAGACCATCGCAACACTTAAAAACTTGACACCTGTTAAGGGTGATAGCTTTCTATTAGCAATCTTGGTTCCTTTTACTGCCAGAATACAGCAAGGAGATTGAGAAATGCAAGATTCATATTTTACTTAAGCGTGGTGCTTCCTATCCGGTCGACTGAGAACAACTAATGCATTCAAGCTGAGCAACACTCCAACGAGGGCTAGACAAATTCATGGAGAGCAGGTCCGTTTAATGGACCCTCCACGTTCTGAGCAGCTATGCCTCTGAACGCTGAGTGTTTGGAAGGAAGCACAGTAGATGGATGTTTTCTTCACACCCCGCTTGTGGAGTTCCTGGAAGAATCAGAACAGGCTGAATAGCCTGTTGGACTAGGACTGCGGTGATCCAGCAGGGTTCTTGTTGGTCAGACCTGGGACATGATACCTCTTGTTACTCTGAGGTCTAACAGGGATCAAGACTGTGTGTGTGTGTGTGTGTGTGTGTGTGCGTGCGTGCGTGTGTGTGTGTGTGTGTGTGTGTACTGATGATATGCAATGTCCAGATACTTTATATTCAAAAGAGCTTGACTTTCATAAACATAACTGAGGAGAACCTATCTACAATCTCATGCTTATTCCCATTGCTCCTTAGAGCACAGGTTTATCCCTATTAACATTGAGGGATCTTCCTCCATCTGCTTCAACCCAGACAGACCACACTGACACCTTGTCCTCAGCAGCATTCACAGAAACCTCTCCCAGTAGCCATTCTCCCTCACACACAACAGAGGAGAACAGAAAACAGCTAAAAAAACGACAGTTACTGGAATAATAAGTTTCTTCTCCCGTTAGATTCACAAAATGTTTAGGGGTATGCATACCCCTGCATACCCCCAGAAAAAAAGCACTGCCTTTAAGAATCCGAACTTATCCACAAGGGGGTGGAGCTTTGGAGAAGTGGGAGGGGCAGAGTCTTAAAAGGCTAAGTCTGCTCTCAACTTTTCTTGGAGCATGTTTTTCTCTTGGAGTTATGATGGCTCTGTGGGATTTGACATTGAGCCAGAACATGGTAAGGTAGCACCTAACTCCTGCGTAGAAGTATTTCTTCTCTCTCTATTACCCATCTGGCTACCCTCCCAATCTGCTAGGCTTTTTAAAAATCTAAGAATGGCACTGAACTTTTAAATTGGAAGGGTGGTGGTTCGGAACCTTACAAAGGAATTCTCTCCCCATTTCTGTGTGGAAAACCAACCACCAATAGAAGGTGAGCCAGGCCCTGCTCTTAGGTTTAGCTTGGCTGGTCATGAACTCACCTTGACACCATTTATCATCAGTCTTTGCTGCTGCCAAACTTTATTCTACAAGTGGGGAGAAGCTAAACCAGTTTCAGAGAAGACTGGGGAAAGCAGAGGTTTCCTCTCTTCATGACACCACTACAGAGGCTTTCATGCATGCCAGAAGCTCAGACTCCATTGACCTCTGTCTGCAGAACCTGCTGCCTAGACCTTCTCATGCTTGGCTACCAAAAGCTGACAATCAGGGAAACAGCAGGTCCTAGAGAATATCTGTGACTGTGTGCAGAGAGGGAGCAAATCTCAGAATGTCTGTTTCTCTTTCTAAAAAATAAAATAAAAATTGGGACTGCTGGGCTTTCATGCTGATTTATGGAGAGGTTATGTTCAGTGATTTCCTCCAGAGTCTATTTGTCCCAAATAGTTCCTTCTGAACTTTCTCTGCTGAAATAACTCACAAGTGACCTGTAACTTTCCGTTAGTTAATGTTGAATTTTATTGTACATTTATGCACAAAATCAATGAAGTAATCATGTGGCCACAAGGGATATACCAGGATCAAAGAACTCAAAGGAGGTAAAATATGAAAATGAAAGCTGCACACCAGCAGCAATCAAGCGCCAATGAACTTTTTGTTCTGGTTAGATGGAACACCCACATATTTGTTAGGATAGCCATTGTTGCAAAGGATGCTCTAAGCAGACATGTCCAAAGTCTGTTTTGGGGGCCTAAACTGGTCCCTGGGGCAGTTTATTTTTGGGGGTAAACTCCTTAAAAAAGGTCAACAACTTTGGTCAGCCTTCACGGTCCTTCATTTCCTCAAATCTGGCCCTCTCTGAAAAAAGTTTGGATACCACAGTCTAAGGAGAGCAACTTGTACTCCAAAAAATACCACAGGTTTTTTTACTCTTGAACAAACCTCTCTCTGAATTGCCTTCCTGAAAATGACTCCCATCTGTCAAGTAATTATTAATGTCCCCTAGTCTAAAGCAATGAAATATTATTCACTGATTTAAGTCTTAATGGTAGATTATTTTATAAAGAAATAACAGAATGAGGAAAAATATGAATACCTTGAAAATAGAAAGGTGCTATTATCTTATCTCATCCTGTATCCTTGTGACTCAGGGTAACAAAGCATCAACACTATTTCTTGAACAGAATTATAACAAGAAGAGTCTTTCTCTGCCACCCGCCTGCTAAGTTTGACATGCTTCTGCATTTAATAATTCCATGAGCACCTACATCATTCTGCTTTAGAGCTTATTTTCTTTTTTAATTATTGACATTGATCCAAATATAACTCTCATGGGCCTTAACCAGGTCGTAGCTGGATTTATAATCTTTCCTAGGGATTGATTGTTCTTTCCTAGAGCAAAACAGATGTAAATTATGAGCCCCTGGCATTATGACGCAACCTTGGTCTGAGTTGGCAATAGCAACTGTTCCTATATGAAAGAGTCCTTCATTATATAGACTTACAGAAGGGCTGGATCCAGCGCTGAAGAAAATTACTTCAGAATAGTTTCAGCTTCACTGCCCACAGCAATCATTAAGTTCACTGTGTTGAGCATTGCTGCAGTTCTAAATTTAGTGAAATGCTGCTTTCAATCAGGCTAATGAACATAGCATTCACCCTCTTCAGAATTGCCAGCGTTTTCGCTCTTCGGTTTTCCAAGCAGTCCACAACAAATAGGCTGGAATCACTGGGAACATTCAAGCCTACTGAGAGGAATTACCGTATTTTTCACTCTATAGGACGCACTTTTTCCCCTCCAAAAATTAAGGGGAAATGTGTGTGCGTCCTATGGAGCGAATGCAGGCTCCTTGGCTTCAGCGATAGCAACGCGAAGCCTCCGAAGTGCAGAGGGAGCGCTCCCTCCGCACTCCGGAGGCTTCACGTTGCTTTCATTGAAGCCTGGAGAGTGAGAGGCATCGGTGCGCACCGACCCCTCTCGCTCTCCAGGCTTCAGGGATAGCCGCCTGAAGCCTTCGGAGCACAGCGCAAGTTCCCGCTGCGCTCCGCAGGCTTCATGTTTCTTTCGCTGAAGCCAGGAGAGCAAGACTCTCCTGGCTTCAGAAGAGAGGGAGAGCTACGCAGCGTCCCTTCAGCCAAGCAGGAGGAGAAATGGAAGGGGCTCCATTTCTCCTGCCGCTTCACTGAAGGGGCACTGAGCAAAGAGGGGGAGATTATTTTTTCTTGTTCTCCCCCTCTAAAACAAGGTGCATCCTATGGTCAGGTGCGTCCTATAGAATGAAAAATACGGTAGGTTTGGCCCACTAGCATATATTTACACAAGGGATGCTCTATAGTGCAAGAAGTGTAGGTTCATCACAGTTAAGGTAGCTAAGATCAAAGCTACCTAAGGCTAGGGAGGGAGGAGTAATAAAGCGCAGGTCACATTAAAGTCAAGCTTGCTGAATTTGCACATTCTGATATAATATACAAACCGAAACACAGCTATCCTTCAAAAACTGCACTTTTCTGAATTTTGCAATGCAGTTTTCTGGCCAAGTAATGTGTACAAATATGCATGTCCTTGTGAAATGTGTGCATGAAAATGCAGATATTGGTGGAAATGACGTTCAAAAATACATTATATAGGGGGAAATTGCTTTGCAAAAATTGCAAACCAATGAGCATATTGTCGAGCAGCAGTAAATTAATCACACAGAGTCTTCTTCATGAACAGAATAAAACTTGACTGGAGAAAAGAAACTTGTTCAGAAATAGCATAGTTAAAGAGCATACACAGAGTGCTCATAACAGCTATCTGGCTCTTCACAGAGGCACACTCTTAGTGATTTACTAGAGTCCTGGAGCCACTCTGTCTGTCTTAGCTTTACATAGCAAAAACAACAGCACTACAGTGGTACCTTTACCTTTACCTGGGTTAAGTACTTAATTCGTTCCGGAGGTCTGTACTTAACCTGAAACTGTTCTTAACCTGAAGCACCACTTTAGCTAATGGGGCCTCCTGCTGCTGCCGCGCCGCCGGAACACGATTTCTGTTCTCATCCTGAAGCAAAGTTCTTAACCTGAAGCACTATTTCTGGGTTAGCGGAGTCTGTAATCTGAAGCATATGTAACCCAAGGTACCACTGTATTTCACGGACTACTCCATACACAATCCCTACAGCTCTCTGACTGAGGCCCATAGAGAGGCTGGCTACTTTTATAGGGAGAATGAGTCATCACCCAAGATGAGTCACAAGTCAGAGTGACTTAGCAGTTTGCTGTTAACAGCAGTTAGCAAGCTTAGGCTTGAATGATTGTGTCGGCCTTGTAAGCCTTACTGCTGATCTGCTCTCAAGAACCTTTGTCTCATGACACATATTTGGAGACATTTGCACTAAAATGCTGATGACATTTTTCGAGGAATTACAAAATGTTGTTGGAATCTGGAGAAGTGAAATTAAGAGTAGAAAGATGGGGAACTGAGAGAAATGGAAACTGACCTATTGACCTATCCTTAGGCTTGGATGCGATAACATTGGAGGAGGATTAGGTGAGATACCATCACAATTTCCTTGTCTACCAACACTGCCCTGCACACACTATTGTGCGTAACACAGCAGTAGAAAGCCCCAAGAGCACTAGGCAACACTGCCAGGGTGGCAGGCTGGTGGAAAACATCTGGTTCCACAAGCAGTCAAACAGCAGGTCAGGTGGGTGGGAAAATACCTTGGCCTGCTTTTGAACAAGTTGCTCAGGCTTAAGAGCCGGTCCGTAGCCAGTAGCTTTATAGGGCATATTGAAACTCTTGGCTCCTTGTATTACCCTGTGGACCATGCTAGATCTCTCAGTGGTCTTCTATACCCTCAACCATTGTATTCTTCAGAATTGCCTGTCTGGGATGGGATGTGGAGGCAGACACCATTTTTGGAAAATTCCACCTGATGGATGGAGTCCAGAAGTGCTGAGGATTGTAGTTTAGTGTCATGGTACTTGTGCTATAGGGACAAGGGTGGCGCTGTGGTCTAAACCACTGAGCCTTGGGCTTGCCAATCAAAAGGTTGGTGGTTCGAATCCCCACAACCGGCTGAGCTCCCATTGCTCAGTCCCAGCTCCTGCCAACCTAGCAGTTTGAAAGCACATCAAAGTGCAAGTAGATAAATAGGTACCGGTAGGAAGGTAAACGATATTTCCAGGCACTGCTCTGGTATCGCCAGAAGCAGCTTAGTCATGCTGGCCACATGACCTGGGAAAACTGGACAAACGTCGGCTCCTTTGGCCAGTAAAGCGAGATGATCACCGCAACACCAGAGTTGTTCGCAACTGGACTTAACTGTCAGGGGTCCTTTACCTCTACCTTTTTTACTTGTGCTATGGTGTTCCACGTGGTTCTCGCTTGTCCATCACACTGTTGAACACCTAAATAATGCTACTGGCTGAAGCAAGGAGCATCTGCATGTTTGATGGTACCTAGCTCTATTTGACCTTTTTGTTTGTAACAAGAGAAGCACTCTTTAGTGTTGAACAGATGCCTTGAGTCAGCAATATTGGAAAAGGCTAATAAACTGAGGAGACTGAGAGAAGACTGAGAGGAGATATGATGGTCATCTTCAAACATCTCAGGGGCTGTCACATGGAAGATTGAGTAAGCTTGTTTTCTCCTACTCTGGAGGGTAGGACTCGAAACAATAGCTTCAAGTTACAGGAAATTCTTAGAAAACATCAGGAAAAACTTGACAGTAAGATCTGTTTGATAGTGGAACGGTCTCCCTCGGGCAGTTGTGGACTCTCTCCTTCCTTGGAAGTTTTGAAGCCATGGATGCTTTAGTTGAGATTCCTGCATTGCAGAAGGTTAGACTATATTTGACCCTGGAGGTCCCTTCCAACTCTACAATTCTTTGATTCTATCTGCAGGCTGATCCAGAAAAGACTGAGATGCTGTTAGCTAATAGTGCGCTGTTCATCTTCTCTGGGTGAAATCTCACTCTCCCATAAAAGCAGGCCTATAACTTGAGGATACTGTTAGATCTAGTCCTTTCATGAGACTACCCACTACTCTCTGTGGCATGAAACCCTTTCACCAGTGGGCATGCCAGCTGTGGCTTCTCCTAGACCAAGTGAGCGTTGCTATAATTATCCGTGATCTCCTAATGCCTAGATTAGGATATTAGATTACTGTAATGCGTCATAATGAGGCTGCCTCTGAATATTGTTCAGAAACTTCAGCTGGCTCAGGAAACAGCTAGGTTATTAATTGGAACGGTCTGTTTTGCATGTATTCCACTTGTGTTGATCCTCACTGTCTTCCAGCAAATTTCAAGGCACAAAGTGCTGCTGGTCTCGACCTTTAAAGCTTTAAATATCTTTGAACCGGAGTACTTGACGCTCTACCTTCTCCTATATGAATCTGCTTAGTTTCAAAGTTCAGCTTTCGGATACCCACCTCTGATTAATGAGAGGCAGGTGGAAACTGGGCAGGAGGTCTTTTAAATATTGCAGCAACATTTTATCTCTTAGATAAAAGCCTTGGGAATCAAAGACTGCTAAAGGAAGGATCTGTGGTTCCGCTGCTTTTATCGAATAGATTTCTACTGGGTTTTCTTTTTTCTAAGCTGATTTTGACAGCTGCGTCTTTGTTGGTTTTATATGCATGATCTTATTATTTAATTGCTTTTTATTTTATTTTTTTAAAAAAACATTATTTGGGGGGGAGGGGGTTAGTAGAAAAGCCACGTATAGACAGATCACTGCCTTATTTCATTATTTATATTTAATATATCAATAGCTCTGGGAAATGTAGCTTTCCAAGGACACCTGGCACTCTATAGATGTTGTATACCAATAGCCCTAGGAAATAATACTTATTGGATCATTGCAGCAGTGTTCTGGACGACAGAAGAGTGTGGCCTCCTTTCCTTCCTTCTGCTGCCAATGCAAGAGCAGCTGCCATATAACCAGGTGGGTGGAAGGAAAGCTGTGGGTAAGTGGGGTCTGGTAATTGGAGAATAATTGTTCAGAATCTATAATAAACTGAAGTACTTCCTGATGTTTGTGTGGGGCAGAGGGAGGATAGTTCAGTTTGCCAAGCCCAGTTATACAACCAAACTAGGGATCTGTGTGAGAGAGACCCATCAGTGCTTTCACCCGGCTTCCCATTTATCAAACTCATGCCAATGTCTTCAGGGACTCGCATTTGATGAAAAATAATTTAGCAGTGGCACAATACGGAAAATTTATTTACAACCTGTGTGAGCAAACCGCTCCCTTCTATGCAGAGTTTCATTGCCACCTTTGTGGTGTGGACAGAGCGGTCGCTGGGGAGATGAAATCACTACTCTTCCGCTTAAATAATAAATACACAGACACAAATGTTTAGGTTAATGGGATAAAATGGGCCACGACTTTATTGATGACAGATGTGAGCGGTTTGACTTAGACATTGGGTGAAACCGGACTATATCCTGACTCCTGCCCATCTGCAGGGAAACTCATAAGGGTAAACTTGTTGAGATTTCCATTCCACCTTAAGGAGCAGACGTGTGGAATTGCTGCGTGTTACATGTCTGTTTACATTCCAGCACAGCTTGCTGGGAACTTCCGTTGTGTATTGCTTTTGCTTTTTCTGGTCTCTCTGAGAAGACGAGAGAGAGACGACATGTTTCTTTGTTCTGATTTATGGTTAATAAATCTGTAGTTGTAGCATGCTTTCACAAGCCTCAGGCCTATTCTGGGTGCACAGTTCGACCTGCTGATAGTGTGCCCTGGCTTTGAAGCCCAGTCACTGATTTACATCGGGGCAGAGGCCAATGGGTCTTTGCAGGAGGATGGCTGGAAGGAGATAGCCACAGCTGGGGCTAGCCAGCTGGCCTCCCGGCCCTCTGCATGCCGACAAAACCACCAGTAGGGGGGCCCTATGATATAAAGTGGAGCCTCCGGATACGAACTTAATTCCAGGGGTTCATTTGCACCCCGAAAATTACGTAAATAGAGGGTGCGATCGAGCGCTTCAGTGCATGCGCACGGCGTGAGTGAACGCCTCTGCGCATACACTTCCAGGTTTGCCATGGCCATAACCCAAAGATTCTGTATCTAGAGGGATATGTAAGTAGAGGTACGGCTGTACATCAAATCGGGACACCCCCAGGGTCCCTGATGGGGTTGTGGCATCGTCCTAGCACACGCCCAGACTTCAGACAGGAACCATGCACCCCTGATCCTTTTAATGGGATACCTTTATTGAGGAGGGGATAAACAAGGCTTAAAGGTAAAGGTAAGGGGACCCCTAACCATTAGGTCCAGTCGCGAACGACTCTGGGGTTGGGGCGCTCATCTCGCTTTATTGGCCGAGGGAGCCGGCGTACAGCTTCCGGGTCATGTGGCCAGCATGACTAAGCCGCTTCTGGCGAACCAAAGCAGCGCACGGAAACACTGTTTACCTTCCCGCTGGAGCAGTACCTATTTATCTACTTGCACTTTGAGGTGCTTTCGAACTGCTAGGTTGGCAGGAGCAGGGACCGAGCAATGGGAGCTCACCCCGTCGTGGGGATTCGAACCGCCGACCTTCTGATCGGCAAGCCCTAGGCTCTGTGGTTTAACCCACAGCACCACCCGCGTCCCTATACTCTAAGGATTAGAGTCCCTATACTGTAAGGATTAGAGTCCCTGACTCTAAGGATTGTGCAAAACACAGAGAAAGGAGGCTGTTGGAACGTGGCAGCCCATCGACCATATGCTGCATCACAGCTAAACTGTTACCAGCACTGCTTTATTTTCCTTTTCTTTTTTATTAAGTTGTTGCTAATGACTTTACGTAAAGCGCTGGAAATCTCGCTTGCAAGCTTGCAAAAGACTCCGCTTTAATGTAGCCCAAACCGGAGGAAGATGAAGACAAATAACTTTGCTTCAGCCTTCCTCCCCCCACTCCCTGCCTAATGAAGTCAAAGGAAGAGAAGCTTTGCATCAGAGAATAATAATGAGGTCTCATTAGCAGCAGTAATCAAGGTTTCTCTAACAACACTTACACTAGTATAATTGTTAAGGGAGTAAAAGAACAGGAAAACCACAATGAAGTTATGCAAGGGATTAGCTTGGTCCCTTATCTTTTTCCCCCCATTAGGGAATTGGAACTCCAGCATTTTGATTAATTATCCCCGAAGTTTTGCCCATTAGATTATTAATATTCTCACAGGAAAGAAACTCTACCTTGTCTCATTGAGAGCGCGGATCAAACTGACTCCCCGAAAAATAACAAGAAGCTGTATATTTAAAGAAGCGAGGTTATGCAGCCCATTACTGAAAATGTTTGAAGGCACCAGGGCATTAAAACAGAGAGATGGAGATAGCGAAACTGTGGCAGTTCTGGCACCAAGAGGGATTTGGTTTAACCTTGGCTTTTAAAATATTTGTAAAATAGTACAATCTACATGAGCTTTAAATGAAGGAAACTTTCTCCCACCCCCCAAATTGCTGTGAGATGCAAGAAATTCCACCACTTCAAAGAGCAACACTTCAGATTTTGAAATGCTGTTGGGAGCCAGAATGCACTTGCTTATTTATCAGCGAGAAAAATTTATCTTAACTTTTTCAGTTCTGAATTACCATAGTTCAGGGCATTTTATCTCGCTCCCTTACTTTCTAGGGTCTCTTGTGCTAGACAAAAACTGGCGAGCGCTTCGTTTATACTGCAATTGCTAAGGGAATTGTTTTCTTATATCAAGGTATGTCCCAAGACTGACAGTTTTTCAAATTATTCCTATCTAGAAATATCACAAAGGACTCCTACAGCTCACAGTTCAAACTCTTCCAATTAGCATTCGGCTTCAGATTTTTTAAAACGTGAAACGTAGTTTTCCTGATGAGGACTTACTGATCGCTAATTCCAGTTCATCAAAACTGATTTAACCATTTGGCACTAGCAAACATTGATGCTTTTTAATTAAGGCTTTTAGAAAATCTACTAAGGCTTCTGTTTTGTTTGCTAAGTATGCAATATGGGTTTAGTTCCACCCTCCAAGTTTTATTAGAAGTAAGCAGTGCTATTTTTCTAGAAAAAGAGGGGCCAGAACTCACCATGAACGCCTTCCTTGTTCTCTTATAATGCAAAATCCTTACAAATGGCGCCCACCTGAGAGGTGCCAAACGGTTAAATCAGTTTTGATGAACTGGAATTAGCAAGTGGTAGGTCCTCATCAGGAACAACAAAGTTTCACATTTTAAAAAATCTGAAACAGGATGCTAATTGGAAGAGTAGATCATTTGCTTTTTCTATATCTCATGAATGGTCTGAAGCTCAACATCAAAAAAATGAAGATCATGGCCACTGGTCCCATCACCTCCTGGCAAATAGAAGGGGAAGAAATGGAGACAGTGAGAGATTTTACTTTCTTGGGTTCCATGATCACTGCAGATGGTGACAGCAGTCACGAAATTAAAAGACGCCTGCTCCTTGGGAGAAAAGCAATGACAAACCTAGACAGCATCTTAAAAAGCAGAGATATCACCTTGTCAACAAAGGTCCGTGTCAGGGAACTGCCATCGGAAAGGCAGGCGGTGGAAGGGCTCTCAGATGCTAAGAGAGACTCAGCAGCAGAGGAAGGCACCAGCAGGGGGAGGGAAAGAGCTCAGAGAGAAAGTGAGTCGGAGGGAGGGCTCCGAGAGACTGCCAGCGAAAACAGTGGAGAAGTCTCAGGACCCCCCATAGGTACACCCACTCCTCGCCGGAAACTGTCTCGCTGAGAATCCCGAAGACGTGTTTCCGTTAAGGAACTTTTATGTTGGAGCAGATTCCGCAAACGCCCACTGTCAGATTCTGCTAGCGATTAAGGGAGTCATGTTTAAGGGGGCTCCGCTTAAGGCAGAGTTTGAGGAACATGCCCAAGCTCTGAGGGACGAAGCTTTAACGCACAAGCAGCTCATCATCCCATCACAGTCCGTATAGTTAGAGCTATGGTTTTCCCAGTAGTGATGTATGGAAGTGAGAGCTGGACAATAAAGAAGGCTGATCGCCAAAGAATTGATGCTTTTGAATTATGGTGCTGGAGGAGACTCTTGAGAGTCCCATGGACTGCAAGAAGATCAAACCTATCCATTCTGAAGGAAATCAGCCCTGAGTGCTCACTGGAAGGACAGATCCTGAAGCTGAGGCTCCAATACTTAGGCCACCTCATGAGAAGAGAAGACTCCCTGGAAAAGACCCTGATGTTGGGAAAGATGGAGGGCACAAGGAGAAGGGGATGACAGAGGACGAGATGGTTGGACAGTGTTCTCGAAGCTACCAGCATGAGTTTGACCAAACTGCAGGAGGCAGTGGAAGACAGGAGTGCCTGGCGTGCTCTGGTCCATGGGGTCACGAAGAGTCGGACACGACTAAACAACTAAACAACAACAAAGATCATTTGCTTTTTCTATATCTCATGAATACGCGACTGGCATAAAAGCAGATACTAATTTTCCGACGATATCCCCTGCTAATCACAAAGAACTATTCCATAGTTCTGGCATGTCATTGGGAATTTAGGAAGGAAATACATGTAACAGGTGTCACACTTACAGTGCCTGTCTACACATAATCCCATTGTATTCAGTAGGGCTTGCTCCTAGATATTGGAGTTCAGTTACATGCACTGAAATTATGGTATCTACTTTTTCCATTGTCTTAGACTTCCATGTGTCCGTGTTAAGAGATGTGTTCTGAGCTGTTCGTAAACAGCAACAGCAACTGTTAACGTTCTTTATGGAATTGTCCCATTTCTAACAAAATATCACACCTGCTAGATTTTAAGCAGATTTTTTTTTTTTTACAGTGTTACAAATGGGTTGATACTGAAGTGAAAATGTAGAATGAGGGCCGGACCTTCACAGTTACAGCCTTTCTGTGTGTCTCATACTATTGTAGGCTATAATATTTTTTTTTCTATAACTGCGTCTTCACACAAAGTTGGATTCCACCACCAGCCCTCTTTTGGACTATGCTACATTTCAGTATAGAAAAATATGTCATTTTCTAAATTTAAACAAGATCAGTACTCCTACAGCTAAATTAGCACTGGAAGGGAACAACCGTGAAGAAGAAAACTCAAATGCATGAAAGAAGTTATTATTATTGTGTGTCGTCCCCCCCACAACTTTTGATTCTTAAGAATGTGGCTAAACTTATCAACGTCTCCAGTAATAATTTGAAAACTATCAGCTTAGATAGAAATTTTAAGGTATTTAAGGTAACCTTTCCTCAAATTGTTCAGGGCTAATGGTAATGCCAGCTAAGCCCATGTTTCAGGGGGGGGGGGGAGTGATATTTCCAGGGATGCTGGAATGTCTTTGTATTTTCTGGGTGTGTTTTCCACTCCCCTGCTAGGCCTGAACACCCATTGAATACAGCAGCTGCCAGTATAGTGGTAATGTATGTCATGACCTGCTATGTTGTGAGCATGGCATTGCTCTGCACATCTCAATGAACTCTGTGGAACTTAATCCCTAAGTAAACATGGGTACAATTCACCTGTAAAGCTGGTACAGCTTGTGTGGGATGTGAAAGACAAGAGCAGTCAAGTACAACATCCCTAGAGTGGACATAAAAGGGGATGTCTGGACCAGCCAGTCGGAACTTCCTGTTTCTCCTACTGTGATGGCCTGGGATTCGGACTCGGAGGCTGAACCTGAGGGATCCCAGCCTGCACAGGATTCCCCGCCTCCAGAACCAGCTGAGCCGGGGCTGGGGCTTGAGTCTGAAGGGTCCTCACCTGTGCTGGATCCTCAGGAGCAGGCGCCAGCTGAGTCTGCTCTGGCTCCTGAGGTGCTGGAGGATCCATTGCCTGCAGGTGCTCCACTCTCAGCCCCGTCAGGGGAAGCTGAAGTTGCCTCTGGGTCCAGTAACCCTCCAGCCTCTCCTGAGCTGTAGAGGCTCAGGGCAGAGAGGAGGAGGGAACTAAGTTCCCGCAGGAGGAGTGTTCGCCTGCAGGCCACGAGAGGCGAGTCACCTGTGGACAGGGGCCACCCTATGCCTCGGGGCAGATAAAAGCCAGCCAGCCCCAGTCCCAGGTTGTGGGAGCAACATTGTTGGTAGCCTGTTCCTGCCTGCACCCTGTCCTGCTCTTCTGCCAGGGTTCCTGACCTCACCTGACTCCCTGCCTTGTACCCAGCTACAGCTCTGATGGACAGCCTCCATACCACACCCTCGACCTCAGACTGGACTCGGACCTTGCCGCACAGTCAACCCTTGGGACCAGCACACCTACACTGGGACAGACTTCCTCTGCATGTGACTAGAGGTGGACGTGACCTCACCTGCCCAGGTAACAAAAGAGCAGGACTGGTCAGCTGTCTCTCCCTCCCTCTGACCACATTCGTCGAAAAAGCAACATCTGCTTAGCCTAAAATGCTCTCTTGGCCTCCAGCTTCCAGCCAAGAGAAGACAAAGGGACTGTCTCTTTATGGGATAGATTCCAGGTATATTACTTTTGTAACTTAAGTCTGCCTTCTGGGATCCATTTGTGAACAGAATGTGAGTGAGTAAACTCTTTTTATACTTTTATAGAAGATTGTGTCGTGTCTATCTTTTTATGAGGGACTAAATGGGGAATTACCAAAGAAACATATTTTAGAGGCTTTAGCGAGCCTGAGCAAACGCATCCGCTGTGCAAGTTTAAAAAGGGGAATGTTACTCTGCTAAATTGTAGAACTTGTTAACACAAGTTGGAAAGGATATAATCAAACAATATATCCTCTCCTGCATCCCTGAACATCCCCACAGCTTGCAAAACTATCAACTCCTCAGATTGGGGAAAACAGCTTGACAGCTTTGCAAAACCTTTCCCCACTTCTCTAGGTCACTTCTCGCTTTATCTGTGCAGTGTCGTTACTACTCCAAAGGAAATGTATCCTATTGCTCGGGGAAGGAAAAGCAATAATGATATCTTTATTTTCTAACTTTCTGTCTCTTGAAATCAAGCTTCATTTTTGCTAGTTCACCGGCAATGGTTTCTTGATGCTTGTAAAGTCCTTCAGGAGATTCTAAGTATGTTAAAAGCTGATATTCTTGAAAACAAATCTCTCTTCTCTCTCTCCAACGTTCGGCTGGTGGGTATCCTGTGAAAAATTGGAGCAGGTATGTCTTGATTGCTTTCATGCTAAATGGAGTGAACATTGGGCTGATTTCCCAACAGCCAGACAGTTTCCCATTAAGCTCGATTTGTTGAAATTCTTTGCTATGGCAATCCTCGTTTATGCATCTCCTGTGAAAAGAAATCAACCATCGCCAATCCTCAAAAGTGGTGGTTATACTTCCGTTACAGTCAATGGCCTTTCCAAGCCTCAGACCTCATCTAGATAGTTAGTCATGACTAAGTTCTACTGAAGTAAATGAAATCAGGTATTTGCATATGACCTCTAGTCCCTTCCCAGAGCTGCAATTCCCAGAAAGGTTTAATAATGTGGCTTAGATGCCAGTTCAGTCTGCTGCCTAGGTGCTGCCTGCTCGCGGGAAACATCAAGGCCTGGCGGTTCATTATATTTGAATTCCAATCAAATCAAATAGCTTTATTGGCATCACAGGATAAAACATTTCAGGTCACTGGGATAATTAAACAGGGCAAGGGTGAAGCTGTCGAGGATCGTAAAGTCACATTGTGATCGAGTGCACTTAGGTATTCTGCTTATATTTGAATTTGTAGGGACACGGGTGGCGCTGTGGTCTAAACCACTGAGCATCTTGGGCTTGCCGATCAGAAGATCGGCAGTTCAAATCCTGCAACAGAGTGAGCTCCGTTGCTCTGTCCCAGCTCCTGCTAACCTAGCAGTTCAAAAGCACACCAGTGCAAGTAGATAAATAGGTACCGCTGCGGCAGGAAGGTAAATGCCGTGCGCTCTAGTTTTTGTTGCGGTCCTCCATGCACCAGTAGCAGTTTAGTCATGCTGGCCCCATGATCCAGAAAGCTGTCTGTGGACAAACGCCAACTCCCTCAGCCTGAAAGTGAGATGAGCGCCGCAACCCCATAGTCGCCCTTGAGTGGACTTAACCATCCAGGGGTCCTTTACCTTTTACCTAGATTAGATACTTATGGGTATGGGTGGTCAGAGTTTTTACCAGCACGCCCTTTTTATTTGGACTTAAAAGTATGGCAAACAAAACTGGTCTGAATTCCTGCTGCAAGAAACTTTGATCAGTTTTTGCCTACACATGTTGCTCATGAAGAGCAGAAAAAACAATCTATGTTGTCTTTGAGTGGACTCAACCACCCAGGGGTCCTTTACCTTTGACCTTTACCTTATATCTGAATCAGGCTGGATGGAGCAGCCCATCAAATAGAGAACTACAATAGCCGTATGTTTGGTGGGGCAAAGACATGGAGCCACCTACCTGATGCTGGCAACGCTGCTGCTTATGTGGATGGTGCACCGGTTTGAGATAGAGAGATGGTGGAAGGAACCAGCCGGGGAACCCCCAAGGGAAGAAGGCTCAGAGCATGGGGAGTGGTGGTGGGACAATGATGAGTGGTCAGAGGGAGAAGACAGGGGTGAGGAGGTGTTGGATGCTGAAGAGGCAACAGGGTTTAGTGAGCTGAGAGAGTCTGTGGCAGAGAGAAGTCCAGAATCAGAGGCAGAAGCTGAAGCAGGGGAGGAGAGAGACCAAGAAGCAGAGATGAGTCCAGCTGTTGAAGAGTCATGGGTGTCTCCTCCTCTGGCTGTGGCAAACTCTCCTCTCCCTTGTCTCCCAGAACCAGTAGAGGCATGAAGATGGCGGAGGAGAAGTTGGCTGCACACAGGCAGTCTTTGATTGCTTGGGGGAAACCCTGGAGAGGAGAGGCCTCAGGCAGCTGTGGGGAAGCAGGGACCTTCAGTCTCAGCAACTGCTTCATGGGGACAAGACCTGGTGGGGATGAGTTGCTGACACTCCAACAAAACTATTCAGATCATCTTTTTGCTAATCAAGAGTTAACTTCAATTTGCACGGTGTGATTTACTGCTGGCTCGCTCCTGACAACTGATAGGAGCACTGGATTAGCAGCAGAAATCCTGCCAGGCTGCTATCGTTCAGGCTGGACATCGAGGTCCACCTCTGAGGGCTGTCTGGTGGTTTAATTGCAAGTAGTTAAATTACAGGCAACCAGGCAGGAAGCCTTTTCAGTAGTCGCACCTATCCTATGGAATGCTCTCCTGGCCGATGTCAAAGAGTTAAAACAGCTGTATGGTTTTTCATAGACATCAAATATCCGTGTCTGAGGAAACATAGAGAAGAAGAAGAGTTTGGATTTGATATCCCGCTTTATCACTACCCGAAGGAGTCTCAAAGCGGCTAACATTCTCCTTTCCCTTCCTCCCCCACAACAAACACTCTGTGAGGTGAGTGAGGCTGAGAGACTTCAGAGAAGTGTGACTGGTCCAAGGTCACCCAGCAGCTGCATGTGGAGGAGCAGGGAAGCGAACCCGGTTCCTCAGATTACGAGTCTACCGCTGTTAACCACTACACCATAGTTCTTTTTAAATCAGAATTCTTGTGTTTATTTTAAAAATCATGCACACACACTGATTTCCGAAGACAATTACATACAGGAAATAAAAAGAAAACAATTGTAAATTAAATACAGGGTTGCTTCCTCTTTAAGGCAACATGCCTGCTCCATTTCCAAACCCTTTCATTGCTTTAATGTTCTGCTCCTTTAATTTTTTCTAGCAGTAGTCATCATTTCTACCCTCTTTTTAAAAAATAATAATAATAATAAAGTAAAACAGCCAATCAGCAGTACATTTACTGTCCTACAGGAAGGCAATCCTTCACCCACATGGGAACATAGCGGCCTTATGCAGAATCATACCTTTGGTCTGCGTATCCCCCATCGTTCTGCCCAGACACTGAGGTCCAGCTCCGAGGGCCTTCTGGCGGTTCCCTCACTGCGAGAGGCCAAGTTACAGGGAACCAGGCAGAGGGCCTTCTCGGTAGTGGCGCCCTCCCTGTGGAATGCCCTCCCATCAGATGTCAAAGTGATAAACAACTACCTGACATTCAGAAGACATCTGAAGGCAGCCCTGTTCAGGGAAGTTTTTAATATGTGACATTTTAGCGTATTTTTCATCTCTGTTGGAAGCCGCCCAGAGTGGCTGGGGAAACCCAGCCAGATGGGCGGGGTACAAATAATAAATTATTATTATTATTATTATTATTATTATTATTATTATTATTATTATCTACACAGCATTGTCTGCAATGACAGCTGTTCTCCAGGGTTTCTAGAAGGGGGCGTCCCCAGCCCAATCTGCAGATGCTTGGAAATCTAACCTGATACTCTGCCACTGAGCTACACTCCATCCCACCATTCATTAGAGGGGGGGGAGCTAAAACAGGGCACATATTATTGATAACCCAGCTGTGCCTTTATTTAGTTTACTATCCCAACCCTTTTCCACACATACTGCTTAATCTTTAAATATTTAGGGATCTTTCTTCTCCTGGTGCTACAATCAATGCAGAGCCCCAAGCATGCCTTTTGAATCTTTTCTCCCCACAAATCTTGGCTCATAGCCTCACAGTGGTGTACTAATCCCAGTCACATACACTTCCTGACAGTTTCTGAGCCTGGTTTTTCCAGTTAATTCAACACAGTCTCTGTGTAGCATTTGAGACATTTCCTTAAGGGTTTTTTTTCAAGTCTTGACAGAGAGCTTTCTTGGAGGAGAGTCAGCCAGAGCTGAGAATTGTCTTGCAATCCACTCAGCGTTTACATCTTAATTACTAAAGGCTTTACACACAGACACAAAAAGACAACATAGATTGTTTTTCTGCTTTTCATGAGGAACATGTGTAGGCAAAAACTGATCAAAGTTTCTTGCAGCAGGAATTCAGACCAATTTTGTTTGCCATACAGTGGTACCTCAGGTTACATACGCTTCAGGTTACAGACTTGGCTAACCCAGAAATATTACCTCAGGATGAGAACAGAAATTGTGCTCCGGCGGCACGGCGGCAGCAGGAGGCCCCATTAGCTAAAGTGGTGCTTCAGGTTAAGAACAGTTTCAGGTTAAGAACAGACCTCCGGAATGAATTAAGTACTTAACCTGAGGTACCACTGTACTTTTAAGTCCAAATAAAAAGAGCATGCTGGTAAAAACTCTGACCACCCATACCCATAAGTATCTAATCTAGGTAAAAGGGAAAGGACCCCTGGACAGTTAAGTCTACTCAAGGGCGACTATGGGGTTGGGGCACTCATCCCGCTTTCAGGCCAAGGGAGCCAGCGTTTGTCCACAGACAGCTTTCTGGGTCATGTGGCCAGCATGACTAAACTGCTTCTGGCACAATGGAACACCGTGACAGAAACCAGAGCGCACGGAAACACCATTTACCTTTCTGCCGCAGTGGTACCTATTTATCTACTTGCACTGGCAGAAGCTGGGACAGAGCAATGGGAGCTCACCCCGTCACAGGGATTTGAACCACCGACCTTCCAATCGGCAAGCCCAAGAGGCTCAGTGGCTTAGACCACAGCGCCACCCTCGTCCCCTAGTATCTAATCTAGGCTTTCCTCAACATGGTGACTTCCAGGTGTTGCTGGACTACAATTCGTGTGATCCCCGAGCATTGGCTATGCTGGCTGGGAGTGATGGGAGTTGTAGTCCAGAACATTTGGAAGGCACTATTTGAGGAAAGCAGATCTAAACATATGCTTGAGAGCACTTGCAAACATCTGCTTCTCCAGCAAAAGCAACTACAAACCCAGAAGCCTCAAAGACTAATAGTGGGGTAGAGAGCTGGGGGGGGGGATCACATCTGGCAACCAATGTGTCATCATGGGTAGACAATAATAATATTTTTTTATTTATACCCCGCCCTCCCTGGCCAGAGCTGGGTTCAGGGCGGCTAACACCAGTAAAATTACAATAAAAACATAATAGGGGGGGAGAAAAGGGGGGGAAACAATTTAAAATACCGGTTAAAATACAATTTAAAATGCAATCTCATTTTTAAAGTAGCCCATAGATCAAAACATAAGGGTCAGACTGAGTCCAAACCAAAGGCCAGGAGGAACAGCTCTGTCTTGCAGGCCCTTCGGAAAGATGTCAAGTCCCACAGGGCCCTAGTCTCTTGTGACACAAGCGTTCAACCAAGTCGGGGCCAGTACTGAAAAGGCCCTGGCCCTAGTTGAGACCAAACTCAGCACCTTGCGACTTGGCACCTCCAAAGTGTTGTCATTTGTGGACCTTATGGTCCTCCGCGGGGCACACCAGGAGAGGCGGTCCTGTAGGTACGTGGGTCCTAGGCCACATAGGGCTTTAAAGGTCAAAACCAGCACCTTAAACCTGACCCTGTACTCCACCAGGAGCCAGTGCAGTTGGTAAAGCACTGGATGAATGTGATCCTGTGGCAAGGACCCCGTAAGGAGCCTCACCGCGGCATTCTGCACCCGCTGGAGTTTCTGGGTCAGCTTCAAGGGCAGCCCATCGTAGAATGAGTTACAATAATAAAGCCTGGAGGTGACCGTAACATGGATCACTGTGGCCAGATCAGGCAAGAAAGGTAAGGGACTAACTACTTAATACGGCAGAGATGGGAAAATGTCAACTTTGCTGTGGCTGCAACCTGCGCCTCCATGATGAGCCGGGACACAAATTTTCACAGCCCTCTAGAGGCTATGGTGGTTCATTTACCAAAAGTAATGTATTGGTGTTCTCTAGAAGTGTATACTTGATTCTGACATCATAATTTCCTAAATCTGTAGCTTAATGTATGGGGGGGGTGAAGCGAGTGTGGTTGCCATTGTGGATACATAGACCAGACAGCTGTCTGTTTATGCAGCAGCTGAAACAACACTGAAATTGCAAGAAAAGCAAATATCAGAATGATCTATCCAACAGAGCATTGGCATTGTACTTGGGAAACCCTGGGTTTCTTCTCAACTTGCTAACCTATGAATCTATTGAACGGCCTTCAGCAAGTCCGTTTACCTCAATGTCAACTCCTTGTTTGTAAAACTCTGTGTAAGGAGGACAGTCAGGAATATTGCATGTTGAAAGTGGAATAGAATCTAGACACTACCAGTAAAAGAGAATAATACAGTGGTACCTCAGGTTAAGAACTTAATTTGTTCTGGAGGTCCGTTCTTAACGTGAAACTGTTCTTAACCTGAGGTACCACTTTAGCTAATGGGGCCTCCCCCTGCCGCCGCGTGATTTCTGTTCTCGTCCTGAAGCAAAGTTCTTAACCCAAGGTACTATTTCTGGGTTAGCAGAGTTTGTAACCTGAAGCATCTGTAACCCGAGGTACCACTGTATATTTAATGTGAACTTTTTGGCCTGCAAGAGTGCCTTCCTTGTGGGCTTTCAATGGACATCTACCTAGCTACAGTGAGAGCAGAACACCAGACTAGATGGTCCTTTGGCCTCATTGTGTAGAGCTCTCATGTTCTTAAAGTATTCTGTTGTAATTCTGTTTCTACCTAAGTTAGAGGATAGCCTAATGAAAACGAATTCTCCAAATACAGGTCATATCCCATTACGATCATTGAGACTCTCTGAATGTATTAGACCAGTTTTCAATATTAAAAAAAGCATTAAAAAAAGCAAACTGTTGCAAATTTGCAAAAAGAAAGACTTAGAAAAGTATACCACATGAAATATTTTAACAAGTTTTGTGTTTGAATTGATCAGCTCTTTATAAGAATAATAAAAA